>NC_080019.1:79133179-79783179 GCF_030020395.1 Manis pentadactyla | reverse complement strand
TTGCCTACCCACAGACTCCTCCCGTATCAGAAGCTCAGGGGACCTTCTGTTTATACCATCCTTTGGATAGTCACTCCTTTCGGGGTATCACTCATCCCTGTCCTGATTCCTTTCGAGTTTCTGCAAACAGTTTGTTTATTGAGCACCTACTATCTGGCAGTCATTGTGCGAAGCCTTAACTTTCTTTCCAAGGTAAGCCTTTTATCACTGGTTTTTCTTCATATTTTCATCAGGAATCCTGATGAAAGCCATTATTCCAAGTTCCCAAGTTCCAATTTTATATCATTAAGAGAAATTCTCTTTTTCCTGATTGAGTAGAAATTATATCATTACTTCTGCCTCTACCCAACCCCCTTTCCTCCCTCATGTTTGCCCCAGGCATTTGATGAGTTCTGCTGACATTTCTCTTTGTTGCATTGCGTTTGTCCCTTTCTTTACAATTTTTGGTAGATAATCTTCGTCCAGGCTCTTGATAGCTAATGCCAAGCTGATTGCAAAATCCTTCTCATGTACCTTTTACCTTTTTTTTTCATTAAACTGGTGTGAGATCCCAGAACTTAACACTATTTTCTGCCTCATGAAACTTTTCTGTTCAAAGACTTGCAGTGCAGTCTCATTGTGGTGTTTGCCAGTGTGGAACACTAACTCTAAAAGGTGCTCTGAAACAAAATTCCTATTAAAAAACAAACAAACAAACAAACAAAAAACAAGTTTTGAATATGCCACCTCAGAGTATCAATGCCTATTAACATATTAGAGCTTTTAGTAATAACATCTAACTCAGATTTTTTTCAAGACTTTCTGCCCAAGGAAATTTCTTCTTTGAGCAAGTCTGTGTAATATCTAAACATTACTGTTCTTTGCAATACAACTAGGAAAATGCTGACCTGTTGGGTAATATCTAAACACCATGCATAAAACAAAAATAATGAAATACAGTTAATGTTGACCAAGTCACTGAAAATCACTTTACAAAGTAATTCAAGTACTTTTTAAGCTAATCTTCATGACAACTTAATGAAGTTGGTATTACTATTATCCTCATTATCCTGAGGCTCAGGGAAGTTGGGATCCTTGTCCCAGACCACATAGGGCCAAGTGGGGTAAGAGGGTTAGGAACTCTGGTCTCTGAGACTCCAGAACCATAGCTCTTTACTTCTGTCCTACGTGGAGCACTAGGACTCTGCCTTCAGCTCCTTTTCTAACCTACCTCCGTATGGGCCTTTTACTTTAGTTGGGCTGGTTTATTATATATAATCCTCCTCCCCACTTTTAAATATCTCCATCTTCTTTCTCTCCAAACAAATCTTCTTCCCTCTTCATCCTGTCCAAAATAATTTAAGTCTTCCTCAAGGATGTTAGCAGACTGCAACATCCTGACAAAAATTTATCTTCTGAAAATCCCCACATTTACTACCATTGTACTATTCATTTGCTAGTAGATTATTTAAAGAAAAACTCAGAGTAAGACACTATTTTTTCTCTTTCCTTAATGAAATTATAAATCTTGTAAAATGGGACTGATGTCTATACTGGAATCTATGAATGAATGATGACATATGGACACTGAGCAAAACTTGCAATTATATATAGGAGCATTAACCCCATAAACCTCAAATAGAGAGTGAAAATATTTTTAATAAAACAATGCTACAATTTTATTTAGAAAAGCTACATATATAAAATCTAAAAACTAGGGCAGTGTTTACAGTCAAATAGGAAAATCACTTGTCATCCCTCCTTCCCACTTTAATCCTATTCTCCAGTTAATTACTATTAAATTTGGCAAATATTGTTCAATCCTTCAACCGTTCACCTGCATTTGCCTCTAAAACTAGAACCTGTAAATCCTATGGACTCATCTGTACTTGCCGTCATATTCATAGAAATAACAACCTGATTCCAGATGACTTAAGAATATTATAACTTTTTATTAAAGGGGCAAGGTGAGTATTTTATACAGTTCTTCAGATAAACAGACACACTTCCAAAAATTTCCTGCAGGCATCTTACCTTCTCTAGTTTCCCACTGAAACCCCTGACCTAAATCCTAGCCCTCACTTGGCTCAGACTTCCTTAATTTCTCTGCCCCTACCCCTTTCACCCCCAAATAAGCTCATCTTTGCATCCGACTTTCCCTGCTGGATCCTAGAGGAGTGGCCTGCTCCCTGCTTGTATTGCTTTTCTCTTCAGAATCAGATCATTACACTTAAAATTTGCCTAGATTTGTAAATTTACTGCAATAAGGCCTTTCTTGCATTCTATTATAGATTTTAAATTCAGCTCTGTTGGGCTCATTTTCTTTGAATCTATTGATTCATTTTTTTTTTGTTTTTTCTTCATATTGTCAAATTTCTTTATTTTGTAGATCTTGAAAATAACTACCTTTTAGTTTTAGTGATGAAGTCTGCTTTTTGTCAGTTGTTAAAAAAATCTTGTCTTCCTTGATTCCTATCAATCAGTAATTTTTTTTTCACCTCAGCTTTTCTCCTTCCTAATATATGTATTTTGCTCAAAAATATATATCTGGGTCACTTTAAATACTGCTATGGTCCCTTAAATTTGACATAGTTGAAGGGTATTGTCACTGCCATTCATTCACAATTTGTCTAACTTTTTTCTTTGAAAGGAAGGTTATTGCATGGTACGATTTTTCACTTTTGTAAATTTGTCAAGTCTTTGTGGAAGTAATACTAACGTCCAATTGATAGAAATTTTCCCTGTTGAAATAAATATCCAGCTTAGATAATAAATGAGAACTATTTTATGTCAAAGTGTTTTATGAATATACTTTCTTGGGAGAACACAATTGCCATGCAGCTAAATTTTATTTAACAAAGCTGCATTATGGATGTAAATAAATGTGCAATGTTTATATAACTAAAGGGAAAATTTTAAAAAATTAGGAAAAAATAAACCTGAGTGGCAGTGATCAAACAAGTCAGCAAGTTTTAATACAGGGCCTATGAACTCAAGGGGCAGAATTATAAATTTTGAATCATTTTGTATATCATTATATATGAAAAAAATATAATATATATTTTGTATACTATTATATATGTATATATAATGTATTTTTTGTATATTATACAAAATGATCATTTTCATTTTATTATTGCATATTGTTCCTTTGTTTTCTGCAAAGGAATAGAAGTTTTCATAAAATTCTGAAATATCTCTGAAACTTCTGAAATATAAAATTTAAGAGGTCTAGAAAAATGACATTTTATTGTGGCACATATTCCTCATATCTCTAGTCTAATACATATATATATATGTATATATATGCATATATGTGAAAACATGCACTATCTTGGATAATAACAAAATTTGTCTTACTGTTATTCATAATATAATTCTAGAACCAAAGGGGAAAATGCTTTGTTACTCTAATAATTCATCCAGTCCATTCCTCTTCTAAACCAGATTATTCCCAAACCAAACTTAACAGTGCCATGCTCACTAACTGTTCTAAAACTTTAAAAGGTTTGTTGTTAATCTTCTTATATTTAACCTAATTTATTATGATGTCTTAAAAACTCATTTTAAAACTTAGTCTTAGTCACTGAATTGGTTTTGTATTGGTGGCATATTGAAGTAGGTATCTTTTCCCTTTTGAGTGGAGATTTTCCTGGTTCTCCATATGTTGGGTAATTTATCCCCTTGTATAATTACTGGTGTGTGTGTGTGTGTGTGTGTGTGTGTGTGTGTGTGTATGTGTGTGTGTGTGGTGATATATTGTGTATAGGATATTTTGAATATTGAGATTCTCGGTGTGCAATCAAAAGTAATGATCTAGATGGGCTTAAAGTAAAAAGATGGAAAAATGGTATAGCATGCAAACACTCCTTAAAAGCTGAGGTAGTTTATTAATACCAGGTAAAATAGACTTAAAAGCAAAGAAAATCAGCCATAAATAGGGATATTACATAATTATAAAAATGTCAAGAAGAAGCTATAACAATATTAAATGTGAATTATTCTAACAAAAGAGCTTCTAAATACATGAAGCAAAAATTCACAGAACTTAAAAGAGAAACAGACTGATCTACAATTATAGTTTGAGACTTCAACACTCTTAGACCAAAAATCGGCAAATATGGAGAAATGAACACCACTACCAACCGACTGCAAACTCCATCTAACTAACATTTATAAAACAGTTCACCTCATCATAGCAGAATATTCATTCTTTTTTTTAACAGAAAGCGTAGCTTTTCCTCTAGCCAGCTTTGAGTTAGAATTGACAAAAAATTTCATATATTTAAGGTGTACAACTTGATTATTTCACAATGTATATCAAAACATCACTACAATCAGGCTGACATATTTATCCCCTTGTATAATTACTGGTGTGTGTGTGTGTGTGTGGTGAGAACATGTAAGATCTACTTTCTTAGTAAATTTCAAATACACAACACACAGCTAACTATTGCTAACTAGTTACCACATTGTACATTAGACCTCCAGTACTCATTCATTTCACACATCTGAAATTCTGTACCCTTTGACCAACATCTCCTCATTTCTCCCTCCCCCAGACCCTGGCAACCACTCTTCTACTCTGTTCTTTGACTATTTTAGAGAATATCAATTTTTTAAAAGTGTACAGGGACACTCACATGGGGTATAGACCATATTCCAAGTTTACAAACCTTAACAAAATTTTAAAAAGTCCTTGAAAATAACAAACTAACCAAAATTTACCAAAGATGAAATATGTAATTTACATAATCCTAAAACAATGGAGGAAATTGTACTCATAGTTAAAACCTTCCAATATAGGAATCTTCATGCCAAGATAGTTTCCTAGCAAATTCTACCAAATATTTAAAGAAGAAATGACAGTTCCACACAATCTCTCCAGAAAACAAAAGAGGAAAAAAATGTCAAAACTTATTTTTATGAAGCCAGCCTCATCTTGATATTAAAACCAGACAATGACAGAAGAAAAGATTACAGAAAATATCAGTCATGGTCCATTTCATCTACTTCATCAGATGTATGTATATAGAGCTATTTGTAATATTCCTTTGTTATTCTTCAGTGTCTATTGGGTCTGTAGAAATAAAATTACTGATATCAAGAATGAAAAGAGAGGTATCGTCTTACTTTTAAACTATAGAGTATGTACATACACATACTTGAATTTCCAAGTATTTGGACATTTTTTATATTACCTGTCATTGATTTCTAGCTTCAGCCCATGCGGTCAAAGGACAGTATGAGTCCATTTTTAGAATTGACTGAGAACAAATTTTAAATAAATTTTGAAAAAGGAACTAGATCAGCAAAAAAAACAATCTTATAAATAAATGAAATTGGACAAATCATTGTCCAATATTTGAGACTTACTTTGAAACTATAGTAATCAAGCTGATGTGATTTTGGTGCAGGAATAGACATATGGATGATTAGAACAGAACAGGAAGTCTAGAAATGGACCAAATCAAGGATGACCAGTGGAAATTTGACCAAGGAATATAAGCAAACCAAGTTTTGCACAAATGGTGTTGAAACAACTGGACCTCCATGTGCAGTAAAATGAGCCTTGACTTAAACTTCACATCTTATGCAAAAATTAACTCAGAATGCATCATAGATGTAAATGTAAAACATAAAACTTCAAAATGTTTTGAAGAAACCATAGAAAATCCTCATGAAATGGGGTTAGGTAAGGAATGCTTGGAAATGATACCAAAAGCATGATTTATAAATAAAACAGTGATAACTTCCACTTCATAAATTGGAAAAAAAAATCTTTTGTTCTGCAAAAAATATTAAGGGGTGGAAAAGACAAGCTACAGAATGGAAGAAAATACTTTCAAGTCACATCGGACAAAGGATTCATATCCAGAGTATATAAAGGTCTTTCAAAATTCATCAGTAAGAAATCAACCCAATTACAAAATGGCAAATTATTTAAACATTTCACCAAAGAGGAGATACAGCAGGTTAATAAGCACAGGAAATGTGTTCACCATTATTAGTCATTAGAAAAACACAAAACCACAGTGAGATACTATTCCATGCATATTATAATGTTAAACAACTTTAGGGACAGGGAAGGATGCAGAACTATGAGAACTCTTAGACACACACTACTGGTGAGAATGCAAAATGGTGCAGCTACTCTGGAAAATAGCATTGTTTTTGTTTTTTCTTAAAATAATGTTAAACTCCTATTTACTCCATGACCTAACAATTCCCTTTCTAGATGTTTACCCTAGAGAAAATGGAAACTAATGTTCACATAAAATCCTGGGCAAGAATGTTTCTGGCAACTGAGATCACAGTTGCCAAAGCTGGAAACAACCCACATATCTTTCAATGGATAATGAAAAAACATACTGTAGGGCATCCATGCAATCATTACATCCTGTGTGATTCCATTTCTATGATATTCTCAAAAAGAACGAATCTGTGGTTGCCCAGGGCTGAGGGTTAGGGGAGAGTATGACTACAAAGAGTACCACAAGGGCATTTTGGGGGTGATGGGACGTTCTAAATCCTGATGGTGGTAGTAGTTATGCAAATCTAAATGTCTAGTAAAATTCATATGACTGAACACAGTCATTTTTGCTGTATGCTAATTAAAAAAATGTCAGGAAAGGATTTGGGTATGATATCTTGCCTTTCAGATAGTGTATCTTTAGTTCATGTAACACAGGCTTGGCACATATTTTAAGAAAAACCAATATAGTATCAATTCAATTGTAAAAAAGTTGGCAATTGACTATCATTTGGTACTGTATTGATTTTAATTCACCATAAATACATATCACACATACTTTAGAAATATTAACATATTAATAACAGTATAATTCAGAGAATTTACATTCCAGCTAATATTTCCACTAACTGGGTATGCCTTCAACAATTTATTTTGCCTCTTTCCATGTGAGTTTTGCCACTTTTAATGCAGACAGTTGAAGTATCTGCTCTTTGTTGTCCTTCCATTTAAACAAACATCCAAATTCATCCTAAACTAAAATTTTGTTTCACAAAGGAGGTAATATCTGTTTTCTTTTCCATCATGAAATTCTTATGGGTTTTTCACTTTTTAAAATTCCTAGTCTCTTGACCTTTATGACTTTTATGAAGAATGAAGTGATAATGCCTCTAAAGAGCATATGATGTCCTTTTTTAAGTCCCATTGTTTGGTGATCAGCACAGTGCTGCACATGCAACAGCATTAATAAATGAGGTTTGTTGTTGAGAAGAATCATGAGGGAAAAATCAATCACCGAGTAGTAGAAATTATATGTTAGAGGCTGGCTCTTCAAGAGAAAATGTGAGTTTTATGACCAGAAAATTACTCAAGCATTAAAGAAATATATATACATGGGTACATATGTACTTGAATATATAGAATCAGGGCTTCTCTTTAAGCTTACCATGATCTCCATGCTATTGTTTTAAGCCAGGTACAAAGTCAATCATTATGATTTCTGCCTGGCCTCTGTATAGGCATTGGGTTTACACATGCTGGAAAGTTGCAACATGTAGATATACTCTATAGGTTCTTAGGAAAATTGAGAAAATTGTTATAAAATATGTCATTCTCTAAGAACACTGGGTAGATATATCATTCATTTTCCTGGAAACATTATTATTTTTAATCTAATGGAGTTTTGAACTGTATAGCAGACTACATTTGCCTTTTTAGTTTGCCTTGCAAAAGGCTTTGAGTGAAATTTGTAGCCCACCTGTAGTAAGTGACTTCTATATTTATTTTTGGGTTAGCCACATTCCAAATTCTTGGTCCTTTCTCCTGGTCTTTCTCAAGCCTTTTTCTCTGATTGCTGAATTTTATACATCTCTGTATATTTTTGTGAATTTATGTTATAATATTTGTAAAGATAATTATGAAAAGCTGGAAGAGTTGCCAAATGGTACGAATAACTATAGGAGATAGGATTACAGATGATTTACGTTTCTATCTTTGAATTTGTTTTATTTTTTTGGTCTCTTGCAGGTAGGAGAGCAGAACAAACATTAAGTTTTTGGAAGGAGGACAAGTATAGATAGAAAATTGAATAATTACATTTATTTTATCTGTGATTTTTATAGCTCCTGTATTAAAATGTGCTTGGATTATATAGGATTATTTAACAAATGTATTTTCTTCCATGTCAAGATTGTGAGGTGTGGACTGACTACCGTGACCATACTTGCTTTCCCATGTATGAAATCCCATTGGCATGAGCTTCGAAAAGCTGTCATCATTCTGTTTTCCTATTTTGAGAGTCAGAACAGTAGCAGGACTCAATCCCAGCCCCTCCTTGGTCTTGCCCAAGTGAAATTTGATGCCAGGGAAGGTTTCTATTCTTGTTTAAGGCTCATTCCCAGCTGCCCGTGAGTGTTGCTCTTTTCATCTTGCTGCTACACTCAAGTTTATGTTGCCTCCAAATTTCCACTTCCCATTATTACCTCTTTCTCTTTTCCCTATGTCTCCTCAACCAAAATAGGATTCTCTTAACTCTGCTTTCAACGATTCAATTTTATAAATTTTGCATTTCTTCATTGACTTAAGAAGACTATACCAATAAATATTGTAGGGACAATTGGTTTATTGGTGGCGGGTGGGGTGAATACAATGATATTCTTTGCTATACTATATGCCAAAATAAATTCCAGAGAGATTCTAGGTAAAACATGGAAATATATTATGAGAAAAAGATCATATAGGTGAGCAGTTGATTTCTGGGTGAGGATGGAGTTTCTAAGCATGAAACACTGGATCAAATTATCAAAGGAAGAAATAATGGTTTTAACAATATGAAAATTGGAGGCTAGTACACATTATTAAGAAAATCACAAATGTATAAGAGCCATTATGGATTGGACATTGAGAATAGAGGCCAATGGGGAGGGCTGTGGGATAATGCTGAAAGCCTGTTTCTCACTGCAAAGATTTTGGCAAAGACCCTAATATTCTGAGTCCCTTTAATAGTCAAACCAGGTTATTGAAAGCCACTTAAGAAAAGATGAATTGCTTACTTTTTTTTTTGTTCTATAAGCTTTTCTTCTAGTAATACATTTTCATTAGGTGTCAGAAAAGTCTGGTTTCTTTTGAAGTTATTTTTCCTTCTACTGTGGTCTTTATAATAATACTGGTAGTTATGTATTTCTCTAGACGCAGCTTGCATTCTATGAACCTAAATGATAACTTAGGTAAGGGGGATTTTATTGTAATAACTGTAGGTTATATTGGCATATGGTAATGTAGAGAATCTATTTTTTACCCCGTAAATGTTTTCAGAATTGTTATCATACTTAAAGCTCACAAGATATTTATGAAAAGGGTGGTAGTATTCTCATTTCAGATAAGCAAATGGAGGCTTGGAAATTCTGTGACTTGTCCATTATAAGTAAAAATTCTGAAAATGCAAGTCAAAAGTGGAAACTGGATTTAAATCCTATACTCACTCCTAGATACATGATACCTCTGGATATTATCTGGCAGGGAGTGGCAGGAAGTATATAACATTTTGTCGTATCTGTTTTTCATCTTTGAGCCATGGCACCTGCCATACATCGATTGTCCTGCTCTATCCCATTTAAATTGTGTTTCTGTGTCAGCATGTTGCTATCCGTAGAATTATTGGTTTTGAGAGAATACATTTCCTTGTATTCCTGCAATGGCGAATAATGGCAAATCCTTACATAACATTTGTCATGTGCATTTTAATCTTCACAACCTTCTTGTGTCAATTATTAGCCCCGTTTTACAGATGAGAAAACTGAGGCACAGAGCACTTGCCCCTAGCTCTCCAGAGCTATTATTTTACAATCATACATATTTTCAGTATCCTGTATTTTTATGTGAGGTAAAATGTATAAGATTTAAAAAATAAAGTAAAAATTTCCAACCTGTGTCTCTCACTTGGATGATGTGCTAAATGCTGATTCAAATCATGTAACTGCCAGCAGTAACTCTGGAGCCTATTTTAATCAATAAATTATTTCAAAATATTTCCATGGTTTATACAGCAAGAAATACTTTGCACTTTGAGAATGTGGGACACAACAAAACTAGGTGCTGTCTCTTTTATTTTAGCCAAGAAAAAGAGTGTTGTGAATTCTTAGACCATTGAGTGAAACAGTTTTTCTCCTAAAACCTCTTTTTTCTTTATACAAGAAGTATGCATATCAAAATCTTATCTGTGAAATAGAGTTCACATTTACAACATCACTGGACTTAGATTATTTAGTGACACATTTTAGATGTCTCTGACAACACTAACGCTTTTTGCCAACCAGCGATATGGAATAATTAATCGGGAGCCATCACTAGGGGAGGGTCAGGGCACTCTGTGCTGGTTTGTGAAACAGACCAGGGTGAGAGGCCTCTCAGCAGGCCTAGTCACGTTACCTGTAATTTTGCACATGTGTGTACTTCATCACTAGTGACATTCTGGCTTTCGGATCAGTCATCTCTTAGGATTTAAAATTGATATATCAGTCTCAGCATAAAACGCTATCATTTCCGCAGACCAACTGTTTACCGGAGTATAACTCCTCCTGTGTCTCATTTCATCACACTGTTCCACATAGTGATGTTTCAATGTGAAATGAAGTTTTTTCATGCTGTGCTTCTGAGTAGAAAAAAGACAGAAGTACATGTATGATAAATGGTGAAGATTCCATGATAACCCTTGCAAAACAATACAATGTGGAAGCATTATACTTGCTTTAATAATTTAATGCATAATGTGGCTTTTAAACTTTTATAACAAATACTATTTATGCGGCAGTGAGGGAAGATCAATTACATTTACTGTGAATCACTTTATCTTCCAACTTGTTCAGAAATAAGCAAAATACAATTGCTGTCAGATTGTCATGGTGACATATTTGTGGAGACTACACTATTAGTAAAGAATAAAATTACCATCATGTTTTTAAATCGTACATATATTTACTTACAGTTTTGTTAGAGGGGAAATTATTTAGAATTTACTAAATCTAATTCTCTTCCTCTGTGTGGAACTCAGGACCAAATTCCGGCTTTACACAGCAACAATAGAATCTAGGAGAATCTTGTTTAATTCCCGTATTGTCTGAATGACACTGTGGTGTTTACATCCTTTCTGTTGCTGTGGAGTCCATTATCTTTGTAGTTCTGAGTGTGGTCTGGCTGTGACATCAGCATCTCACTGATTACTAGGGTTGATTCAACTGATTTGGCTGACTGGGCTAAGTCTCTATTCTTCATTCACAACCCTAAAAGCTGGGCATTGCCAGAGGATGACATCCCCAGGGAGACCAGAACCACTTAATTTTCATCAGGATGGAAGTGATTTTTCGCTTTTAGCATGTCTTGGTTTGACCTGTGACTGAAGGTCTGATAGACTGCTTTAAAATGAAAGGTAAAATTGTTTAACCAAAAGTGGTCGAAATTATGTTTTCAGTTTGATAGATCACTGCACATACTGTTTTCTCTTAGAAAACGTTTCAGTTTGAACTTTTAATTCTTGAGTTTCTGTTTTCAAAAATATTTAATATATGTGTTAAACTTGTAGCAACCATAATTTGCTATAAGGTGATAGCATACCAGAGTATGAATTAACAGTATCTTCCATTGTATCTAGAAAAACTCTGACTTAGAGATGGAACATAGTAAGGTCTTTGGCTAACATGAAAAGAGAGGAATTAAAAAATTTCCCTATGATAAAAAATAATATGTTGATATATGGATGTTTCTGTTTTTTTAATTGATGGATGTTTGTTTTTTTAATTGAAGTATCATTGATATACAATCCTATGTTATTTTAAAATATACAACATAGTGGTTCAAGTTATACATATTATTAAATCCTCACCCCCTCTAGTACAGTTATTATCTATCATTGTAGGAAGATGTTACAGAATCATTAACTATATTCTCCAGGCTGTACTATCCTCCCCATGACCAACTTATATTGTGATTGAGAATTATTATGCCCCTTTATGGATGTTTCTATATTAAGATGTTAAAAATACATGATATTTGTATCAGCAGTTAAAATATTAATAAACTATTCAATGAAAAGCTTCAAGCATACACAGAGAGAACAATGCAATGAACTCCTCTAGATCACCAGCCAGTTTTTGTAATGATTTAGATAATGCCATTTTTGCTTTATCTAGTTTGCTTTCCTTTTCTTTCCTGTGGTGGGAGTGGTAGAACAAAGTATTTGACTGACAGTTTTTTTTTTTTATCAGCTAATTGGATATACCACAACAAATTGACATTGGTCTAGAAATGGAATTGAATGATGTAAAAGATTTACTTGGATTTATTTGCATATATAGTCTGAGATGATTAAAAGGTATATTTATATGTTGAAATAATCATGCATTATTTGAATTAAATCCATCATGTTCAGAGGACTACTGAATTACTAATCTTTGCATTTGAATGCTATTTAATTGTACCCTCAAAATCTTACCTTCTACTTTTAATTAGCACTATATGTACAAGAAACTCTAACAACTTTGGACATGTCTATTTTTACCCCGTTTTAAAGGATAGAAAAATTATAATGACTTGCCTCTACTTGTGTAATACTATATAGCCTGGAACAAAACAGTGGTTCTGATTCTACTAATTTATCATTTGGCCTCATAAAATGACCTTAATTTATAGGAAATATTTGTCTAGATAACTAAATAACAGTTAAATTCTACATTCATTCAGGAGCAGAAGGAGTAAAGTTTAGCAAAATGTATTTAATTGGTCACAATAAATAAAAACACAATAAAAATTATAAAATGGAGCAATTATATAAATATAGATATTAATGTTAGAACCCTGAAAAATGGATATACTCATATTTCCTCAGGCCCCCAGAATCTAACCTAAAAAATGAGGTCACTTTTATAGAAATTATCTCTAATTTGAAAGCTTCTGTTTTTCCCCATTAAAGTGAGAGTTTAGCTCCTTGCAGAACTGCCCCAGCCATTCTGAAAAGGTCCAGGGCATTAATCTAATTTGCTCACAATCAGACCTGATGTGCTACCAACAGCATCTGCCTGACATCTCTACCACCGCTGGTGGCTTGTCTGTCTTGCTACCTTTGTGGTCAGGCACTGTCTGTACTGGCAGTGCTGCCATTTCTACTGGGGATTTTCATGCTTGCCAGAGATTTTATTACTTCTGTGGGATGACTCAAAACCTATTACTTGTGCTGTGGGCCACATGGCTCCTGTGGCCTCCTGCCTGGCCCTACCTCCACTTTTCAATTGACATGTTTTTGATGTAAGTCTGTAACTAGGATATACATTTCCTCAACCATTACCTTATGTGATCAACATTTAAAATAAAATTTTCTTTTTACCCTAATACAAATTTCATAAAACCTAAGGAGCTGACTTAGAAATAACTGAAGAAAAAAGGTATAAAACATCCCAAATCCACATGACCACTATTAACATTTTGGTGCATAGTTCTCATGCAGATTTTTTTGAAAAAGTTCTGTGTATAATATATCTTAGCATATATTTTACACTAATTAATATATTCTGCACTTTCCCCTTGTACATATACAATAAGTTTGTTTTTAAGATCTGGAATAGTATTCTATTACATGAATATAAAATTCATCTTTTTATTACAAGGGTTTTAAAATTTCAATTCTCTACTATTAAAAGTAATATTATAATGAACATGTTTGTACATATGTATTTGCTTAAATCTGTTATTTTTTCCCATAAGTATACATTTTTAGTAGAGGAGTTGCCAAATTGAAGAGTATGAAAATTAACATGTTTTGATACTTATCAAAGCACCCTTCAGAAAGGTTGTGGCAACTCACACAGAGTGACTTATAAGGGTATTGCCATTTCTTATCTTTGCTAGTATGATAGTGAAAAAAAGGCATCTCTTATTTAGTTTTTTTTTTTTTAGATAATCATACTGATTTATTTTAATCTGTATCCATTATTAATTTTCACTTTTTTTTTCAGAAACAAATCTTTTATTTCAACCATGCCAATGGAAATTTGTTCCAGGTAAACTAACTTTTTTTTTTTTTTGAGAGGGCATCTCTCATATTTATTGATCATATGGTTGTTAACAACAATAAAATTCTGTATAGGGGACTCAATGCACAATCATTAATCAACCCCAAGCCTAATTCTCAACAGTCTCCAATCTTCTGAAGCATAACGAACAAGTTTTTACATGGTGAACAAGTTCTTACATAGTGAATAAGTTCTTACATGGTGAACAGTGCAAGGGCAGTCATCACAGAAACCTTCGGTTTTGATCACGCATCATGAACTATAAACAATCAGGTCAAATATGATTATTCGTTTGATTTTTATACTTGATTTATATGTGAATCCCACATTTCTCCCTTATTATTATTATTATTATTTTTAATAAAATGCTGAAGTGGTAGGTAGATGCAAGATCTTATTTAGTTTTTATGTATTTCAAATAATGAATGAAAAACTCTTTGTTCATATATTTCCAGGCATTTGGCTTTTATAAATGATTCTTGTCCTTTGTTGAATTTTCTGTTCTTTTATAGGAGCACCTTTTATATCAAGGAAACTTTCACTTTGTTATCTGCATTCAAAATAGATCTTCATTTAGATTTGAAAAGGTTTCCCATATAGAAGTTTCAAAAGTTTATAGAGTCATTTGATCATTCCTCTATTTTCTCATTTGTTGGTGCTTAGAAAGGTCCTTCTCCACTCTCAGGATCACCCAAATACTCATCTGATTACATTTTCTGCTTTACACTAGGCGACTGACGGAAGGTAATGGTTTTCTGGGGCTGCACTCTGGCAGAGGGTTAACAGAGCAATGCTATGTGTACCCTATTGCCTTAGAGGTTTTTTAAACAGTTGTTTAAAAAGTCCTGTGGTTTCTACATCTATTCCTCCCTTTACCTGGGATTCAGGAAAAAGTGAATGGGGACTGGGTCAAGATCACCTTCACTTAGCTATGCAATCTTAGGATCACTTACTCACTGCTACTCTAATTCTGCTTTTGAGACCAGGTTGCTCTTATAATGGTTTTTTTTTCCAGATTGTCTCTTTTTAGATTTCCATGTAGTAAGAGTCCTGGCAAGTTTCTTCCATGGCTATCAATGAAGACCCTTGGGCACATGAACACATGTCTAAATCCCAGCATGGCCTGAAGCTGGAGCTCTGTTATATTTGAAAGTATTCTAGTAAGACTAAACATTTGGAAGCAATCTTCAAGCAGTGCTGATTTAGATTTAGAGTAGGTGATGTTTGTTGAGAGGAAAGTCTAAGATATGAAAAGTTTGAGAAAAATATTCTCATACGTTAGATATCAGGTATACTGATGTGTGTGTATAAGAATACAGGCAGGGAGCCATAAATATAAGTCTTGAAGAGGGGCAAAGAAGATAATTTAAATGAATAAGTTGGGTGGGAGAAAGACATCAGGGGTGGTGAGGGCTTTACTGAACTATAAATACAAACTCATGCTAAAAAGGTTTCAGCCAATTATTTTCAAGCGTAAATATTAATCCAGTATTCGAAGAACTTTCAGTGTTTTGCAAGAACCAAGAAATCCAGATTAACATAAAATTCAGTCTTTTAAGTGCTGGCAACACACTCAAAGGATCTTAAAATATTCTCAGGGTGAAACAATGTGTTTATAGACTGGATTTGACCCGTGGGCAACCAGTTTTTTACTTTGCTGTAAGCACACTTTTTATTGGCTAGGTAAAAATGATGTAAAAATATTTGCAAGATTACTACACAAAAGGAAAACCCTTATTTGTAAATAACAAGAAGAGACCCATAAAATGTGATTTACCACAGTGAAAAAGTGGAATTTCAAAATTAATATGAAATTGCATTAACAAGAGATTTGACCACCATTCCTTCGAAACATTCAGCTTTGAAATTTCTTTCTGATTTGCAAAATGGAAGGAATGATGAATTGGTGAAAGGAATGGGGAAGGCCAGGAAGGAAGGGGTGGAGGGCTAAGGAAGATCAGTACATTTATTTTGGTCGTGGCCCTGGGGTCTTCTCTCTGATGCCAGGACTCTTAAAGAGAATTTCCCTAATAAATAAGACTTTGAAACAGATTTTCCTGCATAGCATGTCTCTTGAAACAGGATGTGAACAACTGGAGCTGAAATGGACAGACCTTGGAAGAGTAATGAAAAGGGGACCTTCGCGCCCATAAATCTCATATTCAGAATACCTGCGGGGGCTACCTTAGTCACTAAAGATCATTCTTTCCAAACAATTTATTGTACTGACTCTTTTAAAAATATAGACAAACTAAGGGAAGGTTAAAATAGAGCTCAGAGACTCTCTAGTGCGTATTAAAAAAAAACCCATGAGTGATCATCACACAGATGTGTGCACTAACCTCTCCTTTTCCATCTGTTTCTGTACTAGTGACCTGGTCACTCCAGAAACCTTTGTCCCTCTTGGAATTAGGCCTGTTTAGAGATTGAAAAGTGGTGCAGAGATTTTTTTCCATTTCCAGCTCCTCCCCTTTATGTTTCACTTCCCTGCTCTTTATATGTCTACTTCCAAGGAGGAATCTGGTTAATTCTAATCAACATTTCTTTTATTCTAGCATGCTTTCATGATCATTGGAGGTTGCACTGAAGGGTTCTAAAAGTTATATTTCAAAGTTTACACTGTGGTCCAAACAATACGTTCAAAGAATATCAGATCCTTCCTAGAGATACAGCAGATTTTAATTATTTCCTAAGTTTATTTTTTTTATTCTTTTTTATTTTGGTATCATTAATCTACAATTACATGAAGAACATTATGTTTCCTAGGCTCCCCCCTTCACCAAGTCCCCCCCGCATACCCCTTCACAGTCACTGTCCATCAGCGTAGTAAGATGCTGTAAAATCACTACTTGTCTTCTCTGTGTTGCACAGCCCTCCCTGTGCGCCCCCCCCACACTATACATGCTAATCGTAATGCCCCCTTTCTTTTTCCCCACCCTTCTCCCTCCCTTGCCACCCATCCTCCCCAGTCCTAATAGTTATTTTCTAAGTTTTATGCCAGTCCTTTTTGAGTAGAGCAGAGGAGACATCTGGGAGTAAAGAAAGAGAAAAGACATGAATACCCAAATATTGTTCCCACTGCCAAATGCTTATTAATGTACTAGAAATTGTGATAAGCACTAAATGCATTATTTCATTTAATTCTTACAAGAAGCCTAGAAATTAGATGTTTTTTCCATTTTACATATGTGTGAGGCAAGTAAAAGTATACAATTTAAAAAATCTGCCCCAGCTGGTAAAGAGAATGTCCCCTGTATCCTCAGAACTTTTGATTTCAGAACCCATACGTTTATTTACTATAAAATTATTCTAAATTTTCACAGAATCTCAACAGCATGAAATCAGTAGTGAATTATGAATGTTATATCTCTATTTTAGTATTACTGTTTTATATTGAGGTACATACAATAAAATGCAGAAGTCAGTGCACAGCTTGACGAATTTTGACGTATCTATACTCTCATGTAATTGTCACCCAGAACAAGAAATCAAACACATTCACTGTTTTTTTCCCCTCCCTTTACCTATTTCACCCATCTGCTCATCCACCTCCCCATGGCAACTACCAGTTTGTTCTGTGTCTATTTCTGACTTTTTTTTTTGCTTGTTTGTCCACTTATTTTGTTCTTTAGATTGTGCATATAAGTGAAATCACATGGTATTTAGTCTTTGTGTGACTTATTTCACTGAGCATAACACCCTCTAGGTCCATCCATAGCAATATTTCATTCTTTTTTTTATGGCTGAGTAATACTCCATTACACACACACACACATACACACACACACTTTTTTTTTCATCCATTCATCTACAAATGGACATTTAGATTGCTTCCATGTTTTAGCTTTTGTAATAATGGTGTGATAAACATAGGGGTGCACTTTTTGAATTCGTGATTTGTTTTCTTTTAGTAGATTCTCAGTAGTATTTCTGGGTCATATAGTATTTTAATTTTTAGTTTTTTAAGAAACGTCCATACTGCTTCCCATAGGGGCTGCACCAATTTGCAATCCCACCAGCAGTGCATGAGGGTTCCCTTTTCTCCACATCTCTACCAAATTTGTTATTTCTTGTCTTGATGATAACCATTCTAAGGTGTTAAGTGATATCTCATAGTGGTTTTGATTTGCATTTTCCTGGTAATTAGTGATGTTGAGCATCTTTTCATGTGTCAGTTTGTCATCTAAATGTCTTCTGTTAAAAATGTCTATTCATGTCCTCTGCCCATTTTTTAATTGCATTACTGTGAGTTGTTTTGGTGGTATTGTTTGAGTTCTTTATATATTTCACATGTCCATCCCTTATTGGACATATCATTAGCAAATATATTCTCTCATACAGTAGGTTACCTCTTTATTGTTGATGGTTTCCTTTGCTGTGTAGAAGCTTTTTTTTCTTCATATGAAAGTGAAGAATCCATGGATTTTTTTATGGAAAATATATTGCCTTGTAGATCTCAGAAAATTCTTTGAGACTGTGGACATCAGAACATAATTATATCAAGTATATATTACAAGACAAGAAACTATCAAAACTTTGTACAGTTTTGTATTGATAAGGTGCTTTCATAAATATGTTGTTTGTTAGAGTGAAGAGAAAAGTAATGTGAAGATAGAACCCCAAGAATTACCAGTATTTAATATTAAGGCAGAGAAAGAGAATGGAAATATTAAAAGATGATCAGGAACCCAGAGTAGCATAGATGCTAAAGGATATGCTCAACCTCTTAGAACATAAGAACTAAACTGAGGGTGTGCTAAAGATGAGAGGAGTGTGGGAGACAGGAGGTAAATGAATGATTCATGAGAGAGGGCACTGCCATATGGAGAATGTAGGGAATGCATTTGGAGGAGACACTAGTTACAAGAGAAAGACGAGTAATCAGTTAAGATGAGTAATCAAAGGGAGAAAGAAGGGAGGAGAGTTCTGAATAATTAACATATTGGCGGTGGGGCTGGAAAGAGGCATACTCAGAAGATGGCCAGGGATGTTCTGGGCAGTGAGGTTGAACATGAATATAAAGGAGCAAAAGGCATTATAATGATCCTCATGTTTACAGCATGTGCATTAGTTAGATGGTAGGTTTAATGAAGCAATACATTGAAAAAGAAGTAGGTTTATGAGGAGAAATTCAGTTTTTATTGTGTTATATTCTTAGTACGATGGTGTCTCCAGTGGAAATTTTAATTTAGCATTAGAAGAACCAAAATTGATTGAAAGATCATGGACTACTGTGAAGCCTTCTGAAATGTAATTATGACATATGTTAGAATTCTGTTACATAATTACTGTTAAAGATACATGTGCTATAAAAGCCATGGTGTTTAGGAATTGAAATTCACTTACAAATTCACTTATGATGTTTAGAGAACATTTTAAATTTCATTAATGATCACATACAAACTTTATTTTTATTACAATTTTTTATTAAGGTATTATTGATATACACTCTTATGAAGGTTTCAAATGAAAAACAATGTGGTTACTACATTCACCCACATTATTGAGTCCCCCCATACCCCACTGCAATCATTGTTCATCAGTGTACTAAGATGCCACAGAGTCACTACTTGTCTTCTCTGTGCTACACTGTCTTCCCCATAATTCCCCCCACACCATGTGCACTAATCATAATACTCCTTAATCCCCTTCTCCCTCCCTTTCCACCCACCCTCCCCAACCCCTCCCCTTTGGTAACTGCTAGTCCCTTCTTGGAGTTTGTGAGTCTGCTGCTGTTTGGTTCCTTCAGTTTTGCCTCATTGTTATACTCCACAAATGAGGGAAATGATTTGGTACGGTCTTTCTCTGCCTGGCTTATTTCACTGAGCATAATACCTTCCAGCTGCATTCATGTTGTTGCAAATGGTAGGATTTGTTTGTTTCTTATGGCTGAATAGTATATGTACCACCTCTTCTTTATCCATTCATCTACTGATGGATACTTAGGTTGCTTCCAAATCTTGGCTATTGTGAATAGTGCTGCGATAAACATAGGGGTGCATATGTCTTTTTGAATCAGAGAACTTGTATTTTTGGGTAAATTCCTAGGAATGGAATTCCTGGGTCAAATGGTATTTCTATTTTTAGTTTTTTGAGGAACCTCCATATTGCTTTCCACAATGGTTGAACTAGTTTACATTCCAGCCAGCAGTATAGGAGGGTTCCCCTTTCTCTGTATCCTCACCAGCATTTGTTGTTCTCAGTCTTTTCAATGCTGGCCATCCTATCTGGTGTGAGGTGACATCTCATTGTGGTTTTAATTTGAATTTCCCTGATAATTAGTGATGTGGAGCATCTTTTAATGTGCCTGTTGGCATCTGAATTTCTTCTTTGGAGAATTGTCTCTTCATATACTCCGCTCATTTTTAAATTGGGTTATTTGCTTTCTGGGTGTTGAGGCATGTGGGTTCTTTATATATTTTGGATGTTAACCCCATATCAGATATGTCATTTACAAATATATTCTCTCATACTGTAGGATGACTTTTTGTTTTACTGATGGTGTCCTTTGCTGTACAGAAGCTTTTTAGCTTGATGTAGTCCCATTTGTTTATCTTTGCTTTTGTTTTCCTTGCCTGAGGAGATTCATTCAGGAAAAAGTTGCTCATGTTTATATTCAGGAGATTTTTACTTATGTGGTCTTCTAAATGTTTTATGGTTTCATGACTTACATTCAGGTCTTTGATCCATTTCAAGTTTAGTTTTTGTATATGGAGTTAGACAATAATCCCGTTTCATTCTCTTGCACATAGCTGTCTAGTTTTGCCAATACCAGCTGTTGAAGAGGTTGTCATTTCCCCATTTTATGTCCATGGCTTCTTTATTGTATATTAATTGACCATATATGTTTGGGTTTATATCAGGGCTCTCTATTCTGTTCCACTGGTATATGGGTCTGTTTTTGTGCCAGTACAAAATTGTCTTGATTACTCTGGCTTTGTCATAGAGCTTGAAGTTCAGGAGCATAATCTCCCCAGCTTTTTTCTTCCTTCTCAGGATTGCTTTGGCTATTCATGGTCTCTTGTGGTTCCATATGAATTTTAGAACTATTTTCTCTAGTTCATTGAAGAATGCTGTTGGTATTTTGATAGGGATTGCATTGAATCTGTATATTGCTTTAGGCAGGATGGCCATTTTGACAATATTAATTCTTCCTATCCATGAGCATGGGATGTATTTCCATTTATCGGTATCTACTTTAATTTATCTTAAGAGTGTCTTGTAGTTTTCAGGGTATAGGTATTTCACTTCCTTGGTTAGGTTTATTCCTAGGTATTTTATTCTTTTTGATGCAATTGTAAATGAAATTGTTTTCCTAATTTCTCTTTCTGCTAGTTCATCATTAGTGTATTGGAATGCAGAAGATTTCTGTGTATTAATTTTGTGTCCTGCAACTTTGCTGAATTCAAATATTAGATCTAGTAGTTTTGGAATGGATTCTTTAGGGTTTTTTATGTACAATACCATGTCATCTGCAAACAGCGACAGTTTAACTTCTTCTTTACCAATCTGAATGCCTTTTATTTCTTTGTGTTGTCTGACTGCTGTGCCTAGGACCTCCAGAACTATATTGTATAAAAGTGTGGAGAGTCGGCATCCTTGACTTGTTCCCAATCTTAAATGAAAAGCTTTCAGCTTCTTGCTGTTAAGTGTGATGTTGGCTGTGGGTTTGTCCTACATAGCCTTTATTGTGTTGAGGTACTTGCCCTCTACACCTATTTTGTTGAGAGTTTTTATCATAAATGGATGTTGAATTTTGTTGAATGCTTTTTCAGCATCTATGGAGATGATCATGTGATTGTTGTCCTTCTTTTTGTTGACATGGTGGATGATGTTGATGGATTTTTGAATATTGTACCATCCTTGTATTTTTGGAATAAATCCTACTTGATCATGATGGATGATCTTTTTGATTTATTTTTGAATTCAGTTTGCTAGTATTTTGTTGAGGATTTTTGCATCAATGTTCATCACGGATATTGGTTTGTAATTTTCTTTTCTTGTGGTGTCTCTGTCTGGTTTTGGTATTAGAGTGATGCTGGCCTCATAGAATGAGTTTTGAAATATTCCCTCCTCTTCTACTTTTTGGAAAACTTTAAGGAGGATGGGTATTAGGTCTTCACTAAGTGTTTGATAAAATTCAGTGGTGAGGCCATCTGGTCCAGGGATTTTGTTCTTAGATAGTTTTTTGATTACTAATTCAATTTTATTCCTGGTAATTGGTCTGTTCAGATTTTCTGTTTCTTCCTGTGTCAGCCTTGGAACGTTATATTTTTCTAGAAAGTTGTCCATTCCTGTTGTTCTAGAAATCTTCTAGGTTATCCAATTAGTTAGCATATAACTTTTCATAGTATTCTCTAATAATTCTTTGTATTCTGTGGTGTCTGTAGTGATTTTCCTTTCCCATTTCTGATTCTGTTTATGTGTGTAGATTCTCTTTTTCTTGATAAGCATATACAAACTTTCTAGTGTAAACTATTTCCACTGACTGTGATAGGCAAAATAATTTAAAAGGACAATCTAATACCGCATATATTTCATATTTCTGTTTTAATGATTCACAGAAAGATTGGCTTGTCTAAGTTAGACTGGTTAGACAAATTTATATTTTCAGAGGAGACTTTTTACACAGAAGGGTTTTATTGCTTGCAGACTTCATTTCAGTAATTCTTTTATTCTAACTAAAAACTTCAACTTTTATTCCTCCTTTCTTCTTTTGGGAAATAAAATAATGCATTTGGTATTTGTATTACTTAGCTTTTGCTATGTAACAAATGCTGCCAAAATTTAGTGCTTTAATACAGCACCCAATTTATTTAGCTCAGAGTTCTGTAGGTCAGCTGGGAGGTTTCTTGCTCCAGGCCAGCTTGATGTATCTCAGATGTCTTCATATATACCTGTGGTCCAGTGGGGGACTGGCTGCTGGCTGGCTGATCTAGCGTGACCTCAGTGACAGCTGTTTGATGTGGTGTCTTAGTTATTCTTCTCATTCTTTGGCATTTTTGCCCAGACTCATTACATAGTAGTCTCTGAGTTCTGGGTGCAATGTAAGAAGCAAGCCCCAATGCACAAAGGGTTTTTAAAGCTCTTCCTCATGTCATGTTTGCTAATGTTCAATTGGCCAAAATAAGTTATGCTACCAGTCAATGGTCAATATGGAGGATATTAGAAAAGGGCATGGATAAAGGGAGGAAATGAATCTGCAATTATTTTACTTTGTGGACCAGTGAGATAGCCATCATAAATGATAGAGTTTGTGGGTAGATAGTACAAAACTTGGGGTTTGTAGGTTTTGTAATATTTGTAAAGTTGAATTGTTCAAATAGTCTTGTGAATAGTGTATAGTTTCTGTAAAGGCAGGAGACAAACCACACAGAAATTTGGGCAAAGTTTTATATCAAGATTATTCATTAATGGCAGGATATTAGTATAACAGAGTTTGATTACTAGCCATAAGGAGAACCCTGGAGTACAGAGGAATAGCAGATAGAGGATAGCCACTGAGGCAGTGTATTAAAGGGAGGGACACATTAGGGAGAGGCCCTCCCTAAAGGTTGCGATTTAGACTTCACTGGAGGGAATGTGACTGTGGCCCCCTGGATAGTGGAGAAGTTCACTGAGGAGCACCAATCTGACACTGGCAGTCAGGAAGTATCTATTGGGATGCCAAGGGAATTCAACTTGGAGCCACCAGTGGTGCTAGTTGTTGACTGAGAAATAAACTTCACAGCTGATAAGCTGCCCATGGGGATGCCACTGAAATGACCTATGTGTAAGCTCTCCCGGGACTCCCTCACTCAGCTGAGAGGTGCAGAAATAAGGAGAAAGGAACACACCAGACTGGGCATGCAAACTCCTTCCTATAACAGCAGCCTTCCATGGCCCTATACTGTCAAAGCTTAACATTGCGCCAGCTGGCAAAGGAGAAATATTGACTAGGTCCAGCTTCATATCACAAGAAGGGCAGTGAAGGGTAGATTTAGAGGTCAGAGGTAATAAATTTATAACTGGCACACACAGGAAACACATTTATGCAAAAGGAAAATGGTTAAACTAATGTATCTTGATCATTTCCTATGGGAAACATATAAGCAGCTGTTGGATAAGTTGACCATGACCTTTGTAACACATATTTTGAAGAAGTAGTAAATTATTTTTGAAAATATTTTGCAGTGTGACTCTTTAATATAATTAAAATTGGATATTGGATCAGCACATGATTTTTATCCTGTAAATTTCTCTATCATTAGTTAATGACAATGAAATTCCACTTCCACCTGGCAGGAAAATTCATTTCTGATGTGATTGCGTAGTATATATTTTCACCAGTAAAATGTATGTTGTTTTTCATGTTAAAAATTTTTTTCCAAATCTTGAGAGAAGTTTAGGTGTGTCTTTGCTAATTTATGCAAATTGGCGGCCTTTAGAGTAAGCTGGAGATAACAAGAATATCAAAAAATTAGGATTTTATTGTTAAAAGGCTCATAAGATTACACTGGGATAACTTTTCACATACCAGAAAGTCAGTTAATTGTAGCTAAGTGGCAACACAACTTTAACATTGTGCCCTAATCTCTTAAAGTGTAACTAGAAAAAAATAAAGAATTAAAAATATTTGAAGTATGGTTGATGTACAATATTATATTGATTTCACTATGTATAATGTAGTGATTCCAATTATATACATTTTGAAATGCTCACCACAGTAAGTGGAGTTTGGAGTTAGCATCTATCATCATATGAAGGTATTATAATATTATTGACTATATACCCTATGCTGTACTTTCATCCCTGTGACTAATTTATTGTACAATTGAAAGTTTGAACCTCTTTGTCCCCTTTACCTATTTCACCCTTCTCCCCAACCCCTCCCCTGTGGTAACTACCAGTCTGTTCTCTGTGTTTGAGTCTAAAAATATATAGAATTTTCTATAAGAATGATTGTATCTTGTAAATAGTAGAATAACTATTATATAATTTAGAATTATTTTTAAAAATTGCAGAGCCCATTTCTTGAGAAGTACATTAGTGATCAGTTCAAGACTTGTTTAAAAGGGAAAAATAGGGCAATGGAGTAGAAGAGTAGATTAGGGAGCAAGCAGGCTTATTTGGTGCCAGCAGGATGCTGATCAAGAGAAATGATGTCCAAGAAAATGTTCTTCAGAGTATAAAAGTTCCAAGAAAGCATATATCAATGCCAGTAATGAGACCAAATTAAGTTCATCCTGTTGCTTCCTAAATTGGTCACATAATCAGGCCAACTTCCTCAAAAAAGTTAGTGATGTTAGTAAGATAACTATAGAATTATGGTCCGTGTAACACAGGCTTAGAAAACAAGGTACAATTATTGTTTAGCTGATTGTTTAAAATGTGAAATATATGGTGGAGAAAATACTTCTTAAGAAAACATTTAGCTTTGTTAAAGCTAAACTTTAACTATCTTCGTGAGCTCATGGCCTCAAAAAGAAATATAATTTTTATTTCTATCTCCAAAGTATTCAATTAGCTTACCTAGGAATTGTTTGGGTTCTGAGTTCAATTCAGATTATTCCAAATTTTGGTCTCTAATACTCTTCTCCATTCAAAGTAACTGGGGTTTTCTAAAGAGAAACTTCAAACTAACTTGTTTACTAGTTTATAAATTTAACAAACAACAGAAACTTATTACTGACAATATGATACAAAGTCAATACTAAAAGATGCATCAGGAAAAGGCTTCAGGTTGTAAAACCCTGAAAATTCTGTGAAACGAAGGACTGGAATTGTGACTGGCCTACCAAATAAACCCTTGGACCCAAAATTAATAAATAAAATAAAATTCTGGCTTGGAGAATATTAGTGTGTGATTGAATTATCTTGGAAGTCTCACTCCAGATCCATATTCCAAAAAACAAAACAAAAAACACCATAACCCAGACAGGCTGTAATGGTATCTTTTTTCCTTTCTAGTGTCTTTCAATTACTGTGATGTCTAAAGAAAAGTATAATGATAATTTAGATCCTTGGTGTCAGTATTTTGATGCTAGGTGAAATGTAAGTGTAACACTGAGTTGTAGAATAATTGTAGTAATTTATCTATTTTTTTTCCATTTTAAAATAGCTTGGAGCCCATGTGATACATTACTTATGTGATTTACGTATTTTGTATTGAATGATTAGTTTTTCTAAATAGAATTTATATACTTATAAAATGTTTGTATATTAGATCTATAATTGTACTTTTTCATGCAGGAAAACTTTTTGGGCATTGAATATAAGTGACATCCGAAATCAATGACAAGAAATGCTGTTTAAGAAAATCACCATCAAAATGTATTTGATCGAATAGTGGTTAGGGTCCTTGGGTGAGTGACATGGCTACAGGGAAATGTTTTGCCTACTGTTGGTATTGGCTTTTGCTATGTTGCCCAGGGATATTTTTAATTTTCTCCCAAAGAAGATAATTATAAAAACTGTATTTTTTAAATTTGAAGATGTAGTTTCATATAAAAGCCAGGCAAGATATTAAGCTTTTATTAATCAATTTTCAAGAAGAGATTCCTGCTCTACCGTGACGAATGTTGAGAATGAAAGAGAAGATTAAGGTTTAATAATTGTGAAGGTTTTGGTTTTGATTCATGAGGATATAATGATTAATCTTTTTCTACTTTAATTTCATTTCTTTAAACATAGGTGACTTATTTCATTTGGGATTTAAGTATTTCAACATTTAAAATGAGATGCAGGTCTGATACCCATGAAGAGACCAGGTGAGGAAGGGGCTTGTGTAGTTAGGGCCTCAGACCACAGCGTGGGTGTGCGTGAGTCTGTGTGTGCTGATGGGAACTGCTGAGCAGAGTGCTTGCTTACAGGAATCCTGTGACAAATAGACACCACCAGGTCCACTCCCACACTCAGTCACCGGCTGGAAGCAGCCTAGGCAGGTGTGGTCCTGGCATGAAATGCTAACTAAAGTAGATCATCAAACGGCAGCAGCCAGAGCCGCTGGCTAACCACTCCTGCGGCAGGTTTTCCCTTTAAAGGGGACATTAGCAGCAATCCTCCATGGCTGCCACACCCTGTGAAATAAGCAGAGCAGGAAGCATTGAAGATGTTTCAGATAATTAAAAATGTTCAGTGGGATAGTGGCAGATTCCAGGTTTCACAGTTGTCTTGTTAAGGGGCCTTAATTTAAAGTGTCTTTGAAAACTCTGCTGTGGTAGGTAGTCTTCAAAAACGGCCTCTACCTATTGCTTCCATTTCTGTAGGTCAACCTGCTCCTACATCCAGAGGGGGAATCTCTGCCCACCACCCCTAAACCCCTTGAATCCGGGCTGGCCTTATTCCTTGCTTTGACCGATAGGATGCAGCTGAAGTGGTATCCTAGAGGCTCGAAGAGGACAGGCACCCTGCTCTCTTCCCTTTCGGAAGCCAGGCATCATGTGAGTAGCCTGATGTGACTTTATTTCAATTATGAGAAAACATCAGGTAGAACCAAGCTGAGAGATATTCTACAAAATAACTGATGAGTATTTCTGAAGTGTCAAGACCATAAAAGACAAAGCTGATAAACTGCTACAGATGGGAGGAGATGGAGGAGAAATGACAACTAAATACAATGCGAGATCCTGGACAGGTTCCTAAGATAGTAAAATATCATCAGTAGATTATCTGGTGACTTTTAATATGTTCTATAGTATAGTTAATAGTATTGTGCCATGTTCACATCTTAGCTGGAATAATGTGGCAAGGAGGTAAGAAGCTAACATTGGGGAACCTGGGTGGTGGTGATGCAGGGATTCTTTGTACTATTTTCTAACAGTTAGGCAAGTCTAAAATTAGTTCACAATAAAAAGTTAAAAAATTTAAATGGGTAAAAATATATCTACATTGTATCATCTATTCATGTTTTAGTGTCTTAAAGTGGAATGAAAATTTAAAGATGCTTAATGAACAAGGTGAATGTAAATAAGACAAAACCCATGAATTATATGGACCTTAGCACAATCTGTCAATGATATTTATCATTGGACTATTATGTTTAAGAAGTGAGGCACGGTTTTGATTCATGAGGATATTATGGATTAATCTTTTTCTACTTTAATTTCACTCCCTTAAACATAGGTGACTTATTTTGTTTGGAATATAAGTATTAAAAAATTTAAAATTAAATGCAGGTCTTAGGAAAAAAACCATAATGCTAAAGATATGGTTCCTTAACAAGTGTCTAGTATAAGAAATGAATAACTGTAAGGAAAAAATTGCTTAAGGCATTCAAACAAGGCAGTTGATGAATGTGCCTGGGCTTCCAGGAAGAAGTGTGATCAAACTGGGTCTTCAAGGATGCATACAAGTTACATAAAAGTTGAATTAGCAAAGACATGGATGGAGACAGACAGTTCTGGGTTTATGTATGTCATGGGCAAATGTGTGAGTACTCGAAAATATAGTTACCTGGTATGTGGATAAAGCTTTTATCTCTCTCAGAATATTGTGAAATATAACTAAAAGAAATGTTGGAATGAGGTTGCACATGGTCAGTAATGCCAGGCCAAGATATGAATTAACACAGTATAGTTCTGTACTATGAAAATATTTTCAGCAGGAAATACATAAATATTGAATGCTTATTATGTTAAGGCATTGCACTCAGCATCTAAGGATGCAAAGAAATACAAGGTGTAGTTTGAGCATAACTGTTCATCATACAACGGGCAGCTGTGCATCTCTGCCTCTTGAAATCTTGCTCACCCTTGGAGGCCCAGTTCCAGCTCTGTCTCCTCGAGAAACTCCCTGTTCATATGCTCACAGGCATTCCTCCTTGTACTATCTTTGTGTATATACCTTGGATTATTCTTTCATAGACTGTGAGTTCTTAGAGGACAGAGATGTTTTTTCTGAGTCATTTTCTGATGGCTCAAAAAAGCAACATTGTTAGGCTCAAGTTAATGGTGCTGAGAAAACTGGAAGATGAGTGAATGTTTTCTGAGGTGATTTGTGGCACTTTCTACTCTTTGTCAGATGCTGCTACTAGCTACACAGTCTGTGCACATCAGCTTGTGATTTCTGAATCAGACAGCCTGCATATTAGGACAGAAACTAAAATGACTCAAGGATATTGCTCTTCTACCATCCTTGTATCTGCATTCACTTAAATTAGTGTGTATAAAAGCTGGAAGAAAATAAGATTTTGCCCAGATTTCTATTAATTTAGGAACATCAGAACAACAAAGCCACTTAGACTTCAGTTCACTTTCAACTGGGCTCTCAGATGAGTGTGATTAGTCCTATTAACCTCAACTCCAAGGCCATTTCTTAACTATATTTAGAAATGTAGATCTTTTCTCTTAATGAACACCATACTGTTTACAATGTTAATCATACGAAAGGTTTTCTTCATAAATGCTTTCCAATCTTTGATGTTATTCTAAGTACAAGTTTTAGTTGTCTAAGACATTTTCTGTTTAGAAGTGAAAGATTAGTAAATATGGTTATTTCTTGCTGTGTGCCCTAATCACAGATCAGAAGCAATAGGTATTTTAAGCTATAATACACGTAGACAACATCTATCAGTGTTGGAGCCAATTGCTGACCTATTGCAAGTGCGACCATGTTGGGGAAAGTAATGCTGAGATGATTGATCAGTGGTTCTTAATGGTATTTTTGTTGATTTCCTGCCGATTTTCCTAGTGCTCTTTGAGCTTTTTTTTCGCTTTTACATATTACTCTATTCACAGTCTGGCAAAAATTTGCAGAAAAAGTATCCAAGTGATGGGCTCACAGCAGGTGCTGGATCAAACGGGCCTTGTTCTCTGGCCCTTGGGAAGTCTGCATGGATCAGAGGCATCCAGGGCCTGCCCTTCAGATGACCTGTAGTAAACTGCAGAGGACATGCTCAGTTTCTTCCCATGGATAAACAAAGTGTAGATGAAATATTTTGGTTAGGTTGAATAGGGGGATTTATATACACACTGCCTGTCTGTACAGTTGATTGAAAGTGGCATGAAGTAAATCTTGTCTAATAGATACTTACGGAAGAACATTATTTAAATATCTACGCATGTCCAGGTCACTGTTTTTCCTTTTGATCTTTGTAGGGTTTCAACTGAATACACGACCAAAAAAAAAAAAATCACAAGGAAGGAGAGAGGGCTGTATAGTGAAAAAAATACACTCCCAATAACACACAGTTTTAGAAGCTTGTCATGAGCTTCAAAACCCTGGCAGAAGTGCCATGCCAAGTTAGGATTTTGTGCATAGATGTTTGCAGTATCAACTTCAAAGTATGGTGCTTGGCTGAGGCTTTACTGTTATAAATCTTGCCTGTATATGAAATATGATTTTTTAGTTTGATCTTTATTGCAATATAAGATTGCAATTTAGCAAACATTTGTTAACCTCTATTTATCAGTAGCATTGTTTGAAGGTTTGATGGAACTCCTGTGTTCATGGAAGTTGATATTTAGTCAATAAATAAAAGTTAATGAAAATGAGAGAAAAAGAAAGTGGACTAAAAAGTCATTCTTCTGAAAAAATTAAAGTCAGAATGGTTTTACTATTTGGGGAATCTCAGCTCCTTTTCATTCCTCACCAAGGTAAAAGAGTATTTGATTTTTTTTCTCTAGTCTGGTCAGAAGACATAGTTCTTTACATAGTTTATATAGGCAGAATGAAGGAGGTTTCACTTTTGCATGTTAAATAAAAATTACCTGAATTTAATATTTTTAATAGCATAATTGGTGAATATGTAGATCAATAAGATAATTAATCTATACCTACTTGATATAATTCTCAAAACTATGGAATTATTAGAATTATTTTCTTCAAATTAGAATGGAGTACATGATACTTTTGTAGATATCACTTAATACTGATGGTTACGGATTCAGCTCTTATGTAGACTATATTTCTGAAATCTTCAAATAAATGTCCACCTCCACCTTTCCCAGAAAAGAACACACTATTCTTAGGTAAAATTCTCCTAGTCCATGTGGAAAAGAAGACTGCACTTGTTATTCAAACTTTTCTTTCCCCTAAGAAGTCTGAGATACTTCCACCCATAATTCTTATATCAGGAAAATGTTGACAATATATTGTGCATCACATAGGATTTATGTTTATAAAATTTGCAAGGTATCATAGTTTACACATTTTGGACTTGCAGCCTGTCGTGACATAGGGGCAGATAAGATTAAAAACGAGTAAAGATTGATACCTCATGAGTGGCAGATGCAATTTGCCTGTGCATGTATCTGAAATGCTTCAAAATACTTGCATATTTATGTATGCCTTGTTGAAGTCATAGTGGCGTGTGGATAGTTATACAAGCAAACCACTGGGTTTTCAGTTTGCAAGACCAACACTTACTGGAAGGATCACATATTAACTATAAAATGACCAGGGCTCACATGAGGATTAAACTAGTTTAGAATATGGTTTTCAAAATGGTCATTGTTTCAGGTCAATTATACTCATAATAATACTGCCATATTTTTAGTTTCAACACCAGATAAGTATTGCTACTGCACTCCATAATTTTCAATTCTCTTTTCTTGTCAGGATAGTTCAGATATTTAAGCCACATGTTTTATAGGAATTTGGAATTTCCAGTTTCTGTCTAGATTAAAATATATAACTTTGAAGCTTACTCATGAGGAGTCTGGTTAGTAAAACATTAAAATTACAAAACATTTTGAAAAATTCTATGAAAGAGACACATTGAATTGCATTATATTTATTAAAAGGCAAAGAACTGTCATAGTGTCATTAAAAAAAAGAAACCCTGATACTATAAGATAAATGCTAGTCTGAATATAATCAAAACAGTCATCTCCAAGACATTCATGTTAGCAGAGAATATATCAAAATGGACAGGTCAAAGTACTAGAAAATTGTGAAAGAATGCATACGTTCTTTACTGTGTAGCTTTTACACTGCAACTTAGAAACTTCAGCCTATCTTGGAAGAAAATAGCCAGAATTATACACTATTCAAAAATCCATGTCATTCAAAATTTTTAATTTATTTATTATAACTTTAACAAGGCTTAGTAGGAGTCCATAGAAGGTGTCTATGTGAATGGCTAAGATTTATTTGTGAGTAGTAAATTGATTATAAAGGAATGCATTTGTGATACTAGGTGGAATATTAAGAAAATAAATTCTTTTAAGTTGTTTAAAAATCTCCAATAATCTTAGTTACGTCATTAATTTGTTGAGAAAACAGTTGATTCAAAGATAATAGAAAAGGTAAACATGATACCAGTTTTGGTTGAAATCACAACAAAATCAGAAACATCAGCCCCCCAGTCTACTTAGATTCTTTTTCCTATTTTTCCCTGAGGAGTAATTTCCCCTATTGTTTATGGGCCACCTGATCATGCCAAATGATATACACTGGGCTGAGCAAGATTATCCTCTCTTTTGGGCCATTGACTCTCTGGCTCATATCTTCCCAGTTGGGTAGCAGGGAAGTGGGAGTTGCTACATTCTTAAAAGATCTTTCAGGATCTGCAGGAGGGGATTAAGAACAGCCAGATAGTAAGGTGAAGAGGTGAAGATGAGGTGAAGAATAAAAATTCAGATTGTATGTCTACATGAAAATTTCTAACTGTTCCTTGAAATGCAAAGTTAACGAATTAAAAAAAAATGTTTTATCTCTCCTATTGTTGAGAACTGCATACAAGTGAGTATTTCTAAGTGCTTCATACAATTTCGTTTTCCTGGAGCTACATCAGATATTAGAAACTGGAGGATTCCTTAAAGGGAACATTTAAAGATGTTAGTGATTCTTGAGAAAGATGTAGAAAAAATTTGTTAGGAAATGAAATTTCTGGCAAATGATCTAGTTTTTTTTCCCAGCTCAGTTCTCCAAGGCTAACAACTTCTATATTGTTCTCACTGATTCAGTGATCTTTCTAGAACAGATTTCTAAGAAGATAGTTCATAGAAAGGCATTTTTTTCACTAGGACCTGACCATTTTATCTGAGTAAATGTCAATAAATATGGGCCAGTTAATCTTAGATGTCCTTTTATTGCCTATAACTTTAATCCTCAAAGCATGGCCCTTGGACTAACAGCATGAGCACTGCAGCTTGTTTTAGAAACTGTTAGAAATGCCAGTTCTTGGGCTGTCAGAATCCACAGATGCTCTGGAGGCTCAGCAGTCTGGGAATCACCCTCCAGATGTTTCTGATACATGTGAAAGTTTGGGAATCACTGCTCTGCATGTTGGGTTTGGGCCATGAAATGTTATTGACATGAAAACATGAAATGGATGTATCTATTTTGCAAGTACACAGTAAAGGATGTTCTCTTTGGGTGAAACGATTCAGAGAGCACCCTATTTCTTTTAATTTCTCTCTGCAGCAGAAAATAAACATGTTAATTCCCAATAGATTTACAGGCAGTAATTATTATGTGAGATTTACACAAATATTTTCTAAATATGATGCAGAAATGTAAAATTCTGTTTGAACAAGCATTTTTGTCTATCTATAAACTGGTATTTCAAAGAAAAATCATACAGTAGAAATTTTGACCAATGTACTATCTTCCAGATGTTTTGTGTACCCTTTGGGATGTAACTTATTTCAAGGTCTGTATAGTAGAAACAAACTGCACATTTATACAGCCAGTGACTTACTTAATTTTCTCAAGAACAGTGTGAGGCTTTTATGTATGAGCATGTTCTGTGTTCTGCTATTTTTGCAGTGAGACATCAACAATGAAACCTGAGTAGCTGTAGAACCATACTTTCACCATATGGGTTATACAACTTAAGATTGTGTCCTTTGGCTACATTTAAAAGCTGAAGTTTAGGAAGACAATAAATGAGGTCGACATGAATTGGCCACTGACCACGTCATAGATTAAACATTTTCCTGCAGCTTGATTAGCACCTTATTCAGGAAACATACTAGAAAAAAAAAATTTAGTCACTGTACTTAACCATTAAAAGTATACACAGAATTCAAGAAGTACTGTCAATCTGCCAACCAAAATTTGATTTATAAACATAAAGTGAAGGTTGTTAGCTTCATAGTCTATAGTCAATAAAAGTATTTATTATTTCTAAGTATGTTTGATTCAAAACTTTATTTTTTATTGGGTTTATATATTGATTTAAGCCAAGGAACTATAGAACGATCACTCAAACAGTATTTGTTATACTAATAACTTTCTAGGAACAGAAAGTAGGAAGTTTAAGATGGGAAAGAGAAAAGGGAAAGAGGTGGGAGTTGAAGATCAGGATGATTTCGGCTGGCAGTAGACAAATCATTAACATGCTCTGCCTGGGTCTGGTGCAGTGGGTAAAGTACTTGGAGCACGTGGATTCATTCACCATGGGCTGATCATGCTGATGAATATCTAGTCATTGTGAAAGCGACTGGTCAGTGACCAGTTATTTGATTGTTAAATGGAACTTGATTTTTTAAAGGACTAAATCTAACCTAGTTAATGAATAAAAACGAGTGTCATACAATGATCACTTTGTTTAAAACACAAAACTTAGTTGTAATTTTGTAAGGGGTTTTGCTTGCAAGAAAAACCACTGGCATTAGCATCGATTCTGTTTTGATAACTCACCTTTTCTACTGTGATCTAATCCCCAGCCGAAGGGGAGGCTTTCAGTAACTGGCAAGGAGAATCCTTCAAGCTTATGTAATGCACTCTGTCTATGAAAGTTATAGTCAAACAGGACTGGCACTGAACAGGTCAAAATAGTTTGTATTTTGAGCAAAGTTACTAATTAATTGGCATTGATTTTCAGTGGAGCTGAATATTCATTTGGGGGAAGCTATTTGGGTAGAGGTCATCTCATATCTGGAAGATGAGGTCTCTGTGTGTATGAAGCAATCAATAAGAACTGTTCTGTTCATATCATTGCTTAAGACTGCACTCTCTATGCGATATTATATTCAGCAGGGAAAATTAGTGATTCCACCAACAGCACTGTATTGACAGAGTCCAGTGAGAAGTGGATTAGTCACTATAAATTACTTACATTATGGAAAATTTATTGGGGTTGATCTAACCTTGAATGAACTTCCTTTCAGGCATAAACTGATCTCCAGAAAGAGTGAATTCATTATTTACATCAAAGTGACCATTTGAAACTTAATATTGCCATGTATAGAATATCTGACTCATTTACTTAGGAGATATGCTTATTTGAATCAACATATTACTTGCATCCCAAGATTTAATTATTTTAAATAGAGACAAATATAAACTAGCTTAAATAAAAGGAAGCACTACATTGTTAGCTAGGAGACTTCACAGCCTACAAGTGTGGGAATGCAGGTGGACCTCAGAAAGTATTTGGAAACCTAGAGCTTTTTCTCTTAATATTTGTCCCACTTCCTTTTTGCACATTTAATTATTGGAATACCATTCTCGGCTTCTTAGTTCATATGATTGAATATCATTGTTCTTTGGTTAATCAATTTGCATATTAAAAACCTAGAGTCTAAATTAATGCTTCTTAGTTTCATTTACACATTCTCAGGATACAAAGTCTGATAACTATAGGTTAGATTAGATGTTTACCTCTTGTCCATTCAGTTTGGGCCAGGGGAGCAACTATGACTGTACAAAGATTGGGTGGGAAGCATTTCTAAGAGCAGAGACTCTAGGCGGACTCATCAGGAGGTTATCTATTACAAGGGATAAAAAAAGGAGAATATCTATTACAATGGATAGGAAACATATAGGAATTGGCAAAACAAAAATAAAATAATAATTATAATCTCCCTTTCAGAAAAGCTTGCTATATGATGATTACTGTAAAAGAACAATAGATATGCTTTTCCTAATTATTATAATGTAATAGATAGTAAAGATGTCCTGTCATTTAAATATGAATTCTTTTTCATTTAGTTATATTACTTTAGCTGTTAATAATATATTGCAAGATTTAATTCTTGCAATTGTAGCAGAATTAAATCTAACAGTCACATATAATGATTAATTTGAAATGGAATCTAGATTTAGGTGAAATATGAATGCTCGCTCTATGGATTACTATTGTGACCTTGTTTCTAACTCAGTTTGTCTACTTATCACAGTCAAAGTCCTTCAGTAATTAGAAAGTATAAGAACCATTTATATACTTTATTAGAAATTATAAATATTTTTCTTACAAAAAGCTTTGATAAGCAATGAATAACTGGCAATAAAGGCAAAAATGAGAACCCATTTAAGAAGTAAATTATACCTCAATAAAGCTGAGGGGGGAAAAAACTTAACTAAAAAAATAAGAATTTATTGTCTTAGAATCAAAATGCTGCTGGGAGAATTTAGAAACCAGTGGAACTCCAATGATGAAAATTCAAACATTATATTATGTATCTCTGCTTTCCCAGCAGTTAGCCTAGAACTAGCATGTAGAAGACATTTATTAAAGTTGAACAAATAAATGAAGTTAAGAAATACTCATCATGATAGTAATATCAGTAAGATGGTGGAATAGGAAGTCTCAGGCAGAGGCCCTGACTTAACAATATATGATCCAAAGAGCATTTGAAAACTTCAGAAACAAATTAACAAATCATAGTACCCCAGGAAAATTCAAAGCTATGTCTTTATTTCTTTTTCATACGCTTCAGCATTATTTTAAATGCATGCAATTGATTTATGTTATGTTGATTTTGTATCCTGCCACTTCACTGAAATGAATTCCAAAAGCTTTCTGACTAATTCTTTGGAAATTTTTATATACAGGATCATATCATGAGCAAATAATGACAATTTACTTCCTTTCCAGTTTGGATGCCTTTTATTTCTTTGTCTTGTCTAATTGCTCTAGCTAGGATTTCCAGTACTATACTGAATAGGACTGTTTCTGATCTTAGGGGAAATGCTTTTAACATTTCTTCATCGAGCATGACAGCTGTGGGTTTGTCATGTACAGCCTTTATTATGTTGAGGTATGTTCTTTCTAAACCCAGTATTTTAAGGGTTTTTATCATTAAAGATGTTGCTGTTGTATTTCGTCAAATGCTTTTTCTGCATCTATGATCATTTTTTTGATCTTTTGTTTTATTGATGTAATGTATTAAATTTATTGATTTGTGTATGTGGAGCCATCCTTGCATCCCAGGGATAAATCCCACTTGATTATGGTATATGATCTTTTTTAGTGTGTTCTTGAATAGCTGGCTAATATTTTATTGAGAATTTTTGCATCTATATTCATCAGGGATATTGTTCTACAGTTTCTTTTCTTGTGGTGTCCTTATTTGGTTTGTTATCTAAATGCTGGCCTTGTAGAATGAGTTTGGAAGTATTCCCTCCTCCTCAATATGTTGGAAGATTTTGAAAAGGACTGTTGTTAATTCTTCAAATGTTTGGAATTTTCCATTGAAGCCATCTGGTCCTGGAGTTTTCTGTCATGGGAGTGTTTTGATTATAACTAAATCTCTTTACTAATTATTGGTCTGTTCAGATTTTCTATTTCTTATCTAGTCTTGGTAGGTATGTGTTTCTAGAAATGTGTCCATTTCTTTTAGGTTATGTAATTTGTTGGCATATAACTGTTCATAGCAGTCCCTTGTGTTTCTATGTATTTCTGTAGTATCAGTTGTAATGTTTCCTCTTTCATTTTTAATATTATTTGTATCATCTTTCTTTTTTTCTTAGTCTAGCTAAAAAGTTTGTCAATTTGCTTATCTTTTTGGAGAACCAGCTCTTATTTCCATTGGTCCTTTCTATTGTTTTTCAGATTATAATACTTTTATTTCCCCTCTGACCCTTATTATGTCCTTCCTTGTGCTAATTTTTGGCTTCACTTGTTCTTTTTTCTGATTCCTTCAGGTATAAAGTTAAGTTGTTGAGATCTTTCTGTTTTCTTTACATATGAATTTATTGATATTAACTTTCAGAATGCTTTTGAAGAGTCTCACAATACTTGAAATGCTGTATTTTCATTTTACTTCCCTTTTTATTTCTTAGTTTTATTTTATTTTCCTTTTTATTTCTTCTTTGACTCAAAGGTTTTTTAGAAGTGTGTTGTTAGATTCCACATATTTGTAGATCTTCTTACTTCTCTCTTGTTGTTGCTCTCTAGTTTCATACCATTGTCGTCAGAGAAGATACTTGGTATGATTTAAATCATTAATTTGCTAAGATTTGCTTTGTGGCCTATCATATGATCTATTCTGAAGTCTGTTCCATGTGCACTTAAAAAAATATGTATGCTACTGCTGTTGGATAGAAAGTTCTGTATCTATCTACTAAGTCCATTTTTTCTAAAGTATGGTTCAATTCCAACATATCCTTGCTGGTTTTCTATCTGGATAATGTATCCACTGCTGACAATAGAGTATTGAAATCCCTGACAATTGTTGTTATCTGCTTCTCTTTTAAGACCTGTAGTTAATTGCTTAATATAGAGACTCACCTTAGTTACAAGAATGTACGGCCTAAAAATAAAAGGATAGAAAAAGTAGTCCTTGCAAATGGGAACCAAAAAAAGTGTCTATAAGTATTTCAGACAAATACATTTTAAGTCAAAAACTGTTAAAAGAGACAAAGAAGAACATTATATAATAACAAAGGTCAATTCACCAGGAAAATATGACATACATAGATATATATGTGAGAGTACCCAAATATATGAAGCAGACATTGATAGACTTGGAGAAAGATATAGGAAGTCACACAATAATATAAGGAGATTTCAATATCTAACTTTTAATCATAGATATAATGACCAGACAGATGATTGATAAGGAAAGACAGGACTTGAACAATACTATAGACAAATTTGAACTAATAGACATATACAGAAAACTCCATTCAGAAACAGAATACACATTCTTCTCCAGTATACACAGCACATTCTCCAGGGTAGATCATGTGGTAGGCTACAAAACAAGTCTTACAAATTCAAGAAGATTGAAATCATATCAAATGTATTTTCTGACCACAATGGAATGAACTTAGGAATCAATAGCAAATGAAAACTGGAGAGTGCACAACACAGGGAAACTAAACACATTCTTGATAAACTAGTGGGTGAAAAAATAAATTATAAGAGAAGTTATAAAATGTCTTGAGACAAATGAAAATGGAAACAACATACAAAAACTTTTCAGAAACAGGAAAAATAGTACTACGAGGAAAGTTTATAGTGGTAAATGCCAGCATTAAAAAATTAATATCACAAATCAACATTAAACTTTAGAGTTCAAGAAACTAGAAAAAGAAGAACAAACTAAATTCAAAGTTAGCAGAAGGAAAGAAAAAATAAAGATTGCCACAGAAATAAATGAAATAGAGAACAGAAAACCAATAGAAAAAAAATCAACAAAAGTGAACTGAGTTTTTTAAAAGATCAATGAAATTGACAAACCCTTAGCTAGATCAAGGATGAAAAGAAAATAGAAGATTTAACAGAAATCAGAAATAGAAGAGATTACAACTGATTCCACAGAAACACAAAGGATCATGAGACTGCTAAGAATAATCATACACCAAACACATAAGGAAACCTAATAGAAATAGGTAAATTTCTAGAAGGATACAACCTTCCAAGACTGAATAAGAAAAAAATACAAAATGTGAACAGCTCGATAACTAGTTAAGAGATTGAATAAGCAATAAAAACACTCCCAACAAAGAAAATTCCTGGACTGGATGACTTTGCTGTGTAGTCTACCAAATATTTAAGGAAGAATTAGCACTAAACTTTCTCAAATTATTCCAAAATATATAAGAGTATGGAACACTTTCAAACTTTTTTTATGAGGCCAGCATTACTGATACCAAAAATCAGACAAAAACACTATAACAAGAAGGGTGGAGCCAAGATGGCAGAGTGAGAAGGACAGTGGGAATCTCCTCCCAAAAATATATATATTTTTGAAGATACAACAAATACAACTATCCCTAAAAGAGAGACCAGAAGATACAGGACAACAGCCAGACTACATCTACACCTGCGAGAACCTAATGCCTGGCGAAGGGGGTAAGATACAAGCCCTGGCCTGGTGGGACCTGAGCGCCCCTCACCCAAGCTCCTGGCGGGAGGAGAGGAGTCAGAGTGGGGAGGGAGAGGGAGCCCAGGACTGCTAATCACCCAGCCCTACCCACCCGCACCCAGAGTGCAGACACACAGTGTGTGGGGTGTTGGATACTAAGGAAACAGGACAGTAAGACCTGTGAGCAGGTTCCCACAGCCGGCACCCCTGGGACAAAGAAAAGCGAGTGCTTTTTGAAAGTCTTGAATGGACAGGGACCCCACAGCTGGACGGGAGCATCCCGGTACACAGCCAAGTGGCTGGGAATACTGGGGAACTCCAGGCATCCTAACCCCATGGGCAGCACCTCTGAGACCACTCACGGAGATAAACAGCCCCCCGTTCATTCTCCCTCCGGTGCCCCACCATAGCAGAGCAGCAGCCTGAGGCTGGCCACACCCACAGCAAGGGAGCTTCCTCAAGAGCAGCCAGGCAAGAAATAGAGACAGTCTATGCGCAACTGCCCAACACAAGCCGCTAGGGGTCACCGTTGTTCCACTAAAGAAAGGCCAGGAGCAAGTGGAAAGGGTCTTGGCTCTTCCAGCTGACAGACGAGTCAACAGCATACCACTGCATCTATCAATATGAAAAGGCAAAAAAATTTGATCCAGACCAGACTAACCCAGACATCTTCCACATCATCCCCTGAGAAGGAATCTGGGGAGATAGATTTAACCAGTCTTCCTGAAAAAGCATTCAAAACAAAAGTCATAACCATGCTGAAGGACTGGCAGAGAAACATGCAAGAGCTAAGGAGGGAGAACAAATAAATAAAACAATTTCTGGAAGGACTTCAAAGCAGAATGGACGAGATGCAATAGACCATTAATGGACTAGAAATCAGAGAACAGGAACACAGAGAAGCTGACACAGAGAGAGATAAAAGGATCTCCAGGAATGAAAGAATATTAAGGGAAATATGTGAGCAATTAAAACAGAACAGTATTTGCATCATAGGAGTACCAGAAGAAGAAGAGAGAGAAAAAGGGATAGAAAGTGTCTTTGAAGAAATAATTGCTGAAAACTTCCCCAAACTAGGGGAGGAAATGGCCTCTCAGACCACAGAAGCACACAGATCTCCCATGACAAGGGACCCAAGGAGGGCAACACCAAGACACATAATAATTAAAATGGCAAAGATCAAAGACAAGGACAGAGTATTAAAGGCAGTCAGAGAGAAGAAAAAGGTCACCTACAAAGGAAAATCCATCAGGCTATCATCAGATGTCTCAACAGAAACCTTACAGGCCAGAAGAGAATGGCATGATATATTTAATGCAATGAAACAGAAGGGCCTAGAACCAAGAATACTGTATCCAGCACAATTATCATTTAAATATGAAGGAGGGATTAAACAATTCCCAGACAAGCAAAAGTTGAGGGAATTTGCCTCCCACAAACCACCTCTACAGGGTATCTTAGAGAGACTGCTCTAGATGGGAACACTCCTAAAAAGAGCACAGAACAAAGCACCCAACATATGAAGAATGGAGGAGGAGGAATAAGAAGGGAGAGAAATAAAGAATCATAAGACAGTGCTTATAATAGCTCAATAAGTGAGTTAAGTTAGACAGTAAGATAGCAAAGAAGCTAAGCTTGAACATTGGTAACCACAAACTTAAAGCTTGAAATGGCAATAAGTACATATCTTTCAATAATCATCCTAAATGTAAATGGACTGAATGCACCAATCAAAAGACACAGAGAAAAGAAATGGATTAAAAAGCAAGACCCATCTATATGCTGCTTAAAAGAGACTCACCTCAAACCCAAAGACATGCACAGATTAAAAGTCAAGGGATGGAAAAACATATTTCATGCAAACAACAGGGAGAAAAAAGCAGGTTGCAATACTAGTATCAGACAAAATAGACTTCAAAACAAAGAAAGGAACAAGAGATACTGACTTCAAAGGACAGATCCACCAGACAGAAAATAAGTACGGACACAGAGACACTGAACAACACACTGGAACACATGGACCAACTAGACATCTATAGAACTCTACATCCAAAAGCAACAGGATACACATTCTTCTCAAGTGCACATGGAACATTCTCCAGAAGAGACCACATACTAGCCCACAAAAAGAGGCTCAGTAAATTCAAAAAGATTGAAATTCTACCAACAAACATTTAAGACCACAAAGGTATGAAAGTAGAAATAAATTGTACGAAGAAAGCAAAAAGGATCACAAACACATGGAGGCTTAAAAACATGCTCCTAAATAATCAATGGATCAATGACCAAATTAAAATGGAGATCCACAAATATATGGAAAGAAATGACAACAACAACACAAAGGCCCAACTACTGTGGGATCCAGCGAAAGCAGTCTTAAGAGGAAAGTATATAGCAATCCAGGAATATTTAAAGAAGGAAGAACAATCCTAAATGAATAGTCTAATGTCACAATTATCGAAATTGGAAAAAGAAGAACAAACAAGGCCTAAGGTCAGCAGAAGGAGGGACATAATAAAGATCAGAAAAGAAATAAATAAAATTGAGAAGAATAAAACGATAGAAAAAAATCAATGAAACCAAGAGCTGGTTCTTTGAGAGAATAAACAAAATAGATAAGCCTCTACCTAGACTTATTAAGAGAAAAAGAGAATAAACACACATCAACAGAATCAGAAATGAGAAAGGAAAAATCACGACGGACCCCACAGAAATACAAAGAATTATTAGAGACTACTATGAAAACCTATATGTTAACAAGCTGGAAAACCTAGGAGAAATGAACAACTTTCTTGAAAAATACAACCTTCCAAGACTGACCCAGAAAGAAACAAAAAATCTAAACAGACCAATTACCAGCAACAAAATTGAAGCAGAAATCAAAAAACCACCCAAGAACAAAACTCCCAGGACAGATGAATTTACCTCGGAATTTTATCAGACGTACAGAGAAGATATAATACCCATTCTCCTTAAAGTTTTCCAAAAAACAGAAGAGGAGGGAATACTCCCAAACTCATTCTATGAAGCCAGCATCACCCTAATACCAAAACCAGGCAAAGACCCCACCAAAAAAGAAAACTACAGACCAATATCCCTGATGAATGTAGATGCAAAAATACTCAACAAAATATTAGCAAATCCAATTCAAAAATACATCAAAAGGATCATACACCAGAACGAAGTGGGATTCATACTAGGGATGCAAGGATGGTACAACATTCTAAAATTCATCAACATCATCCACCACATAAACAAAAAGAAGGACAAAAACCACATGATCATTTCCATAGATGCTGAAAAAGCATTTGACAAAATTCAACTTCCATTCATGATAAAATCTCTCAACAAAATGGGCATAGAGGGAAGTTACCTCAACATAATAAAAGCCATATATGATAAACCCACAGCCAACATCATACTGAACTGCGAGAAGCTGAAAGCTTTTCCTCTGAGATCGGGAACAAGACCGGATGCCCACTATCCCCACTGTTATTTAACATAGTACTGGAGGTCCTAGCCATGGCAATTAGACAAAACAGAGAAATACAAGGAACCAGATTGGTAAAGAAGAAGTCAAACTGTCACTATTTGCAGATGACATGATATTGTACATGAAAAACCCTAAAGACTCCACTCCAAAACTACTAGAACTGATATCGGAATACAGTAAAGTTGCAGGATACAAAATTAACACACAGAAATCGGTGGCTTTCGTATACACCAACAATGAACTAATAGGAAGAGAAATCAGGAAAACAATTCCATTCACAATTGCATCAAAAAGAATAAAATACCTAGGAATAAACCTAACCAAAGAAGTGAAAGACCTATACCCTGAAAACTATAAGACACTCTTAGGAGAAATTAAAGAGGACACTAACAAATGGAAACTCATCCTATGCTCCTGGATAGGAAGAATTAATATCGTCAAATGGCCATCCTGCCCAAAGCAATATTCAGATTCGATGCAATCCCTATCAAATTACCAACAGCATTATACAATGAACTGGAACAAATAGTTCAAAGATTCACATGAAAACACCAAAGACCCTGAATAGCCAAAGCAATCCTGAGAAGGAGGAATAAAGTTGGATGGATCTCGCTCCCCAACTTCAAGCCCTACTACAAAGTCACAGTAATCAAGACAATTTGGTACTGGCACAAGAACAGAGCCACAGACCAATGGAACAGAATAGAGACTCCAAACATTAACCGAAACATATATGGCCAATTAATATTTGATAAAGGAGCCATGGACATACAATGGGGAAATGACAGTCTCTTCAACAGATGGTGCTGGCAAAACTGGACAGCTACATGTAAGAGAATGAAACTGGATCACTGTCTAACCCCATACAGGAAAGTAAATTCGACATAGATCAAGGACTTGAATGTAAGTCATGAAACCATAAAACTCTTAGAAAAAAACATAGGCAAAAATCTCTTGGACATAAACATGAGTGACTTCTTCATGAATATATCTCCCCAGGCAAGGAAAACAAAAGCAAAAATGAACAAGTGGGACTATATCAAGCTGAAAAGCTTCTGTACAGCAAAGGACACCATCAATAGAACAAAAAGGTACCCTACAGTATGGGAGAATACATTCATAAATTTCAGATCCAATAAAGGCTTGACATCCAAAGTATATAAAGAGCTCATGCACCTCAACAAACAAAAAGCAAATAATCCAATTAAAAAACGGGCAGAGGAGCTGAAAATACAGTTCTCTAAAGTAGAAATTCAGATGGCCAACAGACACATGAAAAGATGCTCCACATCGCTAGTTATTAGAGAAATGCAAATTAAAACCATAATGAGATATCACCTCACGCCAGTAAATATGGCTACCATCCAAAAGACAAACAACAACAAATGTTGGCGAGGTTGTGGAGAAAGGGGAACCCTCCTACACTGCTGGTGGGAATGTAAATTAGTTCAACCATTGTGGAAAGCAATATGGAGGTTCCTCAAAATACTCAAAATAGACTTACCATTTCACCCAGGAATTCCACTTCTAGGAATTTACCCTGAGGATGCAGCTCTCCAGTTTGAAAAAGACAGATGCACCCCTATGTTTATCGCAGCACTATTTACAATAGCCAAGAAAGGGAAGCAACCTAAGTGTCCATCAGTAGATGAATGGATAAAGAAGATATGGTACATATACACAATGGAATATTATTCAGCCATAAGAAGAAAACAAATCCTACCATTTGCAACAACATGGATGGAGCTAGAGGGTATTATGCTCAGTGAAATAAGCCAAGCGGAGAAAGACAAATACCAAATGATTTCACTCATCTGTGGAGTATAAGAACAAAAGAAAGCTGAAGGAACAAAATAGCAGCAGAATCACAGAACCCAAGAATGGACTAACAGTTGCCAAAGGGAAAGAGACTGGGGAGAATGGGAGGGTAGGGTGGGATAAGAGTGGGGAAGAAGAAAGATGGTATTATGATTAGCATGTATAATATTGGGGGAGGGGGAAAGGGGTGGGCTTTGCAACACAGAGAAGACAAGTAGTGATTCTACAACATCTTACTATGCTGATGGACAGTGACTGTGAAGGGGTATGTGGGGGGGACTTGGTGAAGGGGGGAGCCTAGTAAACATAATGTCCTTCATGTAATTGTAGATTAATGATACCAAAAAGAAAACATTATCAGAAAATAAAATTAAACATCAATATCCCTGATTAATATAGATTCAAAAATCCTCAACAAAATACTAGCTAACTGAATTCAACAACACAGTAAAAGGATTATATACCATGACAAAATGGGAATTCTTCCTGGAATGTAAAGATAATTCAACATATGAAAATCATCAATGTATTACACCACATTAAAGAATGAAGACAGAAACCACATGTTCATCTCAGTTGATCCAAGACAATCATTTGACAAAATGCAACATCCTTTCATAGTAAAAATACTCAAACTAGGAACAGAAGAAATTTCATCATTATAACAAAAATCGTATATGAAAAGCCCATATATAACATCATATTCAGTGGTTGAAAACTGAAATCTGTCCCTCTAAAGCATCTGTCTACTTCCACCATTTTTATTCACCATAGCCCTGGAAATCCAAGCCAGAGCAATTGGGCAAGAAAAGTAAGTAAAAGCACCTAAATTGGAAAGGAAGAAGTAAAATAATCTTTGTTTGTAGACAGCATGCTATTATGTGTGAAGATATCCTAAAGATTACACCAAAAAACTGTTAGAACCATTAAATAAATAAAATTGCAGGATACAAAATAAATATGCAAAAATCAGTTGTGTTTTTAATACACTAAAAATGAACAGTTGAAAAGAAATTTAAAAATCCCATTTATAATACCATCAGAAAAGAAAAAAGTACTTAAGAATAATTTTCTCCAAGAAGTGAAAGATGTGTACTTTGAAAATTACACTATTACTGAAAGAAATTAAAGAAGTTTAAAAAACAATGGAAAGACATCCACCCTGTTTTCATGGAGTACAGGACTTAATATTTTTAAAATATCCATATTACTGAAAGCCACTTACAGGTACAATGCAGTCTTTATCAAAATCCCAATGGCAGCTTTTTTTTAGAAGTAGCAAAATCCATTCTAAAATTCATGTGATCTTTCAAGGGACCCTGAATAGCCAAAACATTTTTTGAGTAAGAAAAGCAAAGCTGGAGGCCACACATTTCCTGATTTCAAAACTTATAACGAAGCTACAGTAACCAAAGCAGTATGGTACTGGTGCAAAGATAGACATATAAAGCAGTGGAAAAGAATAGAGAGCCCAGAAATAAACCTTCACATGTTGATCAAATGATATCTGATAAATGTACAAAGGTTATGCAATGGGGAACAGATGGTTTCTGTACAAAAGAGAGCTGGGAAAATGGGATATCCACAAGCAGAAGAATGAAGTTGGACTCCTACCTTTGCCATATACAAAAATTAACTCTGATTAAAAACCTATATATAAGCCTTGAAACTATAAAACTACTAGAATAAACATAGGAGAAAAAGCTCATGATACTGGTTTTTGCAATGATTTCTTGGATATGACAACAAATACACAGGCAAGAAAAGAAAAATTGACAAATATGACTATTAAACTTAAAAATTTAGTGAAAATGCAAACTATAGAATGGGAGGAAAAAATATGAGAACATATATGATAACGGGTTAATATTTAAAACATATAAGCAACTCCTAAAACTCAACACCAAAAAAATAAAACAAAACAAAACCCAATTAGAAAAATGGGAAAGTGACCTCCATAGACATTTTTCAAAATAGATACACAAATGGTCAACAAGCATATGAAAAGGTAAGTAGTATCATTAACAAACAGAGAAATCCAAACCAAAACCACATTTAGATGTTGCCTCATAACTGTTAAGATGACCACTATAAAAAACAAATAAGTGATGGTGGTGATGTGGAGAAACTGGAACTCTTGTGCATGAACTTGAAAGATAATGTTAAAAGTGAAAAATAAGATCAATGGATTAAGGTATATTAAAAATGAAAAGCTGACACACCAAAGTAAAATAGTGTAGCCAATATGGAAAACTGTATGGAAGTTGCAGAAACATAAAATTACCATAGGATCCAGCAACCCCATTCAGAGTATATATCCAGAAGACCCAAAACCAGGATTCAAAGATGTATTTGCACACCCATATTAATCACAGTATTATTCACATTAGCTGAGAGGTGGTAGCAACCTAACTGTCCATTATGGATGAATAGATAGAGCATATGTGGTGTTGTGTGCATTTACATAGTATTTTTTTTTTGTAATTTTAAAAAATTTTGTTATCATTAATCTACAATTACATGCTGAACATTATGTTTACTAGGCTCTCCCCTACCCCAAGTCTCCCACACAAACCCCATTACAGTCACTTTCCATCAGCATAGTAAGATGTTGTAGAATCACTACTTGTCTTCTCTGTGTTGCAAAGCCCACCCCTTTCCTCCACCCCCAACATTATACATGCTAATCATAATACCCCCTTTCTACTTCCCCACTCTTATCCCTCCCTACCCTCCCATTCTCCCCAGTCTCTTTCCCTTTGGTAACTGTTAATCCATTTTAGGGTTCTGTGATTCTGCTGCTGTTTTGTTTCTTCAGTTTTTCTTTTGTTCTTATACTCCACAGATGAGTGAAATCATTTGGTATTTGTCTTTCTCCGCTTGGCTTATTTCACTGAGCATAATACCCTCTAGCTCCATCCATGTTGTTGCAAATGGTAGGATTTGTTTTCTTCTTATGGCTGAATAATATTCCATTGTGTATATGTACCATATCTTCTTTATCCATTCATCTACTGATGGACACTTAGGTTGCTTCCCTTTCTTGGCTATTGTAAATAGTGCTGCGATAAACATAGGGGTGCATCTGTCTTTTTCAAACTGGAGAGCTGCATCCTCAGGGTAAATTCCTAGAAGTGGAATTCCTGGGTGAAATGGTAAGTCTATTTTGAGTATTTTGAGGAACCTCCATATTGCTTTCCACAATGGTTGAACTAATTTACATTCCCACCAGCAGTGTAGGAGGGTTCCCCTTTCTCCACAACCTCGCCAACATTTGTTGTTGTTTGTCTTTTGGATGGTAGCCATATTTACTGGCGTGAGGTGATATCTCATTATGGTTTTAATTTGCATTTCTCTAATAACTAGCGATGTGGAGCATCTTTTCATGTGTCTGTTGGCCATCTGAATTTCTACTTTAGAGAACTGTATTTTCAGCTCCTCTGCCCGTTTTTTAATTGGATTATTTGCTTTTTGTTTGTTGAGGTGCATGAGCTCTTTATATACTTTGGATGTCAAGCCTTTATTGGATCTGAAATTTATGAATGTATTCTCCCATACTGTAGGGTACCTTTTTGTTCTATTGATGGTGTCCTTTGCTGTACAGAAGCTTTTCAGCTTGATATAGTCCCACTTGTTCATTTTTGCTTTTGTTTTCCTTGCCTGGGGAGATATATTCATGAAGAAGTCACTCATGTTTATGTCCAAGAGATTTTTGCCTATGTTTTTTTCTAAGAGTTTTATGGTTTCATGACTTACATTCAAGTCCTTGATCTATGTCGAATTTACTTTCCTGTATGGGGTTAGACAGTGATCCAGTTTCATTCTCTTACATGTAGCTGTCCAGTTTTGCCAGCACCATCTGTTGAAGAGACTGTCATTTCCCCATTGTATGTCCATGGCTCCTTTATCAAATATTAATTGGCCATATATGTTTCGGTTAATGTTTGGAGTCTCTATTCTGTTCCATTGGTCTGTGGCTCTGTTCTTGTGCCAGTACCAAATTGTCTTGATTACTGTGACTTTGTAGTAGGGCTTGAAGTTGGGGAGCGAGATCCATCCAACTTTATTCCTCCTTCTCAGGATTGCTTTGGCTATTCAGGGTCTTTGGTGTTTTCATGTGAATCTTTGAACTATTTGTTCCAGTTCATTGTATAATGCTGTTGGTAATTTGATAGGGATTGCATCGAATCTGAATATTGCTTTGGGCAGGATGGCCATTTGACGATATTAATTCTTCCTATCCAGGAGCATAGGATGAGTTTCCATTTGTTAGTGTCCTCTTTAATTTCTCCTAAGAGTGTCTTATAGTTTTCAGGGTATAGGTCTTTCACTTCTTTGGTTAGGTTTATTCCTAGGTATTTTATTCTTTTTGATGCAATTGTGAATGGAATTGTTTTCCTGATTTCTCTTCCTATTAGTTCATTGTTGGTGTATACGAAAGCCACCGATTTCTGTGTGTTAATTTTGTATCCTGCAACTTTACTGTATTCCGATATCAGTTCTAGTAGTTTTGGAGTGGAGTCTTTAGGGTTTTTCATGTACAATATCATGTCATCTGCAAATAGTGACAGTTTGACTTCTTCTTTACCAATCTGGTTCCTTGTATTTCTCTGTTTTGTCTAATTGCCATGGCTAGGACCTCCAGTACTATGTTAAATAACAGTGGGGATAGTGGGCATCCGGTCTTGTTCCCGATCTCAGAGGAAAAGCTTTCAGCTTCTCGCAGTTCAGTATGATGTTGGCTGTGGGTTTATCATATATGGCTTTTATTATGTTGAGGTACTTGCCCTCTACACCCATTTTGCTGAGAGTTTTTATCATGAATGGATGTTGAATTTTGTCAAATGCTTTTTCAGCATCTATCGAGATGATCATGTTGTTTTTGTCTTTCTTTTTGTTTATGTGATGGATGATGTTGATGAATTTTTGAATGTTGTACCATCCTTGCATCCCTGGGATGAATCCCACTTTGTCATGGGATGAATCCCACTTTGTCATGGTGTATGATCCTTTTGATGTATTTTTGAATTTTGTTTGCTAATATTTTATTGAGTATTTTTTCATCTATGTTCATCAGGGATATTGGTCTGTAATTTTCATTTTTGGTGGAGTCTTTGCCTGGTTTTGGTATTAGGGTGATGTTGTCTTCATAGAAGGAGTTTGGGAGTATTCCCTCCTCTTCTATTTTTTGGAAAACTTTAAGGAGATTGGGTATTATATCTTCTCTGTATGTCTGATAAAATTCCGAGGTAAATCCATCTGGCCGGGTGTTTTTTCTTGGGTTGTTTTTTGATTACCGCTTCAATTTCTTTGCTGGTAATTGGTTTGTTTAGATTTTCTGTTTCTTTCTTGGTCAGTTTTGGAAGGTTGTATTTTTCTAGGAAGTTGTCCATTTCTTCTAGGTTTTCCAGCTTCTTGGCATATAGGTTTTCATAGTAGTCTCTAATAATGCTTTGTGTTTTTGTTGGGTCCATCGTGATTTTTCCTTTCTCATTTCTGATTTTGTTGATGTGTGTTGCTTCTCTTTTTCTCTTAATAAGTCTGGATAGAGGCTTATCTATTTTGTTTATTTTCTCAAAAACCAGCTACTGGTTTCGTTGATTTTTTTCTATTGTTTTATTCTTCTCAATTTTGTTTATTTCTTCTCTGATCTTTATTATGTCCCTCCTTCTGCTGAGTTTAGGCCTCATTTGTTCCTCTTTTTCCAATTTCGATAATTGTGACTTTAGACTATTCATTTGGGTTTGTTCTTCCTTCTTTAAATATGCCTGGATTGCTATATACTTTCCTCTTAAGACTGCTTTTGCTGCGTCCCACAGAAGTTGGGGCTTTGTGTTGTTGTTGTCATTTGTTTCCATATATTGCTGGATCTCCATTTTAATTTGGTCATTGATCCATTGACTATTTAGAAGCGTGTTGTTAAGCCTCCATGTGTTTGTGAGCCTTTTTGCTTTCTTGGTACTATTTATTTCTAGTTTTATACCTTTGTGATCTGAAAAGTTGGTTGGTAGAATTTCAATCTATTTGAATTTACTGAGGCTCTTTCTGGTTTTCTAGTATATGGTCTGTTCTGGAGAATGTTCCATGTGCACTTGAGAGCAATGTGTATCCTGTTGCTTTTTGATGTAGAGTTCTATAGATGTCTATTAGGTCCATCTGTTCTAGTGTGTTGTTCAGTGCCTCTGTGTTCTTATTTTCTGTCTGGTGGATCTGTCCTTTGGAGTGAATGGTGTGTTGACGTCTCCTAAAATGAATGCATTGCATTCTATTTCCTCCTTTAATTCTGTTAGTAGTTGTTTCACGTATTTTGGTGCTCCTGTATTGGGTGCATGTATATTTATAATGGTTATATCCTCTTGTTGGACTGAGCCCTTTAGCATTATGTAGTGTCCTTCTTTATCTCTTGTTACTTTCTTTGTTTTGAAGTCTATTTTGTCTGATCCTAGTACTGCAACACCTGCTTTATTCTCTCTATTGTTTGCATGAGATATCTTTTTCCATCCCTTGACTTTTAGTCTGTGCATGTCTTTGGGTTTGAGTTGAGTCTCTTTTAAGCAGCATAAAGATGGGTCTTGCTTTTTTAACCATTCAGTGACTCTATGTCTTTTGACTGGTGCATTCAGTCCATTTACATTTAGGGTGATTATAGATAGTTATGTACTTATTGCCATTTCAGGCTTTAGATTCGTGGTAACCAAAGGTTCCAGGTTACTTTCCTTACTATCTAAGAGTCTAACTTAACTCACTTAGTATGCTGTTACAAACACAATCTAAAGGTTCTTTTCTATTTCTCCTCCTTTTTCTTCCTCCTTCATTCTTTATATATTAGGTATCAAATTCTGTACTTTTTGTCTATCCCTTGAATGACTTTGGAGATATTCAATTTAATTTTGCATTTGCCTCACAATCAGCTGCTCCACCCTCCCTACCATGATTTTACTACCTCTGGTGACAGCTATCCAACCCTAGGATCACTTCCATCTTTAGCAGTCCCTCCAAAATAGACTGCAGAGATGATTCGTGGGAGGTAAACTCTCTCAGCTTTTGCTTATCTGGAAATTGTTTAATCCCTCCTTTAAATTTAAATGATAATCTTGCTGGATAAGGTAGTCTTGGTTCCAAGGCCCTTCTGCTTCATGGCATTTAATACATCATGCCACTCCCTTCTGGCCTGTAAGGTTTCTGCTGAGAAGTCCGTTGTTAGTCTGAGGGGCTTTCCTTTGTATGTTATCTTATTTCTCCCTCTTTCTGCTTTTAACAGTCTGTCTTTATTCTTGATCTTTCCCATTTTAATTACTATGTGTCTTGGTGTTGTCTTCCGTGGGTCCCTTGTGTTGGGATATCTGTGGATCTCCATGGTCTGATAGACTATATCTTTCCCCAGATTGGGGAAGTTTTCAGCAAATACTTCCTCAAAGACACTTTCTATCCCTTACTGGTATCCCTATAATGCGAATAGTGTTCTGCTTGGATTGGTCACACAGTTCTCTCAATATTCTTTCATTTTTAGAGATCCTTTTTTCTCTCTGTGCCTCAGCTTCTTTGTATTCCTCTTTGCTAGTTTCTATTTCATTTAGTGTCTCCTCCACTGTATGCAACCTGCTTTTAATACCCTCCATCGTGCTCTTTAACAATTGGATCTCTGACCTGAATTCATTCCTGAGTTCTTGGATGTCTTTCTGTACCTCCATTAGGATGTTGATGATTTTTATTTTGAACTCCCTTTCAGGAAGAGTCACGAGGTCCATATCATTTAAATCTTTCTCGGGAGTTGTATTAATTTTACTCTGGACAAGGTTCCTTTTGGCATTTCATGTTTGTATATGGCGCCCTCTAGTGTCCAGAAGCTCTACTCTGGAGCTGCTGAGCCCCTGAAGCAATTTTGGGGGTCGCAGGGGAGCGGTACTCGTGCCTGGGGTTAGGAATGAGCTGTTCCCCGCCTCCTGGCTGCAGTGCCTATCTCCACTGCCTGAGCCAGTGGGCCGGTCACACAGGTATAAGTTTTTGTCCCAGAGCAGCCAGATATGGATCCCTGCTTTCCACAAGCAGCCAGAATCCCAGTATGCCCAGGAACTCTGCCTGTATTAACTTTCCCACCCAGTAGTCATGTGAGTCTCATGAAAGCACCATGAAATGTAGGTTTGTGCTCCCAGAGCAGATCTCCGGAACTAGGTATTCAGCAGTCCCAACCCTTCTACTCCCTCCCTGCTCTGTTTGTCTTCCTCCTGCTGGTGTGCTGTAGTGGGGGAGGGGCTCGGGTCCCGCGGAGCCACAGCTCTCGTACATTACCATGTTCGGTGAGATCTACTCTTTTCTCCAGGTGTGTGCAGTCTGGTGCCGTCCTCTTTCTTGTTGCTCTCTCAGGATTAGTTGCCCCAATTAAATTTTCTAATTGTATCCAGTTTTAGGAGGAAGCCTCTGTCTCTCCTCTCACGCCGCCATCTTTATATATAGTATTCTTTAGCCTTTAAAAAAAAGGAAATCCTGACATGCTACAAAATGAATAAACCTTGAAGACACTATGCTAAGCAAAATCAACCAGTCACAAAAGCTAAAAACTGGATTACGTTTATAGGAGTAGCTAAAATAGTCAGACTTTTAGAAGCAAAGTAGAATAGTGGTTGTTAGGACTTAGGTGGAGAGGGAAAAGGGAGTTGTTGAAAGGATATGGAGTTTCTGTTTGGCAGTATGAGAAAAGTCTAAGGATCTGTTGCATAACCATATGCTTATAGTTAACACTTCTGTACTGTATACTTAAAATTGTTAAGATGGTAAATTTTATGGTATGTATTTTTTGCCACAAGAACATACTCCTTAAAAAAAGAAACACTCATGACATTTTTTGTCAACAAAAGTATTAACCTAGAAGTTGCAAAAAAGGTGCAACTTACATTTATGTAGTGAATGTAATTGTGTCCTTTTAAGATCAGTTTTTTGACCTAGGTTTTGGTTATACTTTGTGAAATTTTAAGGAGCCGGGCATTTAAATACTTGTGGGATAAACTATAATTTATAAATCTCTATACATTAAATTAGCATTCTGTTTTGTTGTGTCTTTTTTGCCTCACATGTAGTCAGGATAACATATTTGCCTTAATGTTGGGTGTGTGGTTGAAATGCTCTGACTTAAAATGCAGGCATTCCTTAGAAACATTGAGGGTTCAGTTCCAGACCACCACTATAAAATGGATATCACAATAACGTGAGTCAAATGAGTATTTTGGTTTCCCAGTGCATATAAAAGGTATCTTCAGACTATAATAGTCTGTTAAATGTATAATGTTCTGAAAAAGCAATGTGCATACATTAATTAAAAATACTTTATTGCTAAAATATGCTAACCATCATTCAAGCTTTTAGCTCAGTAAACTTTTTGAGGGCAAGAGGGTCTTGATCAACATTGATGTTGCTGTCTAATTAGGAGGTGGTGGTTGCTGAAGCCTGGGGTGGCTGTGTCAATTTCTTAAAATAGACAGTGAAGTTTTTGACATTGATTCTTTGTTTCAGAGAGATTTCTCTGTAGTATGTATGCTGTTTGATAGTATTCTACCCACAGTAGACATTCTTTCAAAACTGGAGCATATCCTCTGAAACACTGCCACTGCCTAATCAACTAAGTTTATGCAATATTCTAAATGTTTTGTTGTCATTTCAACAGTCTTCCCAGCATCTACTAGGAACAGGAAACTATGTTTTCTGCTCATCCATAAGAAGCAACTCTTCATCCTTTCAAGTATTATGATTTTAAGCAATTCAGTCACATCTTCAGGCTCCATTTTTAATTCTAGTTCTCTTGCTATTTCCACCTCAGTGGCAGTTATTTACTCTACTGAAGACTTAAACTTATCAAAATCATTCATGAGGGTTGGAATCAACTTTTTCCAAATGCCTGTTCATGTTGATAATTTTGATCTCGTTCCATGAATCATGAATGTTGTTAATGGCATCTAAAATGGGGAATCCTTTCCAGGAGGCTTTCAATGTACTTTGCTCAGATCCATCGAAGGAATTTCTGTATATGGCAGCTATAGCCATACAAAATCTATTTCTTAAATAACAAGACTTGAAATGACTGCTTGATCCATGGGCTACAGAATGGATATTGGGTTAGCCAGCATGAAAACAACATTCATCTCTGTATGTCTTCTTCACAGCTCTTGGGTGAACAGATACATTGTCAATGACCAGTAATATTTTGGAAGAAAACTTTCTTAACAGTAGTTCTCAACAGTTTCAAATATTCAGTAAACTAGGTTGTAATGAGAAGTACTGTCATCCAGTCTATGTTGTTCCCCTTACAGAGCATAGGTAGGGTAGATTTAGCAGAATTCTTTAGGGCTCTAGAATTTTTAGAATGGCAAATGAGTGTTGGCTTTAACTTAGTCACCAGCTGCATTAGCCCCTAAGAAGAGAGTGAGTCTGTCCTTTGAAGCTTTGAAGTCAACATTGATTTCTCCTCTGTAGTTATGAAAGTACTAGATGGTACCATTTTCCAAAAGAAGGCTTTTTCATCTACATTGAAAATCTGTTCTTGAGTGTAGCCGTTTTCATTAATTATCTTAGCTCAATCTTCTGGATAACTTGCTGCAGCTTCCATATTAGCATTCACTACTTCACTTTGTCTTTTTTTGTTAGGCAGACAGCTTCTTCCTTAAACTTCATGAACCAACATTTTATAGCTCCCAGTTTTTCTTCTGTAGCTTCCTCACCTCTCTCAGCCTTCATAGAATTAAAATCAGGGACTCTGGTTTTAATCAGGTTTTGATTTAAGGGAATATTGGGGCTGGTTTGATCTTCTATCCTTTGTGTTCCTTCTGATAGATAGGGGATCTTCCTACAGGTGTGGAGTTGTGACTTGTGAAAGGTGACTGTAGAAGGCAGCAGTGGAGAGCAGCAGTCTTGCAAGCTTTATTTAAAGTTGGCTAATAATTTTCTTGAGCAATGCTGGGGAAACGAGTTATTTTCTAGAATTGTTACAAATATGTGATCCAGAGAAGAAAATTTAAACCTGTTCTTCTTGATTTTTTTTCATTTTGGTATCATTAATCTACAATTACATGAGGAACATTATGTTTACTAGACTCCCCCCATCACCAAGTCCCCCCAACAAACCCCATTACAGTCACTGTCTATCAGTGTAGTAAGATGCTATAGAATCACTACTTGTCTTCTCTGTGTTGCACACCCCTCACCGTGCCTCCCCCCAATTATACATGCTAATCATAATGGCCCCTTTCTCCCCCACACCATTATCCTTCCTTTCCCACCCATCCTCCCCAGTCCCTTTCCCTTTGGTAACTGTTAGTCTATTCTTGGGTTCTATGATTCTGCTGCAGTTTTGTTCCTTCAGTTTTTCTTTGTTTTTATACTCCACATATGAGTGAAATCATTTGGTACTTGTCTTTCTCTGCCTGGCTTATTTCACTGAGAATAATACCCTCTAGTTCCATCCATGCTGTTGCAAATGGTAGGATTTGTTTTGTTCTTATGGCTGAATAATATTCCATTGTGTATACGTACCACATCTTCTTTATCCATTTATCTACTGATGGACACTTAGGTTGCTTCCATTTCTTGGCTATTGTAAATAGTGCTGCAGTAAACATAGGGGTGCATCTGTCTTTTTCAAACTAGGCTGCTGCATTCTTAGGGTAAATTCCTAGACGTGGAATTACTGGGTCAAATGGTATGTCTATTTTTAGGTTTTTGTGGAACCTCCATACCGCTTTCCACAATGGTTGAACTAAATTACATTCCCACCAGCAGTGTAGGAGGGTTCCCCTTTCTCCACAAACTCGCCAACATTTGTTGTTGTTTGTCTTTTGGATGGTGGCAATCCTTACTGGTGTGAGGTGATACCTTATTGTAGTTTTAATTTGCATTTCTCTGATGACAAGTGATGTGGAGCATCTTTTCATGTGTCTGTTGGCCATCTAAATTTCTTCTTTGGAGAAGTGTCTATTCAGCTCCTCTGCCCATTTTTTAATTGGATATTAGCTTTTTGTTTGTTGAGGTGCCTTAGCTCTTTATATGTTTTGGATGTCAACCCTTTATTGGATCTGTCGTTTATGAATATATTCTCCCATACTGTAGGATGCCTTTTTGTCTTATTGATGGTGTCTTTTGCTGTACAGAAGCTTTTCAGCTTGATATAGTCCCACTTGTTCATTTTTGCATTTGTTTCCCTTGCCCGGGGAGATATGGTCATAAAGAAGTTACTCATGTTTATGTCCAAGAAATTTTTGCCTATGTTTTTTTCAAAGAGTTTTATGGTTTCATGTCTGACATTTAGGTCTTTGATCCATTTTGAATTTACTTTTGTGTATGGGGTTAGACAGTGATACAGTTTCATTCCCTTACATGTATCTGTCCAGTTTTGCCAACACCAGTTGTTGAAGAGGCTGTCATTTCCCCATTGTATGTCCATGGCTCCTTTATCAAATATTAATTGACCATATATGTTTGGGTTAATATCTGGAGTCTCTACTCTGTTCCACTGGTCTGTGGCTCTGTTCTTGTGCCAGTACCAAATTGTCTTGATTACTGTGGCTTTGTAGTAGAGGTTGAAGTTGGGAAGTGAGATCGCCCCCACTTTACTTTTCCTTCTCAGGATTGCTCTGGCTATTTTGGGTCTTTGGTGTTTCCATATGAATTTTAGAACTATTTGTTTCAGTTCATTCAAGAATGCTGTTGGTATTTTGATAGGGATTGCATTGAATCTGTAGATTGCTTTAGGCAGGATGGCCATTTTGACAATATTAGTTCTTCCTAGCCAGGAGCATGGGATGAGTTTCCGTTTGTTAGTGTCCTCTTTAATTTCTCTTAAGAGTGTCTTGTATTTTTCAGGGTATAGGTCTTTCACTTCTTTGGTTAGGTTTATTCCTAGGTATTTTATTCTTTCTGATGCAATTGTGAATGGAATTGTTTTCCTTATTTCTCTTTCTGCTAGTTCATTGTTAGAGTATAGGAAATCAACAGATTTCTGTGTATTAATTTTGTATCCTGCAACTTTGCTGAATTCCAATATTAGTTCTAGTAGTTTTGGAGTGGAGTCTTTAGGGTTTTTTATGTTCAAAATCATGTCATCTGCAAATAGTGAGAGTTTGACTTCTTCTTAACCAATCTGGATTCCTGGTATCTCTTTGTTTTGTTTGATTGCTGTGGCTAGGACCTCCAGTACGATGTTGAATAACAGTGGGAGAGTGGGCATCCCTGTCTTGTTTCTGATCTTAGAGGAAAAGCTTTCAGCTTCTGACTCTTAAGTATGATGTTGGTTGTGGGTTTATCATATATGGCTTTTATTATGTTGAGGTACTTGACTCAATACCCATTTTGTTGAGAGTTTTTATCATGAATGGATGTTGAATTTTGTTAAATGCTTTTTCCGCATCTGTGGAGATGATCATGTGATTTTTGTCCTTTTTATTTATGTGGCGGATGATGTTGATGGATTTTCAAATGTTGTACCATCCTTGCATCCCTGAGATGAATCCCACTTGGTCATGGTGTATGATCCTCTTGATGTATTTTTGAATTCGGTTTGCTAATATTTTGTTGAGTATTTTTGCATCTATGTGCATCTGGGATATTGGTCTGTAGTTTTCTTTTTTGGTGTGGTCTTTGCCTAGTTTTGGTATTAGGGTGATGCTGGCTTATAGAATAAGTTTGGAAGTATTCCCTCCTCTTGTATTTTCTGTAAAAATTTAAGGAGAATGGGCATTATGTCTTCTCTGTATGTCTGATAAAATTCCAAGGTAAATCCATCTGGCCTGGGGGTTTTGCTCTTGGGTAGTTTTTTGATTACCGATTCAATTTTGTTGCTGGTAATTGGTCTGGCTAGATTTTCTGTTTCTTCCTTGGTCAGTCTTGGAAGGTTGTATTTTTCTAGGAAGTTGTCCATTTCTTCTAGGTTTTCCTGCTTGTTAGCATATAGATTCTCATAGTATTCTTTAATGATTCTTTGTATTTCTGTGGGGTCCTTCGTGATTTTTCCTTTCTTGTTTCTGATTCTGTTGATGTGTGTAGATTCTCTTTTTCTCTTCATAAGTCTGGCTAGGGCCTTATCTGTTTTTGTTTATTTTCTCAAAGTACCAGCTCCTGGTTTCATTGATTTTTTTCTTCTCAATTTTACTTATTTCTTCTCTGATCTTTATTATGTCCCTCCTTCTGCTTACTTTGGGCCTTATTTTTTCTTCTTTTCCCAATTTCAATAATTGTGACATTAGACTCCTCATTTGGGATTGTTCTTCCTTCTTTAAATATGCCTGGATTGCTATATACTTTCCTCTTAGAACTGCCTTTGCTGCGTCCCACAGTAGTTGGGGCTTTGTGTTGTAGTTGTCGTTTGTTTCCATATATTGCTTGATCTCTATTTTAATTTGGTCAGTGATTCATTGATTATTTAGGAGCATGCTGTTAAGCCTCCATGTGTTTGTGATCCTTTTTGCTTTCTTTGTACAATTTATTTCTAGTTTTATACCTTTGTGGTCTGAGAATTTGGTTGATAGAATTTCAATCTTTTTGAATTTACTGAGGCTCTTTTTGTGGCCTAGTATGTGATCTATTCTGGAGAATGTCCCATGTGCACTTGAGAAGAATGTGTATCCTGTGTAGAGTTCTGTAGATGTCTATTAGTTCCATCTGTTCTAGTGTGTTGTTCAGTGCCTCTGTGTCCTTATTTTCTGTCTGTTGGATCTGTCCTTTGGAGTGAATGGTGTGTTGACGTCTCCTAAAATGAATGCATTGCATTCTATTTCCTCCTTTAATTCTGTTAGTATTTGTTTCACATATTTTGGTGCTCTTGTATTGGGTGCATGTATATTTATAATGGTTATATCCTCTTGTTGGACTGAGCCCTTTATCATTATGTAATATCCTTCTTTATCTCTTGTTACTTTCTTTGTTTTGAAGTCTATTTTGTCTGATCCTAGTACTGCAACACCTGCTTTTTTCTCTCTATTGTTTGCATGAAATATCTTTTTCCATCCCTTGACTTTTAGTCTGTGTATGTCTTTGGGTTTGAGGTGAGTCTCTAGTAAGCAGCATATAGATGCGTCTTTCTTTTTTATCCATTCTAATACTCTGTGTCCTTTGATTGGTGCATTCAGTCCATTTACATTTAGGGTGATTATTGAAAGGTATGTGCTTATTGCCATTGCAGGCTTTAGATTCATGTTTACCCCTACGGGTAGCTTCTTTACTATCTGACTGTCTAACTTAACTCACTTATTAAGCTATTATAAACACAGTCTGGTGATTCTTTATGTCTCTCCCTTCTTATTCCTCCTCCTCCATTCTTAATATGTTAGGTGTTTTATTCTGTACTCTTTTGTTTTTCCTTTGACTGCTTTTGTGAGTAGTTGATTTTATTTTTTTGCCTTTAGTTAGTATTTGGTTGGTCTGCTTTCTTTGCTGTGATTTTATTTTCTCTGGTGACATCTACTTTGCCTTAGGAGTGCTTTCATCCAGAGCAGTCTCTTTAAAATATCCTGTAGAGTTTGTTTTTGGGAGGCAAATTCCCTCAACTTTTGCTTGTCTGGGAGTTGTCTAATCCCTCCTTCATATTTAAATGATAATCATGCTGGATACAGTATTCTTGGTTCAAGGCTCTTCTGTTTCATTACAGTAAATGTATCATGCCATTCTCTTCTGGCCTGTAAGGTTTCTGTTGAGAAGTCTGATCATAGCCTGATGGGTTTTCCTTTGTAGTTGACCTTTTCTCTCTCACTGGATGCCTTTAATACTCTGTCCTTATCCTTGATCTTTGCCATTTTAATTATTATGTGTCTTGGTGTTGTCTTCCTTGGGTCCCTTGTGTAGGGAGTTCTGTGGGCCTCCATATTCTGAGCAACTATTTCCTCCTCCAGTTCGGGGAATTTTTCAGCAATTATTTCTTCAAAGACACTTTCTATCCCTTTTTCTCTCTCTTCTTCTGGTACCTGTATAATGTGAATATTGTCCCGTTTGGATTGGTCACACAATTCTCTTAATATTCTTTCATTTCTGGAGATCCTTTTTTCTCTCTCTGCCTCAGCTTCTCTGTGTTCCTGTTCCCTGATTTCTATTCCATTAATGGCCTCCTGCACCTCATCCAGTCTACTCTTAAGTCCTTCCAGAGACTGTTCTATTTCTGTATTCTCCCTCCTAACTTGATCCTTTATTTCTTGCATGTTTCTCTGCAGGTCCATCAGCATGGTTGTGACCTTTATGTTGAATTCTTTTTCAGGAAGATTGGTTAAATCTATCTCCCCAGGCTAACTCTCAGGGGTTGTCTGGGTAAGTCTGGACTGGATCAAATTCTTCTGCCTTTTCATGGTGATAGAGGTAGTCGTAGGCAGTTGGCATGGGTGTCAGCTGGGAGAAACACATTCCGCACATGGGGGCAGCTTCCAGTTTTATTTCCTGATCTGCCTGGGGTGGGACAGCCGTCAGGGCAGCCCAGAGACCCACAGGGAGAGTCAGGCATGCCAGGTGTGCTCTCCTGTGGGAACAGCGACCTTACGCACCCTGTCCTGGCTTCCTCTGTCTGTGCTGGGCTGCTGCATGCTGGCAGGGCCTCTAAGTACGGCCTGGGCCACTGTGGAGGAGGCTTTGGGCAGCTGCTGTGGGCACAGCTGCTCTCAGGCTGCTCCCCTGCTATGGTGGGGCCACACCAGAGGGTGAATGGATGGAAGGCACATTCTAACCCTGAGGGACTTCAGAGCTGTGCTATCACCTAGGGGGTTAGGTTGCCTGGAGTTTCCTGGGATTCCCAGCTGCTAGGCTGAGTGTGCTGGGATGCTTCTGTCCAGCTGTGAGGCCCCTGTCCCTTTAAGACTTTCAGAAAGCTCTCACTTTTCTTTTGTCCTAGGGGCACCACCTACAGGGACCCGCTCGCAGATTTTACTGTTCAGTTTCCCTAATATCCAGCACACCATGCACTGTGTGTATGTGCTCCCAGTGCAGATGACTAGGGCTTGGTATTTAGCAGTCCTGGGCTCCCACTCCCTCCCCTCTCCTACTCCTTTCTTCCCGCTGGGAGGTGGGGTGGGGGTGGGGCGCTTGGGTCCCACCCGGCTGTGGCTTGTATCTTACCCCTTCCAGAGGCACTGAGTTCTTGCAGATGTAGATGTAGCCTGGCTATTGTTCTGGATCTTCTGGTCTCTCTTTTAGGATTAGTTGTATTTGTTGTATTTTCAAAAATATATATGGTTTTGGGAGGAGATTTCTGCTGCCCTATGCATGCCGCCATCTTGGTTTCTCCTCCTCGATTTGTTTTTTATAGTTTGATTTCTTCTTTGAGAGCTGCTATTATGTTTTCTCTCTTTGCCCAAATATAAAGAAGATAATTTAAAATAAATCTCTAAATCTAGCAGGATTCATGGGGCAAGACATCTTTGACTTGAGCCACAAATAATAATAATACTGTTCTTAGTTTTTTTGTCTTGTCTGTAGTTTACCTTTTTGCAATAAAGGCAGAGTACTGGAGTAAGTCAGAAGAGGAGTAGAAAAGGGAGAAATGGAATTTGTATGTCTGAACAGGATTTGAGTCACTACTATTCTAAGCCTTGTCCTTTTCCCATTTATCAGTGAAGCAGTCTATCAGGAATAAGAATATTAGTACTGGTTCTGTTATGAAATACTATGACTGGGTATTTTCATTTCTTAGCTGAAACTTGAGCAGAACTTCATAATCTCATACACCAATATGAATTCCATTCTGCTTGCATGCTCATTAGAACTATCTAGGGTAGTTAACTTAATTAAAAGTATCTAATTGTTTTGCATATGTTTTGACCTCAGAAGATGTCTTTATCCCCAAGTCTGAGATATCTCTCCTTATCAAACGTAACACTTCTGTTGGTAGCCCCACGAGGACTGGGGCTCTAACTATCAGTTATCTTCCCAAAATAGCACTGTGTCTAGAACATAAGCATGTTCAATAAATAGTTATTTACATAAATACATGAATGAATCATAGGTGAATTAGGAGAATGCTGCTTTCTACCCTGCTTAAGACTTACAGATAATATAAATCTAACAAGCCCTATGAGAAGCGTGTAACCACACAGCAACTTACATTTCAAATGTTTATATCAAAATGTCTTTGAGAATGAGTCTCTTTATGGCCCATTGTCTTTTCAATTATAAAATGAAGATGTAGAAGAGCTAACTTAAAAACTTACTATCTGAGGGTGGCAGCTGGAGGCTAAATTCTGTGAGCTGACTGTGGACTGCTTTATAGAGAATGGATGCTAAAATCGTATTAGAGAGTAAAAATCATTAAGATAAGGACAAACCAAATATGCCTTGCTGGCTGGCAGAGGTAAAGCATCTATTTATTACTCCTAGTTTCTTCTAAATTTCATCTGTAACAGCTCTAGTTTCTTGCTACCAAAGAGCCATGAAGACCGTGACTATAAGTCATCTCAAAATCTTGAATTTGTTATTGTAATACCTTAAATTGGCAAGCTTTCCTGGTTCTGGAAGACCAAGTATGGATTCTTCATTAATTTAACCAAATCTAATTGAAATTATTCATTGTTTTCATCACCCTTCAAAACAGAAAGATGATCTCATCGGACGAACACCGCCCAATGAGGAAGTAGCACTCCTCAGCTATTGACCGTTCAACTAGAAGGTAACATGTGCAAGACCCAAAGAATTCTTAGAAACACAATTCTTTACCTGAAAAAGCTTAGAATCTAGCAATATAATAAGGTCATGTGCATAGAAATGTACCAAGGTGATGGGGTGAGCCTAAGATGGTAGATAGTCTCAAATTGTCTTGCAATCAAAAGTCTGGGATCCAAGTGATCACGAAAGGCTTTAGAAAGGAGGAATGGCTGGTGGTGCTTCATTAAATGAGAGTGACTTACATCTTTAACTATAGAAGGCTTTGTTTAAAAATAATCTCTGTCTGCTTATTTCTCCAACTCTTCCTCCACTGTTAATAAACTGAACCACACCCAAATCACACTACATATAATATCTTGGAAGAAACTTTACAATTAAAAATATATATTTGTAAGAATATTTTATATTCATCATAGAGAAAACCAAAAAGTTATAAAAAATTTAATGTGGTTTGATTTCTTGGTTAAAATTTACTTTTTGCCCAAAGCCATATATACCATTGCATATTCCAGCCTATCTTCTGCCAGTGTATGCCTTAATAATGTGATCTGTCTGCCTTGGGATTGTTCATTAGAATTTTTATCATAATTATGCTTGTGAAGTTCCCCTTTTTTATCACGCTGATTAGCAGCATGAAGCTACCTCATTTTTACTGAGTTAAATAATTTTGTTAAGTACAATTTTGGATAGAAAATACTTATCAAATATGCTACAAAGTAGAAAAAGCAAATGGTTAAAGATCCTACTTACCTCTAATTATAATATTTTACTTCTAGGGAATATTTTAATTACTAGTAAATTAATGTTAATAATTTGAGGAACAATTATAGAAATACACTAGGGCAATATAAATTAATAAATACATATCAAATTCCACTTCCCCAAAGCCTAAATTTGTCAAGAGAAAGAATTAGGACCTTTCTGTTGAGCTGTTATAACAGAGTTGTTCAGAGTCAGAGTACAGTCTGGAGGTAGAAGAGCAAACAGAATCACCTATGTAGGGGTCACACAGGTATCAGGACTCCAGGGAGAAAGCAATGGGCAACAAGAGAGGCAGGGTCAGGAGGGGAGGAGAAAGTCACAGGCCAACGCCCTACGGTGGAAGAGGGAATTGGGGCCTACAGGGAAGGCTTTACCATCTGATGGTACCTTCTGGTTTCTTCTTCCCCAATCTAGTTGTGTCATAGGTGATTCTGAGTTCCTAGGCATCTTTCAAGTTTTAATATTGAAAAAATCTATTCCAAAGAACTACTTGAAAAATCTTGAGTGCTTAGTTTATTATTAGTTATGGGGTGAAAAGTAATTGACAATACCCATATAGTACCTTTATGGGGGTTAGAAAAAAGGGCCCCCCTCTACCTAGATTGGTGATAGACTGTATTAGTCAGGGTTTGCCAAGGAAACTGGACCAACAGGTTGTATATATGTAGACACATAGATTTACTTTAAGGAGCTAGCACACATGACTGCACAGGACTGGTGAGTCTAAAATCTGATGTGGCAGGTTGGTGGGCTGGGTTCAGGGAAGGGTTGCAGTTTGAGTCTGAAGGTAGTCTTCTGGCAGAAATTTTCCTTGGGGGATGGCCAGTCTTTGTTCTTTAAGGTCCCAACTGATAGGGTAAGGCCCATTAACATTATGGTGGGTAATCTGCTTTACTCAAAATCCACTGATTTAAATGTTAACCTTATCCAAGTAAACACCTTCACAGAAACATCAACAATAATGTTTGACCAATATCTGGGCACTATGGCTCAGCCAACTTGGTGCATAAAATGAACCAAGAAAGCATGGGCTGGATTTCAGCTCTCCTTCACATCCTTTGTCAGGTACTCATGTGCAGAGTCAAAGATGGCAACTTCTCACAATGGGATGGTTTGGTGGTACCATTTCAGGCCATGCCAATACCTGTGGAGACCACAGCCAGGAATTAGTAGACTGATCAATGGTCAGGCGGCCCTGCACCTAGACATGAACAGCTGTCTCTTCCAGAGAGGAAGAGCTGAACTTTGATAAACCTGACTAGCTCACACCAGCAGAACAGAATGGTTTGTCACAGGGTGCTCATCATGCTGGATTTAATTGGGCATTGCCACCAATTTGCTGTGGGATATTGGGTACATCACTTTACTTTTCTGGGTCTGGATTTTCTTACTTGGAAACCACAGGTTTATACTTCTGAAAAGTCTCCTCCATCCTGACATGTGTCACACATGTTGGCTTTGACATAATTGTTTTTGTTCCCTCACTGACATTGGCAATGACTAGGAAATGATTCTTTTATTGAAATTAGATATAAGCAGAAGCCTATTTTCTGGCCTCATATCTAAATGATTTGATGCCCTTCTTCATTTAAAGGAGAACTTATGCAATGAGACTATCAGAAGTTAATGTGAAAAATTTGGAAGAAAGACATCTTCAGGGAGAGAAACAATTTTATCAAAATGGTAAGATAATTTTATCATATATAAAAGACCATTGAATGAGGCCCATCTTCTGCTATGAAAAGAAGTTCAGTACATGTCTCCTTCCTTCATTAGATCAGTATCAGTTAAGTTAAAGTTTAGCTCTTGAAATTCAAAGGAGCTATGCAATAATACTTAGAATTTTTAATATACAATCTATTTGAACTCACTTCAGAACATAAATAGTAATCAGGAAGAGAGATGTTAACTTTCTTTCTCCTCATCTGTAGTTCTTTTCTGGAAACATTTTTGCACACTGGAACTCCCCTTGGTTTATTGATACTTCATTTTTTTCATTGAAGTATAGTTGATATACAATCTTATACTGGTTTCAAGTATACAACACAGTGGTTTAACAGTTACTCACTGAAACTTCTTTATGGACCCTATTACCCTTTCTTCTTCTCATGTTGCTTAAAATGTTTCACAGATAACTCCCCATAGTCCAGATTTTCATGTTAAATAAAACAAGTACAGACCCTTTTATGCAACCTCACCTCACCAGAATATAACATGCTATACAAAATGTGAAAAATTGTGTGGAAAAATATTTATAGCTCTAAAGTATTTAAAAGTATTTAAAGTATTTGTCAAGTATTTCAAAGAACTTTATAATGAGTTTTTGTGGAATTTCAGAAAAGATTAAGTCCAAAGAACATCAGGTGAAACTTTTTTGAGGGTGTATTTTTTATTATGTACATACCCAAATGTATGCTGTAATTCTTAGTACTAGACGTGAGAAGCTGAGGTACTGATTCTGTAGGGTTACAACTGCTAAGAGAATTTTGGAACTCCGTTCATGGAACCGACTTTAAAGCTAGTTTACAAACCACACAAGGAAATTAGTTTTATTACTTTATTGTCACACCTCATATATTTCCATTCTCACGTTCCTCACAGTTGGGTATCTTCCCCATCTCAGGAAAATTTTGCATTTTCCCCATTTCATACTGTCCTTGCAAATACATCTCCCAAAGAATGTTTGCTGTACATGAATTCACAACCTTATGCAAGTAGGTAACATTTGGTATAAACGCAAATAGGAAAAACAGTACATTACCTGGCAGAGTATTCTATTATCAAAATAGCTACTCTAATTGAAGAGGACAAGAAATATCATTTTCATAAGTTTAAAACATACCAAAGATTTATGTGCTAACATTGTTTTAACCTGCTGGCTTGGATGTCTGGTCTTGAGAAAATCTTATTTTCCCTCAAAGACTAACCAAAAAGAATTAAAAACTTATTGTTGGTTCAGAACAGCACAGGGAAGTATGATTTTGAATATAAGTATTATTGTTTAAATGTAGAAATAAAATATTTTAATTACATGATTAAGTGAGGAAATGGGGATTGTTTTAAAAAATGTGAGATAATCTATGGTAATAAAAGTTTTCTATTTTAACTTTAATTTTCCTAGTGTCACTTTTAAAAATCTAGTAGCTTTACAAAGAACAAAAATAATCAGGAAAGGGAAATACCAACTGTTTTAGTTTACACATACCGAGACTCTGTATTTTCCTGTCTTTGGTTCATTGAGGCAATATCACAGCATGGCCTCTGGAAAAAACAAGCAAAAGATAACACAGAATACACCAAACTGGAGTAGGTCAATTAAAAAAACTTATTAACAAGCAATTAAAGCTCAGTAGTTTTTTCTTTGTGTGAGTTGGTACACAGTATTCAGTGGAGAGTTTAGCATGTTGGACCTATTCTTTCCCCAGGTGTCATTTACTGGAAATGCCTGGGGAACCTTAGAGAAGAATCAGAAGCAACCAAACAAATTGTTGTAAATTTGTCCTGAATGAATTTTGCCATTGAAATGAATTCTAATTCTATACTTAATTCTTTAAAAAAGATATTGATATCAATGCACCAAACCATAAGGTAATGAGTCTAAAAATTGTGCATCAAAGGCAGGACCCATTGTGGAAGTGAACAAAGGCTAAAGACTTATTAATAATGGGACAATCCTATGGTGAGCCAGGGTGGGTAAACTGCTGTCTGGAAGTAGACTGTTCACTCATGTGAGATGAATTAATACTTCCTGGGCACCAGGGTACTATTAGGTGCAGTCAAACACCTGATTTACTGTGGGCATCCTGGTGCCCTCACACACCCAGCATCTCTATAGGATCAGGCATAATGAAATTATATGGTGCCAAGAAGCCAGACCGTACACATTTTAGGCAGTAGCCCAGTGAAGTGGAGGGACTCATGGAAGTTAAATCAGTTGGGATGCTTCTCTAGCCAGAACAGAAATTTCACCTTTAGTCTCTGTAAAGCAAAGAAATTAGAGCAACCAAATCATCCCTGAGGATTAGTCATGGAAACCTTTGTTTTATGGGTTATGTGATTTTTGCAAGCTCTCTTCTTGCTCGCTGAGGGGAAAAAAGGAAAACCAAAGATTTCCTTCATTCCTTCAGGCTAAATACCAGGGAGGTAGTTGATTCTTAATAAAGGCAACCCTTACACATTTCATTTCTCATCATTGGCTATTAAAGAAAAACCTCATTCATAGGCAAATTAATAAGTAGGCAAAAAAGGAAGCAGCAAAACTTCATCAAAATAGGGAATCGTAGTCTTAAAGCAAATCACATCCTTGCTGCCCATCTACAAGTGAAGCAGAATGTGCTCTTTCTAGTGAAGATGGTATTGGAAAATAAGTTATTTATAATGGACATATATGCTTTTTTTTTTAGTAGGGATCATGTAAAAATAGTTTAAGTTAGATGAAAGAAGTACTTCTTTATTTGGTAGTTTGGATAGTTGGATAATACTGGTATTTTTATGATTTGTATTCTTTTTAAACTAGTTTAAAACTTACTCAGCTGTAAATTCCAAAGACTTTCTGAGAAGTTATAATTAACTGGGGGTGAACCAAAATTCATGTGGAGTCCTGCTTATAGAAGCAGGATATATTTGAGTTTTAGGATTGGCTGTAGGGAAATAAAAAATGCATATAGCTTTACCCAGCAATGGGTAGCCCAACAAAAGCAAGAATGCTGAATATAGGAAAATTAATTATACCAGCATTATTTTACTTTCTTATCTGAGATGTCTTTGTCCATCTAATTCCATAGTTTTATCTATGAGTTTTTAAATTTTAATTTAATTTAATTTTTTAATTAAGGTTTCATTGATATACATTCTTATGAAGGTTTCACAAGAAAAACCATGAGGTTATTACATTCACCCTTATTTATATGTGAGTTTTTATGAATATGGGACTTAGATCTCAAACTGAAGCAGTAACGAATTTTTCTCATTAAATATTTGTTAAGTGATTCCTCTTTGAACAAGGAAAACATATCCATTTACTCTGTTCCTTGAAATATAGTAGAAGCCAAACTATTATAAAATCATGTTGGCTGAAATACAAAATAAATGTATTGGCTTCTTTAAAGCTGGGACATGTTAGGAGTAATAATCTTGACTTTCTGCTAAGCACTAGTCATGCTAATTTCTTGTCATCAACAAATTTGATTAAATTCAAAGCGGGCAAAAATTTTTTTCCTAACTTGCAACATCCATAGTGTTTAGAAACAGAAAATTCATCAATCCAAAATGGTCTTCCTTAATGTAAAATGGAAACTTCATCTTTTAAAAAATGGAACAAAATGTATTTCTTACATTTCCGTTTACTTCCAGACAAAGAGCGTGATGCTGATCACGATCTTTTTACTTGGCATTTTTTGTTGTTTAGGTAAAATAGCTTGTCTACTTATTCCCAGGGGTAATTTCATTCCTCCCACCCAAATCATTTTAGAATCTAAGATGAGTGCCAAAGCATCTGGTCTGGAAAGTTTAAAAAAAAAGAAAAGAAAAGAAATTCAGTTAGTTTAAATGCTTGTCAAATCTGGATAAACTGACCAAATATTGGGTGCTTTTTTTTTTTTGGAAATTAAATCGATGACTTACTTTTGCAACATTCTCATCTGACAATTTCCCTTTTTTTTAATCCACAGAACCAAAAATATGCAGTACTCTGTTAGTATTAATTTAGGAAACAAGATATTTAAGACATGTAATCGGAATATCCTAACACATGCTGATGTTCAGCAAGAAGCTGCTGTGAGAGGCTCACTGAGGTGCTCTTAGAGGCTGGTTATGAAAGACAGAGGCTCTGGAACTAAATTATTTGGGACTCCTGGAGACTTGCTATCTCCCTGCAGTAGATATAGACATGTTAAATTTTCTCTAATGCTGCCCATAGATAACTAAATTTAGCTTTTTACATCTTCCAGTAACACTTTGATAAATTAGACTTCCATTGTTGACATTTATAGAAAGGCAAAAGGTCAGAATTTGGAGTTACAACTGGGGAAAAGATAAAAAATTTCATTAAAAAAAATCCAGTTTGGAAAATTAATTTTGAGGTAATTTTTTAGAGAGGTTTTAAAAATAGTAGTTTATCATTTTAGAATCAACACCAAAACAGACGCCACCATCTCATAAAATAAACATGCAGGGAAAGGGTAACATACACATTAGCCACAAACTGAGTCTGTAGCCAGTACAGTATGATGAGAAGGAATTCTCAGTATGGTGTGATGTGCAATCGAAGCCATTAGCCATATGGTGCAGTGTGAAGAGGGCCTCTGTGACTGAATAACAGTTGTATGTTATATGGTTTATTAAATAATTATGCAATGGCAGGCAAGGCTTTTATAATTATTGGCTGTTTTAAAATATTTTTGTTAATCTAGCTGCACTTACCAGGTTGAAGGATACATGTTCTATCAAGTCTCCACGCTTCATACCTGCTTTGTGTATATAATTGAAATTGGCTGCCATATTGAAGATTTGGGGCACATTTCTTGTATCATACTGTGTATCATCAAGGCATGCCACGGGGCATTTAGAAAGATAGGGGCACATTCCTTTTAGAGTTGCCTTCCCACCTGCCACCTGTCAGTGCAGACAGTGTATGTAGGATAGAGAGTGTGCTATTTTTATGTAATTTCCAAGAATGGGACAGGGAAGCATTAACACATACGAATGAAAAACAAAACATTCAACAAATACCGGGATCTTTTGTTATGTGATCTTGCGCCAGCACCTATTTGGATGCCTTTTTTTTTTTTAACTGTGAATATTACCCTGACTCACTCTATTTATATTAATTTTTCCTCTAAGTAAATTTGTGTTACATTCATTTGTTTACATATGATCTATACAGCTTTGTCAGATGATGTATACTTTATTGACAAATCAAGCTCCTCTGGCCTACATTAGATAGTTACTTAGATATAGTTCTGGTTCTGTAAAGCAGATCACCAGACCATGGGGTCAATGTCGTGGTTAAAGCAGTGAAAAGGCTATACTGTGCTACTCCTGCTCTGGGACCTCAGGGCAGCTGCATCTGCCACTGAGAGAGATGCTGTAGCTCAGTGAAATGCCCTGGAGCAACAGCCTACTTTTGCTTACATAAGTCCACTCCTGGCCAAGGGAATTATAGTATCTTTAAAAAATGGGTGTATGTTTTCATGCACAGATATTTTGAAAATCTCTTAGAATTTTAAAAATTGAATTGAGAATTTGAAAATAGTAGTTGAGTGAAAACAATGAAAATAAAGCTAATCCAAGTACAATACTGACATTGCAAATAATAGTCACAGATCTTATTGCAAAGTTATGCCAATATTTCTCTGCCTCTGTACTTAAAGGCTGAAATGGCATTATTATATTTCAAAGGATCTCTTTTACAAAAGAACCTCTTATTTTTGATATGTAATCATTTATATATACCCCCTTATGCTAAGGCCTCTTTCATCATACTCAAAGCAAAAAAAATAGAAGGAAACAAAGAGTAGTCAGTGTGGGAGTTTGTCCGTATTTCAGTCTCCTCCTATCAGGCACATAGGACCATTGCATTTCTTCAGAACCTTGCTGTTCCTCATGGCCATGAGACGTTTCTGTCCAAGGAAACTTGGGACAGAAGTCTCTACTAAGCAATATGCAATTCACCATGGTGTCCTCTTGCTCACTTAGTAACATTTCAGGTGGAGGAAGCTCCTTCAGCCTCAGCCTCTGAGTGAGGGCAGCATGAACAGAGGCTCTGCAGATAATCCCAGCCCTTGAAGGACATGCAGCACAAGGAGGCATTAAACCCATGATATTTTAAGCCACTGCAATTCTTTTTTCTTTTTTTAGGTTTAATTCCTAGGTGTTTTATTTTTTATTTTTTTTATTTTTTAATTAATTAATTTTTATTATGTTTACTAGGCCCTCCCCTACCCCAAATCCCCCCCACAAACCCCATTACAGTCACTGTCCATCAGCATAGTAAGATGGTGTAGAATCACTACTTATCTTCTCTGTGTTGCAAATCCCTCCCCTTTCCCCCACCCCCCACATTATACATGCTAATCATAATACCACCTATCTTCTTCCCTACCCTTATCCATCCCTACCCTCCCATTCTCCCCAGTCTCTTTCCCTTTGGCAACTGTTAGTCCATTCTTGGGTTCTGTGATTCTGCTGCTATTTTGTTCCTTCAGTTTTCTTTTGTTCTTATACTCCACAGATGAGTGAAATCATTTGGTATTTGTCTTTCTCCGCTTGGCTTATTTCACTGAGCATAATACCCTCTAGCTCCATCCATGTTGTTGCAAATGGTAGGATTTGTTTTCTTCTTATGGCCGAATAATATTCCATTGTGTATATGTACCACATCTTCTTTATCCATTCATCTACTGATGGACACTTAGGTTGCTTCCCTTTCTTGGCTATTGTAAATAGTGCAGTGATAAACATAGGGGTGCATCTGTCTTTTTCAAACTGCAGTGCTGCATCCTTAGGGTAAATTCCTAGAAGAGGAATTCCTGGGTGAAATGGTAAGTCTATTTTGAGCATTTTGAGGAACCTCCATATTGCTTTCCACAATGGTTGAACTAATTTACATTCCCACCAGCAGTGTAGGAGGGTTCCCCTTTCTCTGCAACCTCGCCAACATTTGTTGTTGTTTGTCCTTTGGATGGTGGCCACCCTTACTGGTGTGAGGTGATATCTCATTGTGGTTTTAATTTGCATTTCTCTGATAACTAGCGATGTGGAGCATCTTTGCATGTGTCTGTTGGTCATCTGAATTTGTTCTTTAGAGAACTGTCTTTTCAGCTCCTCTGCCCATTTTTTAATTGGATTATTTGCTTTTTGTTTGTTGAGGAGCATGAGCTTTTTATATATTTTGTATGTCAAGCCTTTATCGGATCTGTCATTTATGAAAATATTCTCCCATACTGTAGGGTATCTTTTTGCTCTATTGATGGTGTCCTTTGCTGTACAGAAGCTTTTCAGTTTGATATAGTCCCACTTGTTCATTTTTGCTTTTGTTTTCCTTGCCTGGGGAGATATATTCATGAAGAAGTCACTAAAGTTCACATCCAAGAGATTTTTGCCTGTGTTTTTTTCTAAGAGTTTTATGCTTTCATGACTTACATTCAGGTCTTTGATCCATTTTGAATTTACTTTTGTGTATGGGGTTAGACAGTGGTCCAGTTTCATTCTCTTACCTGTAGCTGCCCAGTTCTGCCAACACCATCTGTTGAAGAGACTGTCATTTCCCCATTGTATGTCCATGGTTCCTTTATCGAATATTAATTAACCATATATGTTTGGATTAATGTCTGGAGTCTCTAATCTGTTCCACTGGTCTGTGGCTCTGTTCTTGTGCCAGTACCAAACTGTCTTGATTACTATGGCTTTGTAGTAGAGCTTGAAGTTGGAGAGTGAGATCCCCGCCACTTTATTCTTCTTTCTCAGGATTGCTTTGGCTATTTGGGGTCTGTGGTGTTTCCATATGAATTTTTGAACTATTTGTTCCAGTTCATTGAAGAATGTTGCTGGTAATTTGATAGGGATTGCATCAAATCTGTATATTGCTTTGGGCAGGATGGCCATTTTGATGATATTAATTCTTCCGAGCCAAGAGCATGGGATGAGTTTCCATTTGTTTGTGTCCTCTTTAACTTCTCTTAAGAGTGACTTGTAGTTTTCAGGGTATAGGTCTTTCACTTCTTTGGTTAGGTTTATTTCTAGGTATTTTATTCTTTTTGATGCTATTGTGAATGGAATTGTTTTCTTGATTTCTCTTTCTGTTAGTTCATTGTTAGTGTACAGGAAAGCCACAGATTTCTGTGTGTTAATTTTGTATCCTGCAACTTTACTGTATCTGATATCAGTTCTAGTAGTTTTGGAGTGGTCTTTAGGGTTTTTTATGTACGATATCATGTCATCTGCAAACAGTGACAGTTTAACCTCTTCTTTACCAATCTGGATTCCTTGTATTTCTTTGTTTTGTCTAATTACCGTGGCTAGGACCTCAAGTACTATGTTGAATAACAGTGGGGAGAGTGGGCATCCCTGTCTTGTTCCCGATCTCAGAGGAAAAGCTTTCAGCTTCTCGCTGTTAAGTATGATGTTGGCTGTGGGTTTAGCATATATGGTTTTTATTATGTTGAGGTACTTGCCCTCTATACCCATTTTGCTGAGAGTTTTAATCATGAATGGATGTTAAATTTTTTCGAATGCTTTTTCAGCATCTATGGAGATGATCACGTGGTTTTTGTCTTTCTTTTTGTTGATGTGGTGGGTGTTGTTGACGGATTTTCGAATGTTGTACCATCCTTGCATCCCTGGGATGAATCCCACTTGGTCGTGGTGTATGATCGTTTTGATATATTTTTAAATTCAGTTTGCTAATATTTTATTGAGTATTTTTGCATCTACATTCATCAGGAATATTGGTCTGTAGTTTTCTTTTTTGGTGGGGTCTTTGCCTGGTTTGGGTATTAGGGTGATGTTGTCTTCATAGAATGAGTTTGGGAGTATTCCCTCCTCTTCTATTTTTTGGAAAACTTTAAGGAGAATGGGTATCATATCTTCTCTGTATGTCTGATAAAATTCCAAGGTAAATTCATCTGTCCCAGGGTTTTTTTTCTTTTGTAGTATTTTGATTACCACTTCAATTTCTTTGCTGTAATTGATTTGTTTAGATTTTGTGTTTCTTCCTTGGTCAGTTTTGGAAGGTTGTATTTTTCTAGCATGTTGTCCATTTCTTCTAGGTTTTCCAGCTTCTTAGCATTTAGATTTTCATAGTAGTATCTAATAATTCTTTGTATTTCTATTGGATCCATTGTGATGTTTCCTTTCTCATTTCTGATTCTGTTGATGTGTGTTGATTCTCTTTTTCTCTTAATAAGTCTGGCTAGAGGCTTATCTATTTTGTTTATTTTCTCAAAGAACTAGCTCTTGTTTCATTGATTTTTTTCTATTGTTTTATTCTTCTCAGTTTTGTTTATTTCTTCTGTAATCTTTATTATGTCCCTCCTTCTGCTGACTTTAGGCCTCATTTGTTCTTCTTTTTCCAATTTTGATAACTGTGATGTTTGACTATTCATTTGGGTTTGTTCCTCCTTCTTTAAATATGCCTGGATTGCTATATACTTTCCTCTTAAGACTGCTTTTGCTGCGTCCCACAGAAGTTGGGGCTTTGTGTTGTTGTTGTCATTTGTTTCCATATATTGCTGGATCTCCATTTTAATTTGGTCGTTGATCCATTGACTATTTAGAAGCGTGTTGCTAAGCCTCCATGTGTTTGTGAGCCTTTTTGCTTTCTTGGTACAACTTATTTCTAGTTTTATACCTTTGTGGTCTGAAAAGTTGGTTGGTAGGATTTCAATCTTTTGGAATTTACTGAGGCTCTTTTTGTGGCCTAGTAAGTGGTTTATTCTATAGAATGTTCCATGTGCACTTGAGAAGAATGTGTATCCTGTTGCTTTTGGGTGTAGAGTTCCATAGATGTCTATTAGGTCCATCTCTTCTAGTGTGTTACTCAGTGCCTCTGTGTCCCTACTTATTTTCTGTCTGGTGGATCTGTCCTTTGGAGTGAATGGTGTGTTGACGTCTCCTAAAATGAATGCATTGCAGTCTATTTCCTCCTTTAGTTCTGTTAGTATTTGTTTCACATATGCTGGTGCTCCTGTGTTGGGTGCATATATATTTATAATGGTTATATCCTCTTGTTGGACTGAGCCCTGTATCATTATGTAGTGTCCTTCTTTATCTCTTGTTACTTTCTTTGTTTTGAAGTCTATTTTGTCTGATACTAGTACTGCAACTCCTGCTTTTTTCTCCCTATTGTTTGCATGAGATATCTTTTTTCCATCCCTTGACTTTTAGTCTGTGCATGTCTTTGGGTTTGAGGTAAGTCTCTTGTAAGCAGCGTATAGATGAGTCTTGTTTTTTTTTTCCATTCATTGACTCTATGTCTTTTGATTCATACATTCAGTCCATTTACATTTAGGGTGATTATTGATAGGTATGTACTTATTGCCATTTCAGGCTTTAGATTCATGGTTACCAAATGTTACAGGTTACTTTCCTTACTATCTAAGAGTCTAACTTAACTCACTTAGTATGCTGTTACAAACACAATCTAAAGGTTCTTTTCTATTTCTCCTCCTTTTTCTTCCTCCTCCATTCTTCATATATTAGGTAGCAGATTATACACTTTTTTTCTATCTCTTGATTGGCTTTGGAGATTGTCAATTTAATTTTGCATTTGCCTCGCAATCAGCTGCTCCACCCTCCCTACCGTGATTTTACTACCTCTGGTGACAGCTGTCCAACCCTAGGATCACTTCCATCTATAGCAGTCCCTCCAAAACAGACTGCAGAGATGGTTTGTGGGAGGTAAACTCTCTCAGCTTTTGCTTATCTGGAAATTGTTTATTCCCTCCTTCAAAATTAAATGATAATCTTGCCTGATAAAGTAATCTTGGTTCCAGGCCCTTCTGCTTCATGGCATTAAGTACATCATGCCACTCCCTTCTGGCCTGTAAGGTTTCTTCTGAGAAGTCTGATGTTAGTTTGATGGGCTTTCCTTTGTATGTGATCTTATTTCTGCCTCTGGATGCTTTTAACAGTCTGTCCTTATCCTTGATCTTTCCCATTTTAATTACTATGTGTCTTGGTGTTGTCTTCCTTGGGTCCCTTGTGTAGGGGGATCTGTGGATCTCCATGACCTGAGAGACTATCTCCTTCCCCAGATTGGAGAAGTTTTCAGCAACTACCTCCTCAAAGACACTTTCTATCCCTTTTTCTCTCTGTTCTTCTTCTGGTATCACTATAATGTGAATATTGTTCTGCTTGGATTGGTCACACAGTTCTCTCAATATTCTTTCATTTTTAGAGATCCTTTTTTCTCTCTGTGCCTCAGCTTCTTTGTATTCCTCTTCTCTTGTTTCTATTTCATTTATTGTGTCCTCCACCGTATCCAACCTGCTTTTAATACCCTCCATCATGTTCTTTAAAGATTGGATCTCTGACCTGATTTCATTCCTGAGTTATTGGATGTCTTTCCTTACCTCCATTAGGATGTTGATGATTTTTATTTTGAACTCCCTTTCAGGAACAGTCATGAGGTCCATATCATTTAAATCTTTCTCGGGAGTTGTATTAACAATTTTACTCTGGACAAGTTTCCTTTGGCGTTTCATGTTTGTATATGGCGCCCTCTAGTGTCCAGAAGCTCTATTCTGGAGCTGCTGAGCCCCTGAAGCAATGTCAGGGGTCGCAGCTGAGCGATACTGGGGGTAGGAAATAGCTGTTCCCCGCCTCCTGGCTCCTGTGCCTGTCTCCACTGCCTGAGCCAGTGGGCCGGGCACACAGGTATAAGTTTTTGTCTCAGAGCAGCAAGATATGGATCCCTGGTTTCCACAAGCGGCTGGAATCCCAGTCTCCACAGGAACTCTGCCTGTATTAACTTTCCAACCCAGTAGTCATGCGAGTCTCATGAAAGCACCGTGAAATGTAGGTTTGTGCTCCCAGAGCAGATCTCCGGAGCTAGGTATTCAGCAGTCCCAGGCCTTCCGCTCCCTCCCCTCTCCGTTTCTCTTCCTCCTGCTGGTGAGCTGTGGTGGGGGAGGGGCTCGGGTCCCTCGGAGCCACAGCTCTGGTACGTTACCCCATTCGCTGAGGTCTGCTCTTTTCTCCAGGTGTGTGCAGTCTGATGCCGTCCTCTTTCCTGTTGCTTTCTCAGGATTAGTTGTGCCAATTAAATTTTCTAATTGTATCCAGTTTTAGGAGGAAGCCTCTGTCTCTTCTCTCACGCTGCCATCTTTAAACCTGTTTTTGCCACTGCAATTCTTAAGTTGTTTTTTGTTTGCTACCAACAACAAAAACCAATAGATTATAGTATCAGTGATTTCACAGATATAAGTACTTAGGACAAGGTTAGTTATAAACACAATAAAGTTATTTTAATAAATAATATTAGGCAACTCAGAGTATCCAGAGCCTCGTTCCCATTCGTGAGGATGGTGCACATGCCTGGTCACTGGTGACCTCTTCAGTTCCCTGGGAGCCTGGGTGGAGTTGGGAGAGTGGAATTCTCTCTTCCTTGGCTTCTACTCCTGAGCAGCCTATGGGCGAACCCAAGTGAGTTGAACCAATATTGGTACTTTCATATGGTGAGATAAATTTTGGGAAGCACTGATCTATGTGATACACGGTGTGGAAAAATCATGAAGATGGTGTAGATGCAGAAACAAGTTCTGGAAACCCTGATTAAGCAAAATGTTTGAGGGGAAAGTAAGGCCTAACTATTATTTCACTATCTATTCACTATCTATAAATTGATAAAATTTACTAAGTAATTGCTAGTTCCCACCCACCGGTATGTGACTGTGGACACATTTGCTGATCTATCCATTCATCCAGGCAGCCAACCAATAAAAAGTCTGAGTGCCCGCTATTTTACGGGACTGTGCAAAAATGACAAGAATGGACTAACAGTTACCAAAGGGAAAGGGACTGGGGAGGATGGGTGGGAAAGGAAGGATAAGGGGAAAAAGGGGCATTATGATTAGCAGACATAATGTAAGGGGGGGGCACAGGGAAGGCAGTATAGCACAGTGAAGACAAGTAGTGACTCTATAGCATCTTACTACGCTGATGGACAGTGACTGTAATGGGGTATGTGGGGGGAACTTGATAATGGGGGGAGTCTAGTAACCATAATGTTCAAGTAATTATACATTAATAATACCAAAAAAAAATGAATGGTCTTCTTCATCCTTTCAGTAACCAACTTTGTAATCAACATGGGAAAGGAAGATAATTAACTACAAGAAAATGTAGTAAGTGATATTATAAGCAAATACTCTGTTCTAAGCACTGTCCTAGGTATTTATTAATTTTTTTAATTTTCAAAGGAACTCAATGGAGAGATAATATCACCTTCACTATATATAAATAAGGATACTGGTTCTCAGAAAGCTTAAATCATTTTTTTCAAAGTACTACTAGAAAAGTGTTGAAAAAAGGATTCAAATCCAATAGTGTAGAGAAATTTGGGCACATGTATAAAGACTACCTTATTTTTACAGTTATAAAAGCTTTCCTGCCAAGATAATATATCCTTTACATATCATCAGGCCATGGGCATGTTTGGTTTCAATCATTGTTAGGATTTTCTGAGTTTGAGATCATATTCAGATTCCCTCCCAAAGGGTTAATTTTTCTATTTAGTGGGTGTACATACACACAAACATGCAAGCATACAAGTGTGGAAGAAAACAGATTATTCAAATACAGTATTTTTTCTTTGTTATATGATGGGGTTGAGTTGAGTAAAGGACATTGAAATTTGAGTCAGCAATTAGAGGGAGGTTAGCCTTTCAGGCAATGTTTTTTTTAATCATATATTTAGATACTATGTATTTAAAATTTATTTAAAAACAAATTCATGTTCATTTTTCAAGACATCTTTATTTAGTAAAATGCTACACTTATTTAGTCATTTTGTGTCAGAAAATATTTGTTCTAGACCTGTTTAGCAACAGCTTTCTTCTGCCTTGAATCACAAATTTTGGTTTTTTATTTCTTTATTTGAAAATTGAATGCAGAGGTCACCCCAGGTTATAAATAAGGCTTTTGTGGCTCTTATATGTGATTTCTTTAGCGTTTGGAACAAATGGGGATGCTAACTGGCTGATACTCATCATGTGGAAAAATGAATTTTTAAAATTAATTTCAAGATCAGGTGTCATTCAACACATGTTGAATGACAGAAAAATACTGGATAACAGGTGCCTTTTCTCTCACACCCTAAAGAAATAGAAACATCTCAAAACTGCATGGCCATACAGCTATTTCTGACTTTGGGGAATAAAGAGTGATGAAAGAGGAGAAAGAGCTGGGGGAGGTGTTTATGAGAAATTTTGGGGATAATAAATTGATAGGAATGCATTGCATCTATATTGTTACATTTTCAAATAGTATTTCTGGATATGAGCATCCAAGAATGAAATCTGGTGTGGCACACAAGGAGCATGTCTGAATTGCACAAATATGTTAAACATAGAAGAGAAAAAAATTGAGAGTTCTATAAAGCTACTCATGATGGCAAACATTTACATTCTGAGCCTTTCTTGCCCATTATAAAAATCCTGATTTTCATCAATGAAAGCAGCTGGCCGAGACTGCTGGCCAGTTATTCTATTTTATCAGGTATTGCTAGCAGAGACACCACCTTCATTTTTGCCAGCATCTGTAGTGTAAATGAGGAGCAACCTATCGCAAAATAACGCTAAGAAGATCAAGGGAAGTAATCCCTACTACCACGCTAAATCATTCTGGGAAAATGTTTTAGATTATGTTTAATGTAAACAAGCTAGAAACCTGCCTAGAAGCTGAAGTTATAGCAGAATTACTGCTAATATTACAGTACCTTATTGGCAGTAATATGATAAGAAAGTTTTGGACATATCAAAACAATAAAATATTTACAAGAGCTACATAGTTTTGGTTAAAATTCTATGTAAATTTTCTAAGGAAAACAAACTGGTATTACAACTAAAGATTTAGAATAAATAAGGCAGGAAGACATAGTATAAAAGGAAGAAAACCAAAGGGGTCATTTTTTTAAAAAACATCTTTGATTTTATTCTTTAAAGACCAATTACTTTTCTGTCCCCTGTGGGAGGAAAAAAAAAAATTCTTCTTAATAGCAAAATCATTCTAAGACTTTTCTGATTCATTTTATATTTAGCAGATTACAGCTTTAGTCATCAGAAGGAAAAAGCCTCACAAACTGACAGACCTGAAATCATGTCCTTTGATTGTAATTGACAGGAAAAGCATTTAAGGTAAAGAAAAAAAAATATTTTATTCATCTTTGATTACACTGTGATGTGATTTGGTGACATAATACAGCTGGGAACTGAGGCAAGAAAGGCAATAATTCCTACTTGAGGGTTTTACATGATGTAGCCCTTTAGTCGTCTTCCTACTAACGCCTCCAGCCACAATAGTTTCCTTGATGGCAGCTAGACAAATAGGTATACAGAGTGTTAGAATTTAAAAGGCAAACAGCTCTTAAATAACATTTCTTAAGGCAGCGTATTTCAGCATTAAATGCTTGACAACTACACATTTGACTGGACCTAAAATTAAATCTATTCAATTTAAACATTTTATGGTACAAAAATACCTCCAATTTAAGCAACACCTTCTTAAAATAATGGAAAATAAATGGTTTATACACAATAGCTCTCTAAAGAGATGCATGTATTTTTTTTATATCAGTGACTGTGGTGTATATTTCAACTCATCCATATGAATTAGGGTTTTTATTTTTATACTTTATTTGATAGTTCTGTTCACTCTCTTTCTCTGATTCATTTACTTTTCAGATAGGATGTTGCCATATCTATTTTGGACATTTAACAAAAGAGGCACAAGCTTATATACGGTAAATAATGTCAGGCAATTGGTAAAGTCACACGTAGAGCAGCACACCTATTTCTCTGACAAATATTTACTTCATTAAATAAATTTATTGCCTAGAATTTGAGTAATGACCATGAAGTTTGGTTTAATATCTTCATTTTTTAGTGGCATAATGAATGTGTTTATTGACAAGCAATTTGCTAATACTCAGATTTTAAAATACCTAACACATAAACTAATGAAGAGTATGTTTTGTGAAGAAATAAAGATACTAGAAAATGGGTAAAAGGAATATATAAAATAACTTGATAAATTTTCCTCAAAATCAGAGGTTTGAATGGTTTATATCTTAAAGTCAAATAAGATCTGTAAGACTACTAGCCCAAGAAACCTATTGCTAGCAGTATTTTTTAGTGACTGAGAAAAGATCTGTGTGTGTGTGTGTGTGTGGTCATAAGGAGAACAAAATGAATATCCACCATAGAATGACTTAGTGACTTACAATGGAGTTACATTTTCAAAAGGAAGATTATAAATTGTCAGTATGGTGGTATTTATATATGTAAATCAAGTATTTGAATCTGCAAGTTAATTGTATCTAGAAATGTCAGGCTAATTAGAAACTCTTCAGCTGTATTTACCTGAATGCCCCAAAGCTGTTTAAAACTAAAAATTTCGATTTATAGAAGGTTGTTCCAGTTATCAAAATGGACTCTATTAATCTTTGTTATGTATGTGGCTATCACCTATAAATACAGGAAGCCAGAAAGCTCTTCAATTGCCCATAGAAAACATGTGCAATGTTCTCCTGGGTCAGCTCAGAGTTCCGGGTTACCTTGTTGTCAGTGAGCTCCAAAACCATATGCTCATCAAAAGAATTATTTGAATTTTTATCTAAAGAGGCTTATATGTAAAAGATCCAAGATTCCTAAACAAGTGTTAATTATAGACAATGCTATACACACTAACCCCTCTCCCACCATTCTAAGAAAATCAACTTATATTTCACTGTGTTTCAATATTTGCTTTTAGCACCACATCAGTAGCCTTTGAATATCTGTTTTGCTTGGTTTATGCAAAAGTCTTATTTTGGTCTGTTTTTTACTGTTGGGGCCTTATGGAATTTTGAAGATTTAACCAATATGATGTAATATCAGTTCATGTCCAGCATTAGTCTAGATGATTTTCATGTTTTTATATAAAAGAAGAATGTTAGTCTTATCATTAATGCTCATTTACATATACATGTGTATACTTTGTATGTTTTTGTGCTTCCAAACATTATGAATGCAAAAGGAGAAGGAATAGTGGAAATCCAAATTGTTGGAAACCCAACTCTCCATTTTAGCCTTGACCAATTTCTATCTCATTAAGTATGGAAGATTCTGCTAAAACTTTTGGAGTTTCTTTTTTCTTTTAAAAATTCATTTAGATTCTCAGTTTTCTATTCTACATGGTAAGTATCACAAATCATTTGACCCAGAGGGCAAGGTAATGGCAGCCCCTTTGCAGAGACTTTTGCAAATAGCATTTGGGGACTTTTCATACCATGTACTCCTACCAAATTTACACTTCGTCATCCACAAGACAGTTACCTGTCATAGAACAACAATGTTGAGAAGACCAAGGAGGCTTAGAGTGCTGAGCTACTGTTCATTATTTAGAATCATCTGTCACAAATTGTTTATCTTAATTTTCCAAATTCACTCATGTGTGTGTAAAAAGAAAATTTGTATCAAAACAGTTTATTCAGTTATCACCATTTACACATAGAAAAAAATAGCACAGTCTAACCACAGGGGCATATTAAAACTTTACTGAGTTATTTGCATAATCATATTTCATTAATAGTCCTTTTGTATGTACAAAAAATGTGGAAAAAGAAGAAATTAACAATCTGTCATATCTGAAATGCCCATCTTTAATATTTAAAGGACAGAATGTAGTCATAATTCTTTTATCCTCTTCATTTTGCCATTTGTGGGAGGGCTATCCCACACTTGTGGGAGGGAGTGTTTTGTCTAGGAAATTCTCCCCAAGCTAGAACTCAGACTTTTAAGTAAGACTGTTATGTTATAGTGTTTCATATATCATATATGTTTTATATGATAAATTCAATTATATCAGGAAATTAACCCTCATATATATTCTCTTTTCCAAAAGATTTTTATGCTCTGGGAAATTAAAGATATATTGCTTTGTAAGCATTAAATATTGAAGCTCAGTATTAGTTATTGGAATTATATAATTAAAAAGGCTCTTAGAAATAATAACTTCTCCTAATTATAAACTGAAAATATTTGATCTTATTAGTAAGCTAAGATAAATTAAATAGAAAAAACATTTTCAGGCTTTTATTTCACACAGCTGAATTGGAAGTAAGAGAGAAACTAACCTTAACAATAATCATTTAAATGTGGTATAGTTGATATCTTACAATCAGTCCACAAAGACTTAGATGGCATGAATCCCAGAAATGCCAGGCCCTGATTATTATAGAGACATTATCATAAGTATTTTGTTCTATTTATTTTCAAGCAATTACATGTGGACTTCACCAAAGAATCAATAAAATAATATATTGAAACATTAGATTCTCACATTGAAAGCCAGATTATACATTTAAATAAATTGGAATCTATTATATTACTGGTCTCAATGGTTTGTATCCTAAATAATGATTTAAAATATATCCTAAATATATTAAATGATTATAAACTGTCCTTACCAAGTTTCAGGAAAAAAGACAATAAAAACATGTTGAACTAATACAAAATCGTGATTTAAAACACTCTTTGCAACAGGTGTGTTATTGAATATGATATAATTTAGTATTTGAAAAAGTGGAAGATTATGTGCATAGGAAGTAGTCAAATTATTTATCACTTTGAACCTGTTAATATATGTTTTACTTTGGAGAATGATATTGCTATTTTTCTCTGATATATTTGGTTTCATAGGGCTATTTTCTTTTTAAAAATCTATGACACTACACAAGCTCATTAATAAACCCAGTTCTCAGTGACATTTTGGCACAAAAGACAATTTTTTCTACCTCTAGCTTATTGTATCAGCTTATATTAACCTAATAATGATTATTAATAGGTGAGTGCAAAAGTGATACACTAGTATATGTTTACACTTTTAAATTATTAGTAAGTTTACAAGGCCAGTAGTGTATTTTTAGGATACATTAAAAATAAGGTCTTGAAATATTTTTTAAAAAGTAAGTTATGGCTATAAAACCGAAATCTTTAAAATTAACATTTGAATGATAAGCAATTTTTGGGGTAATTATAGATCACACTCTGCATTCAATGCATTTTGATATATGGATAATTACTCCTAGTAATATCCTTTGGTTGGATTTTTGTAACAAGAATAACAATTTATTGCAAAATTAATTCCTTGGCACAATTTAACATTTAGTGAAGTCAAAGTGAATTAATTTTACAACAGACCACTTGTGCTCTGGTTACCTCTGTTCAAGTACTAATTGGTTATTATGGGTCACTTTAGAACTTAGTTTAAAAATAAATTAAATTGTTGCAAGTTGCATTTAGTAGAAATAGCTTGATATTTTCAGCTCATGGGGTTTTATTTAAATAAAAAAATGGTAAAGTAATGCAATCATCTTTGGTTATAAAAGTGATGGATGAATTGAAAACATTTTTGAATCAGGTCAATGGTACTGATGATTAGTACATTGTTAATCAAGTTCTTCAGATTGCTATCAAATGCTTTAGCTTTTTTGCTAAGGCTGGTGAGAGGGTTATGAATATTAAAGAGATTCAAATGGATGCATTCTCATGTAATATGGAGTACCACAAATGAAAAGACTAAATGAGGGCAGACTGTTACTCTATGTACTGATATATCTTTTAAATAAAGAGGAATGCCTAATCAATTTCTTTGCTCACGTATAGCAACCAAATGGAATTATATTTTTGTGATCCATATCTCAATCATGTTAACAAGCCAGTGGACATGGTGCATGAAAAATATTTTTAAAGAAAAGGTTTGCATAGTAGTTAATAAGGTATGGTTGGTAATAACTAGAATTTAAAGGAAGACACAGATTAAGGATTAGGATACCATGCATTTATTTTAAATTGTAGTATGGTTTAGAAACAAAGAATGGAGACTGTGCTGAGACATGTCTTCTCCAAACAGAGATATGAATACAGTATTTTATCTTTTTATTTAGCAACAATTTCTTTATGCTTCTTAAATCTATGCTGTTAGAAGCACAAAACTATGTATTCAAAAGATTGATTTTTCTCATAACTAAAGGCAAAATTTTATTCTTTAAACCAGAATGTAAGAAAATGATAGATATCTCCAATGTTTAGAGTTTATATCACTCATAGATTTTTTTTCAGTGTGAATAACTGTTAGGAATTATAAAGTATGCATAATTAAAACATTGCATACTTATATATAAAATAGAAATAAAATAATACCTTTATAAATGCCTAACTTTTAACAAAATCTAATAAAGTAATAGATGGCATTTATAGAGTTTAAAGCTTATTGTTGAAATTGAATATAGACAAATAAATATATTCATCAAGTAGAAACAGACTGTTTGGATAGAGTAACACATTACCTTTAGAACTTACCAACAAAACACTTACTAATTTATTGTTAGGTGATTATCTAGAAATAGGAAAATTGGATTAACAGCACAGTGAGACCTCAAGAGAATAGAACTCTTAGGGGAAAATGTGTTTTGGGGGTAAGAGAAGTTTGATAATGATGATCTTCTTTGAAAGATCCAGGTTTCATGAAAGTATCTAGATGATTCTGAATAGTTTGAGGATGAGTAGAGGATACAGGGTAACTGGGGTTTGTGGTTGAAAATGGAGGAGAGAAAATGGGGAAAAACAGATTTTTTGCAGGACTCAGATTTGATATTTTCTTAGTTCCATACTTATGAATATAGGCTGTTAATACATTCATACCCGTACCCTCATAGTTATGAAAGGCTACTGAATATACCAATTTTGAGAGCATCCATAGCTCAAATTTTCATTAGCAGCCCAAATGAAGTAGGAAAGTGGTTGATTACCTCTTAAAATTTCAGAGTATTCATAGGATGAGAGAATGGCAGAATTGTTGAGTCACAACAGAATATAGGAAGCTACTTTGTCCAAACAAGTCATTTTTCAGATGAGAAGAGTAAAACCCTAACAAGTTAAGCATCCAGCTCAAGTTAATTAATGGTAGGGTCATGATTAGGATTAAGTTATTCTGATTTGTAATACATTCTAAATTTTCCCCTCAGTATTTCCCCTTAACATTTAGAACAAAGCTAGAAGTTGAAAATAAATATACAATTACAAATTATGATACATGGTGTGAGGGAAACTGGATTACATGAGGGGATATAACAGAAGTACTAACGTTATAAGGGTAATGGTTCCATGATTAGAAAAGACTTCACCATTAAGGAAGTGAGTCAAAGCTTGAAGATATAATAGAAGATCAGTTATTGAAGAATGAGGAAAAGAAATGTTCCAGTCTGTATGAATGATGTATTGAAACATATGATACACCTCGCATTTTTGAGAAACTGAAAGGAGTTCATAATATATTAAGCAAGTCTTGGAAATTGGTAAGAAATGAGGATGGAGATAATAAAAATAATTGGAATTTTATTCTAAATGCATTGGAAAGCAATGGAAAGATTATGGAGCAGGCTTCTTGAATGTTCTGATATATTTTTTCAAGGTTTAAGCTTGCTGTTGTAGGGGGGGAAAAAAAGCTTACTGTCACAGAAAAATAGAGAAAATCATAAGGAAGCAAAAAGTGAAGTCATTTAGCAAGGTTTTTTAGTCCTGCAAACAAGAAATCTTTGTCATTTGAACTAAGTTGGGGCCAGGGGAAATGGAAGGAAGTGAATGGAATTGAACTACATTAAAACTTGAAAAAACATATCTTGGTAATTAGTGTGATAGATTGGAAAATGTGATAAGGAAAAGGGAAAAGTCAATTACTCTAAGATTTTTGGAATAAAAAAACATGAGTGAATTGAAGTTTGATTTATTAAGAAATCAGATATGGGTAGGAACAAATGTGGGTAGAAAATCAGAGGTTAGTTTTACATAACACTGTCTTAGAAATACCATGAATCATTGAATAAAGATACCATTTAGGCATTTGGAAAGACTAGTCTGAAGCTCAGAAAAGGTACCTGGGCGGCGATACAAATTTGAGATCTTTTCAAATTCCGGGAGAGATGTGATTGCCTAGGAAATGTATACAGAGGGAGAAGAGAAGAGGGACTCTGAAGATCTCCAAAACAGAGATGTTGTATAGAGAAAAATGAAACCCTAAAGGAGACTAAAGAGTAGTCAGGAAGGAAAGCAAGTGAGTTTAGTGTTCCAGAAGCAAAGAAAGAGAAGTATGGTTGAGTAGAAACTTCAAATTTATTAAATGCTGTTGAGCAGTTGTAGTGAGTTGGATTGTGTTCTCCAAAAAGATATGTTCAAGTCTCAACCTTCCTGTACCCATGAGGGTGATCTAACTTAGAAACAGGGTCTCTAGATATGTAACCAGGTTAAGACTAAGGTCATACAGGATTTGGGTAGGCCTTAAATCCAAGAGGAGAGAACACACAGAACCACCAAAGTCCCATGAAGACAGAGGCAGAGATTGGAGTGATGTATCTACAAGTTTAGGAACACACAGGAATTGCTTGGAGTGACCAGAAGCTACAAGAGAGACATGAGGTGATTTCTCCTTCAGACGTTCCGGATGGACCCAGCCTTGGGCTGGTACCTTGATTTCAGACTCTTGGCCTCCTAAATCATTCAAGAATAAATTTCAGTCATTTGCAGCCACCCTGTTTGTGGTTATTTGTTATGTCACCCCTAAGAAACCAACACAGAAGTCAATTGAGGTGGGAATCTATGGGTCAGGCAGCAGAGGTCATTTTGATCCTTAGCAATAACAGAATGGTCTCATGGAATGTTAGGCATGGAATCCAAATTCTAGGGGGCTAACCAATGAACAGAAAGGTGCTAAAGTGGAGACAGTGAAGGTAAATCAGGGCTTACTTGTAAAACTTCTTTAAATCAAGAAGAAAGGAAAATGGGTACTGATCAACAGTATTCTTTTAAATGAGGTATGCTAAGATATGTGTGGAAGCTAATGGCAAGGTCACAGAGTAAAGGAGTAGAAGTGGAAGAGCTTCAGAAATGGATGACAGACAAAAGACAGTAGGGGAAGGGGTTCAGAGTACAGGTACTCTCCATTTTAATTAGGAGGAGAGGTGGAAATACAGCTGGATTTGTATGGTGGAGAGATGAAGAATGTCACATTAATACCTTTCATTTTCTTGATCAAGGTTGTAAGATCATCTGTTGAATATAAGGGTGATGAAGGGAAGTCGGACACTGCAGAGTATGAAAAAGGCATGGTTTGTAAGTATGAGGAGAGGAAAAGCAATGTGGTAAGACTGCTAAGCAGAATGTACTATTGATTTGAGTGTAGTGGTCATAAACTGATAGTGAAACGGAACTGCCCAGCTGAGTATCATAACCTAACATCTGAAGAGGTTTTGAGAGTGATGTGTGCTATGTACATGTGCATATATAAAGATGTGTGCTTTCCTTCCCTTTCATGGTGATTATCTAGAAGCATCTTGGTTCTCCAAAGCAACACAAAGGAAAGAGTGCGCAGCTACCAAGGTAAAAAGGAAGAAGAGGAGTCAGTGTTTTGTTCTAGTCCTCTGTTGCCATCATTGAGCTCTCAATGACCCAGTTTGTACCTATTAAGGTAGAATTATTACACTAATGCCCGACAGTTAAAGCTTAAGAGGAAATAACCCATCGACTAATGAATATTGAATAAAAAGTCATAACCATACCCAGGGTACCAGTAGTGTAGCCCTTAGACTATCCCAGCCTTTATTGGTTTTATAGGAAATTCAGTTGACATTTGAGAAAGGATGGTGAAAATCCAGAAGCTCTGAAATTCCTGAAAATATTTGGAAAGCTAGTATCTTGAAAATCTTTCAAAAAGATGCAATGGAAAGTGACTTTAAACCCTTGATTGAAAAGTATACTACTTGCACAATATAGTGTAGTCCAACAATAATTTGTTTTGAAAGCTGTAATTCACTTCTGACATTATCATTTGAAGACTTGGATGCTTTCAACTGTAATGATTGGCTCTGAGCTACAATAGGAGATTTCCTGAGAACATTACTTCTTAATAACAGCAGTCAGTAGAGTACAAAGTAAAATTGTGTGGAATCACATGGTGTAAGTCCAACGTACCCAGTGACATAAATCAGAATAGCAGTCTATCATTAAAAACATTGTAATCCTTGGGCTACAAATGAATAATGGAGGAAAAAAAATTCAAAATAAAATAACTGAGATTTCACTTTTTTAAATGGTTTAAAGTGTCATGTGCCTTAGCTAAACACTGGAGCAAAAAAAGAAAAGAAATGACAGAAAGATTTAAATGCTCTGAGTTGAGCTTTTAGATAGCACTTTTAAAAATAAAATATCTGGGCTATTTCAAATGTGTCTAGTGTATAAATCTGGAACTTAGCGTAGGGGTTCATTTAACCTGGGTGTTCACAAAAAATAGAGATCTAGAGGATGTGGCACCTGTTCCTGAACTCACAACACAATCTTCAAACAGTACAAATGATTATGTGGGAGTAAAGAGATTTAAATTTCATTTTTCTATTCTCAACGAAATTATTTCAGTATCAGATTTTTATATTAGAGGGCCTTCAGGATTGCCTGTGTATTACTGCAGGTGATAGGAAACAGGAACTGAATACTTAATAGGAGATAAAGCCCCACTTGTGCCCCATTTCTAGTGAGAGCTGGTTGAATTTGGAATATGTAGAATTAACATATGCTACTTTGCCAGAAGGACTTCTGTTGACAAAGTTTTTAGAGCAATTCTACAGAACCAAGGGCTCATTACTTTTGCCTAATTAAAATGGGAAAGCAAACAGTGGAAACTAAAATAGCAGGGTAGTGTCACATGACAATCCCTTATTAGGTCCTTTAATTTTTTTTCAGGTCTCTGGAGAATAGCTCTACATTATGGAGGGCAGGTTCTGTGAATTTCTACTTACCTGTGTTGAACCTGGAATAGATATGTGACTCTTGCATTTACCTGGCTGTGTGCTGGACCATAATCTCCCCCAGATTTTAGAGAAAAGAAAAAAATAAGTAACTGATGAGGTGAGAACATAGTATTCTATGTGAGGATTAAGGAAACTGGAGCTGGTTAAGGGGAGATTTGTGAACTGATAGGAAAATCTGAAATGGATATAGCTAATCATATCTTTTTCCTGCAGGACCAGGAGGTTAAGACTCTGGGAGGGGGAAAATGGAATGATTTGGGCAGCAGTAGGAGGCAGGGAGGAGGAGGAGGAAATGAAATAGAAAGTGTGGGGAGGGAGGAGAAAAGTGTAGGGAGGGGGAACAAATCCTGAGGGAATGCAGTGAACACTGATCAATGTGTAGGCTGTCAACCTCCTGTTTCAAAGCTCTTGTTTAAATGAAATTTAATCACAGGAGCTATACCTCAAAGCAGAAAAGAAGAGTTTGTTAAAATTTAACAATGTATGGCTTAAAAATTCTTTTTTTCTGAGAAAATAAATGCCTAATATGCACAATTAATACCCATTTTCACTACACAGGAATATGTTTTTTTTTCCTGTTAAAAACAATGAGCATTTGCTTCTAGATATATCTATTTAGTATATCTACAAAGAAAGGCTCAGTTGATTAATGAGATTAATCATCTGTTTGGGAGGAAAGTATGCTCTGATAATTTAAAACTTTCTAATGAATCTGCACATTTTTCCTACTGGAAGGTTGCATGGCCTTCATTATGAAATGTATGTAGACAGCAGAGGAGCCAACAGAGGGAGCCCTGCATGATCATTTCATTTCATTACAAGAGATTAGGGCCCAAATTTTATTGTAGCACATCTTTCCCATGTTCGAATGCTTCCTGATTGTCTTCTTTTAGTTTAGGCAGTCTAATGATTTAATAGACTTTATCATGTAAAATAGATGCCATTTATTTTTTAATTTAGAGAATGCTTTCCTTTCCTCTGACCTGCATATTCTTCTTAGGTGAGGTCATTTTTGCTTGGTGTAATCATCTTCAAAAATGTTTCATTATAGAAAAGTTCATAAAGCTTCATTGAAATATCATGCCTGGGTATATTTTGCTATAGATATTTAAACTATTGGGAAAGGAAATAGATCGTATAGGGGCCTGTTTTCAAATTGGAGTGTGCACCCTTCTTGCTTTATCCCTTGGGTGCTGAAAACTGTAGTATAAAAGTGGTATGTTTTCTAGGAGCATTTATGTTACTCTGGAAAGTAATTTAAAATATATTAACTGTCTTAAATTCAAATGTGCTATGGGAGCAGAATATAAAACTAGCTTGCATCTTAATAATATATGAGATTTCGAAGACATTTTGAGGTTAGCACAGACATTGAATCTTCTCTGTTTCGCGGGACTCCTGTCCGAAAAAGTGAAGTAAGTACTGCCGCATGATCTAATAACTGTAATTTATAAATCCTTTCTAGGTAACTAGATTATGTTCTGCTCTGAAAGAGTTGTCCTCAGTCAGAGACAAACATTTCCAATAGAAAAAGAAGTTTGCATATGATTACTCAGATGAGTAGAGACAGAAAACGGAAACCAAAATGTCCGTGCTAACATACATAATGCAGGCAGGTAATAGATTATCATAACATAGACATCTTGAACTAAAAGCACTTTTCACATTGATTATTCTGAATTCAATTCCTCAGTATATGTTTTCTCTAGTCTCTCATTACTAGCTGATTCCGGCAGACAATACAGGGAGATAGGAAGCATATGGTTAAGCAGCACTGACATTTTTAATCCTTTAAGACAATTTTCCAGTATCTTTTTGTCTCACTGCACACAGATACAGTATAAACAACAAAAATTTCACTGAACTCCTAAAAAGAAATAATAATGGTGTATTAAATAGATAATAAATTTAGATTTTTGCAAAGGCAGTGGAAACATTGTTGATTTTTCTTTTGTTTTATGTAGACTGTGATATTATACTCTAAGTACATAAAGAACAGGGAACAACAACCTTTTAAAATTTACCAAATGCTTGCAAATATTAAGAACCAATTTTTTCACACACCATTCTCTTTCCTAAATTCTTAGGCAAAGATAAAAGTAGTTCTTTTGTTATTTAAATATATTTAAAGCAAGTCAGTACCTCAGAAAATTAATATTAATTTCCTTTTTCTAAATATTAGGACTTTCTTAATCCCATCAAAAGGGAATGCATTTTAAACCTTTTTAAATTTAATAGGGTTATTATTTTGCATTGTAAGCAACTCATGTAAGTAATCTTCAGCCTGACAGGCTGGCCCCATTAGAGACTGGTTAAATCAAATATTTCTGTGACCTATAATTTCAAGAGCAGAAGAATTCTAGTTCTGATTTACAAGCTTTTCTGTATCTTGTCTTCCAGGTAATTTTCAACTCACAAAACCAGTGTCGGTTCCTGTCAAGATTTCTCTTTCTTATTCAGTCTCTCAGAATTAATATGTATCCTCTGAACTAGAATCTGCTATTAAAGTGCTTTCTTCTTATTCCAGAGCATTATGTGGGTTTTTCTGCTCTTAACCATTGGCTTTTAGAGGGATGTTTAGTCACGTGATATACCAATTCTCTGGTGCCTCCTCCTCTTTCCCTCTGAAGCTGCAAAGGAATGAAATGATACACAGCTTACATCTGCTCTCCATGCCTCACCACCTCTCAGCTTCGCAGACCACATGCCTTTGTTCTTCCTCCTAATTCATGAGTACTGGAGTTTATAGCAGTCTCTCTCACACATTTGTCATTCCTTCTCTTTCATATTGATATTTCCATTTTCCCTTCAAACTTCAAAGTTATTCAATTATGCCCTGGATAATGCTGGTCAGAGTAATATTAAATAAAATTAAATGAGATTTTTCTCTGTATGAAATACGCTCATGGTGTTACTCTGCTTAGAGGTGAGACCTTTTTCTTGTGCTCATGGTCAGTTTTGAATCTTTGTAGCAGTAGGTAAATACCTAGCATCCCAGAAGACATTGCACTGTCCTGTGCATTGTTTCCAGTTAACATTTTTTACCATGCATTCTGGGGGAACTGCAATCTCAAAGTCAGAAAGCCACTGGGAGTCAAACATGTTGTGGTAGGCTGTGCTATCACTCTATTCAGTGAGATTCTCAATGTTGATATTTCTCTTATTTGAAAGTGACATTTCTTTTGCTGAAATTGCTCCAGCAGAAGTTACTGGTGCTCTTGATCTACAAAGTGAATGACTTCTCCCTTGGTTGTTAACCTGACTGACAATGACATCAGAAATTGTTGCTCAGTGACAGTCTCTCCAACTTTCCTTTTCCTGTGCACCTCCTCCTTTTCCCATTCCTTCTCTATTTTCTTTTTGGTTCTCTTCTGTCTTCTACCACTTAGTGCAGGAATTTTCCAAAGTCTTATTCTTTCCTTTCTTTTCTCTTCATTTTTTCCTTGACTGTCTTATCTACTTTTACCATTTCAACTTGTCATTATATAGCTTTACTAAATTGATATAATCATTTTTGAATGTTCTTTTAATTGTATTTCTGATAGCTTGTGAGATGGTGTAGTCTTTTCTTACATACATACATATATATAAATCACAGCTGTAATAGTAGTATTCGTATTCAGTTCCCAGACCCAATTCCAATGTGTATAAATGTGTGGGACGGGATCTTCCCACACATAACACCAAGCAATTCCCAAACACCAGCAGTGTGTCGGAGAACTCAACTCAATTCTGATGCTATCTGCCTGGAGACAGCATCAGATTCCCTAGTTTACTGTCTCTGTCCTACAAGACTTCCCTCCAACCCCCATTCTAGGCGCCTGTTAAAAGTCCCAGGCAGTTAACCTGTGCTTCAGACCTACTGACTACAGGTTGGAGGTTCGCACGACCTCCTCCTTAGGTTCAATTAGTTTGCTAGAGCAGCTCACAGAACTCAGGAAAACATTTATGTTTAATAAAGGATGCTGTAAAGGATACAAGTTAACAGCCAGATGAAGAGAGCCACAGGGCAAGGTCCCAAATAAAGGAGCTTCTGTCTTCGTGGGGCTTGGCTGGCTCAGTGGCTCGTGGAGGCACTCTGATTCCTCAAGTATATAAACTCTCCCCGACTGAGAAGCAGGATCCAACCGAGCAGAGCAAAGATGAACTCTTCTCAGAGGTTTTTGTGAGGGCTTCACTGCATAGTCTAAATAAATTGACTAAGTTATTGGCTTATTGGCTGATTCAACCTCCAGCCCTTGGGTGGGGTCCAAAAGTCTCTCATCAACATGACAAAACACCCATTTCACCTTTATGACTCTGCAGTGTTCTCAGAAACTGTGGATGAAGACCAAATATACCTGGGAATTATATATTTGTTATGACTCATTATATCACAGCTTGTGACATATTTCTCCACTGATATTTTACTGGCTTCTTAAATCCAGCATATTTTCAAATAAATCATTTCCTAATATCTAATTTTCAGAACCCACTCTTATTTATTGTTGCCAGGTTAATGTTCATAATGTAACTTCCCTTCTCCAACACTTCTAGTGGCTTCTGAATGCCTTCTTTTTTAAATTTGGGCTATACTTTCCCTCCTTTATGCTTTGCTTTATTCTAGTGCCCATAACCACAGTGCCTTCTTTCTTTAGAGCTGCTTATGAAAAATCTCATGTTTTCAAAATTCAGTCGATGCTTATTCCATCCTTAATTTTCTCAATTAGATGCTATCTTTCTCTCCTAAACCATTTTTACTATTCCTATGATGGTGTGATAATATATATGTGGAATCATGATTACATAAGCAGATTTCATTGATTCTAAGATGCACATTCTTATCATAATTTAATGTCCCTGGATTAAGATGTAATTTATAGTTGAAGGTATCTTAAATTTGATAACATACAGTATTTACCCTGTGTACACTGTTAAGGCCCTTGGAAATAGGAAATATCTTAAAATTTTTAACTCCCATATTTCCTTTCAGTAAAAATCTGTCATATTAGCACATGCCATATTGACTCTATTCCGACAAACCAAGTGAAAATGTGAGAGCCATCAGGTACTGTTCTTACAGGATAAATTAGCCAAAGGTTGATTTGATTTAGATTCTCCTTTGTTTTAGGAATATTACCACTTCAGCAATATTAAATCTTTCCCATTCATAATTACTTATTTAGATCATCTTTAATTTCTTTCAACAATGTTTTGTAGCTTTTAGTATAAAGATCTTGTACTTTTATTGTTAAATTTATCCCTAAGTATTTTATTCTTTTGATGCTTTTGTAAATGGAATTATTTTCTTAATTTTTTTTTTGGATTATTCTTTACTAGTGTATAGAAACACAATTGGTTTTTGTACATTGATCTCATATCTTGGGAACTTGCTCAGCTCATTCATTCGAATGTTTTTTGACCGGCTTAGTTAGGGTTTTCTATGTAAAAGATCATGTCATATCAGTGACTGCAATAGAGGGGTTGAGGACTTGATAAAATGGGTAAATATTGAAACCACTGTGTTGTTTATGTGAAACCATCATAAGACTGTATATCAGTGATACTTTAACAAAAAATAAACAAGGAAAAAAAGATCATGTCATCTACAAATAGAGATAGTTTCAGTTCTTTCTTTCCAGTCTGGATGTCTTTAACTTCTTTTTCTTGCCTAATTGCCCTTGCTAGGAACTCCAGTACAATGTTTAATAGAATGATGAAAGTGGACATACTTGGCTTGTTCCTGATCTAAAGGGAAAAGCATTTAGTCTTTCACCATTAAGGCTGATGTTAGCTGTTGGTTTTTCACAGATGGACTTTGTCAGGTTGAGAAAGTTCCATTGTATTCCTAGTTTAAGTGCTTTTATCAGGAAATAGTGTTGGATTTTCAAATGTTTTTTTTTCAGCTTCTATTGAGATGATCATGTGGGTTGTATGTGATCTGCATGATCCCAGAATAACCAAAGGGATTCTGAAGAAGAATAAAGCTGGAGAACTCACACTTTTTAATTTCAAAACTTAATATAATCTATAGAAATCAAGACAGTGTGATATTAGCATATAATAGGTATATAATGAAATAGAATTGAAAGCCCAGAAATGAACTCTTAAATATATGATCAGTTGATTTTTGACAAGGGTTCTAAGGCCTTTTAATGGAAAAAGAATAGTGTTTTCAAAAAATGGTGTTGAGAAAACTGAATATTCACATGCAAAAAATGAAGTTGGAGTCCTTCCTCTCAACATATACAAAATAACTCAAAATAGGTTAGAGACCCAAATATAAGAATTAAAACTATGAATCACTTAGAAGAAAATATAGGAGAAAATCTCCATGACCTTTGATTAGGCAGTGGTTTCTTAGATATAACACCAAAAAGCACATCCAACAAAAGCAACAAAAGGGCGAAAATATATAAATTGCACATCATCAAAATTACACTTTTGTTCTTCAAAGGATACCATCAAGAAAGTCAAAATCACACACAGAATGGAAAAAAAAATCAAATCAATTTGCTGATAAGTGATTTGTTTTCAGAATATATAAAGAACCCTTATAATTCAACAATAAGTCAAATAATTAAAAAATGGGGAGATGATTTGAATAGGCATTTTCCAAAGAAGATATACAAATGCTCAAAAGGATACATAATAGATTGCTCAACATCATTAGACATTAGAGAAATACAAATAAAAATCACAATGATATACCACTTTATATCCATAGGGTGGCCATAATGAAACAAATGTGTTGATAAGGATGTGGCAACATTAGAACTAACACTGTGCTACTGAAAGTGTAAAATGTTGTAGACATTTTGCAAAACATTTTGGTATTTCCTCAAATGGCTGCATGTACAGTTATCAAATGATCCATTAATTTCACTTCTAGGAATATACTTAACAGAAACAAAAACATATTCATACAAATACCTATACATGAATGTTTATAAAATCATTATATATAATAGACAAAAAGTAGAAATAACACAAATCTCCATCAATTGATGAATGGATAAACAAAATGTTGTATATTTGTACCATGAAATATTCAGCGATAAAAAAGAATTATGACCAGATATATATTACAAAATGGATGAAAAATGAAAACATTTTGCTAAGTGAAAGAATCTGAATCTTCATTGAATTGTCTCTATTTCATTCCTGTGGGCATAGACATGCCTTAACATCTATTAAATAAAACCTCTTATTTGATCCCTAAGTCTTCCTCTAATTGCCCTCCTTTGGTTTCCCACATTCATAGCAAAATATTTCAAAATATTTTCTATACTTATAATTTCTGCTGCTTTACATCCCATTTTCTCACTAATCCATTCTAACTAATCCAGTCTCTAAATGTACAACCAGTACACCGAAACAGCTTTTTTAAAGGTCATGATCAACTTGTGATAATGATTGCCTTTCTTTTATTCTCTTAATATCTCAGTCACATTTAGCATGGTTGCTCACAGCCTCCTTCTTGCAATACTACTTTTTAGGCTTCGCAATAACTATACAATCTGTTCTTCCCCCTATTTCACTGACTGTTTCTTCTCTATCTCCTTTGCTACAACTTTTTTATTGACCAGACCTTAAAATGTTGATGTGCCAGGTTTCCATCTTTGTTCTTCTCTTTTTGTCTTCATGCTTCCTTTATTGGAAATCTAGCCCCGTGACTTAATAACATCTGTCTTAGGTCGGGGGACCCAGTATATGCCCTAAACATCTGAGTGTGAACAATCTAATGTTGTGCAAGGGCAGTCCTCTGAAAAAAACTGGAGATGTAAGCTACTAGTTGAAGTGCCTACAGCAGGTAGGAGATGGGAGCTCCCAAAGGAGCTGGTAAAAGAGATTCCAAGGAATCCAGGCAATAGTACCTAGTACACCTTCCATATGAAATGGCTCCTAATTTTTTTTACAGTTGTAGCTTCTCTTCTGAGTTCCAAATGTACATCCATCACCTTACCCAACATATGTACAATGGATTTCTAATAGCTATCCCAAGCTGCACTGGCCAGAACAGTTTGCTCCATCACTCCTTCATCCCCTCCCCTTTATCCTCTCCCTCTTTCAGCCTAGTGTTCCTCACTTCAGCCAGTAGTAGCAGCATCAATTTAATAATTCAGGTCAAAATATTTGCTGTACTGCTCCCTTCCTCTCAAACTCCACAATCCCATCAATTATTAAGCTCTGTTGGCTATAACACACACACACACACACACACACACACACACACACAAACACACAATCTTAAAGAATGTGACCATCTTTTGTTATTTTTGTGACTATAATTCTTTGCCTGAATCACTGCAGTGGCCTCCTAAGTGGTTGCTCTTTCTGTACATTTGCCTTTCTGGGAGCCAGCAGTAGTCACAGTAACAGCTCTTTAAAGTAACAGCAGATTAAGTATTTAATATACCTCAAGTTATCATTATTTATCTTATTATATGTTTAATGATTGCCACTGTTCTTTCCATCCCCTAATAGTTAGAACACAAAAACATTTAGTTGAGTTAGTTTTTGTAGGCCATGATAAAGGACCAAGAATGGCTCTTACAATATGTGCAGAAGTCAGTAGTTTTATTGCCAAATGAAGAGACTTAGGAACCAATTATTTAATTATCATGTCCAGGTAGCACAGCTAATAGGTGGTAAAGCCATTTTTTCTATACAGGCAAACTAGTTGAAGCTGGCTTTTTATAACAAAAGATTAATCTTTCACATAAGTGTTAGGATCATCTTGGTAAGTCAAAAATCCTATATTGACTGAAATTGCACTTAATTTATAATTGAGTTGGTAAGTAAGTTTATAACTTTATAATATAATGTAGTTATAATAGTAACTAATAATTTTATGTCAAGTCATAAATAGCTCTTTTTCAGGTTCTGTATCCTTCAGTAAGTTTTCTTTGATATTTATTACTAAATGCTTTATGTGTATTTTTTTGCTGTCGTTAATTTTAATTATATGTTTCATGGCTGTTGCTGGCATATAAGAATTCACTTGATTTTTGTGTAGTTATCTTCAGTCAAACAAACTTGCTGAGCTCTCTTAACAGTTGTGAAATTTTATAGATTTCATTTATTCATTCATTGATCCAACATATATTTAGTGGATCCTGATATGTTAAGTGTTATTATAGAAGATAAAGTAAATAACTAAATAAATGGATCATACACATGAGTACAAATTAGGGTATTTCATTTAATCAATTCCTGTGTACACAATGGTAATTTAGCTTTTCAAGCTAGTTTTTATATCTCATTTCTTTTTCTTTATTGTATTGGATAGGCTTTCCATTCAATTATCAAATCAAAGTGGATACAGTAGCCATCCTTGTCTTTTTCTGATTGTGAAAGATTGCATCTAAATTTTCATCATTAAATATAATATCTGCTATGGGATTTTTGTTTGTTAAATACTGTTTATTTTATTAGTATCATCCCCTATTTTAGTTATGAATATATGTTGGATGATACAGAATGCTTTTTTGTATTTATTGAGATATGCATGTAGGTTTTCTTTAATTTTGTAACATGGTAGACAATATTAAACAAGTTTTCTAATGTAAATCCTCTTTGCTTTCCTTTGATATAGATACATGTTGCACAAATGTTTTAAATAATTACTAGGTTTATTAATATTATAAGGGGAGTTTTGCATTTCCAATAAGTGAGATTAATATGTGAATTTCCTTTCTTTTACTCTCATTTTCCAGATTCATTATTAAATTTATTCTAGGTTCCTAAAAGAGTTTTAGGGCTTTTGCTGTCTTTATACTCCCCATAAATATTGTTACTTGCACATTTAGTTAAACTTGCCTTAGATGTAATATCTATGATATTTAATTCAATGGACACATGGCAACTTAATGTACAGCTACATTCCTGTCTTCCCGAATAGGCTCTATTATCATGTGCCCAGCAACCTATTAAGCTTGAATGTTCCAGTATTACTTTTAATTCCAATATGCAATTTAGATGTTTCACTCTTATTTTCGATCCTAGTAATATATATTTCTCTCATTTTGGGTTCTTATTACATGTTTGTTTAATTTAAGTTTAAACTTCAATTTCCATTGTATCTTTTTATCAAAAACTGCCACTCACCAACTTATTTCTGCCTCTAATACCTAACCAGGAATACTTAAGAACATAGAAAGATGATTTTCCTCACCATCATCTTAGATCTGATTTGTTTTCAATCTGATTAGTTCTTTCTTAGTAATGTTTCTTAAATCTGTCATCATTTTTCTCCTCCATACAACTAACTTCATCCATGAATCACTGCATTCCCTTTAATAATTGAAATTATTGCCTACATTCTACTCCAACAAATGAGCTCTCACAAGATTAGTCTTCTAAAAAACCCTAAACCACCATGTCACATTTTACTTATGAAATTCAAGGACTCATTATTATATATAAACATTTTTTCCCTGACTTATTCCAGCACCTTTCTTCTCTAATCAGTTTCCTTAGTTGCTTTTATTCTTCTTCTTGTTTTTAAGTTTCTGTTGCTGTGTACCTGTAATTAATGTCCCCAAATTGATTGTAAGCACCTGTAGGACAGAGACTCTGTTTTATCCTTCTTTGTATTCACTGTATCTGCTGGCTGAGTGCTTGACATGTGTTGCTATTCAATAATGTGCTGTTTGTTTGATTGATGAATCACTTGTCTCTGCCTGATTAGCTCAGTTGTTAAGTGCACAGTGCTAATGAGGCCAAGGTCATAAGATCAAGCCCTGTGTGGATCAATTAGCTTTGGCTTATTTCATAACCTCAGTGTGTTCTCTATTCCAAGTCAACATTCCCAGAAAGCATGTGTTTGTACACAAAGCAGGGAGAAAAGTAGAGGATGAACATTAGGTTAGCATAATTTCATCTCCTCTACTAAAGTAAAACATCCTAAAAGGGCTCTTGCTGATATTGAATCTGCAGTACATCTTCATGTATAAAGAGCATCCAGCTCTCAGTTTGTTCTACAGTCCTGGCTTAGTTTAACTTTCAGAGTATTTTGCTTTCATCATTCAGGCCAAAATCAGTAAGATACTTGAATTACTTTAAATGGTAATCTCAAAACCTCATGAGAAAAAGTTATACGAAGGTTAAGTTTCCTAGTTGTACAATGTATTTCAAATTATCACCATCATAGTTCAATCTTTTATTTTATAAGAACTACTTAATGGTGGATTTGCAAATATTCAAAAGCAATATACTTTTGTGACCCTCAGAAAATGATATCCAAGTTATGTTTTTTTCCTAAAATTTCTATATTTTTTAGTTTAGTAGCTATCTAAAGTACAGATTAATTAGTTTTACTACTATGAGTTGGTTTCACATAAATGTATGTTCAATAATAGTCATTCTTTTTTATATTCAGAGAAAATCCCATTGTACAGAAATAATTGTAAGATGAAATGAGAAACAGTGTACTTAGGATCAGATAATTAAGGAGAAAAACCAATAAATGTGCATGCAATGTAAGGAAAAATAAAAAAGGTAAATGAAAGTACCTATATGATGTTCTTTTTAAGTTCTAGAAAGATAACACTATTTTTTGCTTGAAAGGAAAACTAATAATAACAAAGTAACAGAGAAAACATTATGGTTTGAGTAACAAGATTTTACACTTTCATAGGAAAGTATAATCTGTATTAAGAGTGAAGTAATGGGACTCATGTGAAGTAGATTTGTTTAAATCAACAAAACTTTTCTTGTGGAATATGCAGAATTTTTCATTCAATCATTAAAAGATAATTTTTAAGAATCCATAAACATTAGAAAAAAATCTAAAATCTGTAAGGCACAAAGAAGGCCAAAGAGGCATATCAAAGTTTTGTTTTCTGAGTTGACTAGCATTGCCTTTTTTTTGTCTTGCTGAAAAAAAAACCAAAACCAATTCTATAGAGTACCAAATATGTAAGCCAATGAATTTCTCTTTGGAATATTATATTGAGTTTGTACTAATTCTTCTACCTAGTAAACTGAATGACTTCTCTTCTTCAAGTTCTAATACCACCAACTATTTTTTAAAAAATCTTTTTTGGTTTAAAACAGAAACATTTATTTCTTATAGCTTTGGAGGCTGCGAAGTCCAAGATCAAGGCAGGAGCAATTACACGTCTGGTGAGAGCCCCTTTCCTAGTTCATAGATGGCTGTCTTCTCACTGTGTCCTCACAGGGTGGAAGGGGTGAAGGGACATTCTGGTGTCTCTTTTTTAAGGGCACTAATTCCATTTATGAGGGCTCCACCCTCATGACCTGATCACCTTTAAAGGCCCCACCTCCTGATGCCATCACATGGGGATTAATTTCAACATAGGAATTTTGAGGGGACACAAATATTCAGCCTATGGCAATAAAATCTTGTACAATCATAATCAAGGAATTGACATTTATACAATCCACACACCTTATTCAGATTTCACTATTTTATGGCAACTCATTTGTGTGTATGTATAGTTAGTTAGTTCTACGCAATTTACCACATGTAGACTTGAGGAACCACCACTGTAGTCAAGACACAGAACAGTTCCATCACAAGGAATAACGTTAATTTTTACCTCAGCAGCCAATATTAGGAGATTGCTTACACAAGTTATGGTACAGTTATAGAGGAAATTATTATTTGGTCATTTAAAATGGTGAATACATAGTATTATAAAATGTATGGGAAAATGCTTAGAATATAAAAAAAGTTTTATGTTAAATATATATATATATATATAATTAAAATATCATTGATATAAAATCTTATGAAAGTTTCACATGAACAACATTGTGGTTTCAACATTCACCCATATTATCAAGTCCTCACTGCCCCATTGCAGTCACTATCAGCATAATAAGATGTTATAGAGTCATTACTTGTCTTCTCCATGCTGTACTGCCTTCCCCCATGATCTATCTTTACTGTGACTGTGAATTATAGTGCCCTCTAATCCCCTTCTCCTTCCCCACCCAGCCTCCCCAACCCCTTCCCTTTGGAAACCACTACTAGTCCCTTCTTGGAGTCTGTGAGTCTGCTGCTGTTTTGTTCCTTCAGTTTTGCTTTGTTTTTATACTCCACAAATGAGTGAAACCATTTTAATACCACCAACTCTTATTATTAGGGCTCTCTGCTTCATATCCTAAGTTAATCAGAAATTTCTTATAGGGAGATTAAAGTGTTCACAGAATTTGTTTTGGATCATTCTCATGTGTTTAGAAAGTACAGCATATTGATTAATAACATAGGCTCTGATTTGCTGGTTTTCAAACCTGTTTCTGTTGCTCACTAGATAGATGTCTGACTTTGAGGCAAATTATTTAACTTCTCTGTGTCATGTTTTTAATCTGTAAAATGGGGCTAGTAATTTTATATATTTCATAGGACAATTCTGTGTCTTATATGAGTTAATACAGGTATCTATCTATCTATCTATCTATCTATATATATATAAAGGACTTTGATCTGTGCCCAGAAAATAGCAGATACTCAGCAGACATTGGCTAGTAATAGTAACATTATAATCCTGTTGGAAACCACTGGTCATCCAAATGGTAATCACTCCATTTGATTCTTTGTCCAGTGGTACTTCTCTGTGCTTTCAACCTGAAGGCCTGCCACAGTTGAGTTGTCTTTGAACTTCTACCATATTTCCCCCAAGTGCACAGGAAACAACTGGCTACACTCCTGCATATGTCTGAGCTTTGAACTAGTGGCATTGGCAACATAGTGATTTGATCCTAGATTTATAATATTTTTGGTACAGGCAACTAAAAACCTCAGGGGCCACAACACTCCATAGTCACCAATGATTTTAGAAAGGAAAATAAGCACATATTCTGTATATAGAATATTAAATCTTAGTGTTTGCTGGAAAGTACTCTGTAAATTTCATTGTTGGGAATACAAAAGTGAATGAAACATAAAAATCACTGCCCTCAAGGAGCTTATATTCTAGTGTTGGGAGAACATACAATGAAAAATAAAACAGAGATGAAATATATCTTGTGCTATAAAGGGATAAATGTAAAGAGAAAACTAAGTCAAGGAAGGAAGATTAGGTGTGTCTAGAATCAGGGATGGGCAGAATTTACAACAGAAGGAACGTTTTGATCTAATTTTTAGATTGGATTACTGAGGAAGTTTTCACGGAAAAGATGAATTTGGGGACTGAAGGAGATGAGAGGGTGTGCCATGAAGATTTGGGGGAAGGAACTTTCCTGGTAGAAGAAACAATTTCAAAGGCCCTGAAGTGTGTCCTTATATTCTCAGAACAGCAAAGAGGCCAGTGTGGCTGAAACAGTCAGCAAGTGTTAGTGTAGTAAGATACAGATTCAGAGAGACAGTGGAGACCAGATCATGTTAGATCTTGGGTATAAATATTCATTTCTCTTTTTCAGTTAATTATCCTATTATAACATTCATTGACTTCATACTTCTACTCCACATTTTACTAGTTCAGGAATCCTAAGGGGTTACCCAGTTTGAGGAGTGTGGTTCACAGTTTTCTTCTGTGCCAGAGGGGGCTGGGCTCTCCTTAGTTCACATCTGTGCTTACTGTTGTTTCCACACTGCCCTGCTGTTCCAGTACAGTCTTCTAAGTTCTGAGGAATGCTCTGCAGATGTGTCAGGTCTAAGTCTTTGCTTACTGTAGCAGGGCTTGTGGTTATCCTCAGAAGATCCTGTGCTCAGTCCAAGGTTTCATATTCAGCCATAGTTTGCCAAATCATATCATCTATGCCAATGTGGCTGGGTCTGGTGGAATAAATTTGGGCATCAGCCATGGGTCTTATCCAATATGAGCCTCTTCTTAGTCTCTTGAGATGGGTCTCTGTGGCTGGCAGAATCTCTCCTGGCCCATGTGGTACCTTAGTTTGTATTAAAGTCATTTCCTCATTGGCTTGTTGATGAGGTGACATTCATGTGAAATTAGAGAAAAGTCTTTTCTTTGTTCTGGATGTATACAGCCTATGAAAGGCTGACTGAATATGTGTTGGATTTCAGCTCCAACACATTACCTTTCCAGGTGGTGTCTTTTGCAAGCTACAGTCCACCTAAAATTAAACAGTAGTGCTGGTCGAGACTTTCTCCCTTAGGTCTTGGGACTCCTATACAAACAAATCCAATCCTTGTCCAATTATGTTCCTAGGGAGATTCAAACTGGGAAACAAGAAAGGTCTGTTATATTTGAATCCCAGGATAATGATTGTATCTTTGGGCTACCTTCGAGAACCCCAAAAATACTTTCAAATAATTGTTTCTTGAACAAGGTGATCTGTGATTTTTACTTGAAACCTCTCAGAAACTAGCATTTTCATAATCTCCTTAGGGGGCATCTTATTTAAATACAAATTCGTATCTTCTCTTTCTTTCTTTACAAACTTGCTAGAGTTTCATCCATTTTTGGGCCATCTTTTCAAAGCACCAGATTTTGGTTTCATTGGTATTCTCTATTGTATTTTGTTTTCTATTTCATTCATTTCTGTCCTTACAGTTATTATTTCCTTACTTCTCTTTACTTTGGGTTTACTTTGCTCTTTTTCCTAACATGAAAGCTTAGATTATTGGTTTGAAACATTTCTTCTTTCTCATGTAAGTATGTGATGCTGTATATTTCCCTCTAAGGCTTGCTTTAGTGGCATCTCACAAAATTTTGTGTGTTGCATTTTCCTCTTTCTTTGAAGAATTTTCAAACTTCTCTACAGACCTATTTGATCCATGGATTATTTAGTTGCATGTTGTTTAATTTCCAAGTATTTGGAGATTTGCCTTTATCTTTCTCTTACTGATTTCCATCTAATTTTATAAAGCTCAGAGAATATATTTTTTTTATTTCAATTATTTTAAACTTATTAAAAATGTGTTTTATGACCCAGGATATTATCTATCTTGGTAAATTTTCCATGTGTAGTTGAAATGGACATTTATTTTGTTGTTCTTGGATGGAGGGATGGAGTGTTCGATAAACATAATTTAGATCCAGTCAGTTGATGGTGGTGTTTAGTTCTTCTAAATCTTTGCTAATCAATTACTGACAGAGGAATCTTGAAGTTTCCAAATATAATTGTATATTTATTTCTCCATTTAGTTCTGTTAGTTTTTTCTTTGTGTATTTCTGAAGCTCTGTTTTCATGTACATTCACTTTAAAGATTGTATAGCTTCTTGGTGAGTTGGCTCTAACGTAATGTTCATCTTTTATCTTTGGTAATTTGTTGCAAGGCAAACTTTATCTGCTACTAATCTGAACACTCTTTTGAGTATGGAAGGAATGCACAGTATATCTTTCCCTTTCTTTGTACTTTTAACTTCTATTATCACAACTGAAGTAAATTTCTTGTAGATAGCATATAGTTGCATCATTAAAAAATTATTCTTTCAATGTCTGTCTTCTACATTTACATATACTCTGACCATGTGTGCTTAATATAATTTATTTGGAATTTTGTCACTTTATTAATGTTTGATCCTCTGTTTCCCATTCATTGCTTCCTTTAGGATGATTCTGTTGCTGGAGATGCATCCTTGGTCTCGTTGTAAGAAAGAACTCAAGAAAGATGCAGAAAAGTCCTTGAACATTAAGTTGATTTGGAGATTTAGAGTTTAGAAAAAGACAAGAGTACATATCCAAAAGTTGGGGTGTGGGCAGACCCCAGGGGGCGGGGTCCAGTGGAGGAAACAACAGGGAGACTTTGTTGTATGAGGGGAGATGAATATTCACTAAATGAGATTAGGTTTCAAAAGGACTAGATGAAGTGTTCCTGGAGTTTGCACTTGTTCTGCCCTCATGTAGGGCAGAAGGATTTTTGGCTATATTTGGTCTGCATAGGAACTCTCATGGCACAAGGAGGTGTGAATTTTACTGTTACTGGATTTTGGGGTGAAGTTTGGGTCAGTTTCAACTCCGTGTCAGAACAAGCTGCATTTGACCAGTCTGTTATCTATATTCTCAATCCACGTCCCACAGGAATAGCTTGCACAGAATATGTACTGTGTAAGCAAGCCTCCAACTGAAGTCCCCCTTCTCCCTGATTATATCGGCTACCTACCTACTATAAGAATTTGAACATTTTTTATTCTATTTAGTTTTGTCTATTATTTTTTAACTATATCTCTTCATTTTTTTTTTGTATGCTCTAGGGGTTACAAATAAACATACTGAATTTTTCACTGTCTACTTAGAATAAATATTTTGTTATTTGAAGTGGAATGCAGAAACTTTCTTTAGTGAAGATAAACACCATTATCTTTTCCCCTTTATATTGGAGTTGTTTTATGGATTATATCTACATACACTAAAAATCTCTTTAGAGAGTGCTATAAATTTTTTTGCTTTCTACTTTCTCATATTTTAAAGAGCTCAACAGAACAGGTAATTTAACCATATATCTACCACTTATTTTCCCACCATTTTTGATGTTACACATTTCCTTCTAATATCATTTCCCTTATGCTTGAAATACGTTATTTAGCAATTTTTTTAGATCAGGTCATGTGACAACAAAATCTTAGTTTCTTTTTATTTGCCATCTATTCCTACAGGATATTTTTGCTGGATATAGAATTCTGGGTTGACAGTTATTTTCTTTCAACACTTTAGAAACATTATTTTGCTTCCTTCTGATCACCACCATTTCTGAACACTGAGGCCACTTGAACACTTATTCCCCTATTATAATTTTGTCATTTTCTTTTATTGAATTCAAGATTTTCTCTTTGCCTTCAGTTTTCAGCAGTTTAATTATAATGTAAATGGGCACAGATTTGTTTTTTGGGTTTATCCTATTGTGTTGCACTAAGCCTTCTCAATCTGTAGCTTTATGTTTTTTGCTAAATTTAGGAAATTTTTAGTCATTATTTCTTTAAAAACTTTTATACATTTTACTCTATCATGTCTCCTTCTCAGATTTCAATGACATAAAAGCTTTACTTTTTGGTAAGTTCCCACAGTCCCCAAGACTGCTCTTTTTTTCTGTTTCTTTTATCTTTGTTGTTAAGACTTAATACTCTACTGATCTGTTTTCAAAGCTCACTGATTCTTTTCTCTGTCATATCCATCTGCTATTAAGCAATCAAGTGGGTGTTTAAGACGTATTTTTCAATTCTAAAATTTCTCTTTGTTTCTTCTTTATATCTTGTATTTCTTGGCTGAGAGTTTTTATCTTTCAATTTGTTTAGAGAGTATTCATTATTTATTGGAGTATGATTATAGTAGTTGATTTAAACATTATATTATTTCAACATCTGTTTTATCTGTGTTGTTGTCCATTGATTACTTTTCTATAGCAAGTCGAGATTTTCCTGTTCTTTTTATGCCAAGTAATTTTTTTCTATTTTAATTTCCTTTTTTATTGAATTATAATTGACTTCCTGGAGGTTATATTATATTAACTTCAGGTGTACAATATAATGATTCAATATACATTATGCATGATCACCTCAATAGATCTAGTACCTTCTGTCACTGTACAAAGTTATTGCAATTTTATTTACTATATTCCTTATGCTGTAAATTATACCCTCATGACTTATTTATTTTATAATTGGAAGTTTGTATCTTTTAATCCTCTTCACCTGTTTTGCCAATCCACTAGCCCCCAAGTAATTTTTTATTGTTTTCTAGAAATTTTGAATATTATTACCAGATTTTATATCTTGATGAAATCCTACATTAAATGTTGACATCTTTGTTTTGCAAGCTACTGACCTGGTTCAGTTTAAGAACAAGTTATATCCAGGCTCTGTGGATGGTGGTTTCCATACAAGTTCTGTTCTTAAAGATTTTTGACATTATTTGGATTCATCTTTGATATGTGTTACCCACTGACCAATCTGGAACCTGGACAATAGTCTGTATGTTTAGTTTTCAAAGCCTTTAGTCCCTGCATAACATCAGATCCAGATATGTACATCTCAGGGTAAACCAACTTCATAAAGAGCTTTTGGGGATCCCTTACTGCTTGGGTTCCCCTTCTCTGAGTTCTACCCTCTCCACAATCTCCTGGTACCATGTGGTTCTCTGGGACTTCTTTTTTTGGTCTGGTCACTAGAAAGCTTCTACTTAATTTACCCTTCTCTGCTGTGCACGTTCCATAAGTGGGCCCATGTCTTGGGACAACAGAGAAAGAAATAAAGGAAGTTTGCTCCATTCACATTCCTCAGGTAGTAAGGAAAGTTTCTTAGATGCCAGAAAAAATGGTGAAAATAAAAAATAAAAGTATGGGAAATTTTCCTCACCCTCTCAAAGTATTAAGAGACTCCTTTCTGTCCCTTACACTGAAGTTAGAGAGCTTTTAGCTTCTTCCTAGCCTTTGCCAATGTCCACTTCATGTTTCAAATTGTGTTGAGTTCAGACTGGTGGATACCAGTAGTGAAGAATAAGATGAATTCACTGCCACTTTGAAGGTACTTTTAATTTTGGTTTTCTTCTTCAATGTGCCTGGTACTATTTACTTTCCAGAGTTCTAAAATAGATGTTCTGGGCATTCTGTTTAGGTTTTATAGATTTATTACACAAGATGAAGTGTGTTTATTCCATCTTACTTAGAATTGAAAGTACTTAATTAAATATTGAAAAAAAATTGTCCAGGAAAAGAGGTATTGTGACCATTTAAAAATTGAGTACAACCTATTTAGTCAACCATTTTTAGTGAACTGTTCTGAATGTTTTGTTTTTTGTGTATTGGAGGGAAAGAAGTCAAGTCACACAGGGTATACTTCAAGGAGGAAACTTAAATGTAGCCATTCCTTATTTATCTGCCATCTCTTATCTTCTATTGGCTGAAAGCTCCAGATGGCCTTGGTCTAGATTATGAGAGTAAACTGTGATAAGGTAAGGTCAGAACCCAAGCACAAGTCCAGCTACAAATAATCAGGATACTTTTCTGACCCTGGCATAGAATATTTATGTCCAAAGTTATTACCATGAGATTATGCCCTATAATAATTATGCGAAAATGATATAGCTTCACTGTTCAAGCCCCAGAATTCATCCTCTGTGTGTGAAGATTAGTTATTGAGATAGATGTCAAACTTGCTCTGTATTCTTGCACAAAGAGCATTTTCATGTTTCTCTCTTATTCCAGATTTTATAGGGGATTCCTATATTACAGAGACTAGATATCAAAGCCATTCCTAACTCCTGGTGTCAAGTTCATTTCTCTCACCTCTCACAGTCCTTCTCAAAAGACTTCTTCCGTTTTGCCTTGTGTCTTCTGCTATCTCATAAACTGACTTAGCAACCTGATTCTTTAAAGAGATTATCCTTCTAAAATAAGTATTTTTAAGTATAGCTCAGTTACTTGTGTTCACAATTAACAACAATATTTCTCATATAATTATTGTCCATTTACCCAAATAGTTCATTTAATTTGTTGGCAACTCTACATAGATCTCTAATGGTTAACTTTCTTATTTAAAATCACACAGATGCCAACAGATATGGCTTTTTGCTTTTTCTGAACTCACATTTGAATATTTATTATACAACTTTGAATTTCTTTCCATTCTCTGATTAGAGTATATTGGGAGGAGGAAATCATCACTACCATATTGGTGTGCACATTCATTTTTGTCTCCCTTCCTGCAATTTTAATGAAAGAGATAACACCCAACCTCTCCAAGGCTACTCCTTAACAGCAGCTATGAATTCCATTTCCTCCTAACTCATCAGAAGCCTTAATCATTTGCTGCCTTTCTCCTATATGCTTTATCTCTCTCTCCCTCTCGGTTTCTCCTTTGGTTCTACATGCCCAGATATGGCTTGTGCTTAAAAATATCGTACTTAGACACAGTTACTAGTGTCTCTTCAGTTACTGCTCTGTTTCTTGAGAATGTTGACATTGCTGTTTCTCATTCTAATTATCTATAAATTTAAAAATCCATTGCCACTTGGCTTCCTTCATAATCAGGCAATTAGAAATTACCTTTGTCAGAGGATCTGAACAGACATTTCTCCAAAGAGATACAGATGGCCAACAGGCACATGAAATGAGTATCCACTCAGTGATCACCAGGGAAGTGCAAATCCAAACCACAATGTGATCTCACCTCACACCAGTTAGAATGGCCACTATCCAAAGACAAGAAATAACAAGTGTTGGCAACGATGTGGAGAAATGGGAACCTTCTGTACACTGTTGGTGAGAATGTAAATTGGTACAATGACTGTGGAAAGCAGTACGGACCTTCGTCCAAAAACTAAAAATAGAAATACCATTTGATCCAGTAATTCCACTTCTAGGAATTTACCCAAAGAAAACAAAATTCCTGATTTGAAAAGATATATGCTCCCCTATGTTTATTGTTGCATTATTTACAATAGCCAAGATATGGAAGCAACCTAAGTGTCCATTAATAAATGAATGGATAAAGAAGATGTGGTACATATGCACAATGGAATATTATTCAACCATAAAAAAGAAATCCTGCCATTTGAAACAACATGGATGGATCTAGAAAGTATTATGCTAAATGAAATAAGCCAGGTGGGGAAAGGCAAATACTGTATGATCTCACTTATTTGTGGAATCTAAAACAAAACAAAACAATGAAAAAAACAGCAGAAGACTCATAGACACTGAAAAGTGATCGGTGGTTACCAGGGGGAGGGGTTGGGGTGGGTGAGTGGGTGGGGGTGTGGAGCATAAAGGGGCACAAAGATTCTCAATCATAATATAAGTTGGTCACAGGGATAATAATACAGAATGGAGAATACAGCCAATGGTTTTGTAACATCTTCCTATGTTGACAGACAGTAACCATATTAATGAGGGTGAGGATTTAATAATATAGTTAACTATTGAACCATTGTGTTGTGTATTTGAAACCAACATAAGATTGTAAATCAAAGATACTTCAATAATAATAAAAAAGAAATAGCCCTTGCAAAATCACTAATAATCAGTAGTCACTTGCTTTTCATTTTTATACCGATCTCTCTAAAGCATTTTTCTTTGTCATTCTTTACTATTATGTATTCATTTCTGTGAACTTACATGATACCGCAGTCTCTTGGTTTTCCCCTGGTCTTTCTGACTACTGTTAGCATATTTTGGACTCACTTTTCCCACTTTAACAATAATTTATTCTAGTCTCATGGTATCAAGTACTATAAATGGGTGATTCTCAAATCTATATCTATACTCCATATTGAGAGAGGAAAGAGAGAAGGAGAAAGGAATATAGGGATAGGTGGGGAGGAAGGAAGAAAGAAGGGTGGAGGTTAGGAGGCACAGAGGGGGAGATTCAATCTTCTAATGGACATTACACCTTGGCTATTCCATGGTCACTTCAGTGTGTTCAAAACTGAGCTCATGCTCATTCTAATATGCTTTTCATCTTTTTTCACTATTTCAGAGAACCCTTACATCCACACATTGTTCAAAACCTCTATTCTCTTATGCCTCTATGGTTAATGTGCACAAATTCCTAAAATTCTATCTTTAATATCGTTTGACTCTTTTTTTTTTTTAATCCTACTGCTATTTTCTTTGTTTATTTATAAGAATTGCATCACAATTTCTTCTTTAAATTTCATCATTCATCTGCTTACCGGTCTTCCTATCTCCAGTCTTGATCTTTTTTAGTTCATTTGTCACATTTCAGCTCTAGTGAGTTTTCTAAATTGTAAATTGGATCATGCAACTTCTTTGTTAAAAACCTTTCAGAAACCTCCCCAAAAGATTCAGAATAAAATTATGTTTCTTAATGCAACAACAAGGTCTTCCTTGATCTGATTCTTAACCACTTTCTTTAGGGAGCCTGCTTTGATTTACCTTCATCCTTATCAACCTCCTTCCCGCCACCACTTTCCTTAATGTGGACTAGGTGCTGATATTTTACAATTCTATAGTAGCACTCTCTGCACCACAGCTCTCAACACATAGTACTGTTATTGCTCTTATTTTTGGTTGCCATTTAAATAAGGTCTATGTCTAAAGAATCTTTATATTTCTGGATATCACTTCCTGGAACACTGGGATGTTTATTGAGTGTATGTGTGAAAGAATGAGTGAAATGTTTTAAAATTCAAAAAGAAGGATTTAGGTTCTTGGGCATGGAAATGGCAAGAAAAGCACTGAAGAGCATTAGATAGAAATGGTGAGAAAATTGATAACCACAGGGCTTTTTAACAGGTGTGAAGTCGAAAAGACCTGAAATGGTAGGTTGGGTGATATCCAAAATAACTATTGATTCCTTTTAAGCTTAAGTTATTAAGGCCCTAAAATGCATTATATCATTTGGCTCCAGAAAAGATTACATAATCTCACTGCAATATTTTCAAAGCAGGAGGTATCCTAAACTTATATGTATATGCATTTATATGTACATATAAATTATATATCATAGATTACATATATTGTGAGATATATATATATGTATATACACACACATATAATTAATATTGGGATGTAAAGGAAACCAATGATGCTTTAAGCTGTATAAATCTTATATGATTGTAATTTGCTTAAAACAAGTTTCTTTCTTTTATGTTTTGATTTTTCCACATTGGGTCTTCTAGCTAGGAAAGTCTGAAGGTCTTCAAGTTGCCTGTATGTTTTATCTGTGGTGTAAGCTCTGTTTTCCTCAAATGTGCTTGCCAAATGCTACCATGATGTCCTTTTAAAATGAAACACTTCACTTATTTAGTTCATATCAATACAAAGCTTAGAATAATTAGACTCTTTATGAAGTTCAGAAACCTGGTATTTATTTTCTTTAATAGCCTAAAAGTGCAATATGTCATTTTGATGCACGTGTTAACATTTGTTAAATTTATTGATTCATTTATTTTTACAATTAAAGCAAAACTTCAGAGAAGCTCTTTTTGGGAGATTTGCTGTTTTTCATTTATTTTACATCTATCTCACAGTATCTGAACAAACTTTTTCTTTATTTTTTTATTAAGGCATCATTGATATACAATCTTATGCTCAGGTTTCACATAAGCAACATTGTGGTTACTACATTCCCCCCTATTATCAAATCCCCCCTACATATCCCATCACAGTCATTGCTTATCAGTATAGTAAGGTATTATCGAGTCACTACTTGTCTTCTCTGTGCTATACTGCCTTCCCTGTGCCCCCGCTTCCCCATGTTATGTGTGCTAATCATAATGCCCCTCAGTCCCCTTCTCTCTCCCTCCCCACCCATCCTCCCCAACCCCTTTCTCTTTGGTAACTGCTAGTCCATTCTTGGGTTCTGTGAGTCTGCTGCTGTTTAACATTTGTTAAATTTGACAAATGTGACCTTGTTTACAAGTTGTATTGTGCTATTTATGGATTTAATTGTTCTAAATTAAAAGAGTATCACTTAAGAATTTTTTTCTACCAGTATTTGTACTGAAAACAATAGGTATTGCCTATCACACTCTGATTCTCTCTGATTAGGTTAGAAGCTATTTTTTTGTCTTTGTTTTAGAGATGTTCTATTTAAAACAGATTTTAAAAACATGTTTAACTCAAGCAAGAGAAGCTTCTTGTATATTAAAACTATGTATTTTGCTTTTCAGCTGTTTTCCATCCTTCTTAATCCATATAAAACTATTACAATTTTTTAAATGGCCCATATTCTATTTGCAGACTGATCATTTAGTTCAGTAAGTAATAAAAAGCATTAACAGCCTCGTATAATCGAAAAAGAGCTCCCAAGTAGGCAATGAGCACAACATTCTTGTTAAATTATTTTGACTAACCAGTCTTTATGGCAACACTGGATTTTGTGGTTACCAGTTTATTTTATAAACAATCTCCACATTACTTTTAAAGGCAAATAATAATTTTGAACTTTATTTTATCTATGACATGACAAATTATCTTCTTCCAAGGGAAGTAAAATTCTTCTGATTTTTTTTAGTATCATGTCATTAAACTACAAACTCGTTATTTAATTATCCTACAGAAACTTTTCTTGAAATGTTTCTTAAAGCCCTTTTGTTACAAGTAAGGCGCAGATACAGAAAAACACCCAAATGTATGGCTTAATGGATTCTTTTGAGACGTCATCATTTTAACTACCATCCAGGTCAAGAAATAGGACTTTACCATCCACCTCAGAAGCTCCGAAGTTGCCAACTTAAAATCGTAATTCCCTCCCTCTCCCAAAAGCAACCACTATTTTGGCTTTTACAGTCATTACTGTTAGTTTTATCATTGAAGTGTTCATCCCTCACACTATGGTTTAATCTAGAGCAATTAGAAAGAGTAACTTTTCTATAATGTCTCTTTTAATCCTCAATTTCCTCCTCTTTTTCTTTTCTCTACAGTTTATTTGTTGAAGAAACTCGGGGAATGTTGACTGCAATTCAACAAGTTTTTCTTGTGGGGGAAGGACAACTTTTCCCTTTTTCCTTTCTAGGTTCTTTTGGCTGCTCTATTAATTATATTGACATAAAACAGATTGGTAGGAGAGAAACATTGCATTATGTAGGCATAGGAGTTGTATAAGAATATGAGACCTACAGGCAGTCAGGTAACTGAGGCTTAAATGCCATCCTGAGCTAAGGAGAAGGGGTTAGGGGCCTGAGACTCCAAAGGGTTAGAAGACAGTTTTCAGGAAGATGGGAAGAGCAAATGTTTAGTAAACAAATGTTTGCCACACCATAAAGAGACAATGGACACAGAGGAATTTTACTGCCAGGCCCTTCTGAGCTCCACTGGTTTACCACACAGCTCATATCTTGGTTGACTTTAGCTCAAAGTCATCAATATGCCAAAGTGGCACATTTTGGGAAGACTTGTTCTGAACCCTTTCACAACATTCTCCATATTCCTTGAAACTTGGATTCAGAGGCTTAATGAGGCTCAGTTTTTCTTGCTTTTGTTTTCTTTCATCAGGAGTCACTTACTGCTGTTTCTTTTTTCTGATTTTAGCTGCTGTTGATTCTCAGTGCCTAGATCTATTAATTCACTGGGAGTATCAAATTGCAATATTCTAGTTCCATCATTTCTTTTTAAAGATTAGGTGGAAAAAAGAGATACTTTCCCTTATCTATTTGGTTACCCAGTAGAACATTCAGGATATATGCTCAATTCTTTCCCTTTAGTTAACAGTTTTCAAGATAGTAAATTGATTCCCTATTACTCTCAGAAGACAACCTATGGGTATCTTTTAAAAATATATCATCATAAACTCATACATTAAAATATTCTTATTTTAATTGAAATTATTCTTTTAGAAGCTCAAATTATTATATTATTGGCCATTGGGAGCCTCTTGAAGGTGGCACCTGAGTCCTTTTGACATGGTCCTAATAGACTTTGGTTGTCTTTTCTTTATCCAATGTAACAATGTTCCAGGTTCATCTTCTCCAGACCTGGAAAGAACCATGTCTCTGTTAAGCCCTAGTTTCTCTTAGTGATAGACAATATTTTAAGACCATTATCTGGGCACTAGGGACACTTGGTTAGTCACTGTTTCTAAGCTGCTTCAGTAGAGAGAGCTAGGATGTTTTACCCCCACATCCTATAGTACTGCATATGAAATTTTTATAGGTATTTGCTATTCATACTTGAGACTATAGAACTTTTTTACATAACTTCTTTTACATTTTACTTATAAACTAAGAATCCTCTTTGTCAAACACACAGATATGATAATTACTTTTTCCTTTGACATATATTATTTTGGGAAACACCTAGGCCTGATAATTTCTCTCTAGGTGTATGTCCATTTATGAAAGTTCTAGAAAAGAACTGCATTGTATTTGCCTGTTTCTTTGCCACATTTCTATATTTTTTTATTTTTTAGAGTTATTTTGTATTTTAGTTCAAGGAAAATTTTGCCATCTTCCCAGGCAGCATCTTTGGTGTTCTCACTCTTCAGTTCCTTGTCTGTGGTAGCTGCAAGTGGTTCTTCCTTAACCCTATAGTAAGCATTTCTCCTGGGATGCCATCACCATAGGGTCTGTTTCCCATATAATTATTGGACTGGCACCTGTTGTTTGCTTTCCTGAATATTAGATGGTCAAATAAATCATTAGGAATTCTTTCACTGTGATCCACAGGTTTTAAAGTAGAAGAACCAAATGAATGTAAAGTAAAATTCTTTGTTATAGCACAAATAGTGGTCTTTGTTAATTCAGCAAAGCAAGATTCCTACTAGTTGATACATAATAAAATTGACACTGCAGAAAAACACTACTGGAATACTGTTTCTACCACCCACCCCCTGCAAGGGTATGCTTTCTTAAATATTTGGACTTCAACATATTCAATACTTTAACTGACATGACTTGGTTGTATGATTCACAAAATAATGAAAAAGAAAATAGGGAATGTAACAGTGTCTTTATATTTGTTAATATAATTATCCAGAAGCTTTCTCATCATAAAAGTTCTGTGTAACACTTGTGATCAATTATAGAGGCAAAGAATTTATTTCCATTTTCTAATATGAGGATTGTTTTCCATCCTAAAATTCCAGTTAAAATCACTTTGACAATTAACTCTGGAATGACTGATTGCTATTATACAATCTAGATCTTCAGTATTTTCATATTGAACTTTCCGTTCTGAATTTAAAATAAGTATGTTTGAAGCTGTCAGAAGATTACACATTTTAATGTAAATGTATCTTGAAGTTCTTTTTAGAGCCTGGCTGAAGCCTTTACATTTGGAATATAAAATGACTTACAATCCTAAAATCATTAACATATTTATACATCAAGTAGAGAGTGACAGGATTTATAATATATTGCAATTACTATAGAAATTTGTCTGAATAATAAAAAGTACCTAAGAAAGAATCTAGAGAAGTGCAGTGAAGGTCTTCTGAGGAAGGGTCTTGAGCCTCTCCCTCCTGGTGATTCATCGGCCCCCTTGCACCAGCACTTTATTGTGGTGATTTTGCATCCACTGAGCACCAGCAGTGGGGTTAGCACTCTACAGACTGTGATATCAAGGATGCCACCAAGTCTCTGTGACTTACTCTTTGAAATCTCAAAACTTTAACAGCAAGTTAAAGAAAAGTCTCTGCAAGTTTTAAAAAGTTTAAAACAACTCTAGTATGTTTCTTCTCACTGAAAGCTTTCTGTATTGAAAAAAAAATCATACATAAAATGTATTGACTATTGCTGTAGTCAGAGTAATATTACAATTTCAATAAAGAAACTTTCCCATAATATTGAAACATGACATGTTATTTCTTTTTTAAAGACAACCCTCATAGAGTCATTATTTTAAAAAGAAATACTGGTAAATAATAAATAGATGAATAATAAAAGGAATTTTTAAATACCACAGTGACTTCACAAATTTTGGTGATGGATTTTGAACAGTTAAAATATAATCTTAAAATATTATTGGGAGATATGCCAACAACCACTTTGTGGTGAGTAGACATTATCGAATACAAATCAAGGTTCAATGTAACTGGTGATTAGTGTGGAAAAGCCTAATTTCTTTCCTCTCTCTCTCTTTTTTTTTTTTTTGGTGGATTTGAATGTGGTATCAGCAATTAGTCGAGTTTCAGTTGACATGATAGAGGTCCAGAAAAATGAGATGATTGTCCCAAGTCACACAGCTAATGAGAGGCATGATTAGCAACCAGTAATCTGACTTTCCCTTTCAGTGCTCTTTTTCCAGCACTTGTCTACCTCCTAAACATGTTTCTACAGACTTGAAGCCCAGTGGGTGAGGCAGGGAGATGTACACACAGATAGGAATGAAGTCAGGTGTTAGAAAGGAGGGACTGGCAAGTCTTCAGGACATGTGAGAGGATTCATACTCTTTGAAAGCACTGAGATTCAAATATTTAAAGCGTTATGACATCCAACTGAAATATACCTAGAGGCCAACCAGTTGTCTTTTTGAAACACTAAAGGCATTTTTAGCTGCTTAGATGTATTCAGTATTTAAAATGGGTTCATGTGAGTGTGTTAATAAATAAGAATATGATTTCAATAACAGATTAGTCAGTTTATGCTGTGGAATGAATTGTAAATAAACAGTTTTATAAAGAACACTGAGTAATTGACTGTGTACACATCATTGATGGGATTTATTATTTATTTTATTGATAGGTTTGGAGGCATTTTAGGGAGTTTGTTTAATCCATCCAGTCAACCAGCTGTCTGGAGAGTTGATCCCTTTGCTGTAGGGCTGTGCAGTGTCTGGCTGAGCCATAACGCTTCATGTTGTTTGATGCTGAAAAAAAAAATGAAGCTTTGATGGTTGAGAATCTGCCTACGGAAACTAGGTGATGGCCCTGAATATGTTTTTCTAGCACTTTTATAAATTGAATTTCTGTTCAAATACAAATACCTTAAAAGTCCAGAGTACAACAATCAAAACCAACCCTCAATATATTTAATGCTCATGTCAAAACTCTAGAATCTGTTTAAATCTATTTCTGCTATGAGATATGTCATTGTTATAATATTTAACCTGTGTGCTGATGAAAAATCAAAGGTTTTCACCAGTGCTTTTATTCCAGAATAAGCAAAAAGGGGGGAGAGGTAGGACAAATGTTTAGTGACTTTATTGGCAAACACTTATTATTATGTACAAGACCTTGGAGATGCAAAGTAGTATGTTTAAAGAATTAAGGAGTTTATTTTTGGTGGGGAGAGCACATGAACTCACAGAAAATAAAACAGCAATAGATGCTAGTGAATTAGAAGTGTCAAATATGCTATGGTGTTATGGTTGGGCATTAATACAACTGAAAGAGTAGTTCATCCTGGCAAAAACTAGTAAGGTTTTAGATAGGAGGAAGAAAGGGGTGAAAGGAGAAAGTCTACGTACAAACCTATAACTGGAAGTCATTTGAGGTGTCAGGGATGTGGGAGAACATCCCTTTATCCAGCGTGTCATGAACTGCTAATGGCATTGTGTAAGAAAGGTAAACAAGTTTTGTGTATCTACAATGTACAATGTGCCCGGGAATTTTTCAAACATTATTTTACTTGAAATAAACCTCTAAGTAAGAACTAAGACAATCCCCATTTTATTGATTCAGGAAACAGTGAGGCTTAAAGGAGGTGAAAATATTTGTCTTGGGGTTTCTGAGCCCAGTTTAGAATTCTTTGCATTGACATGGACCTGTCTTCCTTTGTGTGATTTTGGGCTGGAAACAGAATGCTTTGTTTTAGTTGCCTCCTGTCTGCCCTGTTGGTGAGGCATTCCTACCCCAGAGATACGGGGGTGGCTGAACATACTACACTCAATACCGTACAGATGAAATTGACAGCATTTTGTTAGTTATATAAACTAATAACTCTGCTGCAGCCTGGGAGAGGATGATATCATAGACCATGTATGGCTACACAGGGGTTGCTCTCAGGAGCACAGCAAACAAGCAGCGGCTTTGGGAGGCAGGCTGTGTAGTATTACAAGGGTGAAATGACCCCCAGTTCCTGTGGGAAGTTGTGAAACACTACTTTAAAGCTGTGTCATTCAGGGCTAAGCAGGAACTGCATTTGGTTCATGTGATAAGGAGAGTTGTTCAGAATGTAGGGGACATTATTCATAGGAGCAGATAAGGGAGAGTAACTTGAGGTCAGGACATTTGAGACTCCTTATTTCAGATGTCAAGGCAGCACAAAATATGAACTTCAGGCTTTCACAACACCATTATATAACTGTAGGTTATTTTATTTTTCTAACCTTTACATATTCCCCAAAAATAAGCTGTTTTTTTTAAATAAAGGCAAGGGCTTCTGACTATTCATATATGTGTTAGCCTCCATTTATTGTTCTCTTCTTACCATTTTCTTGTTTCTTTTCAGATGCCTTTTTTCTTATTGGCTGCCCACAAAGAAGGTAAGTTCCATAAACCTTATTAATCATCTTGTTTATTGCTGTGTTCCAAATGCCTATGATAATAGATGGTCAGTAAATTTTGTCAAATAGAACAAATGAGCATGGTTAAAAATTATAGACCTGAAGGTATTTTTATTTGTTGTTGAGGCTTTTCTTGAGCAGATTAGTACACTAAACATGTATTAAGGGCCTTTCCTGTACTAGTTTCTGTTCAAAGAATACAGTTTCTACCATTAAATGACTTTTAGTCTTGAGACAGATTAGTAAAAATACAATGTATTAATTGATGACAATAGCTATAAGAAACAAGGCACAGGATTTAAAGACTTTAAGGTGAGGTGGTACTTGAAAAATCAGAAAGGAAGCTATGATTTTATTTTCAATCCAACTTCTTTTAGCTACATATTCCTATTTTCTGTACTTCTTAAAGACAGAAAGTATCAACAATGATACATGTCAACAGTTTTGTGATGGCATTTAAAATGAAAGGTGAATTGCAAAATTTAGTAACATTTTTGAGCTTTTACAAGAGTTTTGTCCACATACTAAATGAAGAAGGAAATGAAAACAAAACAACTAATGAGATGTGTGTCTAGCACATGCCAACTGTGTGCTTGCTACCTATTTCATTTATATCTGTGTAACTTTATCAGATAGGTTTGGTCAGTCACAATAGGTCCTGTGGGGTAGATGGCTTGCTAACTGCCTCCCTTCCATCTCAGAGAATTGAAAACATTTTCCCATCTGTCTCTGCACACTTTACAGAGGCCTGTGTTTACAAATAGAATGTGGAGTCTGAGATCCTGTTCAGTATAATTCCAGTTCCTTTATGGCTCTTTTTACACCCTTTAGCACTACAGACTAGTAGAGAACCATCACCAAAAGGTGGGTTTATGTTCTCATATATATTCCTGGTTTCCCCTGTTTGAAATTTAAGCAGGAAATTTATAGGATTTAAGTCAAACTGCCCTATAGGGAGTCTTAACAGTCTTCATAGTATGATAGAAACATATTGAGGCTGTGTTCCTTCTGTTTGAAGGCGATCTTGGGATTTTACTGTTTTGTAAATTAAAGAAAGGGATTGATACTGTAAATTTATCCTGGAATTCAGGAAAGGTGAGAGTGATTGCTACAAAGGAGACATCCAATATTAAAGAGGGTTTCATATGGATCTGAAATATAAGCTATAAATTTCTCCGCCCGAGTTAAAAATACACTGACTAGGTTGGCACCAGCTTCATTAACATTTATTTGGGGTGAGGGAGTTACATTCACGTTTGGTTATTGGTCCATTTATCCTGCATGTTTTAAGCATGACATATACATTTAAAATCCTCAATAATATGAGATGATGTAGAATAGGAAGATTTGTTTTATCTTTCTAGGTTCTGAGATCCATTTTTCTTTTGACTGAGTTATTGCTGTCACTGCCCTTAGGTAAAAAGGAAGTTGTGTAGGTGAACCAGAGAGAGGCCAGTTGGGTGGTGGTAGATTTTGAAGCCATGAAAATGATCTTACGCTTTTCAAAGAGCTGTACATCCCTAATTTCTTTTCTTTCATACTTTTTTTCACATGTCATGAGTCAATATTTGAATCCAGATTTTACCTCTCTCATTCTCTGTGCTTCTCGCTCACTTCCTGATCATGGCATCTTTCTCTCAGTTATTTTTTTCACTATGCAACTTTGTGACTGTTAATAGAGGACTAATTTTGAGAGTATCAAACTAAACTTCTTAAAACTTTAGTTATTTACTTTTGTCCTTTATGCGTAAAATAATTATTAGCATCGTTGTTTCCTTATAGATGACTGTTTTCATCAAAACTCCTTACATATAAATTATTTCTACATTCATTTTTTGTAAATTCTTCTTTTGAAACCAATATCAAATGGCAGCTCTTTCCTTCAGGGTCAATTTTGGGGGCTGTTGTGATTTTGGTTTCCACAATTATTCTTTTATGCCCTCTAATGGCAGCCTGAGGAAATTTCTATTGGACACAATTTCAAGAAAATAAACTTACAAAAATAAACAAGAAAGCATGCAAGTATTTTAACATAAATAAGTTTCACACACCAGGTATTCTAGATGTGGGAAAAAGACCAAATGTTCATTTCCTAAACTTTTGAAAGTAAATCTTCTGGTTGGTTTGTTATAGTTTTTAAAGAATTTCTTTATTTGGATGATTATTTTTAAAATTCCTTTTCCAGTTGTTAAAATGTTTATGTGTTTGTATTACAATGATAGATATTTCTTCAAAGTGTTTATTTACTTTGGAGTTAGCAAATACACAGGTATTTTGGATAGATACACCATCTTTACAAACCGGCTTTGTATTTATTATTGGGTATGAACGGGGGTGTGGAATGGGAAGAGTCCAGTTTGTTTCTTTTAATGGTGTTACAAATGAATATAGGTGAGGGCGCTACAATACCATCACTTTTCACTGCCTTGGTCCTGCATGTTTAGAGTACAGCTAGTGAAAGCGGCTTGAGTCTCAAACATTGTGTGCCCTCACAGGAGATTCACTTTTAAGGTTAAAAACCTCAAGGAAAAAAATTCACATCTTAAAAATGTGCTTATATTAGCTGCTATGTGGTATAAGAAAGCATTTAAAAAAATTGATTTCTCCTTTTGCTCATTTTTTGCTGTTCTTTTTAACTTGCTTTCTTCCAGCTTAAGACTGTTGCCTTATATCCAGTTGCAGTTGTTCTGCCTCAGTACCATTCTAGAAATGTAGCTTTTGTTCTTGATGATAGCAGGAAACAGAATGGAGGCACCCACCAACCGGCTGGAAAACAGCTCCCCTCACCTGCTTTATAAGCCTTTGTTGGTTGTCTGTTTTCTCAAAATGCTGTTAGAAATTTTTCTTGGCTATAGTGTTAACTTGGAATAATACTTATAAGCATTTATATAACTAGATGTTATTAAGTACATACCCCAAAAAAGATATGGTCATAAAATTTTGATCTTATAAAAAGTTAAAAGTTAAAATTTGATATATTGTATACTGGCACATTCTCCAGAATTATGTGTAGATATAAAATAGTCTAAACACACAAAAGCTCTTTGAGCCAGGTACTGTGATGCTAATCATAACATCTCCTGTTTATTGAACACCTACAATGTGCCAGGCTCTCCACACTTACCTCAAGTCCACAAAAGGAAATAACTGTTCTCACTTGACTAATGAGAAAACTGAGATTCAAAGAGCTGGAGTGACTTGCTCAGAGCCAGGGTGGTATCAGGAGGCAGAACTGGGAGTCTGGCTCCACTGTGACCTTAGGGAGCCTACTGGGAGAGGGGCCAGACTAGAGAATTGAGTTTGATTTTTTGTTTCTCCCTATTGCGCTTCATGATTTTTGAATGGATTTTCATCTTCAGCTTTGAATTTGTATTAATGTTTGGGACAATAAACAAGTGTTGCAATAGAGCTTAATGAATTAGTGCACTGCAGTTAGTCCAGGGTTCAAGTTTGGGCTAGACCATTTCCAAAGTGTGAGACTTCCAGTGAATAAAGTAATCTCTTCCCATCTATAGAAAAAGAAAATAGTAACCATCTCATCGGAGCTTTGTGAGGATTAAATAAGACACACTGTCTTGTTCAAAATGAATCCTTTATAAATAAGACTTTTTATTTTTGTTGATATTTTAAAACTCTGTTGTCTTATTTTAGGGATTAATGACAACTTTAATGTTGTGTGTATGATTACCTAGATAGCTCTTAGTAGCTGTAGGTATCACCATTCAGCAAAATTTTATTCTGTTTCACCACTGAATAAGTGAAAGCATAAAAATATGTTTTGCTCTATGTTGAGAAATGCAATCCAAGGTTCTTATTTTGATTCATGTCTTTTAGTTAATTACTATTGTTCTCAGAAAGTAAAACTCTAATAAGCTACTGTTCACCTAACAATTTTTTAGTGCAATTGAATATCTGGGACTAAAATGAAATGCTTTCATCTGGTAACTTTGTTTATACTCGTTTGGAACATGTGGAGAGATGAAAGTGTTTTTTGAAATTAATTGAGGAGAGAAAACCTGACTGGGGCAGACAGAGGAGTGCTAGTTACTATGGTGAGCACTTTCAATGCATCATCTTATTAGAAATGCACTCCAACTCCCTGTTGGGTAGGCATGATTTTTTTAATCACCCATTTTACAGATGATAATGTGAGATTGAAGAGTAATTAAATAACTTGTCTACTGTCACACAGATAATAAGCTGGATGTCTACTTCCAGAGTCCATTGCAAATGGCATCCCCAGATCCTTCTTTTGGCTGCATCAAGCTATTTCCAGTTTCAAAGCAACTACACAAAGCCAGCATGAAATCGAGGTGATCCGGAGGACTGCTTCAGTGAGGCTCATTGGAATGAACAATGGCAGAAGGCTGGAAATTCAACTTTCTAGTACTTGCAACACAGCAAACCTTCCCATGCACATGCTTCCCAAAGAATCATTCCTTGAAGGGAATTGTCTTACTAAACTAACAATCATTAAATGACAGAGAATTAATAAACTGTGCCATGAATTATTTTCTTCTTTTGTTGGATCCTGGGGGAACCCCAAATGATAATGCTATTATTTTAAGTGGACTTGCATATTGCTCATAGCAGGTTGCCATTTTTTCTACCCTATCCTTATTTAAATAAATTATACACTTTTTCCTAATTTTATGTTTGAAAAGAGGAATAATAGAGAGCTTACTGCCGTCCATTCTAAGTATGCAACTGTCTCATTGATTCCTTCTGGATGAACTTGTTGATTTCTGTAGGTGATATAAGAATAAAAGAATTTAACTGTTCATATTCCTCAAGGGCAGAGAAGTGTATGTCTTCTTTATCGCCTAGCCATGCAGACCCCATTTTTCATAATGCATCTGGTTTCTGTATTTGAGTCATTCTCTCATCTTCAAATACCTTGTAACTCTTCCCCAATGGGGCTGCAGTTTGCTGCCTCAGCAAGTAAACTATAAAACTTAAAACTTTTATGTTTAATAGTGCGAGGCCCCTTGGGTCTTCCTCTTAAGTGATGAATACAATAAAATATGGCATTTTGTTAGTATCTGGTACTATTCCCTGGTTTTCTGATGAGAACACAAAATGTCTAAAAAACAAAAAAAGCCCAGATCTTAGCATATAGGAATTTAAGTTTTTATTTGAAACTTAGAGAATGATTTCCCTTACATTTTAATCTGGGTTTTAGACGCAGCATTATCAGCTTTGGGGGCCTTACATAATCTTGGGGAAAAAGAAAGAATAATGAGCGTGGGGTCAGAAGAGCTGGTTCCCACTCCTGGTTCTGCCATTTGATAGCTTTGAGAGGTAATCTGCCCCTCTGAGTCTTAGCTTTTTCATTTTGCATTATATTATAGCAGTCATCATGCCTATTTTCTTATCTCGCAGGGTTGTTGTGATGGTCAAACAAAGTAGTATGTAAAAACTTAATTATAATCACAGTTCTATAAAAGTGTGAAGTATTTCTATTCTGACAGCCAGAATATATCTGATTTTAGAAATTCCAGTAGCCTTATTGTTCCTCGTTAGCAGGAAGAGTTTGAAAACATGCACCAACTCCCAGTTAAATGAATGACATGGTGCTAAATACCTAGGAGAATTTCCCAATTTCCTTGCTTTGACCTGGCCTCTGGACAGGTTCTTGGGTAGCCAGAAACCTGGCCAGGAACAACCACATACACTTAGCTCAAGTACGCTGTGCAAATTCTATTATTTTCTGTGTATGCCATAATGAGAAAGTTGGGAGGGCCTGCCAGGATGATCAAAAACCAAAGCACATATATCCCCTGTTTTTTGAAGGTTATAATCTGATTGAACAGCAGACTGGATACTTTAGAGGATTTAAGAACAATTACAAAACACAGGATTGAGTTTAAGAAGTCAAAGTACATTTTGGACACCACTGTACTGGGAAAGATTTGAATTGGCGAAATACAATGGATTTGGAGATTTGTCTTTAAGCAGTCTCGGACATGAACTGCACAGAGGAGATAGCTCATGAGTTTAATTAGGGGTGGGTGAGAAAGGATGCATAAGTCAAGGGGATGCTTCTGATTATATTGCTGTTTTAAGCAGGCAGAATCAGGTGCCATGAGAGAGAAGGCTAAAGAGTTGCATGTGATATCTGAGAGGAAGCTCTGAATGTTATCCCAAAGAGTTTGGATTTATTGGCTGTATTAATTTCCTATTGCAGCTGTAACAAATTCAGTTGCTTAAAACAATTCAAACTTCTGATGTTACAGTTTTGGAGGTCTGAAGTCTAACATGGGTTGATAGGACTGTGCTCCTTCTGGAGGCACTAGGGGAAAAACCACTTCCTTGCCTTTGAAAGCTTCTAGATGCCACTGGCATTCCTTGACTCATCCCTTCTGGGCATCACTCTGACCTCTGCTTCTGCCCTCACATTGACTTCTCTCTGGCTATGACCCTTCTGTGTGATTACTTGGGTCCACACAGGTAATCTAGGGCAATATCCCAATCTCAAATCCTTAACCTAATCACATTGCAAAGTCCCTTTTGCCACTTAAAGTGACAGATTTACTGGTTCCAGGGAATAGGATATGGACATCTTTGAGGAGGATATTAGTCAGCCTATTGCACCAGCATACTTAATATGTACTTTCAAGTTTTGAAAAGGAAGTTGAATGGTTTTGTTTCGTATATATATTTTATTTCTTTATAGTAGTATGTGTGTGTATGATCACTCATGTGCATATGCCCAGGCCTAGCAATGCTGTCTTCAAACACAGGTAATTTACATTTGACCAGATATAAACCATGTGAATACATGGATTGTGTGAATAGATAGTATCTGTTTTATTCTCCACAGTATCCTTATTGCCTACTGAAAAGTTAGGCACAGAGTAGATTCACACAATTCAATGAAATACATGTTGTGCAAGTAATTAGTCTCTCTATGGCAAGAAAAATGGTACTTATCTGCCAGCTAGAATAAATCCATTCTATAACATGGATGACTTAGATGAATTATTTCAGGGAATAAAAACCTGCACAGAAAGTAAAGATGGTGGCTGGATGGCCATGACAGATGGAGCTCACTGTCATGCCCTCTGTCTCACACCTTATCACACTGTGATGTTACATTGATTTAGCTGACAGCTTCACCCATGTAGACTGCAAGCCACTTGAATTAGCACTTCCTTCTCCTTCACTATGCCCTCTTCCTCTTCTTTCTTCTTAATATTCTCCATCTTCCATCTCTAATGCCTAATACAATTCTTAGTCCATAGATTCTTTATATAGTGTTCCTATAGATCATCAGCAACCAATTATAGAAAAGACAAATCCCAATTATAATAGCAAAAGCATCTGGAAATGAACTGTGTATCTAAAATCATTTTTATAGGCTAAAAAAATTGAAGAAATCCCTAGGTTGAGACCGTTTCAATAAAATCAAGGTTCTAGTCCTAACTAAATTAACATACAAACTTAAGGCATTTCTAAGCAAATTTTCAATGGGATTATTTTTACAATATTACAGAATGGTTGAGAAGTTTATATGAGAGAAAAAAGATATGAGATAAACCAATTTTGCTTATGAACATAAAGGATACTTAAACTACCAGATATTGATAAGTAGTATAATGATAATAAAACAGTGTGGTGCTGGTATGATAAATAAAGATGGGACAGAAAGGAGACTCCTTAAACAAATGTTATGTATTGTGTGTGTTTGTTTATGTTATAGATACCATTTCAAATTAGAAAGAATGGCTAGATCATTCAGAAAACAGTTTTGTGATAGCTGGCTAATCATATAAGACAAAAATTAGATCCTTACTTCCCACCAGAACAAAAATATGTAGTTTATCATATTTTGGAAATTAAAACATGAACTAGTAAATAATCTTGTGGAAAAAGAATACATAAGCAAGCCATCTCTACAGAAAATCACACTGTAAAAGAATAATAGATTTGATTATAGAATAGGACAGGACAAAAATGGTTAATTTGGGAGTTTGTTTAGTTCAGACATCCTAGAGTTTCCAGATCATCAAAGAGGACTTTGTAATTAGCCCAATTTAACCTGCCATCCCTCTTCTTTTAGAGAAATAGTATATTTATTGTTACAAACCATCAATGTGCATAATAAACTGAGAGGGGGGAGAGAGCGCACACATGCAACTGAATGGGGGGCATGAAGGAAAGGAGGGAAGGGGAGAGGGCAGGGAGGGACGGGAGGGGCAGAGAGAAGCACAAGTTCAAAACATCGGCTGTGCAGGAGTATGTTGTAGGGTAGGGGGGTTTGTAGGGAGCTTCACTTAGGCAGCTGTCAAGTTTGAGTTTTATTTATTGGACAAAAGAACTAACTCAGGGATATGGCATATGGGATGAAAATCCATCCAGAGCTGCCTGCATTGGTTCAGGAGTGCAGATACCTCAAGATATGCATTATCTCAGGTGTAAGGAAGAGAGAGGGGACTGTGGAAGCAATGTGTCACCCCTTAGCATCTCTCTCTTCACTTCCACCATCACCCAAGTGACCAAATCGTCAGGCATCTTCCCCCTCACACAGCTCTTGATATTCATTTCAAACACTTTCACATGGGTGAAAATACTATGATAGACTTGCCAATAGACCCATTACTTTGGAGATGGACCTATAGGTAAATTCTTCCTCTGAGGTGGAATTAACTACAGTTGAAGCAAAGTAAGTCTGAGGGGGCTTAGTAAACTAGTGACTTCTCCAGAGTTTGCTATTTTTTTTTTTAAAGCTATGTGAACATGATATACCAAATGAAACCCAAATGCTGAGGTCTCATCTCAATGGAATCTGTGGTTTTAAATTCATGAAACTTATTTAGGTGAAACTCGGGTTTCCCACAGCTGTGCCTGAAACTTCCCATGGCAAGGATCTTAACATCACTGCAGACAGCTTAGTGAACACATCTGCTTAATTTATCACTATGGTCAGCTCTGTCAGCAGAGGAAAGAATTAACGTAAACCTATTTGGCTATAGTTATATGATAAAACAGTCATTTTAAAGCCCTAATTTTTTTAATTGAAGTATCTTTGATACACAATCTTATATTGGTTTCAAGTATACAACACAGTGGTTCAACAGTTACCCATATTATTAAATCCTCACCCCCATTAGTGCAGATACTGTCTCTCAATATAGGAAGATGTTACGGAATCATTGGCTATATTCTCTGTGCTATACTACCATCCCTGTGACCAACTTATATCATATTTGAGAATTTTTGTGCCTTAAAGGCTGAATTTTAAAACATAGATGGGATATGAATGAGTGCAATGATGCAAAGTTTAGCAAATATTTAGAGGGAGAAACACGAAGGAAATACATTCTTTACAAAAGGATTCCTTCATTATGGCCACTACTGGAATAATAGCAATATCATTCTATCATGTTTCATGTTCACAGAAAAATTTTACAGGGGGCCTACCAATAAAGGAAGGTAACATGCAAGTAATAGCTGAATAGAATTAGAGCTAAATTAGTGGATTTAAGAATTCATTGTATTGCTGTTTAATAGCGTATTAGAGATTTGTTTTAGTTATTAATACCTAACGTAAAGTATTATTTTGATATGGTTTACTTAATTACTGGAGCTAATAGGTTAACTTTAAAAACAAACTTTAGTCTTAGACATTTATGTCTGCCATGTGATGTCACAGAATTGAATCTTTATAAACTTTTTTTATTGACATTTTGTTGATATATAATATTATACTGGTTTCAAATGAACAACATAGTGATTCAACAATTATATACCTTACCAAATGCTCACCACAGTGTGTTGCCATCTGTCACCAGTATCCTTGTATGTAATTGTAATATTACAATATTAGGCACATTCCCTATGCTGTACTTGGATCATTCAACAAGTCACCTTACCTCCCTGAGTCTCAGTTTCACTTTTATTGAATAAGGGTATGGACTAGTTTATCTCTAACTCTTTTCTCTGCTCAACGTGAGTGATTTCAGTGGTCTTTGAGGAAACAGTGCACATTGATTGTCAGCTTTGTTACCAACTAAAGAAAACAAAACAGAAGTCTAGAATTTCTGTGAAGACATTTATGGTGTGTGGTTCATTTAACACATATTTATGGGATTGCCCTGCCATAGTGCAATTCTAAGGAACGCCTTTTCCCAATTTTAGCATTTATGAAATTGGGATTGGTTTTACATGTGATGGCATGCCATAATTCAATCTGCAAGTTTTCCTTACAGGTACATAAAATAAAGGCTTGACTTATTCTCTATGGAGTCTTAGGGTTGATGAAATTCAGAATATGTCAGGCAATGTGCCGTCTGCTGAGGATGCCTGGCCCCTGTTCTGATAAAACTTCCATTCTACGCATTCAACCACATAGAGAGGCATTACAACTGCCACAGTGCTGGATCTGTAGTAGATCACCTCACTACAATGTGTCCTCCTCTAGCACCAGCCTTACTTCCACCACTGGCCCTTTCCACTTCCGCGCATAGAATAGTCAGTCCCTGCATGTCATAAATCTTTGCTAAACTGCCTGTGCTTCAAGACAACAGAATGATTTTAATGCATTATTTCTGGGATAATATTCTGTACCAGTGAGGTACTCATGGGGTCTGGATGAAGGAAGCACTCTAAGTGCTTTCTTTACAAGAATATTTGACAATAACAGAATACTTACTTGTCTGCCTGTGCCCCAAATTTAGTGTCTGTTTTATGGACCAATTTAATCCTCTGACTTTTTCAAAATGTTCACAATTTATGCTATTCATTGTCTCAGTTTATATCATTTTATAACACTTTTTCTAATTTTTTTAAATCATGATTTTGGCTCTGATGTTTTTCACTGTGGACTTGTATTCAGAAACGGGATGTATTGTATTGTGGGACTAGAGCTCCAATTATATTTTTCCCTGGGAACCACAGCCATAGCATGATTTCTCTAGCCGTTACAGGTAGAGCCCCTCTGCCTGGTATTATCAAGATGTTCTGCTCTTGTTATTGAAAATCCTGGGGGAAGCAGAATAGATGGACATGAAGAGGGGAAAAGGGAGTAATAAAAAGTATCGAGGAAGCGGCAGGCAAATGGAGCAGTAGGCAGTCAGAGCTTAGTACTTGGAGTGGAGAAGAAAAAGATGGCCCTCAGGAGGAGTGTCAGTGTGGGTCAAAGGCAGTAGGCATGGTCACCCATGCACGCATTTTTTGGTTCTGTTTATAGAAGAAAAGCATGATGGAAAATTTGGAAACAAAAATAATATTGATAACTATGTTTATATTCATTGATTCATTTCCATCAGCAAACATATTTTTGTCATAGTTTCCAAATTATAAACATTTTTATGTATTTGCCTTTTGGCTAAACTTTGCACTTTGCATCATCAGAAGCATTTTTGTCATTTAATTACATGATGTTTCAAGTTGTAATGCTAATGGCTGCATCATTCACTCATTCAACAGATATATTTTGAATGCCTACTAACACCAGGTTTGCTATTGGTACTGAATAAAACAGAATGTGCATTAAGACTTTATTAAGTGGAAAAGTAGATTAAATAACTGTCCCCACATTGTTAGGCATTTAGGTTGCTTCCAATTTCCCCTTAAGGGGTTCTCTTGATGTATACATATATATCAAATCAATCAATCTTTCTATCTTTCCATCTTTCCCCCTTCCTTTGTATTATTTTTTAGGATGAATTACCAGAAATAGAATTGCTTTCTGAAGGTGTGAGCATTTTTTGGTGGGATAAGTTGGCTCTTGATTTACAATTAAATAATTTAGTGTTTTGACAGCAAAATGTTTATTTACAAAGAATGATAAAAACTATGCCATTGGTAAGTTAGATTTAATATAGAGATATTACATGACTATGTTCAGGCTTTTTGTAAATCATTTGTTTGAATTATTTATATTAGCCATCATGTTTAAGAACTTTGGACTAAAGAATATCATTCTTAAAAAAGAAATAAACGATATGGGTTTCACTTGTGAATACCTAGAACTAATAAGATGGAAATAATTTTTTAAAAATGTAACATGACTTTTAGAAATGCTACTTAAAGTCAGTGACATTATGGAAAGTGGGGATATGTTTGCTGCCAAGGAAACCTAAACTTTGAACAAGCCCTGAAGACATTTTCTTGGAACTAATTCTAATTTTGCTAACAGACGTAACAGATGATCTAAGGAGTCTTTTGTTTTCTGGGACACTATGCTAAAAAGATAATTCTTGTTTCCATTGTGGTATATAGGGATTTAGAAACATTACTCACTCCCATCACCTGCTCATTGGTGAAAGATTAAAATCCTTATAAACAGGCACATGTATGTGAGCATCACACATTCTTTATAACTGCTTCTGATGTGAGTACCCCTCTCTGATATAACCACCTCCAAAGCTTTACAGATCTTTCTAGCCATTCCGTGGGGTCTGGGCATGAACATATGAGTTACCTCTTTCAGCACACAACTTAAAGAGTGTAAAGAAGTAGTTAAAGCAGCTTTAATTTTAAAAAAATCAAACTGACAAGTCAATTAGGCCATTAGAAGCTATACATGGTAGTTTTAAAAATAAAAACAAAAGACAATAAAAACTACTTAAATGTCAAAGAGAGATTGATCATAGATTTTTGTAGTATTTTCTGTTTTAACGTGATAAATTGGTCGGTTTCATTCTTTATTAAAGAGAGATAAAGGTTATGCACTCAACATTTCCAAATGAACATCTTTTCACTACAGTGAAATTGGTTCCCAAACCACTAAGATTTTTTTTTTAAATTTAGAATTTCAGCATTAACAGTGTTGTAAGAGGGAGAAAATATGAAAACAAGTTTCAGTAGGCAAAGGTGCACAAATGTGCCATGGAAAATCAATGGTTGATTTTCCCTTTAGCAATTTACTATCTAAAGTTGCATAACCAAATCCCTAAAAGTAGAGACTGTATAGTCCTAATTTAACTTTCCAACAAGAAGTTGTCCTGAACAATTTAGAAACGTTGCATATAACTCCATAACAAACTGGGAATAGACTAAAAAATACCCCTCTTAAATAATGGGTAGACCTCAGCATGCTCAAGCATTTGGAGCAAAACCTAGTTTTTGTGCCCTGTTCTCTTTCCAGAGCTCACTCTCTGCATTCAGTCACTCTTCACAAGAAGTCTTATGTGTCACTTTAGCTTTATAGTCTTGATGGTATATTTATTGTGAGATTAGGAGACTTGGTAGGTTGCAGGGATCCGTTAGGTTTCTGTAGGTAGAAGTCTGTTTTACTTGAAGGTATAAAAACAGAAGTGTCTTTGTCGGTATGTCTCTCACCAGCGTTGTGTCAGGTAACAGCAGATGAGACATGTTCCCCAAATGAGACACCAGACAGTATGAGGACGGTTGCAAAATACTAAAAAGTGGAAACTTGGCCTTTTGCCTTTGAATGCTGAAAAGACAAATTAAAGAGCAAACTATTTGGGTGAAGTGGGAGTAAAGATACTGCCATCCATGCCCACCTGTGCAACTGCTGTTTCCTCTAAGTATAACCTCTGACTTCAGTCCTGCTGTCCTCATCCATTCTCCAACCTGCATTCAGAGACCTAGTTCTGAGTCTGCTTAAACCTTCAATATCTCTCAGTCACTCCGTATCATCAAACACAGACTGTCTTCTCTACTCAGTGCTATAAACTCCCATTTTTCTTCACCTCTTTGATTTCTGTACTCTCGCCATACTGGGTTACTTGTAGTTCCCCAGATGCACCCTGCTCAGGATGGCACACAGGTCGCTTCCTCTTGGTACCAGTTAAAGATTTCTGGGCTACAATTTGTAGAAACCTCAGTATAAACTGTCTTAAGACAATAAATCTATTATTTCACACATCAGGACATTCAGGGCAGCTTCCCATAACAAAGAGCTCACCTGACAAGGACTCAGGTTCTTTCTACCTTCCCTCTATTATTTTTGGTCATTGCCTTTTTATTCAGACTGGAAACAAGATGGTTACAGCAGTTTCAGGATAAAAATCCCAGCAAAAAGAAATAGAATAATAGAAAAAAAGAATAATAGAAAAGAGTCAGAATTTGATCACATGCTCATTACAGAACTGTTGTAATTATCCTTAGACCTGTGGTTCTCAACAGGGAGTGATTTTTATCCCCTAGCAGACATTTAGCAATGTCTGGAGATAATTTTGGTCATTACAAGTGAGGGGGTAGCTGTGCTAATGTCATCGTGGGTAGAGGCCAAGGATGCTGCTAGACATTTCACAATGTATGGAACAACTTCTCTCCTTCACCCCTTAAAACCAAAACCAAAGAATTTTCCAGCACCAAATATCAACAGTGCTGCAGTTGAGAAACTCTATATTAGACCAATCAGAACCATTCATGGATCTGAGAATAGGGGGGTTTGTTTTCTGATACATAGTTATGTATGGGGGGGTGGATGTCTCAGTAAAACTAGGGTTCTGTTAAGGAATAAGGATGGGAAAGATTGCTAGATTTGTCACCAACACATCTTGTCCATCACACTCTGCCTCAGTTGTTGTTCAGTTTTTCTACTCATATATATTCTCCAGACAGTATTTTCTTTTTGAACATAGTCCCCTCTTCCCAATTACTTGCCCTGGCTACTTGCCCCTATGCTTCCTATGATTCCTAAAATGTATTACTATCTCATATTATTGCTCTCATCCTCTGGAATTTTGGTTATTCTTTACTTTTCCAAATTTTTCACGAGTGTATTGTTTGTTTAGATGTGGGGACTATGTCCTTTTCATGTAAAAAGGTCCATCAGGAAGCAGAGTGTAAACCAAATAGCATGTGAGCAAAAGTGTTCAATGACGAAGGTGACTGACACCCTTAAATTCCCTAAATTTATCCCATGACCAAAACTTCTGGGGAGTTCCTGAAGTTTCCATAAGTCACTCTGTCTTTGGGACCTAGAACCTGATGCAAAGACACCAAGATGTGCCTAATTCTAGACCTGCTTTCTATTTTTACTCCCTACTCCCAAATGGCTTCTAACCATGTTGACTCTTCCGTGTTTAGCATAAGACCCATTACAGTCATTAGCATCATGAATAAAAATCCTGAGATGTCAGTCTTTCCTCTACTGAGAGAATGTGTCTTCTGTGTGTGTGTGTGTGTTTGTATTCTTAATAAGAAAGGAAAAACAGAAGAAATTTTTGTTCATGATAATCAATACTAAAGGGTCAACCTGTAAGGGTTCTATAAGAAAATTGGAGTTTTGCCAAATTTTTCTTTATTTTAGCTTCACCAATTGGTAAGAGGGGAAAAAAGTATCTACTGACATTCAGTAGGTACTTCAGTTACATCCTGACAGAATCAATTGTATTCTTTGTTGAAGTGACGATAATAGCATTTTGATTTGAAACTTGTCTGATAAGAATGTAAATAGCTATGTTTCATGTTCCTTCACAGCTTTATTTTTGAAAACAATAATATCAAAGTGTATCTTTCGTTTCAAATCCAGAGGGTTTATAATGGATTTGTGTTCATAAAATTTTTATTGCATATCAGAAAGAATATATTTTCATTAAAACAGCAGGGGAAAAAAATCTTAATTTCATTAACATGATGTTAAAGTTGATATAGATGCATAAGAGAGCTTTTTAATGTAAACTTCTGCATTCAGGTGACTATAAGATGATGGCAAAGTCTTCTTAGGCAGAAAGTTTTAATAAAGACACAAACCAATTTAGTATATTCCTGGAAGAAAATACTAAAGTTCAGAGAAAGGAGGTATATATAAGACTTATTTTTAGCGCACTGTTTAAAATTGGTTTTTGTATTTGTGTTGTGCTTAACACAATACTCTGAAAGAATGTATTTTAGAATTTTTGGGCCCAATGTTAGTGGATCTTGTAAGCACAAAGGATCTTTATTTTGTTCACTGTCCTTCATCTCCACCATCGGAGTTTTGCTTACAACACTCTTACATCTCCCTGAGCTCCTGAAATGGCCTCCTGCCCACTCACCACTTCTCCATTCTTGTTCTCCATACAAGCCCTTCTTCAGCTAAAATATTGAGCCGAGTATGTCACTAATTTTTTTGAAATCATTCAATGACTTCTCACAGCACTGACTAAAATGCAAAATCTTTAATTCAATCTACAGTTACCCTCATGACTTACTCACCTCTCCAGGTTCTCTCACTCTTGCTTAACAGGGTCCCTGAGCTCCTGCAGTTAAAACAGCTAAACTCCATGTTATAGCTATAGGCTCCACCTTCCTAATCTCTAAAATTGCTCTTCTCTTAACTCACTATGCTTCAGTCATACTGGCTTCTGATTTATTTGCTGCCTAAATACACCAAGCTCATTTCTACCTTAGGGCTTTTAAATTGCTCTTTCCTCTGCCTGGAATCGACTTCCCTCAGATATTTACTTGGGTGGCCCATTCTCGTCATTCAAAGCATAGCTAAAATAACACCTCCTTAGAGGAGCTTTTTCTACCAATAAATCAAAAATAATCCTCCTAACCCCAGATTCTATGACGTTTCAGTATTCTTTCTTTAAAAAAAAAATTTACTTGTCCCTATCCTAAATTACAATCTCCTCACCACCCCCTCTTTCCACCTGCCCCTTTCTTTTATGTTTATTGTTTCCCCTACTAGAGTGTGAGCATCATGAGAAAAACCTTTTTTCTTACCTCAGTATCTAGAATGGAGCTCAGCATATAATATGCAATTAATTATTGCTTTTGAATCTTGAATAAATAAGGTCAAAAAAAAAAAGGAAAATTAGCTATATATTTATATTTTCATAGAACAGAAATGAAAAGAACTTAAGAAGTCAGGCTCAAGGCTTTATATTTTACTAATTTGCCAGTATGACTTACCTTGTTTTATGTTAAGTCATGCAAACTGTCATACATTTTTTAAATAATTAAGAACTGTTAAGTTCTATGTGTGATAAAATTATAATTTTATTTAAGATTATAATGAATGAAATATCTCAAACTTATACCAAAGATCTTTAGAAAGTGATTCTCAGGATAACTTTAAGGATGAAGCATTGGAAAAGTTATTGTTTTTCTGTTTAACCCTCTGATGATAGAGGCTCCCTGATATGCTGAACGTATAGAAGACAGCTGTGAACAAAGCAGAAACTGTGAAGGACTTGGAGGCAGAAGGTCCTAGGGGAGTCCTGGCTATTCCACTAACTAGATCCATTGTATGACCCATCTGATTTAAAGCATATCTCTCTTTCTCTTTCTGAACTCAAGTTTTCCTCACCTGTAATGGGGTATAATATAATGCCTTCTGAGTTGCTGGTGAGAGTTAACAAGATGAAGTGTGTGAAACAAATCTTGTAAACTGTAAGGTATATACAAATGCTAGTTGTAATTATTTTGAAAATGTTTTCAGTGTTCATTTCCAAAGTGTCCACCCAGTCAAGAGAAGATTGGGCTAAGGGTGAACTGATTTACAGACACAGAGACTTCATAAGTGCAATTAGTGTCAACATGTCTTGAGCCCCAAAGTGCTACTAGGAAGGATAAAATGCAGGCATCACAGGGACAGTACCAGTTACCTGTGCATTCATGAAAACTCAGTCCAGTGGACTGAACCATTACCCTTCCCCAACTCACAGACCAATGCACATCAGTTGGCCAGTGTCTTCCCTCTGACTCCATAATCCTGGCTATTTATGGCTATGTAAATAACACCAAAGAGCTTGTAATAATACATTGTTGCATAGAAGGTTACGATAATTAGTCAAGATATAGAGAAAGGCAACACCTCTCAGAAAGACCCAGTACAGAATCAGGATTAGCATATACTAAACAGGAAAACTTCTACATCCAGGGAAATCCAAAATTCTTATTAGATTGCGTTCTTACTGCCATGCTCCCTGGCAGGCCTTCTGTAACATCAGGATCCACCTTTGCCAGTCTCAGGTGCCTGGAAGTGGATGTAGATGAAAGAGAGATCCCAAAGGGACAAATCCATTCCAACTTTTCTGGACATGTGATTTGGCCATACCACCAATTTTATACCCTGACCAAGAAAATTAATTGAGTCAACTCATACTTTATGTAGTGGGACAATTTTGTAATACTAAGGAATGTGAAAATGTCCAGAGAGGTACTGCAACCAGAATTGTCACAAAGGGAAAATAGTTTGTCCTTCTTCCTCCTGAGGGCCAAAATAGGACTAGATATTGATACTCACAAATGTAGATATTCACTGCATGAACTGGTTGGAATGACTTTTTCTTATTCCCCCAATTCCCACCATCATAATGAAAAATGATCCATTATATGACCCATCCATTTGCAAAGTACTTATCCTACTTTGTATCCTAGAATATGTATCCTAGAAATAAATTCAGGATTGATTAATGGAAGTGCAATTGGATTTTTCTTAGAATTCTGGGGGATAGGTCCTGAACATATGATAAAATATATTTTTGTATAATCTCTTTAATAATGTTTATCACTTGAATACTGAAGAAATTAATCCTATAGTTTTCTGAGTCTCCAAACCTTGCAATCATTTATTTAGTTAAATTTATGACCAAAAATTTAAAAATTTTAGTGTTACAGTTCTCTTTTTCCAGTCTCATCTTTTTATATCAACCTGTATATTTCTGAGGGATTTTTTTTCAGAGCATATGTTGAGTGAAAATTCATGCATATTTCACTTAATAGGATTAATTATCAACCTTCCACTAATTATAATTAAAGTCTCCTCAGGTAATTGTGTAAGTTAACTTTGGTAATTCACACATACAGAAGAGTATTTGTGTAGAATAATAGGGCATTGTGTAGCAAAACACAGTGAAGAGCATAAAGGGTATGAACACAGAATAAAAGAATTGAGAGTTCTAATATATTAAGCTTTTCTTATGTGTGTTGCTATATATCTAACTGCAAATTGTGCTACTAAATATATTATATCATCTATATTTAGTAATGATCCCTTAATGCAAACCTTATGACAGTAGACATTTCTACTAAAAATTACTTCTAAAACATAACTGTTTCTTTCCTCATAATAGATATTAGTATTCTAAGTTCTTGTTAAATAGCTCATGCTTTAGAAGATAAATGCCCTCAAAATTGGTAATTTATATGCAAAACAAATGAAAAAGCCTATCCTTAAAGCATCCATCCCTGAATGTACAAATTAAGGCTTTCTTGGTTTATGAAGCTTATTTTTTAACTTTTATTTATACCTAATGGTTAGTTTGTATGTTACTACATTAAGAAGCCAGTGTTTTGATGATGCTGTATGACACTGAAATGGCCATCTTTTGAAATTATGGGATGCTTCATTGCAGAGTCAGACTCTAATCTGCAACCAATTTGTGTCAGCTTTCTGCATAGAAAAGATCTCAAATCCTCTCTTAAACCGGGAATCAGCTGAAGGTTTGTATTGGTTTCATGAGCCCAGTGCAATTAGGCGGCACGTGAATGTGGGCCACATGCGTTTATTGCCCTTCCTAGCATGTGTTACTTTGATGTGTTAGGTCGGAAGGCTCACTCTTTGCTGGGCAGCCTTCCTCCTGGGTCTTTATGCTGCTTAGCTGTTGAGTCCAGACTTTGAAACACAGCCTAATTTAGAGGCGGATGCTGCAGCTGCTCCTGTCATTTCAGATGATTTTTTTTTTTTTTGCTTTGATGTCAGCTTAGAATCTTTGCTGTTGTATCAGTAAAGCAGCGTCTGAGTCTCACAAAACAGAAAGCACACCATTTAAGCTTTTGTTTTAGCCTTTCAATTGAATTTCAGCACCTTTTGAATGATCAGAACATTGTAGTTGAACAAAGAACAAAAAATATATAAAATTCTGTATATTATTAATTGGAAGAAAGGTATGAGTAAAGAATACATAGCTTTATTTGTATTAATGTAATACCAGAATTGCTCAATATCTACTGAAAATTGATGATTAAATATGTGAAATGTAAATAAAGCAGCCTTTTATTTCTTCATCTTGTTCTATGACTGGTCAATGTGGCACAGTTTTTCCTTCCAAATGTTTGTCTGACTTAACTTTAAAGCATTTTGTATTATTGTTATTTTGTTAATGAACTATATGCTTTACCTTAGTAAAGAGCTTACTAGGTCCTTTGGGAAAAAGATCAGTAATGGACCCATTTATCTTCATTTTCACTAATTGAAAACTAAGTCTGAGAAATGGTCATCTACTGTCTTTCTAAATTGGAAATAACCTCCTATCTCTAAATCATCTATAACTTGATATGAGCAATAGGTTGAAAGCTTAAAAGAGGTTGGAGATTTTGGGGTTAGATGTTAGTGAACCTATAGAACCATATGGATAGTATTTCTCAGCTGATGCAAGACCAAAAAAGGCATGGAGTATTTCTTTCTGTGCTTTCCTTGTTGACAAGAAACATTTATCACTGAGGGACCTCAGAACAGCATCTGCCTACGTGTATGCAAGTTTTATTTTTTAATCGGTTGCAAAATGGCAAACTACTACTGTCTGTTACCAAGAAGAGAAAATACAGGTATTCTTTTTGTGATATAATTTCACCTTAATTTATAGAGAAAGTTAAACTAACGGCACCTTTATTGTGGTGTATTGACAATAAGGAAAGTCTAAATTCTAGTTACCGAAATAAATTTTTTGAAGGCTCCTTCATCTTTTCCTTCTGTCTAGAAATTATTTTAGTATAATCTAGGGAAAATTCTCTCAAAATATGGTCACGATTTATTTTCTCTGAGACCTAAAAATGATGTTTATTATTGATAATAAGAAATCAAAATTTAAAAACTTGAATATTTATCCTAGCCTTATTTCCAAATAAAACATTGGAAACAGCCTAAGAGTCCTAAAAGAAAATTTTAAAAATGTTGCATGGCCACTCAGTGGAATACTATGAAGTCATTTTAAATGTTTATGAAGAGTCTTTAACAGTATTGCCCAACTACATAGGAAAATATCATAGCAAACTTAGATGAAATAATAAAGGAAACATACTGTGATGAGAATGGCTATCTTTGGTTATTTGGAATGTAGCATTTTTCTACCTTTCTGTACATTCAGAACATTTTTATATAGAGCAATTTATCTTTAACTTTTTAAAAATAACTTTTTATAACTTTTATAAAGCAATAACATAAAATTATTTAAAATATCCATTATATACAATGTACTATAGCTATACAAATGAAATTTTTTCACCAGCTGCATTTGTAACTTTTAAAAAAATTTAATTTCAATCCCACTTAATTCCTTAGATATAGTACTGACCTAAAAGGTTCTTCTTTTTTTCTTCTACTATTTTTGGACTTTCACATTTTTACTTTGATTAAGTCAAGTATTTTAGTACTACAAGGAAGTATTGTACTATGACTTCATTTTCTCATATTTTAAAAATTGTATTGTATTTTCTAAATGTGACTGAACTTGGCAATAATAATAGGTATGACCTCTTGACTTTTCTGAAAAAAAATTCTTATTATAAATTACAATAAATTATTATAAAATTATTTTAAACAATAGATAATTATAGCCAAATAGTGGTACTGGAGCCATATATTCTTATCCTGAATTCAGGCTAAATTTGAATAGATCTGCATTATTCAGTAGGGCAGCCCATCAACACATGTGGCTAGTTAAATATTAAATTAATTAAAATTACATACAATTTAAAGTTTAGTTCTTCAGTCATATCAACCCCACCTGAAGTGCTAACTAACCAGTTGTGGCTAATGGTTATGGTATTGGACAATGCAGAATATTTCCTTCAGCACTAATTCCATTGCCAAGTTCTGATACTACTCTGGATAATTAGTGCTCTGCTTCTAATTGTGTTATTTATAGCATGTTTAGGAAGCAAATTTCTACATGATTATCTCAACTTTCTCTTTTAATTTAGTAACTGTGTACAGATACTTTGGAGAGAGGAAGAATAGAAGATACTTTATCAGCATGTTTTGTTTGCCATGTGTGTTTATGTGACAAAAGAAAGTCATATGATTGAACAATAGTCTGCACTAAAATAAAATCCATCTTTCATGCCTTTGTTCTTACAATTTTTACTTTTTTCAAAACCCAGATGTTTCTTTTTTCTACTTTAACCTGAGCAATAGGGTACAGAGCTTTGTGCAAATAGGGAGTGTGGGAAAAAACTGGAGGCTACCAACCACCTAAAATGAAAGGTGAAAGGAGGAGTTTCCTTGATCAGGAGAGAATAAGAGAAAAGATAAATCTCCCTATGAAAGTATAGCTTTAAGTGAAAAAAAAAATAGAAACAATGGCTTAAATGTGGCAACCATCTTTTCGGGTATTATGTATAATATTTTGTAGCACACTAGAGATCTTTTCCTAAGTAGTAACTGTTGAGTATTGTGCAGACAGTGAAACTTAAGATCAAAGTAGAGATCAAAGTCATATTTTTAAAAAGAAGTTTTCTTTAAATCATAAATATGTTCCTCAATATAAAAATTAGAGGAAATACAGAAAAGCATAAAAAAGTGAAAAGCCTTCATTATATTTTCACTTAGTTATTACATTGCATAGTAAAGATATTTATTTTATAAGAATTTTTTACTCTAAGGAATTCACTTAATATATCATAAGCATTTATCAAAATAATTAATTCTTCACAAATGTAATTTCAATTCCACTTATGTTAATTTATTTATTTAATTCACATTTATTTAACTGAACTTTATTTAACTACCTATCCTTTGGAATTTTGTTATTTAAATAATGCTGTTACAAACCATATATTTGCTTGAACCCTTGTTGACATCTGTCTTTATTTCCTTAGATTTCCAAAAGTACAATTACTTGATTGTAAAGTATAAATTTGTTAGTCTCTTGCTTCTTATTGATGAAATTCTTTACAAAAATGTGGCTATGATGTACATTCCCAATAGCAGTGAATATGAGTATCTGTTTTTCCTAGTTGACCATTATTAGAAGGACAAGTAAAGTAGTAGTATTACTGAAATTGGAAATTATTCAGCATAAGTTTATATTCATCCATGATAAATTCCAAAGATGCTATCAAAATTCATTTTAAAATATAATAAAACTCAAACTAAATTTCACTACTCAAAGGATAAAATATTATTAGCTAGTATATAGAAATGAAAACAATTTCCTTTCCTATATATTAATACAAACAATAGCACTGTGGTACAGCATAATTTTTAAAATCCAGCTTTATTGAGGTATGATTGACAAAGTTGTATATATTTAGGCTATGTAATATGATGCTTGATATGCATTGTGATAATGATTACTACAATCAAGCTACTTACATATGCATTACCTCACAGTCATCTTTTGTGTGTGTGTGAAGAGAACACTTGGGATCTGCTCTTTTAGCAAATTTCAAGTATACAATACAATACATTATTATTATTATTATTATTATTAACTGGAGTTACCATATTGTATATTTGGTCTCTAGAATTTAGACATTGTAACTTACATAAAGTTTGTTCCCACTGACCATCATCTCCATTTTTCTCCCCCACCTCCAATACCCTGGTGACCACTGCTCTCCTCTCTGTTCAACTTTTTTTTAAAAATTCTACGAATAAGTGTGATCTTGCAGTACTTGTCTTTCTTTGGCTAATTTCACTTGGCATAATGTCCTTCAGGTTCATACATGGTGTCACAAATGGCAGAATTTCCTTCTTTTTTAAGGCTGAATAATACTCTTGTACATGGATACTGCAATTTCTTTATCCATTCATCTGTTGATGGACACTTAGGTTGTTTCCATATCTGGCCTACTGTGAATGATGCTGCAATGAACGTTGGATGGCAGATATCTCTGAGATACTGATTTCCTTTGGATATGTACCCAGAGGTGGGATTGCTGGATCATATGGTAGTTCTCTATTTTTAATTTTTAGAGGACCACAATGGCTGTGCTATTTCCATCAATAGAGTATTAGGGCTCCTTTTCACTACATCCTCACCAACACTTGTTATCTTTTGACTTTTTAATAATAAGCCATCCTTGTAGGTACAAGGTAATATTGTTTTGATTTGCATTTTCCTGATGATTAGTGATGAGCGTATAATCATATATATGTTAGCCATCTGTATGTCTTCTTAGAAAAAATGTCTATTCAAACTTGCCCATTTTAAAATCTGATTATTTGATTTTTGCTATTGAGTTATACTAGTTCCTCACATATTCTGAATATTAGCCCTTTATCTGATACATAGTTGGCAGATATTTTCTGTTGCATAGGCTGCCTTTTTATTTTGTTTCCTTTGCTGTGTAGAACTTTTTAGCTTTATATAGTGTCACTTGTTTATTTTTGCTTTTGTTGCCCATGCTTTTGGTGTCAAATCCAAAAAATCATTGCCAAGAACAATGTCAAAGAGCTTTTTCTCTATGTTTTCTTCTAGGAATTTTCCAGTTTCAGGTTTTCCAGTAAATCTTTAATCCATTTTGAGTTGATCTTTTTGCATGTTGTAAAATAACAGTGCAATTTTGTTCTTTTGTATGTGGATATTCAGTTTTCCCAACACTATTTATTGACAAAGCTATCCTTTCCTCATTGCACATTCTTGGCATTTTTTCGAAGATTAGTTTGCCATATATGCATGGGTTTATTTATGGGCTCTCTATATTCCATTGGCCTAAGGAACTGTATTTATGCAGGTATCATACATATTTTATTACTATAGCTTTGTAATGTAACTTGAAAATGATCTTTAGTTTTTAAAAATGAAATATAATAATATGACACTATGGAAAAATTTTAAACTTATTTTGAAATTATTAAGAAAACAGAAGATATTCCAGAGTAGATCTGATGTATCTGTGATTATTTACCCAAAAAGTCTTTTTAAGTGGATTTTACCTAATTAAGGCAAAAGTATATGGAAAATATGAAAGAGTAAAATTCTTTTACACCATTAAAATTCTCCCCAAAGAGCTTATGATGGGTCTCAATTAATTAAAAGAACAACCACAAATACATACATGTTAAATCAAGCTGTGATGAATTATACAACACTGCTCACCTTGTTTTGCAATTGTCTATGAGTTTTATAGTGGTAGCAGTTATTAAGCAGCTAGTATACAGTAAGCACTTTATACATAAAGATGGGACCTGAAATCATTTGGCTAATAAGCACAAGAACTGAGGTTTGTACTACTCCGAGTCCATGTTTTACCCCCATATCAAAATACTTCTTACATATCATGAGTATGTATAGTGTTATTACTGAGAAGGATGCTTTGCAGCAGAGCTTCCAGGAAGTAAAAGTCTGAACTCAAGAGGCTCAAAATACATTTCAGCAGAGATATACAGGAAAATATTTAAATTACACTAATTTTGTTATATTGGTCAAAGCTTGAAATGAAGATTATGAATGCAAATAAATCCTACCATAAAAATATATAGTAATTGCTTCTTTTGATGGAGGAAAGAACCTGTGATAAATACATAATGTTGAAGCTACTCCACAAAATACCATGGTTCAAAAAAGTTCTGTGTTTATTTACTATTTATATGATGTTCCTGAGGTAGTTGGGTAGTCTGAGAGGAGACTCTTTGGCCCACAAAGTCATCCAAAGAACAATGCTTCTTCCATATTGGAGCTTCACTGCCTCCTACGGCATTTCTGTTGCCTGTATCGTTAATGCTGGCTTAAAACCCTTACTCTCCAGTCCAGGAGAGAAGCTATGCCCAAGCATTTTAAGGACATACATCCCGTGTCTCATAAATTGCATATATCACTTCAACTCACATCCCATCAATAAGAACTTACCCACACCTAGTTGAAAGGGAGCCTGGAAAATAGTACTTTCTGGGCAGCCATGTTTCCTGCTAAAACATAATGGAGTAGATGTTGTCAATTATGAAAAGAATGAAGAAAAGAATGGATAGTGGAGGGTGGGGTATTTCATACTTAACCAAACCTACCGATTCCTCATTTCTCCAATGATTTTAATACTAATTTAAACAATTTGGTTTAACTAGGTTTATTTTTTCTCTCTTGGTATGTTGAACTTAAGCTGCTTGTGTAATCATAGCTCTCCCCATCCGCCAAGAGATGGAGGTGACCACAGAGAGAATTTAGTCCAACTTTTATTGGATAAAGGGAATTTTGGAATTTGGCTAAGAGAAGAGTAGCAAGTAGCCCAAATTTCTTCTGCTATTTAATGTCAGAAGTGACACATCAATTTAGATCCTGATTTAAATCTAAAATTTAAGAACTCATTTCTTTTAGTTCATTTATTGAAAAAAAAAGTTTAAAAAATGAAATAATAAAAAGATACATTCATGCCTTAAACATGTTTTATAATTTATCTTAAAACATATATGTGTACAAAAGCTGTTTTTGTTTGTAAAACAGACATGCTGATAGAAGGCCTCCAATATCTTTCTTGAATAAATCTCAACTCATTTGAATTATCTGTAATTTCTCATTTCATTGTCTTTGAAGTAGAGTGAGAACTTGAACATACATTGAAGTAATCTAAATTCAGGATTCTTCTAGATTCAAAGTTTTTTTTTCTCTACCCTTCTATAGCTATCTTGAATAAAACTCAACATTTTTTCCAGCCATTGGCCTTTATCTAGTCTTTACAAAGTATTCAACTTTGATAGAAACAAGAATTGTCTATCTTGCTGCACTTATATTCCACTGGGTTATGAAATATTTAATTAGAATATGCAAATTCAGTAACAAGCCCAATTGAGATAAACATTTCAGGTTCAAAAATAACTTTCATTAAACATACAACTCAACCAAAGAGGCAGACATGGGAGAGTGTGCTGAAGAGTTTACGAACTCAGTGCTTATGACGCATGAATCAGTAAGTACCTTAGAGAGACTGGAGAGCTTTGAAGAAGGCTTCTATGCTGCTAAATGTGCAACCAAAATTAATCCTTGTTGATCACTCATATTTTAAAGTTTACATTGCTGGTTCTGGAACATCTTTCTATGTTGGCAAATAGTAACTGCTCTAGTTGGGGTAAGGACTTAACAATGTGTGTAAGTGTTGAACCACTGTGTTATATACTTGAAACCAAAAGAATAGTGTATATCAACTACACTTCAATAAGAAATAAAGTTTGCATTCCTTCCCATTTGTTTTCATTATCGTTTTCATCACCATTAATAACTGAGATCCTGATATAGAAAACCCTGTGCTAGAAACCATGGAATCCCAAGATATGGGTCCTAACCTCAGTAGATTTTAAATTGATCTGGGAGGAAAGCCTGGAGTAAAATCAAGGAGAATTTGGAGTTTAAGTTTTCCCCATTCTTTTCGTGTTCTTCCAGGTGTTCTAAGAAAAGCCAATGTGCTAATTTTATTTAAAAATACAAAAGTCTACATAAAGCTATTGATTTCCTATACCAGCAAAGTGGCCAGATCTACAAAGGTACTAAACAAGTATTAAAATTATCTAAAATGCAGACAAAATTTTATGTATAAATATGACCTTCACAGCATTGGAAACAGATTAAATATTCAACCATATGTCATTAAGACCTTGAGAATATTTCCTTTAAGTCTCCTGTAAAAAGCAAATAGAAGACTTGATCAGGAAATATGGTGAAGTAGAAGTTGTGGACTGTAAGATGCAAACATATCTCTTTAAAACCTCAATCACTTATTTATTATCTTAATAGTTAAAATTACTGAACGTGCAAATAGCATGGATAGTTAGGAAACCATTAAAATGATTTTATGAAGGATTTTTTGAATAATACTGAAAACTTCTACAGGTATTTTGGTGTAAAGCCAAGAAATAAAACTTATAGTTTAACCACAGCTATGAAAAAGTGATGTAAAACCCTGAAAGGATATATACTGGAGAGTTTCTGTGTGATTTAGATTTTTCCTTTATATTTATCTGTCACCAGTTAAAGTTTGTTTTAAATAAGTATTACATGCATTTCAGTTTTCTCTAAAGAACCATTTAACAGATGATGTATTTTTAAAATCCCCCTCAAAATTTACAAATTCACAGAATTTTAATTGTTCTCTGATCTATGTAAAGGGTGAGTTTTAGGTACAAGTAGCTATAGAATGTAGTGGTTCACCCATAGCAATGGAATATGATAAGGCATTAACACCATAAATTGCCCATGTTCCATTAAATGGCTTGTGCTAAGGTTATGTACTTTAGAAAGTAATGTAGCCTAGTAAAATTTTTTTTTCTGAAAAGGAGTAACATTAGCAGATTTAAGTTAAATGAAAGTTATATTGCCCTACAGATAATATAACTCAAAGTGTTGCCTATAGGATATATATATTTTTTCAATTATAGGGTAGTAAACGAAGACTTGATTACATGACAGCTATCAACTAAATTCATTCCAGATAATCAAAAGTCTATTTAAGCTACTTACTCTGTAAAGGTTAAATAACATTTTTATATTCTAGTTTGTTAGGGAATTCTGTGGTAAAGGTAATGGATTTCAAAAAAATGGATAAGAGAAAATATAACTAGTAATGGGTTGCCCAAGTGTTGAGTAGATAAGCAAAAAATAAAAGATTATCATTGCCGATTTATTTGTTGCATACAGTTTAGTTCCTGTTACTCACCTACATTCTTCTTGCTTGACTTTTGTTAGAAAAGGTCATATTTTGAGTAATTGGCTGAAAGTATAATTAAAGCTAATTAACAAGTAATGCAAGCAAGACTGCACAATTATAGAAATGATTTTTACAATGATAAACTATGGCGAAAAGTTAGAGTGCTGGAGCTCCTAACATACATTCTTCCCAAAGTCTTGCTTAAATTGCTTCCACGAGATAAAGCCAAGAACAGGTTGAAATTATGCATATGTTTGACAATATGTTTTTTTTGAAATTGTTATTTCACTTGCCAATTAACCCAACCCATCTATCCATACCAAATTTAAATGGACCATGAAGTTCATTTTACAAATGACACCATAGAAAAGATTGCTTTTTGTAGGTAAACAAGTTACCTAGAATAATAAGGTCATATTTGGTTTTTAAAAGTGTATGTCAGGCACACACCTGATCATCTACATTTGCTCTCTTACAACACTAAACTAAGTTTTCTACCTTTATCTTACATCTACCTACCACTTCAACATTTTATTAAAAATAATAATAATAATAATAAAGGGAGAAATGTGGGATCCACATATCAATCAAGTATAAAAATCAAACAAATATTCATATTTGACCTGATTGTTTATAGTTCATAATGCGTGATCAAAACCGAAAGTTTCTGTGATGACTGCCCTTGTACTGTTCACCATGTAAGAACTTATTCACTATGTAAGAATTTGTTTACCATGTAAGAACGTTTGTTATGCTTTAGAAGATTGGAGACAGACGAGAATTAGGCTTGGGGTTGATTAATGATTGTGCATTGAGCATTGACTCCCCTATACAGAATTCTGTTGTTGTTAACAACCATTTGATCAATAAATATGAGAGATGCCCTCTCAAAAAATAAAAAATAAAAATAAAATAAATAAATAAAAAAGTGTATGTCTACCATTTCTATGGTTTCAGGTTTTTAGAGCCTTTAATGAAATACCAACCATATTATAAAATACAAATATATGAATATGTTGAGGAAATTGGTTGAAAGCAGTAATTTACAACATGCTAAGCTTTTCTTTTGTTCCTTCACAACCTTATATGGATGTAAATATCTAAAATAATACTTTCCCAATAAAAAATGTTTACCTTGCAAGAAATTCAATTATATATTCATTTCCCTGGATTTCAATAGAATCCTGAGCATGGACTTTTTCATGGCAAATTTTTTTATTGAGATAGAATTGATATACAAAATGAGATTGGTTTCAGATGTATAATATAGCAGTTAGACAATTACATACATTACTAAATATTCACCACAATAAGTGTATTTACCATCTGTCAACATACAAAGAATAATATTATTGACTATATTCCGTATGCTGTATTTCTATCCCTATGACTTGTTTCACAATTTGAAGTTTTTATCTTTTTATTCCCTTTACCTATTTCACCCATCCCCCTACTCACTTCCCCTATGGCAACTACCAGTCAGTTCTCTGTTTGAGTCTATTTCTGTTTAGTTTATTTCTTTTGTTTTTTAGATTCCACATGTAAGTGAAATCATATGGTATCTCTCTTTCTCTGACTTATTTCTCTTAGCATAATACCCTCTAGGTCTAACCATGTTGTTGCAAATGGCAAAATTTCATTCTTTTTAATGGCTGAATAATATTCTATTGTGTATATGTACCACTTTATCCATTCATTTATCAATGGACACTTAGGTTGCTTCCATATATTGACTATTATAAATAATGCTGCAATAAACAAAGGGGTTCACATATCTTTACAAATTAGTGAAATTTTGTTTCTTTGGGTAAGTACTCAGAAGTTGTATTGCATTGTATGGTATTTCTGTTTTAGTTTTTTGAGAAACGTCCATGCTGCTTTCTATAGTGACTGAACAATTAATTTACATTCCCACCAATTAAATTACATTCCCTTTTCTCCACATCCTTACCAACACTTATTTCTTGTCTTTCTGATATTACCCATTATGACTGGTATTAGGTGCTATCTCATTGTGGTTTTGATTTGCATTTCCCTGATGGTAAGTGATGTTGTATACGTCTGTTGGCCAACTTTGGAAAGTGTATGTCTTCTTTAGAAAAATGTCTATTCAGGTCGTCTTGCCATTATTTTCATCAGATTATTTGTTTTTTGGTGTTGAGTTGTTTTAGTTCTTTTATATATTTTAGATATTCACCCCTTATCATAGTTATTACTTGCAAATATCTTCTTTCATTCACTAGGTTGCCTTTTCATTTTGTTGATGGTTTCCTTTGCTGTGAAGAATTTCATTGTAAATTTTTACCAACCACACCTTCAAATAGGTAAATAGAAAGAAAAAAGAAAGTTCTCATGTCACAAATTTCAGTTTCATTTTAAGGTAGATTTAACAATAACAAGTAGCAAAGATACAGAATTTGAGATTTCAATACTTGTACAGGCACAGGTATGAGTAATTAACTATTTTTAGGGAGAGGTTTAAGAACTAGTATTTGTTTTCTTTCCTGTTAACATTTCATACACATGATTTTCAAATATTTGATCTTGTTTTCTCCTTTTGCTGATCATCAAATGGATATTCACTAGAACCTTTAAAATGCATGTCAGCATCTTTCTGCAGGATAATCATAAGTGTGCAAAAAGGCACTGAACACTGGTGGGCAGTGGGAGTTGGGGAGCTAAAATCTACACCCTGCAGCACTTCTCAGGTTGTGTCCTTACCCTCCCTGCCCCCCAACCTTCCTCTCTCCGCTCCTCCCACTTCCCTCTGCTAGATTTTCTTTTTGTGTTTGTTTTCTCAGTTAATGTCCTGTAAGATTCTATAGTTGTCATTTCAAATTCCCCATAACCCTCTTCCTTTTACATCTGACCAATCTCGACAATTCACTGATGCTCACTCCTCAAAGTATTTCAAATCCATTACCTCATTCCATTCCTATTGATGTTTCCTTTGAAAAGACCAATATAAATTCTTACTCTACTAGTACAAGTTTTTTTTAAATTTTGGCATTGTTAATATACAATCACATGAGCAACACTGTGGTTACTAGATTCCCCCCATTATCAAGTCCCCACCACATACCCCATTACAGTCACTGTCCATCAGCACAGTAAAATGCTATAGAGTCACTACTTGTCTTCTCTACACTATACTGCCTTCACCATGCTCCGCTGTTATGTGTGCTAATTGTAATGCCCCTTATTCCCCTTATCCCTCCCTTCCCACTCATCCTCCCAGTCCCTTTCCCTTTGGTAACTGTTAGTCCATTCTTGAGTTCTGTGAGTCTGCTGCTGTTTTGTTCCTTCAGTTTTTGCTTTGTTCTTATGCTTCACAGATGAGTGAAATCATTTGGTACTTGTCTTTCTCCACATGGCTTATTTCACTGAGCATAATACCCTCTAACTCCATCCATGTTGCTGCAAATGGTAGGATTTGTTTTCTTCTTATGGCTGAATATTATTCCATTGTGTATATGTGGCACATCTTCTTTATCCATTCATCTACTGATGGACACTTAGGTTGCTTCCATTTCTTGCCTATTGTAAATAGTGCTGCAATAAACATAGGGCTGCATATGTCTTTTTGAAACTGGGATCCTGAATTCTTAGGGTAAATTCCTAGGAGTGGAATTCCTGGATCAAATGGTATTTCTATTTTTAGTTTTTTGAGGAACTTCCATAATGCTTTCCACAATAGTTGAACTATTTTACATTCCCACCAGCTGTGTAGGAGGGTTCCCCTTTCTCCACATCCTTGCCAGCATTTGTTGTTCCTAGTCTTTTCTATGTTGGCCACCCTAACTGGTGTGAGGTGATATCTCATTGTGGTTTTAATTTGTGTTTCCCTGATAATTAGCGATGTGGAGCATCTTTACATCTGCCTGTTGGCCATCTAAATTTCTTCTTTGGAGAAGTGTGTGTTCATATCCTCTGTCCATTTTTTAGTAGGGTTATTTGCTTTTTGGGTGTTAAGACATGTGAGTTCTTTATGTATTTTGAATGTTAACCCCTTGTCAGATACGTCATTTACAAATATATTCTCCCATACTATAGGGTACCTTTTTGTTCTGCTGATGGTGTCCTTTGCTGTACAGAAGCATTTTAGCATGATGTAGTCCCATTTGTTCTTTTTTATTTTGTTCCCATTGCCCAGTATAATAGTTTTTTAGTTCTTCTTCCATTTGACAACGTTTCCCTACAATTCATTTTTCTTCTTCTTTGGAAAATATCCTCCTCAATTATAGACATCTTCTTACAGACTTCCATGACTTCTATGTACCATTTTGTATAGAACACCCTGATATCAGTGTTTGTCATGTTGCAGTTACAGGACATAGTGATTCTGAATCTGAGTTAGAATATAGCATCTGATATCAAATGATTCTTCATTTTTGTCTCATTGTAATGCTGATATCTTTGCAAAAATGAATTTCCCTTTCCTGATTTCTGTGTGCCTCCTGGATTCCCCCAATTCCATTAGTCATGCAAGACTGAAACCATTGAGCCTTCTTGTCTAAACTGCCTTAGCTAATAAAGGGTGAAGCCTAGATTCAACTGCTGACTTTTTTAAAACTCCAAAATACAGAATTTTATACAGTGCCTCTCAAACCTTAAGGTGCATATATGTAACCTACAACCTTTTAAAAATGTAGATTCTGATTCAGTGGGTCTTGGCCTGCCCTGAGATTGTGCATTGCTAACAAGTTTCCAGGTCTAGTCATGCTGCTTTATCTACACCATGGTATCAGTTGCTTGAATATTACCACCAATGATTCTGTGTATGTGGAGCCCAAAGAACCACGAATTTGGAAATAAACTTTCAACAAGTATTTGTGGAACATGAGTGGCTATAAAGTGCACAGGGTCAAATAGTATTTGTCTTTTATCCTCAAAGAGATTATAGTTTAACAAAGAGAAAAAGCCAAGGTCAAAAAATAAATGTAATTCATGGTGGAAAGTGACATATATCAACAGAAAGGCACAAAGTGGAAAGTGATATGATGTGCCACTTATGTCCAATTAAGGAGAATGTAAATAAAACCTCAGAAAGATGGGGCATTTAAGAAATCTTTGGAAGTAGAATTTCAAAAGGAACAATATGAATAACATGACAGGAACATCAGGAATAAGAAAAAGAGCACTCTAGATTGAAGAAATTGCTGGAACGTAGGCATAGAGGGAGGACACTGTGAAGCACCTACAGGGATCAGAAAGCCCTGTTTGGCTATGCTGTTGGGTGAGTGACATGTAGAAGAGTATAGGAAAGAAACTTGGAAAAGGGCTAAGAAACATGAGAACATTTTAAGGGTCACCAGATGTGAACTTGGCCTACATTCCACATGGAAAAGATCAGTAAGATACTCTGCTCACGGCATAGCTCGAATATTTCCAAATGTCTTTTAGACTAGGCTGGACTAGTCATCTCCCTTGAAGCAATAGAGACTTTTCTAGTTTCCCTGTTCACTGCAGCAAATATAATGTGTAAGGCAGGATGAGGTAAACAGATAATAGGCCCTAAATAACTATTAATCAGGTGAATAAATTGTCAACCACAAGGACATATTAATGTGGCAGTACTGGTGTAATGAATACAGTTAGGGATATGATTGACAGTATGTAAATGACTTCTAGGTAGTGCTTTTATGTATGGCATATAAATGACACTGTAAGTATGGCTATGGGTGCAGGACATAAACTATGAAAGAGTATCTTTAAGATTCGATTCTCATTCAAACATATTTTTACAATACTATTTGTCTACTTGTTATTCTGATTTAACAATTTAAGGTACATAAGTTTTGGCTTATCTTAATATCTCAGGGTTGCTTAGATCTTGATTCTTTGTACAACGTGAAAACATCAGAGTCCTTCTCTTTCCTCCACTAAGTCACCAAATTAAAACACAGGCAAGATTACAAGCAATGCTTGTTAGGAAAGTTAGATTCAAGCCATCTCAAATAAACATGCATTTCAATTAAAAAGTTACCTTTTTTTTTTTTTTACTTCTAGATAATACCTCTACCCTCCTATTTAAACTATTGCTTCTTAGATTCTCCTACATAAAATTCTAGATTTGTCACTCTAAGAATCTGGCACTCCAGAGGGTTCCCTTGCGACCTGCTCTAAGTCTCAGGTTATTGCCAGTCCTTAGTATCCTGCTGACTCAGTATTATTACATATGTGCCAAATATATAGGTCCTCTGTTTTTTTTTTTTTATTGAGCAAAGGAAGGTTCAAAAAAGGCAATCAATGTTTCAAGCCATTCATAATAATGATGTAAAAATACCAGCTATGCAAGCCTTTGGGGAGGTAATTGCTCAGCATTGGCCTTCGTGGAGGCTCAGAGTCACACAATGCAGCAAAGTGAGTGCAACTCAGACGCCTTCTTTGGAGCAAGTGTGACCCTAGGATACGGAACTACTATTTAAAGGCCCTTTAAAACTTAAAGGCTGTTTTTTAGGGACTTTTCTTCCTCCACATATTTTTATCTTACTCAGTTTCTTTGCTCTCCTGGTGAAGTGGGCACTTGTGTTCTAGGAATGTTTCTGATGTCCAGTTACCATGGGCACTGGAATGAGTCATTTCCCTCAGTTAACTAGAATTTGGAAATTGAAGAGTCTATTCTTTGTCCAGAACAGTTGACATGGTCTTTAGTTTCTTAGGAGAGATTTAGTTGAGAACCTTATATTATGGGTGAGCACACATTTGAGATCAGCTGCAATGTTTTCTCTGGGAAAATAGTACACTTAAGAGTTAAATATCATCCCAGTAACTGGTTTTCATTAGTAAGGAAGCTGAACTTGAAATTTATGACTCAGGAATAAGAGAGCAAAGGAACAGATTCATTAAAAGGCAGCTTCCTGATTACACAATCTCTACAACCAATGCATTTTAAAACTTTTTCAACAAACAAAATTCCTAGTCAGTGCACAAGACATGTATATAACATGTCTCTATATACATATAGAAAAGCATTGTTTGTCCAAGGCAGACAGACTGCTGACTGTGGTATGGTAACAAATTAAATGATAGAAACAAAATTCTTATACAATAAAAATGGTATATGGTTTTAAAACTTAAAATGGTATACCCTTTTATAACTGACAGAGAAATCAGAACCTATCTTTTGACAACAATTTTGAGGCAAATGACTAATTTCTCAAAAATAACTTCTGGGCACAGTGTCATGTTTACTTCAGTCAGAACACTTGTTACACTAATGGCACCAAATGTTGAAGGAGTGTGAACAAATAGAGTCCTCTTAGCCAAACTTCCTCAATTTGATTAATCATTTTTAGTTGGAATGGATTTTCCAGTGAGGTCACCATAATCTCCAAATAGCAGAAATTGAGACTGTTAATTTTTTTAAAGAAAAATAAGTGAAAAAGTTTTAATCTCCCTTTCTGAAAATATAAAAACAATGTTCTTAATATTACCAACATTTTCAGCAAAGGAAATATTTTCTCAAAAAATGTTAATCTATTTTATACTTATGTATTTTAATTCTAAGAAACTGCACCCACTCAGTGTTTTTCAACTCCATATTCTTTAACATGCCCCAAAGTTTGTCTGAAATAACCATAAACCATGACACCATTGGGCATTATTAATAATGAAGACCATGAAAAAGTATGTATTTAAAGCCTGATTAAAGCATATTTGAATGACCTTTATAAAATTCTAGAATGCCATGTATTATGCATGTTGACAGTGAGTGAGATGGGATAACCAGAGATAAAAAGGATTTTTGATCCTAGGGAAAAAGACATCCTGGCAGAATTTAGCCATAAAACATATTTTTGCAGCTACTTAAAACTAAAGAGATTTATAAATCTTTCCCTCTCTCCTCAAAGACCACTTCAGAAGAGAAATCATTCACAGAAATTTAAGTCTGAGGAAGTCACAGGAAACATTTCACCTTTGTACTTATTTTTGAATATCAAATTAAAATTTGCTGTATATATTTTTCCTGAGCTAAAGTGTTTTAAAAAATCAGATAAAAACTGATAGAGATTGGGTTCAGATTAGAGAAATTTTTAAATAATATCATTAATACACATGCAATCAGAAAGAATGATAAGCTCTATGAAGGAAAATGTACAGTGCCCAGTGAGAGAATGGTGAAGAGATATGGTTTGGATTATGGGGATCAAGGAAGTCTTTTCTGGGGAAGGACATATTTAAGCTGAGATCTGGAGGATTTGAGGTGGAAGGAATAGCAGGCTTCAAAACAACATTGAAAAAGAGCTTGGAGGATTTGATAAACAGAAAGTGGCCATGTGGCAGGAGAATGGAGATTTAGGAATGCAAAATTAGGCAGGCCCAGATAATACAAAGCTTTGTAGGCCATGGAAAAGAATTTGCATTTTACTTTAAACATAATGAAAAGCTTATAAGGGTTACATGAAGAGCAGTGACCTATCAAACATTACAGAAATATGGGACTTGCTGTTATGTGAAAAAATTAAAGGGGAAAAGAGAGAAATAAGAGAGATTAGTATGGAAGTCCATGAGACTAGTCTAAGGAGAGATGATGGTGGTTTTGACTAATGCGGTGGTATTGGTGATGGAGAAAAGTCAGTGGATTTAAGACACATGTTGAGATTTTTGTGATGGTATGATGTTGAAGGTAAAGGAGAGGTACTGAAAATACTTGGTTTCCTGTGTGGGAAAGTGCCTTTAACTAAGAAATAAAACTGTGCTTCATGCAATTCCTATCAATTATTGGAAGTAGGGTATTGTTGCATTGTCTATCCCTGCAATTTTGTCAGTTTTTGCTTCATACCTGTTGGAACCTGTTGTTAGAACAAACATAATATATGTACCTATTTGCCCTGTAAATTGTTTTATTATCAAATGTTTATTTCTAGAAACAATTTTTTGTGCATTTTGTCTGATGATATAGCCCCTACACTTTCTTTTGTTTAGTGCCTTTGTTTTCCACCATTTTGAGAAGTGTTTGTGTGTAAGTTGTTTTTCTTTAGTTATTTTCAAGATTTTCTCTTCATTTTTGTTCTTTATTCTCAGTTTGACTGTGGTATGTCTAAGTGTGATTATTTTTTTTGTTTATTTTACCTGGAGTTTATTGAGCTGTTCAGATGATAACCTTAATATTTTTAATCATATTTTAATTTGGAGAGATTGGGGCCAGTATTTCTTCAAATACTTTTTCAATTTTTTTGTCTTTCTCCTCTCCATGAAATTCCCATTATGTGAATGTTGCAGTGTGTTTGGTGTCCCTCAGGTCTCTGAAGCCCTGTTCATTTTTTTCATTCCTTTTCTTTCCTGCTGCTCAGACTGGATAATCTCACTTGAACCATCAAGTTTGATAAATCCTTCTTCTGCTAGCTGGACTCTGTTTTTGAGTTCCTTTAATGAATTTTTCTTTTCAGTTATTGTAACTTTCAACTGCAGAACTATTTTTATTTAATTCTTTAAATTATTACCTACCTCTTTTTAATATTCTTGGTGAGACATTGTTGGCATATTTCTCTTTATTTATTTAGATATGATTGCTTTTAGTTCTTTAAGCACATTTGTAGCAGATGATTTTAAATCTTTATGTACTAAGTCTGACATCTGAGCCCCCTCAGAGACATTATCTTTTGCCTCCTGTTTGGCTTTTTAGTGACATAGTTTTTTTTTTTGGTTCATGTCTCAATTTTTTGTTGGTAACTGGACACTTTTGATAATACATTGTAACAACATTGGTGTTAAGCCTCCCCACCGCGATCCAGATTTTGCTGTTGGGGTTTTATTCTTATTTTTATTTCTAGGTATTTGTTCTGAGACTTACCAAGACTAATCCTGTAAGTTCTGTATTTTCTGCAGTGTGCAACCACTGAATTCTCTGCTTGATTTTTTAGATCAAAACATTTTAAAACTTTTTAATTTAAGATAATTCTTAAACTTGTAAACCTAACTCCTATGAGTCAGCCGGATTCAGTATAATTTAGTGGACAGTCAATGCAGTGTTCAGTGAGATGTCATTAAATACTTTGGCTATCTATCTATTACCTTTTGCCAAAGGGACCTTATGAGATGGACTATTTACAAACTTTACGCCACTTAGAAGACAGCCTTAGCTTTCATTTCCTGCTTGCTCAGGACATCATGTTCAGCCAGAAATTAGAGTAGATTTTTTCTTAACCAGGTCTTTACAGGGCAGTGAGCAGTCTTTTAGATGTCCAGAAATAAGTCAGAGCTTTTCACATTTCCCTATAGCCATTTTGTTGGGAATAGTGAGGCCTTTAATTTTCTTTCAAGTTTTTTTGAAGTATAGTTGACATATAATATTAGTTTAAGGTGTACAACATAGTGTTTGACAATTATATACATTATGAAATGCTTACTCTGGTAAGTGTAATCATCTGTCACCATATAAAGTTATTACAGTATTATTTACTATATTCCCTATACTGTCTTTTCTATATCTACAACTTATATATTGATACCTGGAAGTTTATACCTCCTAATTTCCTTCACCTATTTCACCCATCTCTTTACCCACCACCCCTCTGGCAACCACCAATTTATTTTCTATATTTAGACCTCTGTTTCTGTTTGTTGGGTTTTTTTTTTGTTTGGTTTTTTTAGATTCCACATGTAAGTGAGATCATATGGTATTTGTCATTCTGCAGCTTATTTAACTTAGCATATATCCTCTAGGTACATCCATATTTTCATAAATGGCCAGATTTCATTCTTTTTATAAGACAGAATAATATTCCAATTGTGATATGTGTATATATAAGTATTCATATATATACACACACACTGTGATATATATATGAGATACATATATATAGACATGATATATATGTGTGTGTGTGTATATATATATGTCTTCTTTATCCATTCATCTATCAATAGATACTTTAGTTGCTTCTATTTGTGGCTATTGTAAATAATATTGCAATAACATAGGAGTGCATGTATCTTCTTGAATTAGTTTGTTTATATTTGTATGAATTCTTTATATAATTTGGATATGTCATTTGCAAATATCTTTTCCCATTCAGTAGGTTGCCTTTGTTTTTCCTTCATGTTAACCTTCATGTGCAATGTAGTTGCACTTGTTTAATTTTGCTTTTGTTTTCCTTCGCTGATGAGACAGATGCAGAAAAATGCTACTAAGGTCTGTGTCCAAGAATTTACTGCCTATGTTTTCTTCCAGAAGCTATATTGCTTCAGATATTACATTTAGATCTTTAATCCATTTTGGTCTTATTTTTGTGGATGGTGTAAGAAAGTGGGCCAGTTTCGTTTTTTTGGATGTAGCTTTTCAGTTTCCCAACACCATTTATTGAAGAGATTATCTTTCCTCACTATATACTACTATCTCCTGTGTCATATATTAACTGACCATATAAACATGGGCTTATTTCTGGAACCTCTCTTCTGTTACAATGATCTATGTGTCTGTTTTTGTGCTAGTACCATACTGTTTTGATTATGATAACTTTGTAGTATAGTTTGAAATCTAGGATTGTGATACCTCCAGTTTATTAAGATTTGCTTTGGTTATTCAGGTTCTTTTGTGGTTCCACAGAAATTTTAAGATTATTATTTTTAGTTCTATGAAAAATACTATTGGCATTTTGATAGGGATTTCATTGAATCTGGAAATTGCTTTAGGTAGTATGGATATTTTAACAATACTCATTCTTCTAGTCGATGAGTATGGTATTCCTTTCCATTCATATGTGTCACCTTCAATTTCTTGCATTGATATCTTATGGTTTTCAGAGTACAGATCTTTAGCCTCCTTGGTTAAATTTATTAATAGGCCTTTTATTCTTTTTGGTGCAATTATATTTGGGATTCTTTTTTAAATCTCTTTCTGCTACTTTGTTATTAGCATATAAATGCAACATATTTCTGTATATTAATGTATATAGTATCATGTCATCTACAAATAGTGACAGTTTTACTTCTTCCTTTCCAGTTTGGGTATCTTAAATGTCTATTTCTTGTTTGATTGTTGTGGCTAGCACTTTCTATATTATGTGGAATAAAGGTGGAAAAAGTAGACATCCTTGTCCTGTTACTGATTTTAGAGGGAATATTTTCAGCTTTTTATCATAAAGTATGATATTAGCTGTGGGTTTTTCATATATGGCCTTTATTTTCTTGTGGTATGTTTCCTCTGTACCCTCTTTGTTAAGTTTTTATCATGAACAGATGCTAAATTTTGTCAAATGATTTTTCAATATCTATGTATTGAGATGACCATATGGTTTTTATCCTTCCTTTTGTTAATTTCATATATTACATTGATTTGCAATACAGAACCATCCTTGCATTGCTGGAATAAGTCCCACTTGATCATGATAAATAATCCATTTAATATATTGTTGAACTTGGTTGCTTGTATTTTGTTGAGGAACTTTTGCTTCTATGTTCATCAGGGATATTGGGCTGTAATATTATTTCCTTATAGGGTCTTTGTTTGGTTTTTATATCACGGTGATGTTGGCCTCATAGAATGAATTCAGAAACATTCATTCCTCTTCTATTTTATTTGGGATAGTTTGAGGAGGATAGGTATTGACTCTTCTTTAAATGTTTGGTAGAATTCAGCTGTTTGGTATAATTCACTGGGAAGCTATCTGGTACTGGACTTGTGTGTTGGGAGTTTTTGGTTACCAGTTAAATTTTGTTACTAGTAATCAGTCTGTTGAGATTCTCTACCCTGATTCAGTCTTGGAAGGTTATATATTTCTAGGAATTTATATATTTCTTCTAGGTTGTCCATAATGTTGGGGTATACTTTTTCATAATTGTGTCTTATAATCTTTGTATTTTTGTGTTGTTAGTTTTAACTTCTTCTCTTATATTTTTTATCTGAATTTTTTTCTTGATAAATCTGGATAAAGGTCTATCAATTTTTTTATTTTATCAAATGTACATCACAGTGGTTCAGAAGTCCCCCTCTCCCTCCTCTGCCTATTCTCCTCCCTTTTGATAACCACTAGTCACTTCTCAGTGTCTATGAATCTAATGCTGTTTTGTTCCTTTTGTTTTGCTTTGTTTTAATATTCCACAAATAAGTTGTCATATGGTGTTTGTCTTTATCCACCTAATTTCAATGAGGATAATGCCCTCTAGATCCATCCATATTGTTGCAAATGGCAGCATTTATTTTTTATGACTGAATAATATTCCATTGTATTTATGTACCACATCTTATTTATCCATTCATCTATTGATGGACACTTAGGTTGCTTACATATCTTGGCTATTACAAAGAGTGAAATGATAAATATAGGGGTACATATATCTTTTCAAATCAAATATTTTATTTTCTTCAGGTAAATTCCTAGGAGTAGAATTACTCCTAGGGTTCTATTGTATTTCTATTTTTAGTTTTTTGAAGAATATCCATACTGATTTCCACAGCAGTTGCACCAATTTGCAGTCCCACCAACAATGTAGGAGGGTTCTTACTTCTCTGCACTTTTGCCAGCATTTCTTATCTTTTGGATAGTGACCATACTAACTGGTGTGAGATGATATCTCATTGTGGTTTTAATTTACATTTCCCTGATGATTAGTGATGTGGAACATCTTTTCATGTGCCTGTTGGCCATCTGAATTTCTTCTTTGGAGAAGTGTCTGTTCAGGACCTCTGCCCATTTTTTGGCCAGATTTTTTGTTTTTTTGAGGTGTTGAGGTGTATGAGTTCTTTATGTATTTTGGATGTTAACCTCTTATCAGATGAGTTATTTATGAATATATTCTCATGCTCTGTAGGTTGCCTTTTTGTTCTGCTAATGGTGTCCTTTGCTGTACAGAAGGATTTTAGTTTCATGTAGTTTCACTTATTCATTTTTATTTTGTTTCCCTTGCCCAAAGAGATGCATTCAGGAAAAAGTTGCCCATGTTTATATTCAAGAGACTTTTACCTATGTTTTCTTCTAACAGTTTATGGTTTCATGACACCCATTCGTCTGTAGTCCATTTCAAGTTTATTTTTGTGTATGGAGTTAGACAATAACAGTTTCATTTTCTTACATTTATCTGTCCAGTTTTGCCAATATCAGTTGTTGAAGAGGCTGTCTTTTCTCCATTGTATATTCATGGTTCCTTTATTATATATTAATTAGCCATAGATATGTGGATTTATAACTGGGCTCTATATTCTGTTCCATTGATCTATGGGTCTGTTCTTATTCCAGCACTAAATTGCTCTGATTACTGTAGATTTGTAGTAGAGCTTGAAGTCAGGGAGTGTAATCCCCCAGCTTTGTTCTTTCTCAGGATTGCTCTGGCTATTCAGGGTCTTTGGCTGTTCCATATGAATTTTAGAACTATTTGTTCTAGTTCATTGAAAAATAATGTTAGTATTTTGATAAGGATTGCATTGAATCTGTAAATTGCTTTGGGCAGGAGGCCATTTTGACAATATTAATTCTTCCTATCTATGAGTGTGGGATAGATTTCTATTTTTTGGTATCTTCTTTTATTTCTCTCATGAGTTCTTATGGTTTTCAGAGTATAGTTCTTTCACCCTCTTGGTTAGGTTTATCCTAGGTATTTTATTCTTTTTGATGCAATTATAAATGGAGTTGTCTTCCTGATTTCTTTTTCTGCTAGTGCATTGCTAGTACATAGGAATGCAACAGATTTCTGTGTATTAATTTTGTATCCTGCAACTTTGCTAAATTCAGTTATTAGTTCTAGTAGTTCTGGGGTAAATTCTTTAGGGTTTTCTATGTATAATATCATATGCAAATAGTGACAGTTTAACTTCCTTCTTACCAATCTGGATGTACTTTCTTTTTTTTGTCTTATTGCTGTGGCTAGGCCCTAGAGTACTATGTTGAATAAAAGTGGGGGTAGTGGGCATCCTTGTCTTGTTCCCGATATTAGAGGAAAAGCTTTCATCTTTTCACTGTTAAGTATGATGGCTGTGGGTTTGTCATATATGGCCTTTATTATGCTGAGGTACATACCTTCTATACTCATTTTGTTGAGAGGTTTTATCATGAATGGATGTTGAATTTTGTCAAATGCTTTCTACCATCTATTGATATGATAATGTGGTTTTTATCCTTCCTTTTGTTAATGTTGTATATGATATTAATGGTTTTATCAATATTGTACCATCCTTGCATCTCTGGAATAAATCCACTTGGTCATAATGGATGATCTTTTTTATGTATTTTTGGATTTGGTTCCCTAATATTTTGTTGAAGATTTCTGCATCTGTTCATCAGGGATATTGGTCTGTAATTTTCTTTTTTGTGTGTTGTTTTTGTCTGGTTTTGGCATTACAGTGATGCTGGTCTCTTAAATTTAGTTGGAAGTATTCTCTCCTCTTCTACTTTTTGGACTGGTTTAAGAAAGATGGTGTCTTGCCAATGGGTTTTAGCCCTGGACAAGTTCACTATGGATTCAGTGAGACTGAAAAAATGACAGTGGAATTTCAGGATGGAAAGGTTTATACCCAACTTTATTCCCATTGTGGCAGTCAATTACTAAAATCCCATCCACCTTAGAGTAAGTCCGCATGCAGTAAGATGGTCTCTGCTTCTGGGCCTTAATGTCCTCACAGCCATCTCAATATCTGTTCTTAGTGTTGCCACCACTCCAATCTCTGCTCTCCTGCAGCCTTGAAGCTGTGTAGCCAAGTTGCCCAGAACACTGGGCAGAGCACTTAATATAGAGTCAGTAACAATGTATTGCCTACACATATGTAGTGAGAAAACCAGGGATAGGTGAGAATCCTGGACATAGGAACCTTCACTTTCTCCACAGATGGGTATTAGCTTTTCTTTAAATGTTTGGTTGAATTAGGCTGTGAAACCATCTTAAGCTGCAATTTTCTTTTTGTGGAGATTTTTGATTACCAATTTGATTTCATTGCTGGTAATTGGTGTGTTCAGATTTTCTGTTTCTTCCTGGGTCAGTCTTAGAAGGTTGTATTTTTCTAGGAAGTTATCCATTTCCTCTAAGTAGTCCAATTTATTGGCATATAATTTTTCATAGTATTCTTCTCTAATAATTATATTTCTGTGGCATCCATTGTGATTATTCCTTCTTTGTTTCTGAATTTGTTTGTATGTGTACATTCTTTTCTTCCTTATAAGTCTAGTTAGGGGTTTATCTATTCTTTTTTCCTCCAAGAACCAGCTCCTGATTTTTTCCTATTGTTTCATTCTTCTTTATTTTATTTATTTCTGCTCTGATCTTTATTATGTCCCTCCTACCACTGGCTTTGAGTTTCCTTTGTTCTTCATTTTTTAATTTCTTAGTTGTGATTTCAGACTGTTTATGTGGGGTTTCTCTTGTTTCTTGAGGTAAGCCTGTATTGCTATGTACTTTCTTCTTAGAACTGCCTTTGCCATGTCCCACAGATTTTGGGCTGTTGTGTTTTTGTTTTCATTTGTCTCCATGTATTGCTTGATTTCTTTTAAATTTGTTCATTGATCCGTTGATTATTTAGAAGTATGTTGTTAGCCTCCATGCTTTTGTAAGTCTTTTTTATTCTTTGTGTAATTAATTTATAGTTTCATACTATTGTGGTCTGAGATGAGGCTTGATACAACTTCAGTCTTTTTAAATTTATTGAGGCTCTTTTTGTGGCCTAGTATGTGATCTATTCTGGAGAATATTCCATGTACACTTGAGAAAAATGTGTATCTTGCTACTTTTAGATGGAGTTTTCTGTAGATGTCTGTTAAGCCCATTTGATCTAATGTATTGTTCAGTGCCTCTGTTTCCTTATTTATTTTCCATCTGGTTGATCTGTCTATTGATGTAAGTGGTATTTTAAAGTATCCTAAAGTGAATGTGTTGCAATCTATTTCTCCCTTTAACTCTGTTAGTATTTGTTTTACATATTTAGATGCTCCTATGTTGGGTGCATAGATATTTATAATAGTTATATCCTCTTGTTGGGCTGACCCCTTTATCATTACACAATGTACTTCTTTGTCTCTTGTTACTTTCTTTATTTTGAAATCAGTTTTGTGTAAGTACTGCTACTCCTGCATTCTTGTCCCTATTATTTTCATGTAATATCTTTTACCATCCCTTCACTTTGAGTCTGTGTATGCTTTTGGGTCTGAAATGAGTCTCTTGTAGGCAGCATATAGATGGTTCTTGTTTCCTTATCCATTCTGACACTCTGTCTTTTGATTGGTGCATTCAGTCTATTTATATTTAGGGTAATTATTGATAGAGATGTACCTATTGCCATTTTATTAAATTTTTTCATTTTTTATATCACCTCTCTGTTCCTTTCTTCCTCCCTTACAGTCTTCTCTTGTTACTGATGGCTTTCTTTAGTGTTGTAATTGGAATTCTCTCTCTTTTTGAAATTTATTTTTTTTGTGTGTGTTTATTACAGGCTTCAGTTTTGTGGTTACCAAAGGTTCAAAGATAGCTTCTTTACTATATTATAGTCTATCTTAAATTGCTGATTACAAACAAAACCTAAAGGTACTTTATTTCCTTCTTCCTCCTCTACATTTTTCATATTAAATGTTATGCTCTGCACTTTGTGTATTTCTTGAATGATTTTGTGCATAGTTGATTTTACTTCTTTTGTTTTGTTTTTATTTCCTACTTTCTTGGTAATTAGTTGGTCTACCACCTTTACTGTGGATTTATTTTCATTGGTGAAAGCTGTTTAGCTTTAGGGTCACTTCCATCTACAGAAATATGTAGATGGAAGACTGGCTTAGTGGTGGTGAATTTCTTCAACTTTTGTTTATCTGGAAATTATTTAATCTCTGCTTCAAATTTGAATGATAATCTCACCAGGTAAAGGATTCTTGATTAGAGGTCCTTCTGTTTCAGCACATTAAATATACCATGCTTCTCCCTTCTGACCTGAAGTGTTTCTCTTGAGAACTCTGCTGATAGCCTGATGGAATTTCCTTTATAAGTAATCTTTTTTCTCTCTCTAGATGCTTTCAACATTCTCTCCTTATCCTTGATCTTTGACATTTTAATTATTATATGTCTTGGTGTTGTCTTGCTGCAGTTCCTTTTGTTAGGTGATCTCTGTGCTTCTATGACCTAAGTATCTATTTCCTTCCCCAGATTGGGGAAGTTTTCAACAATTATTTCCTTAAAGAAACTTTCTATCCCTTTGTCTTTCTCTTCTCCTTCTAGTACCCCAATTATACAACTATTGTTTTGTTTGAACTGGTCACATAGCTCTCATCACTCATTCCTAGAGATCCTTTCTTCTCTCCATTACTCAGCTGTTTTGTTTTCCTGCTCTCTAATTTCTATTTGATTTAAATTCTCCTTTGCATGATCTAATCCACTTTGAAATCCTTCCACTGTATGTTTCATTCCAGATACTGTATTCTTCAGCTCTGAGTGGTTCTTTATCAGATTTTTATTTCTTTGTTGAAGTCCTCTCTGAGATCTTGAATATTTTTCTGTAAATCTGTGAGCTTGTTTATGACTTTTATTTTGAAATATTTATAAAGAAAGTTGATGATCTGTTTCATTTAGCCCTTTTTCTGGGGTTTTATCCTGTAGTTTTGATTGGATCAAATTCCACTGTCTCATCATTTTGTCAAGGATTCTGTACTTCTTCCTTTGTTTTGCTTTTCTCTGTTATACCTTCTGGTCTAAAGAGTAATAGCTTAATGAAGAAGGTGTGCTATGGTGCCCAGAAGCTCAAGATTCTTTATTTTCCAGTACTTATTTCTATTTTGGGGGGACCCGCTGTGAGCATGCCATAGGTGGGGAGCCTTTCTGCCTGGCTTCTGTCTGGTCTAAATCTGGATGGGCAGTTTGTTTGAGCCACTGCCTTTGCGATCAGCTCAGAAATCTCTGCTGAGCTCCCTGTGGGCAGGGCTGCCCCTGCCTGTCCTGTAGCAATGGCTGGGCTGCATGGTTAGAGTGGTGAGTATTCCAATGTGCTCCAGCCAGATGCTCATCACCAGGTTTGGACACTGACGGGGAGGAACGAGCTCTTGGGGGTGGTTCTTTAGGCACCTCTCTGGTTGGCTGAAATGGAGCCAAGAAATCTGGGAGAGTCTGCCTCTACCTGCCAGGCAGCAAAGTCTGATGCTGCCGCTGGGCCAAGTGAATTGGCTCCCAGCAGCACGTAGCGAGGAGCCTCCGGGCTGTGTTGACAGTAAGAGGGGTGGAGCAACTGGAGCTTCTGAGAGATCCTGATCTGTTGGGCCAAGGAAGAGCTAGTGAGGTATCCTCCACCTGCCCTTTCTCCTGAGGAGAGAGAGCCATCCAACCCTCGTCACCTCTGGTACCCCTCTTACTACTGGCAAGTCTTTCAAACTGCTGCCCCTGCTTTGGGCCTCAGGACTGGTGGAGCATGCCTGCCCTCCACCCTGGCTGGAGTCTCAGCTCCCCAGAAATGTTCTGCCTGCCCCTGGTTGTCCAGTGCTGATAATCACTAGAACCCAATGTAATGTGGGCTCCTGCTCCCAGAGAAGATTTCTGGGGCTAGGTGTGCAGTGCTTCAGGGCTCCTACCCTCTACCTTCTCTGTTTCTCTTTCTCCTGCCTGTAGGTTGGTGTTGGGGGAGGGCTTGGGTCCTGCCTCTCTCTTGGCATTGCTGCCTCACCCTTTTCTGTGTGGTCCTCTCTTCTTCCTCAGATGTAGGGGGCCTGTTCTTCAGTCTTCAGGTTGTTTTCAGGTCTAGTTGTATTTGCTGTATTTTCCTCATTTATGTGTTTTTGGGAGGAGGTTTCCATCTTGCCTTCCTAGTCTGCCATTTTTAATTCAGTAATCAATGATCTATCAATTTTATCTCTTCTAAAAACTAGCTCTCTGTGTTTTATTGATCTACTCTATTTTTTAAGTCTCAATTTTATCCATTTATGCTTTGAATTTTATTATTTCCTTGCTGCTACTAACTGGTCTTAGTTTCTTTCCTTACTCCTTTAGGTGTAAGATTGGATTGCTTGAAAATTTTTTTTTAAGTAGGCCTCTGTTGCTCTAAACTTCCCTCTTAGAACTGCTTTTGCTGCACCCCAAAGATTTTGAACCGTTATGTTTCTATTTCATCTGTCTCCATGGTTTAAGAAAATTTGTTCATTGACTCATTGGTTGTAAAGTAGCATGCTATTTAGCCTCCATGTGATTGTGTTTTTTCCATTTTTTTCTTGTAATTGATTTTTAGTTTCATGTCATTGTGGTGAGAGAAGACGCTTGATATAATTTCAATTATCTTAAATTTACTGAAACTTATTTTGTGGCCTAACCTTGATCTATCCTGGAAAATATTACATGTGTACTTGAAAAGAATGTGTATTCTGCTGTTTCTTTATGCATCTGTAAAATCCATGTGTCTAGTGTGTCTTTCAAAGCCACTTGTTGATTTCCTGTTTGGACAATCTATCCATGGATGCAAGTGGGCTGTTTAAGTCTCCTATTATTGTATTACTGTCATTTTCTCCCTTTATGTCTGTTCATGTTTGCTTTATGTATTTAGGAGTTCCTCTTCTGAGTGATGAATATTTACCATTTATTATATCCTCCTCTTGGATTGATCACTTTGAAATTATGTAATGCCCTTCTTTGCTTTTAAGTCTTCATTTTAACAGTCTTTTAAATAATCTTTGTTTTACAGTTGGTTATGTCTAGCATAAGTATTCCTACCCAGCCTTTTCTCCTTGCCATTTGTATAGAATACTTTCCCAGTCCCTTCACTGTAAGTCTGTATGTGTCTTTATGTCGGAAGTGAATCTCCCGTAGGCAGCATATAGGTGGGACTTGTTTTTGATTTTTTCAGTCACCCAGTGTGTCTTGACTGGAGCATTTAGTCATTTATATTTAAAGTAATTATTGATAGGTATATACTATTGCCATTTTGTTAACTGTTTTCTGATTGTTTTTGTAGTTTTTTTCTGTTTTTTTAGTCTTCTCATGCTCTTTCCCTTGTGATTTGATGAGTTTCTTTAGTATATATTTTGATTCCTTTCTCTTTATATTTTGAATAGTTATTATAGGTTTTTGGTTTGCATTTACCATGAGGTTCATATGTAACATCCCAAATATAATAAAGCAGTCTATATTAACTTGATAATCATTTAACTTCAAACACATTCTTAAAGCACTACATTTTTACTCTCTCCCTTCACTTTTTTTATTTATAACATAATATTTTATATCTTTCTATTTTGTGTATCCCTTAAGCAGTATTTGTAGATATAGCTTTACTAATTTTCTTTTAACCTTCATACTTGCTTTATGAGTGATTAATCTACTACCTTTACTATATGTTTGCTTTTACTAATGAAATGTTTTCCTTTCATAATTTTCTTCTATTAATGGTCTTTCTGCTTGAATAAATCCTTTTACCATTTCTTGTAAGGCTATTTTAGTGGTGATAAATTTCTTTAACTCCTATTTGGGAAACTTTTTATCTCTCCTCCAGTCTAAATGACAACAATGCTAATGTTGAGTATTTTTATTTGTAGGTATTTTTGTTTTCCCTTTAAGCATTTTGAATCTTGCCACTCCATTTAGCCTGTGAAATTTCTTTTGAAAAGTCAACTGATAACCTTATGGCTATCAGTAAGTAACTACTTGCTTTTCTTTTACTGCTTTTAAGATTCTTTTTATTTTTAATTTTTGCCACATTAATTATGTGGCTTAGTATGGACCTCCTTGAGCTCTTGTTTACAGCTCTGTTTTGTAGAACTAGGTCTGTTTCCTTCCCCAGGTTAGGCAACTTTTCAGCTATTATTTCCTCAAACAAGTTTCCTTCCCAACCCCTTCCCTTCTGTTTCTGGGACCACCATAATGTTAATATTAGTATACTTGATGTTGCCCTACAGGTCCCTTAAAACCTCATTTAAAAAAATTAGACTTACTTTTTGCTATTTGGCTTGGGTGCTTTCCTCTTCCTTGTCTTCCAGATCATGGAACTGTTTTTCTGCATCCTCCAATCTGCTGTTGATTTCCTCTAGTGAATTTTTTCATTTCAATTAAAACTGTACTCAGCTTTGATTGGTTCTTTATATCTCCTATCCCTTTGTTGAAGTTCTCAATGAGTTCATACACTCTTTTCTCAAGTCCAGTGAGCATCTTTATGACCATCACTTTGAGCTCTTTATCAGGTAGATTGTTCATCTCCATTTCATTTAGTTCTTTTTCTCATGTTTTGTCTTTTTTTTTCACTTGGAACAAATTAATCTGTCTCATTTTGACTTTTTGTGTTTCTTTCTATGAATTAGGTAGAACAACTATTTCTCCAAATCTTAAAGGAGTGGCCTTATATAGGAATGTTCCCTGTGCTGACTGTGTGTTTGGCAGCTTTGACTGGGTGGAACGGGAGCAGACACAGGCTGGGGTCCTGAGCCAGAGTGGGCATGGACCAGGTCATTCCACACAGGGGACATCCTGGCAGGATGCTTGAGCCAGGCATGGGTCATGGGGCACTCTGCACCTGCTGTGCTGTCAGGATGGCTGAAACTGTAGTGAACATAGTCTGGGGGGTGCCCTGAGCTTTTACACCCTGGTTGTGTGGGTGAGATACCTGGATCTGGAGTGGGCACAGGCCAGGGGTGTACTGGTGCATGCTGTTCCAGGGCTGCCTTGGTGGTATGGCTGGAAATGGGGTGTGCAAGGACAAGGAGCCACCTTGGAGGGACAGCTAGATATGATGTGGGCTAGTTGTCTGGGTTTTGCTGTGGTAGCCATAGCAGCCCAAATAAAGCATCTGGGCCTCTTGTCTGCACTATCAAGGTGAAGGTAGAATATAAATAATGGCAATCTCCTGTGCCTTGGACCCTGGAAAGAGTTCCAGTAGGTCCCTTACTATTTGCTTTAGGGTCAATAAATAGATTTCTTTCACTTAAAGTCAAGTTGACACTTAAAACATTTTAAAATTATTTGCTATGCCCAGTGTGGGTGAATCTGCATGTGGACCCCTCAGTGACATCTCTCCCTACTGCAGGTTTTAGTACTTGATGTGGAGTTCTTGTTATTGCCATCTCTCTGTGGCTTATATTTTTTGTTGTGCATAAACTGTCCAGTCAGCTCTCAGTCCTTCTTTAGGAAGACTTGCTCTATACATAGGTATAGATTTGGTGTAGCTGTAGGAGAAGGTGAGTTCCATGTCTTCCTGTGCTGCCATCTTGGGATACCCCTCTCTCCAACATTTGCTTTTAAATTCCTGGTCAGGCTCCTTTGTTCCAACTGAAATAATAGCTTTTGGAAGCTTCAATGTTGCTAGCAGATTGGAATTCCTTCAGAAATGATGTGTGGGATAGTACTCCTCTCCTCCCCACTTGGCTAAGCTGACATCTGAGTTAAATCAAAAAGCTATAACACCTTGTTAATAGAGATTTTCCATGGAACTGAATCATTGGACATTATTTTGACTATTCTGGGGATGGTGTTTCTTATAGAGCTCCAAAAGAGTTCAGTCCTGTCAAATGGCTGCAAGACTTGGTTCTTCAAGGATATTGCACCAGTGGCATGGGGAGAGCAGAGGGATGGGAATAGCCCCAGCTTAAAATGTCACGCACTCTCACTGTGTAAAGAAGTTCAATAGTTTCTCTTGCATAGATGATTCTGTTTGTCCTTGTTCCAATCATTCCTGTTCACTTCATTGGTAAAGGAGGGCTCCATTAGTTTAAATAATATAAGCCAGCTGAACAACATCTGACAGAGGACACATGAAACTAGCAATAGTTTATTATTCACATACACCCACAGCCTGTGAGAAGAGAGCACCACATGCCGTGCAAGGTCTATATCGAAGCTGCAGTTGTAAATATGAGTAAACCAGAAGGGGCTGTGGGAGATAGGTTTTATAGTAACAGGAGGTTAAGACATCCTTATTCATCTTAGGAGGACATGACTGGCTTGTCAGAATAATTTTGCTGGCTGGCAGAGGGGTGAAACCACTTAGACTGAGGCCCAAGTGAAGTGCAGCCAGTACAGCTGATAGGGGAACTACCTGGGCCAGTCTTCCTGATTGGCCTGAAAGAGAGGTGTATCTGTTAATAGCAGAGGAAGTCCTAACTAGGCCTTTGGGGGCCCAATGGGGCACGAAGATATAAAGGAAGCCTTACAATTTAGCTCTGTGGCTTCAGTTAATTTCTAGAGTTTTAGAAATGGTTACTTTTAATTATTGTGCATTTTTGTCATTTTTGTGAGAAAGTAAGTGGTTCAAGGAGATTCTCACTATGTCATTCCAGAAGTCAATCTCTAATTTGCCTTGATTTGAATATTAGAATTAAGTCTTTTCTGCTGGAAGGCTCACCATTAAATAGAATCAGTCATGGGGACTTTAGAAAAGACCTTGATAAAAGTGATATTTTCTCAAAGGACCATCATTCTGTTTGGATTTTTTTCAAATGTGTCAATTCCTTATGTAGACTAGACATGGAGCAGGGATACACAAAAATACATGTGGTGCCGAAGCTGGAAGGTATTCTAAAGTATTAATAAAGGTTTTCCCCTTCAGTTGATTTGATATAAGTGACAGTTATTGTTTGTCTTCATATTATTCTATTTTAGAAATTTCTATGATATAAATATATCACTTGGATAGTCAGAGGGATAAAAAATAAATCTCTTAAAATATGCCAACAATTGACAATGATAATTTAATCATGGCATAATGCCATTATCAGCTATTAATAATTAAGTCAGGAATAATTTATTACAGAAAATATAGTTTTAGAGAAATAACATGATTTTTAGAGTAATACCTGTGTCTTCATTCACCCTTTTATACTACTTCTATGTTTGAATGTCATTTTCCATGCTTTTAAAAATGGGAAGAATCTGCACAGCATTGATATAAGAATTAAAATAATTAATTAAAAATGTAGGCATTTAGTAAACTCTTAATAATTGTTTTATATCATCTGTGCTTCATAGCAGAAATAAGAAACACTGCAGTAGTATCCAGTAGTAATATTACTGTGAATGAAACAAGTAAAGGGAAAGTTGTGGGAATTACATACAGAATAGCCTAGTGGAGACCGGGTTGTGGGCACTTGTTTGGAGAGAGGCACAAAGGATTTCACAATGTTGTAAAAGCCAAACATCACTAATTTTATTTTTTGAAATTTTACCTGGACCTGGCTTATTATCTTTATACTGTAGACTAATGGATTTTTTTTGTTTTATTTTTTTTACCCATGTTTACTCTAATGTTACTCTATGCTTTCTACATTTACCCTACACTTATTCTTTACTGCCTGATTGTTGTAACTGCTTAGGTCTTTGGTATTCTTTGAGTATCTTATAAGATACTGCAAAATGTGCTTCTATAATTGTAATAGTTTTATTTCCTTAGGCATTTCTTTTTTCTAAACATTTTATGTATTTTTTTCTAAATAGTTTCAGGAATCCCACTGTGGATATCAGATGCCACGTGCTTGAAGTTTTATTTTTTTACTTGCCCCTTTTACTTTTGGCATCATAATTCATCTGGGACCTTACCTTTTGGAAAGAAGTTGGTATTTATAATGAAAGATTAGTTCTGTATATAAACTTATGCTATGTTCATATCTGTGTAAAGAATGGGGCTATATGTTTTCCATAAACCTGTATATATAGATAGGTAACCTTAAGTTCCAAACTATAACATAAAATTCTAGTTTAAACTCTGTGTAATCTAATTGCCAGCATCATTTGACTTGATTTCAACTTTTCATTTTACCAATAAAATATAAAGAGAATAGCAAAGACTTTAAGATTTAACAAATCATTAAATATAACCAGGCTCAGTAATTAAGTAGTTTTTAAAACAATATATATTCCTAAGATGAATATTTCAGAGTTAAAAATTCTTAATATTTAATTCTTACATATATTTGTTTGTTATGCAAAATTCCTACAACCATTGACGAATGTGAAATATGGCTTTCTAAAGCTATTATGTGCTGATAATATGTGGTCAAAGTATGAGCAATCCAGCTGCTTCTATTACCACAGATTTGGAATAAAAGGTCTAAACACATTTCTCAAAGAAAAAAAAAAAACTGTACTCTGAAGGGCTTTTCCTAGCATGAAAAACTTGTGAATGTTTTGTCATTTCTGCAAAACTGTGAAAACACCAACACAGCTAGTTTACTCATCCTTGATTTCCCCAGATGGCTCAGTTCCCATTAACTCACCAGAGAATGAGATGCAGACCCAGCGCCTTTACATGTCATTTTGACAAGACATAATGTCCGATCTTGTTTGTGTACGCCTTTCCCTTCTACCTCAAGCCCGCTTCACTACTGGTGGTCTGCCCTTGTGCAACACAGATGTTTCTCTCTCTCCACTGCATGCTTTATTTTTCAAGTAGCTTGGGAGAGCATATGTTTCCATGTGAGCCTGTTCCTTCCTTCTCCCAACACCTTGTGCTACATAAACAATCCTCATCTGCCCCCTCAGATCTGGGACGCACGAGACTTTCACAGATGTCGATTCCTTTTTCAGCCTGTTTGCCTCTGGTGAACACGGTCTTCAGATAATGTCTCCCTTCCTTCTCTGCTCCAAATGACTCAGAATGCATACTTTTTTCCTCCTTTCAACTCAGTTTCCTTCTGTGACCCCAGCATGTTTTCATCCCCTTTCTTCTAAGTCTCTCTTTGTACTAGCTCTCCAGATGGGATCAAGCAGGAGCTCTTCCTGCTTCTCATTTTATTCTCCTTACAACGGTTTGGTTTGCAGGAACAGAAGAAGTAAACTTCACACGTTAAATATTTTACATGCATGGCCACCTGTATTTTTCTGATTTGTTTCTTTGACTTTTTATGTTTTTTCCATGTTCTACTTTCATATTTCATAACTGCCACATTTGTTTTCAATTTTGCTAGTTCATTACAAATAAGGAAATCTCAAATATATGCACATAATTATATATCACATACAGTTACATATAAAACAGGGTAACAATTACTTTAATATCACTTTCTGTTTTCTTTTGTAGAAGAGGAATCTCAGCTTCTCTTTCATTTATTCAACACATATTTGTTGAGTATGTGCTATGTGACAGGAATTCCTCTGGGTAACAGTGTTAGGGTAGTAAACAAAATAGAAAAGGTCTCCCCTTTCAAGGAATTTTATATCGTAATGTGAGAGACAGAGGTAATAATCAAGTACACAAAGGATTAAGATAATTAAAAGAAGATGTTGATAGATCTGAAATTTGAATGATAAACGGAAGCCTGGAAGCAAAAATAGGGTGATGAGAATTCCTGAGTGGGGGGAAGGAACAAGTGCAAAGCCCCTTCAGAAGGACTGATGTTGGCATGACTGAGAAACAAAAGAGAGGTCCCTGTTACTGAAGGATCATAATGAGCCTGGCAGGAAAGGGAAGAAAGAGTGTTACTGGGGCAGAAGTCCAGGGCCAGATCGCAGAGGGCTTCTGAGGACAAGGTTAGAATATTCAGTTTTATTCCATATGTCCTAAGAAGCCATGGAGGCTTTAAAGCAGGGACATAACATGATCTGACTTACATTTTAAAGACATCACTTTGGCCACTGTGATCATTTCTTATAGTGGATTGAAAGGTAAAAAAGACAAGACAGATGTGGGCTTAAAAATTTTTTTGCATTCTTATTTTTAAAGATTTTTTTATTTAAAAAAAGCAGTTTAGGTTCACAATCAAATTTAAAGGAAGATACAGAGATTTCTCTTATTCCCACTGCCCGCACACATGCATAGCTTCCTGTGCTATCAACATCACTCACCAGAGTGCTACATTTTTTACTAAGGAGGAACCTACACTGACACCTCATAATCACCCACAGCCTGTAGTTTACCTGAGGAAGCATTCTTGGTGTTGTACAGCCTATGAGTTTGGACAAACGTATAATAACCTGTATGCATCATTAGGCTCTCAAAGAGAATATTATTCTGCCCTATAAAGCCTTTGTGTTCTGCCTATTCATCCCCTCTCCCTACGCCCCAGAAATCATTGATCTTTTTACTGCCTCCATAGTTCTGCCTTTCCCATAACATAAAGTTGGTATCATATGGTATGTAGGCTTTCAGACTTAGTAATTTGCATTTAGGTTTCCTCCGTGTCTTTTCATGGCTTGGTGACTCATCTCTTTTTAGGGCTAAGTAATATTCCATTGTCTGAATGTCATGATATTTTGTAGTTAACAACCTTGCTATGATTGTGATTAGCCATAAAAGGATTTTAGAGATTCTACTAGCTTCTGTGTTTTTTTTTAATCTCCTCTGAACCAGCCTGCACTATTTGTAGTAGAATGATGATGACCTTTCCCTATTTCAAATTCAAATTCCTTATCTTGGCATATAAAGATTTCTGCAATTTTACCCTTGAATTTTTTATTTTAGGATTTTCTCTTCACATGACCAATACACCGTGTTATAAGCCTCAGCTCTATGGCAGCACATCCCGGCTCCTCACCAGGGCTTCTGACTCACCCTGCTTCCTTCCCATTGCCTGTTGGGGAAGCAACTACCCTTGCCACCCAGCTTCCTCTGTGAGGCGTTCCTGACCATCTGGTGTGTACACAGTCTCCTGTACAAGCCTCCCAAACAGTATTTAGGAATGAGTAGAGAAGACAAGACTGGGAAACCCTGTAGAGCTAGCGCGGGCAAACATTACAAAGGGCCTTAAGGACGGGCTGAGGACTTGTGGACTTTAACCCCAAGGTTGTAGACGGACTCCTGAAGAATTTCAGTGTGAGGAATACAAGATCAGATTTGCCCTTTCGAAAGTCCGCTCTGACAATATACTGCCAAGAGGAGCAGGTGGGGTGACAAAAATGAGCCTGGAAGCAGGCTATTGCATTAGGCTAGATAAGATATGATGGGGTCTTAAAACATTCACATACACACATGTGCACTCACAGAAATAACAGTCGAAATGGAGAAGGAAGGATATGTTCAGAATGACTTCAAGAGTGCCTGACTGATGACTGGTGGGTAGAGGAGAGCAATTCAGTAAGAGAAAGGGAGGGAGAGTCAAGAATCCCTCCCGTTTCTGTCTTGAGCATCAGGCCAGATATCGGTGTAGTTCAGCAGTGTAGGCATATGCAGTAAAATTTTGGGAAACACACGGCCCATTTTAACAACAATTACTGTTGTTCTTTTTTTTAATGTGTCACCATTGTGCTTTCCATTTTATAAATTCACCCTTGTTTATTGTTGTTTGCCTTTATTTACCCTACTATGATTTGTTTTCCTTTTTAAAATGTTAGTTCTTAGCTTTTTAATTACCTGTAGTAATGCTAAAGTAGAAGAATTAGGCATTTATATACTTTATTCCCATAGGATTAGAGTGTTCTCTAGTGGGCAGGTGTATTTAAAATGGTAATATTTCCAGAATCTCTTGTAGGACCTTAGTGCATCTCCATATCAATAGGTAAGTACACGGGGAAGTGAGGGCATACCTGGACCGCAGAGGTTGGGTGGGCTCCCTTCTACAATCCAGCTGTGAGAGACACAGGAGATCAGGAGTGGACAACTCCTTGTAAACAATAAATGGGTTTCTCCCACTTTCTTTCTCCCATTGACTGATTTCAGTTTGCAAGGTATTTTTCCCCAGGATTCCCTCCCTACCCACCAGATTTACAGCAGGTGCTTGCGGGACTCAGGGAAATTAAAGCAGGGCTGCTTGTGGATTTACGTTCTTTTCCTCCTTCCCTCGCCATCTCAGCATGCCTCTGTCCTCCTACAACACAATTCTTTGATTTCTATTTAAGAGACACCCAATAACTATTTCCTTAATACTTCATATTTTCCTCACAAATGGGTAATATTAAGCAGTTTTTAACTGATAAAGAAACTTTATGTCCTTCAACCTAGTAAAGTGTGCCAATTTTTATTTTAGCGAACTGCCTCTTTTGCCATGGGTTTTTTTAAGCAGAAAAAAAATACCCCACACGGAGGTTTGTTTATGAATAGTACATGCTCTTCTGCATGAATTGTTGTGTATCCCCCTTACTTTAGAATTTGACTCCATAAATGGATTAGACCACTTAAGACTTTTCTCAAACAGACGTTTTCAGATTATGAATTGCATTTACTCTAATGGGAGAAAAGATTATCACCAAATCATTTACAATGATTTTAAAATGCATTCATTGGACATTTATTAAGCATCTACTATGATCTAAAGCACAAAATCACTGCTCTGAAGGAACCTGCATTCCAGAGAGGGAAAAGCTGACAACCAGATAATTAAATGAAATAGGCTTTGTTACCCTCTGACAACTAAAGAGAAAAGGAAGCAGGACAGGGAATAGTTCTAGTTTATAACTCTCGTGACAGCATAATAATCAATAGTGACCCCTTTCAGTTTCACATTGTGTCAGTTTGGAATTTTATGGTCAAACTAGGTATTGGGGATGTTATGTGGGGAGAAATTGCAATTTTAGCTAGATTAGCCAGGAAGGCCTCACAGAGAAAATGACATTTAAGTAAGACCTGCGGAGATGAAGAAGGGATTAATGCAGACATCTTGGGGATGGATTCCAGACAGAGGGAACAGCATATGCAAAGGCCCTGAAATACTCATATCTGGTATGTTTAAGGAATAAGAAGAAGGGCAGCATGCCTGAAGGAGAAGCTTGCGGATGACTGTAGAAGTAGGTGGGAACTTCAAGGTGAGTGGAGGTTGGGTTGGAAACATCTTCTAAGCCTTTTAGGTCATTGTGCCCTGAATGAGATAGAAGCCATGGCAGGATTTTCAGCAGATGAATAACTTGATCTGATTCATATTTTAATAGAATTATTTTGTTTGCCTTGGAGAGAACAGACTCTAGGAGAAAGGGTAAAAACAGGGAGACTAGTTCAGAACTAAATCATTTAGGCTTGAAAAGCTGGTGGCTCAAAATAGGGTGATAGCAGTTGAAGGAATGAGATGTAGCTGGATTCCTGAGTATGTGTATATAAGAGGAGGAATAAAGCATGCTTTTAGAATTTGGCTTAAGCCACCAGCTTAAGCTGGGTGTTCAGCAGTTCTAGGTTTCCGCACCCTCCCTGCTTTGTTTCTCTTTCTCGTGCCAGTAAGTTGGGGTGGGGGAAGGGCTGGGGTCCCACTGGATCAAAGTTTTGGTACGTTACCCTGTTTTGTGAGGTCTGCTCTGTTCTCCAGGTGTATGCAGTGTGGTACAGCCTTCTTTCCTTTTGGTCTTTTAGGATTAACTGTATTAACTATATTTTTGTATTATATGTGGTTTGGGGAGGAGTTCTCTGTCTCACCTCTCACACTGCCATCTTTAATCTCTATCCTCTTCCTTGTTTCTTAATGTAGTTTTTTATCACTATGTATTTCCCTCATAGAACTGATTTTGCTGAATCCTGTAAGTTTTGGTATATTGTATTTCCATTTTTGTCTCAAGGCATTTAAAAATTTTTCTTTTGATTTCCTTTGATCCATTGGTAGTTCAGTATTTTTTATTTATTTTCCACATATTTTTGTACATTCCACTTTTCTTCTTGTAATTCATTTCTTGTTTCATAGTATTGTGGTCAGAAGAGATGCTTGATATAATTTCACTTCAAATGTATTAAGATTTTTTTTGTGACCTAACGTATGATTTATCCTAGAGAATGTGCCGTGTGCATTTGAAAGAATGTGTATTCTGTTTTTGGTTGGGAGGTTCTGTAAATGTCTTTTAAGTCCATCTTATCTAATGAGTAGTTTCAGTCCAATTTTTCCTTATTGGTTTTCTATCTGGATGATCTATTGTTGAAAGTTGGGTATTGAGTTCTTCCACTATTATTGTATTGCTGTCTAATTCTCCCTGTCTGTTAATATTTGCTTTGTATATATACATGTTCCTATATTGAGTTCATAAATATTTACCATCCTTCTATCCCTGTATTTCTGTGGTGTCCATAGTTATTTTTTCCTTTCTCATATATGATTCTGTTTATGTGTGTAGACTCTCTTTTTTTCTTGATAAGTCTGGCTAGGGGTTTATCTATTTTGTTTATTTTCTTGAAGAACCAGCTCTTGCTTTCATGATTCTTTCTATAGTTTTATTTTTCTCGATTTTATTTATTTCTGCTCTAATCTTTATTATGTCCCTCCTTCTATTAACTTTGGGCCTCATTTCTTCTTCCTTTTCTAGTTTCATTATTTTAGTTTCAAACTAATTCTAGTTTTATTAATTGTGAGTTTAGACTATTCATATGGGATTGTTCTTCTTTCCTGAGGTAGGACTGTATTGCAATATACTTCCTGATTAGTATGGCCTTTGCTGCTTCCCACAGATTTTATGGTGTTGAATTTTTGTTGTCATTTGTCTCCATATATTGCTTGGTCTCTATTTTTATTTGGTCATTGATCCATTGATTATTTAGTAGAATGTTAGTATTAAGCCTCCATGTGTTTGTGGGCTTTTGCATTTTTTTGGTTAACTTATTTCTAGTTTCATACCTTTGTGGTCTGAGAAGCTGGTTGGTACAATTTCAATATTTTTTTATTTACTGAGGCTCTTTTTGTGGCCTAGTATATGATCTATTCTTGAAAATGTTCCAGGTGCACTTGAGGAAAATGCGTATCCTGCTGCTTTTGGATGGAGTGTTCTGTAGATGTCTGTTAGGTCCATGTGTTCTAATATGTTCAGTGCCTCTGTCTCCCCATTTTCTGTCTGGTTGGTCTGTCCTTTGGAGTGAGTGGTATGTTGAAGTCTTCTGAAATAAATGCTTTGCGTTCTCTTTCTCCCTTTACTTCTATTAATATTTGTTTCACATATGTAGGTGATCCTGTATTAGGTGCATAGATATTTATAATAGTTATATCCTCTTGTTGGACTGACCCCTTTATCATTATGCAATGTCCTTCTTTGTCTCTTGTTACTTTCTTTGTTTTGGAGTCTAATTTGTCTGATACAAGACCTGCAGCTCCTCCTTTTTTCTCCCTATTATTTGCGTGAAATATCTTTTTCCATCCCTGTACTTTGTCTGTTTATGTTTTGGATTTGATGTGAGTCTCTTGTAGGCAGCATATAGATGGGTCTTGTATTTTTATCCATTCAGTGACTCAGTGTCTTTTGACTGGTGCATTCAGACCATTTACATTGAGGGTGATTATTGATAGGCATGTACTTATTGCCATTGATTGCAGGCTTTAGATTCGTGGTTACCAAAGGTTCAGGGGTAATTCCTTTACTATCTAATGGTATAATTTAACTCACTTAGTATGCTATTACAAACTAACCTAAATGTTCTTCCTTTTTCCTCCTTTTTCTTTGTCCTCCATTCTTTCTATATTATGTATCATATTCTGTACTCTTTGTTTATCCCTTGATTGACTTTGGGGTAGTTGATTAGATTTTGCATCTGCTAAGTAAAATTTGTTCTACTTTCTTTGCTGTGGTTTTATTTCCCCCGGTGACAGCTATTTAGCCTTAGAAACACTTCTTTCTATAGCAGCCCATCCAAAAAATACTGTAGAGGTGGTTTGTGGGGGGTAAATTAAATTGTTTAATCCTTCCTTTAAATTTAAATGAAAATCTTGCTGGGCAGAGTATTCTTGGTTTGAGGCCCTTGTGTTTCATTGCATTAATATATCATGTCACTCGCTTCTGGCCTGTAAGGTTTCTGTTGAGAAGTCTGATGATAGCCTGATGGGTTTTCCTCTGTATGTGATCTTTTTTCTCTCTCTAGCTACTTTTAAATGTCTGTCCTTATCCTTGATCTTTGCCATTTTATTATATATCTTGTTGTTGTCTTCCTTGGGTCCCTTGTGTTGGGAGATCTGTGCACCTCCATGGCCTCAGAGACTATCTCCTTCCACAGATTGGGGAAGTTTTCAGCAATTACCTCCTCAAAGACACTTTCTATCCCTTTTCTCTGTCTTTTGATATCCCTATAATGCAAATATTTTTCCATTTGCTTTGATCACACAGTTCTCTCAATATTCTTTCATTCTGAGAGACCCTTTCTTCTCGTTGTGCCTCAACTTCTTTGTATTCTACTTCTCTAATTTCTATACCATTTACTGTGTCTTCTACTACATCTAGTCTGTTTTTAAATCCCTACATTGTATGTTTTATTTCAGATATGGCATTTCTTAATGATTGAGTCTCTGTCCTAAATTCATCCCTGAGTTCTTGAATATTTTTCTGTGCCTCCATAAGCATGTTTGTGATTTTTATTTTGAACCCTCTTTCATGAAGATTGGTGAGTTCAGTTTCACCTGGTCCTTTTTCTGTGTTTGTGAGATTTCAGATTGAACCAGGTTCCTTTGACATTTCATATTTGTATGTGGCACCCTTTATTTCCCAGAAGCTCTAGTTCCTGGAGCTGCTCATCCCCTGGAGTGACATTGGAGATTGCAGGGAAGTTGTGCTGGTGCCTTGGGGGAGGACAGAAGTGTTTCCTGCTTCCCAGCTGCAGTGCCCATCTCCAAGAACCAGTGGGCAGAGCACACAGGTGTGAGCCTCTGTGCTTTGTGTTTGTACCTGCCTTAGGTGGGGCCTTCCTCAGGCTGGCATGATGCCAGGGCAGGGACTGCCGGTTTGCAAACCAATGCTGGCAGACTAAGAGGAAGGCACAGTAGCCTGCATATCACAGTGGGGCACCTCAGAAATCAGTAGTCAGCCAGGGGGTTGGAGCACCTGAAAATTCTGAAAGTTCCCAACCTGCTGGGCAGAGGGCACCCAGACAACCTTATCCACCTATCCCTTCTCCCAAGCAGCCAGCTCCATGCAATCCCCCACCCTTTCATAAGCTTTCTTGATGCTAGGAATGGATTTATTTTTTCACTGAAATGGGGAAAACTGTGATGACAGTAGATTTGGTGGCAAACTCAGGATCTTGATATTAGGTATATTAAGTTTGAGATTTCTATTAGACATCTATATGGATGTCAAATAAACAGAAAAGAATTGGCAAATCTTTACTGCATATATAACGTTAAGAGCCATGAGACTAGATGAAATCACAAAGAAAGTTAAGTACAGATAGAAAAAGTGTTTAGGGACTGATCCTGGGACACTCTTATGTTTAGAAGTACAGGAGGTAAAGAAGAACAATCAAAATAGATATTTTCAAACAGGTTGGCAATAATCCTTAAATAATGGAATTATGAATATTTTTCTCAATTTTCTAAAATAAATCAGTGATACACTTTTGTATTGTAATTTATTATATATACTTATTAAAATGCACATTTTTTAGGTGTCCAATCCACTGAGTTTTGACAATTATGTAAAACTTTTAAACTATTATCTAAAACAAGATATGGAATATTTTCATTCACCCAGAAAATTCATTTGCACTCCTTTCTGATCTACTCATCACTACCCATTCATATCCTATGGCTTCGTGACTTCTATCACCATAGATTAATTTTGCCTGCCTAGAGTTTCATAGAACTGTTTTACTTTTCCTCAGCATAATGTCTACAACATATATGATTACATTATGTTTCATGTACCAGTGATTTGTTCCTTTATATTGCTAGTGTGTTCCCTTGAATGTGTAGCCCATGATTAGTTTATCATTCTTCTGATGGTGAAAATTGGGCAGTTTACAGTTTTAGGTTATTATAAATAAGGCTGCCATGGACATTATTGTATAAATCTTTTTGTGGATGTATGTTTTCATTTTGCTTGGATAAATAACTAGGAGTAGAATTGCTGGACATAGAACAGATGCAATCTAACTTTAAAAGTCAGTTTTGAAAAACAATTATACCATTTTACCATTTAATCCACATGCAAATAATTTTAAATAGAAAATGGTTTTCTAAAATATTTGCCTTGAGAATTATACATTTAATTTTAAATATTAATTATGTTCTTTAATATAAATTCTTGATCTATAATCTTGTCAAAATATTCTATGTGGTAGCTTTTGAAGATCTCACTTGGCAGCTAAAAGATATTGCAGGCTGGTAAGTACTATTGGAATAGTTGTGAAGTACTTGTTCATTAAGCATTATATGCAAATAAATTTAATAAACTCTTGGCTCAAGCAGAGATAGGTGGAAAGCATCCCTAACAGGAATGATCCCAGGTCATGCTCTGTACCCATCTTCAACTTCTTACTTGTTTTTCTTTTTCATTTTTCTTCCAGCTTCATCCATGTGTTCAAAAGTGTTGAAAATCTGGAGACTGAGTAACAGAGACAGCCAGCAGAAAGATCTCCCTCATTGACTACTGGCAAGGAACACAGGCAGAATGTTCTCTTGTTTGAGCAACAGAGGTTGCAGGAGAATAAGCAGAGTGGCCAAGTTGCCAGCCTACCCTGGTGTCAGGTGGGTATCCCCTGACAGGATTAGTATGGCCTTCAGATGTGTTTATTTAAACACTTACCCCAATGATCCAATACATTTTAATTTTTCAATGTTTAAATTTGACTATTTTAATGTTGAATATTAATTATCATGAGAGAGTATATTTTACATAAAACTCAGGAAGAGTTTGAATTTCTAAGTCAAGTTGCCTTTCTACTTAGCAACATTGTAGCAAATGCATTAAACTGTGGGGGGTGGAGAAGCAGCCTTATGCCCCACACTTCAGGGTGCATTTTACCTGTCTGGAGACAACTTTGGTTGTCACAACTTGGGGGCAGATGCTACTGGCATCTAGTTGGTAGATACCAAGGATGCTGCTAAAATTTCTACAATGCCCAGGACAGTCCCCCACAACAAAGAATTATCTGGCTCAAAATGTCAATAGTGTGTTGAGAAACCCTGTTAAATAATGGGTATAGGTCTGAGGAGAACACACTTAAAAGTTAAAATTACAGACCTCAGGTTATTTACATATTAGTTGATTGAGGTTTATAATCTATTAACTACAAAGGTCCTGCAACCGGACCTACTCTGCAGTAACTAAATACCTAAGAACTAAAATAAATACGTAGAAAAATAGGCTCTAAAAGTTGTGGTGAACTGTGGTATCAGTGAGTTGGGAAATGAAGTTTCTTAAAGGACATACTGGGTTCTCAGTCAAGCTGTGTGGGAAGGGCAAGTTGCTTTGTTAATTTATTCTCAGTAGATGGGGCACAATGTCTTACTAAAATGGGAGAGAATATTCTGAACACCCTATTGAGGTAGCTCCTGCCTCACTATTTTGTATTATGACATGCTCTTTTCTCTCCTAACAGTATGATAATATTAAAATTGTTATTGTTGTCATTTAGTATTTGTTCACCCATTGGTCTGTAAGCTCTGTGAATGTAGGAACTACATTGTGTTATTCAAACCTGTATGCCCATTATTTAGCTCAGTGTCTGCTATTATACCAGGCATCAATAAATCTTATATTTTTTAATTATATTAAACATTTACATAAATTCCCACCATAATCTATCTAAAGGGAACTTTTCCTGAGAAAGTTCATATATTAATTCTTCTTTGTTCCATTCACCTTGATAAGAAGAATTCAGCTCAAAGGTATTCTTTCTACCCTTGTTTTTGAGCAAGAGAGAAAATGGGCTTTTGTTAGTATGGGAGGTCTTGACTTTGGAGATGAGCTACAGTGAAAAAGGAGAATATGGAAAGTTTTGGTAAGTGAGAAGAAAGGGATATGACTCTTACTTCTCAGGCCCCAACAAGTAAGACACCTGTCTGCAAGAAGCTCAGAACAAGGGTTCCACTTCAAGATGGTGACATAGGAGGTTCCTGAACTCACCCCCTCATAGGCATACCAAATCTATAGGTAAATATGGAATAATTCCCTCTGAAAGAAATCAAAAATCAAGCTGAATGACTCCTATACATCAAACAAATAAGAAAAAACCCACATCAAAATGGGTAACCTTTGTCTCTGTGAAAGAAGCTTGGTCATACATCTGGTACACTGGCTGCAGCCCAAAGAACACATTCCTCAATAGCCTGGCTCTGGGGATCAGTGGAGCTTGTTTTTACAGGTTCTTGGTTGGCTGTCCACCCAGGACTCAGTGCAGGCAGGCAGACATGTACCCATCTCCCAGTCTTTCCCTGAAAGGTCAATTTGCATACTTTAAAAGCAGATGACTGAGGGTCCAGGTTAAAAACATTATGTGCTGATTGACATACTCCCCTTTGGGATACTGAAAGGTCTCAGCACACCCTCAATTACTGGGAGCCACTAAGAACAAAGAGTACCATTTAAATAATTGGGAAGTTTTGAGAGATGACAAAATGGTAGGGCATGGCTAAATGACAAGGTTCATTTCCTCAATGAGACCACTCCTTAGGAATGGGAGAGGTGGCTGTGTTATCTAATCCATTGAAGCCACCACAGACATTAATGGAATATAGATAAATGACTTACCTGATGAAGAGTTCAAAATAATGGTCATAAAGATGCTCACCAAGGTCAAGAGAACAATGCATAAGCAAAGTGAACATTTCAACAAAGTGAAAATATAAGAAAGTGCTAAACAGAAATCACAAAGCTGGAGAATACAACTGATCTGAAAATGTTCAATAGAGGGCTTTAATGGCAGACTAGATGAAGTGGAGGAAAGGGCTGTTTAATTAATCCAGAAACACACAAAAAAGAAAAGAAGTCCAGTGACAATAAAGCGAACCAGTTTCATGTAGGTTAGAGCTTCCAGGAGGAAAGGACAGAGAGCAAGGGGCTCATTTGAAGACTAATGGATGAAAATCCCCCTAACCAGAGGTGAGAAATAGACATTCAGATTCAGGAAGTCCAGAGGGTTGCAAATAAGATGAATTCAAAGAGAACTACAGGGAGACACATTAACTTTTGACCTACTTATAAAGAAAAGGAGAGAATCTTAGAGAAAAGTAACTTTTTAGGTATAAGGGAGCCTCCATAAGACTATCAGCAGATTTTTCAGAAGAAACGGTACAATATATTCAGATTGCTGAAGGAAAAACTTCCAACCAAGAATCCTTTACCTGGTACCATTGTCCTTCAGAACTAGATGGCGGAAAGTTTTCCACACAAGCAAAAGCTAAACACCACTAGCCCAGCCTAAATAGAAATGGTCAAAGAATTCTTCTAGCTAAAACAAAGTGCACTAATTAGGAAAATATATAAAAGTATAAATCTCATTGGTAAAGGTAAGTACATAATTAAATTCAGGATATTCAAATGTTGTAATGCTGTGGGTAAACCATTTATAACTCTAGTGTGAAGGCTAAAAGACAAAAGTAGTAAAAGTAACCACACCTACAATAATTTGTTGATCAATAAAGAGGACAAAAGGATGTAAAAAGGAAGAGCTTTGACATGCATTTAAATGTAATTTGAAATCAGATTAAATATACTTTATAAGTTTATATAAGCCAAACATATAATAGATACACAAAAGATAAAAGAATCTAAGCGCACCACAACTGAAAATCATCAAATCTCAAAGGAAGAAAGCAAGGGAAAAGAGTGAACAGAGAAACTGCAGAATAGCCAAAATATAATTATAAAATGGCAATAATTACCTTAAATGTAAGTAGATGGAATTCTCCAATAAAAAAAACACAGAGTGCCTTAAAAGATTAAAAGACCATGATCAAACGACATGCCTCCTGAAAGAGATTCACTTCACTTTAAGGACAAACACAGATTGAAAGTGAAGAAATGGTAAAAGATATTTCAGGCATAAGGAAACAAAAAGAAAGCAGGGGTAGCTATATTTATATCATACAAAATAGACTTGAAGCCAGACTTCAATAAGATACAGAAAAGGTAATTATAGAATGATAAAGGAAGTCAGTCTTTTTTTTTTAAGAAGAAATCTCCAAATTTATTGAGTACCAACCATATTTTTGATGATATTCTAGACACTGGTGCTTCAATGCAAAAACCACAGACCAAATTCCTACTTTAATAGTATTTGGGTTATAGTGAGCATAGATGACAAAAAATATATAACATGTCATGCAGGGGTGAAAGCCTTAAATCCAAGTTCAGTGCACCATTGGGCTGGTTTCCAGGAAGGCTCTCTCCTTGGTTTCCAGATGTCCCTCGTGCTGGGGCCACACATGGTCTTTTCTCCATGTGTGCACATCCCTGGGATCTCTTTCTCTTTTTGTGAGCACACTAATTGTATTGGATTAGGGCAGGCCCAAATGGCCTCACTTTAACCTAATCACCTCTGTAAAGCCCTTATCTCCAAATAAGGTTACATTCTGAGGTACTGAGAATTGGAACTGCAATGTATGAACTGGGGGGGGAGGGGGACATAATTCAGTCCATAACAGATATATTTAGGGCTGCTTCATTGACTCCTATATACACAGGACCCTCCTTGACTCAAGGGAAAGAAAAATAAGCGGCCTCTTTTGATGGGAATGACGAAGATTGCAGAGATCTTTCAACTGTTGTATTGAGATGTGATATTCTATTACTAAGCCATTTAGTGCTGTTTAAGTTCTCAGGCACATGTGAGGAGCTTGGGGGTACAGAGAATGTAAAAGCACATGAGAAATTTCTTTAAATGTTTATATATATATTAATCATTGTACTCATTTGACTATTTTCTAATGCTATTTTAATTTGAATTAAATTTGAAAACTTCACTTAAATGTCACTGTATTTGAATTAACTTAATCTTATGGTGGAGAATATCAAACAATTTTAGCTTTAAAATTTGTTTTGCTAAATTCTCGATTATAAGCACAGAGTAAAATTTAAGTTGAAATAACAATTACTGAACAATATTTTCTATATTATGCTTATATAGTATTATTTTATGTTAACTTTTTTCCTTCTGGTTCTGTCAAGATAAATTTTGAATGAACAGTTTACCTATTATTTGACTTTTGCAGACAGCATTACTGATATATGATGAATGCTCATATAGAAAGAAAAATATAATTTTATATCCTGATAAACCAAACTTAGTTTTCTAAGCTTTTTTTATAAGTAATTTTTTTATTAAGGTATCATTGACATACACTCTTAAGAAAGTTTCACAAGAAAAATAATGTGGTTATTACATTCACCCTTATTATCAAGTGAAGGTGGTCAATCTTTTAAAAAAAGGATAACACATTTGTAAATATTTATGAGCCCAATATAGGAACATTTAAATATACAAAACAAATATTAACAGACAAGTAGGGAGAAATAGACAGCAATACAATAATAGTGGAAGAACTCAACACACAACTTTTAACAACAGATAGATCATCCAGATAGAAAACCAATAAGGAAATATTGGACTGAAATTACTCTTTAGATAAGATGAACTTAAAAGACATTTACAGAACATGCCATCCAAAACCAGAATACAAGTTCTTTCTTTCAAATGCACATGGCACATTCTCTAGGATAAATCATATATTAGGTCACAAAAAAAGTCTTAATAAATTTGAGGTGAAATCATATCAAGCATCTCTTCTGACCACAATATTATGAAACAAGAAATGAATTACAAGAAGAAATGTGGAACGTACACAAATATGTGGGAAAAAAGTACTGAACTACCAATGGAACAAAGAGGAAATCAAAAGAAAAATTTTAAAATGCCTTGAGATAAAAACGGAAATACAATATTCCAAAACTTATGGGATTCAGCAAAAGCAGTTCTATGAGAGAACTGCATAGTGATTAAAACCTACATAAAGAAACAAGGAAGAGGATAGAGATTAAAGATGGCAGTGTAAGAGGTGGGACAGAGAGCTCCTCCCCAAACCACATATAATACAAAAATATAGTTAATACAATTAATCCTAAAAGACCAAAAGGAAAGAAGGCTGTGCCACACTGCATACACCTGGAGAACAGAGCAGACTTCATGAAACAGGGTAACGTACCAAAGCCTTGATCCAGTGGGACCCAAGCCCTTCCCCCACCCCAACTCACTGGCAGGAGGAAGAGAAACAAAGTAGGGAGGAGGTAGAAACCTAGAACTGCTGAACACCCAGCTCTGGAGATCTGCTTTAGGAGCACAAACCTACATTGAATGGTGCTCTGGAGATTAGTGGGGTTGGAAAGCTAAGACAGGTAAATACTTATAAAGACTGAGATTCCAGCCATTTGTGGAGGACAGGGATTCACATCCCGCTGCTCTGGGACAAACAAAAGATGGGTGGTCTGAGAGGCTTCTTGGTAGCAAGAGAGCTTATGAAAGGGTGGGGATTGCATGGAGTTGCTGCTCGGGAGGAGGATAAGTAGATAAGGTTGTCTGGGTGCTCTCTGCCCAGCAGGTTGGGAACTTTCAGGAATTTCAGGTGCTCCAACCCCCTGGTTGGCTACTCATTTCTGAGGCACCACACTGACATGCAAACTGCTGTGACTTCCTCCTGGCCTGCCAGTACCAGCTCACAAACTGGCAGTCCCTGCCCTGGCATCACACCAGCCCGAGGGAGGCCCCACCTAGGGCAGGTACAAATGCAAAGCACAGAGGCTTACACCTGTGTACTCAGCCCACTGGTTCTGACAGTGGAGACAGGCACTGCAGCCGGGAAGTAAAAAACGCTTCTGTCCTCCCGAAAGGCACCAGCACCACTCCCCTGCAACCTCCTACGTCACTCCAGGGATTGAGCAGCTCCAAAGAATAGAGCTTCTGGGAAATAAAGGGTGCCACATACAAATATGAAATGTCAAAGGAACCTGGTTTAACCCAAAATCTCACAAACAGCAGAAAAAGGACCAGGTGAAACTGAACTCACCAATCTTCATGAAAGAGGGTTCAAAAATAAAAGTCATAAACATGCACATGGAGGTACACAAAAATATTCAAGAACTCAGGGATGAATTTAGGACAGAGATTCAATCATTAAGAAATTCCTCATCTGAAATAAAACATAAAATAGAGGGATTTAAAAACAGACTAAATGTAGTAGAAGACATGGTAAATGGTATAGAAATCAGAAAAGAGGAATAAAAAGAAACTGAGGCACAACGAGGTAAAAGGATCTTTAGGAATGAAAGAATATTGAGAGAACTGTGTGACCAAAGCAAATGGAAAAATATTTGCATTATAGGGGTACCAGAAGACAGAAAAAAATGGATAGAAAGTGTCTTTGAGAAGGTAATTGCTGAAAACTCCCCCAAGCTGGGAGGAGTTTCTCAGGCCATGGAGGTGCACAGATCTCCCAACACAAGGGACCCAAGGAAGACAGCACCAAGATATATAATAAAATGGCAGAGATCAAGGATAAGGACAGACTTTAAAAAGTAGTCAGAGATAGAAAAAAGATCACATACAAAGGAAAACCCATCAGGCTATCATGAGACTTCTCAACAGATATCTTACAGATCAGAGGGAGTGGCATGATATACTAATTCAATGAAACACAAGGGCCTCAAACCAAGAATACTCTACCCAACAAGACTATCATTTAACTTTGAAGGAGGGATTAAACAATTTTCATATAAGCAATAGTTGACAGAATTGACCTCCCACAAACCACCTCTACAGTATATTTTGGAGGGAATGCTAAAGAAGGAAGTGTTCCTATGGCTAAATAGCTGTCACCAGGGGAAATAAAACCATAGCAAAGAAAGTAGAACAATTAATTACTAGGCAGATGAAAAATCAAATCAACTAACCCCAAAGTCAATCAAGGGACAGACAAAGAGTACAGAATATGATACATAATATATAAAGAATGGTGGAGGAAGAAAAAGGAGGAAAAAGAAAGAACCTTTAGGTTGGTTTGTAATAGCTTGCTAAGTGAGTTAAATTATACTGTTAGATAGTAAGGTAATTATCCCTGACCCTTTGGTAACCACAAGTATAAAGCCTGCAATTGTAATAAGTACATGCCTATCGATAATAACCCTAAATGTAAATGGTCTGAATGCACCAATTAAAAGACACAGAGTCACTGAATGGACAAAAATACAGGACCCATCTATATGCTGCCTAAAAGAGACTCACTTTAAGCCCCAAAAGATATTTCATGCAACAATAGGGAGAAAAAAGCAGGAGTTGCAGTACTTGTATCAGACAAATTAGACTTCAAAACAAAGAAAGTCATAAGAGAAAAAGGACATTGCATAATGATAAAGCGGTCAGTCCAACAAGAGGATATAACTATTACAAATATCTATTCACCCATCACACGATCACCTACATATATGAAACAAATACTAACAGAATTAAAGTGGGAAAGAAAATGCAATGCATTCATCATAGGAGACTTCAACACACCACTCACTCAAAGGACAGATCAACCAGAGAGAAAATAGGGAGACAGAGGCACTGAACAACACATTAGAACAGAAGGACCTAACAGACATCTGCAGAGCACTTCATCCAAAAGCAGCAGGATACACATTCTTCTCAAGTACACATGGAACATTTTCAAGAATAGATCATATAATAGGCCACAAAATGAGCCTCAGTAGATTCAAAACTATTGAAATTGAACCAACCAGCTTTTCAGACCACAAAGGTATGAAACTAGAAAAAAAATCACACACACAAAAAACAAAAAAGCCCACAAACACTTGGAGGCTTAGTAACATGCTACTAAATAATCAATGGATCAATGACCAAATAAAAATTGAGATCAAGCAATATATGCAGACAAATAACAACAAAAATTCAACACCATAAAATCTGTGGAAAGCAGCAAAGGCTTTACTAAGAGGGAAGTATATTGCAATACAGGCCTACCCCAGGAAAGAAGAACAATCCCATATGGAAAGTCTAAACCCACAATTAATGAAACTACAAAAGGAACAACAAATGAGGCCCAAAGTTAGTAGAAGGAGAGACATAATAAAGATTAGAACAGAAATAAATAAAATCGAGAAGAATAAAACTATAGAAAGAATCATGAAAGCAAGAGCTGGTTCTTCAAGAAAATAAACAAAATAGATAAACCCCTAGCCAGACTTATCAAGAAAAAAAGAGACTTTACACATAAACAGAATCAGAAATGAGAAAGGAAAAATCACTACCGATAAACAGAAATACAAAGAATTATGAGAGAATATTATTTAAAATTATATGCTAAGAAACTGGATAACCTAGAAGAAATGGACAACTTTCTAGAAAAATACAACCTTTCAAGGCTGACCCAGGAAGAAACAGAGAATCCGAATAGACCAATTACCAGCAAAGAAATTGAATTGGTAATAAAAAAACTACCTAAAACAAATCCCTGGACCAGATGGTTTCACTGCTGAATTTTATCAAACATTTAGTGAAGACCTAATACCCATCCTTCTTAAAGTTCTCAAAAAGTAGAATAGTAAAGTTTTCAAAAAGTAGAATAGGAGGGAATACTCCCAAACTCACTCTACAACGATGCAGCATCACTCGAATACCAAAACCAGGCAAAGACACCACAAAAAAAGAAAATTACAGACCAATATCCCTGATGAGCAAGATGCAAAAATACACAACAAAATATTAGCAAACTAAATTCAAAAATACATCAAAAAGATCATCTAGCATGATCAAGTAGGATTTATTCCAGGGATACAAGGATGGTAAAATATTAGAAAACACCATTAACATCATCCACCACATCAACAAAAAGAAGGACAAACACTATATGATCATCTCCACAGATGCTGATAAAGCATTTGACAAAATTCAACATCCATTCATGATAAAAACTCTCAACACAATGGGTATAGAGGGCAAACACCTTAACATAATAAAGGCCATATATGACAAACCCAGAGCCAATATCATACTTAACAGTGAGAAGCTGTAAGCTCTTCCTTTAAGATCAGGAACAAGACAAGGATGCCCACTCTCCTCACTTTCATTCAACATAATTCTGGAGATCCTGGCCATGACAATCAGACAGCACAAAAAAATAAAAGGAATCCAGATTGGCAAGGAAGAAATTAAACTGTCCTTGTTTGCAGATGACATTATATTGTACATGAAAACCCCTAAAGAATCCACAACAAAACTACTAGATAAGCAAAGTTGAAAGAAACAAAATTAGTCAGAAATCTGTTGCATTCCTATACACTAATGATGAACTAGCAGAAAGAGAAATTAGGAAAACAATTCCAGTCACAACTGCATCAAAAAGAATAAAATACCTAGGAATAAACTCAACTAAGGAAGTGAAAGACTTATAGTCTGAAAACTACAAGACACTCATGAGAGAAATTAAAGAAGATACCAATAAATGGAAACACATCCTGTGCTCATGGATAGGAAGTATTAATATTGTCAAAATGGCCATCTTGCCTAAAGCAATCTACAGATTCAATGCAATTCCTATCAAAATACCAATAACATTCTTCAACGAACTAGAAAAAAATCATTCTAAAATTCATATGGAACCACAAAAGAACCTGAATAGCCAAAGCAATTCTGAGACGGAAGAATAAAGCTGGGGGGATTGTGATCCCCGACTTCAAGCTCTACTACAAAGCACAGTAATCAAGACAATTTGGTACTGGCACAAGAACAGAACCATAGACCGATGGAACAGATTAGAGAGCCTTGATATAAACCCAACTATACATAGTCAATTAATATATGATAAAGGAGCCATGGACATACAGTAGGGAAGTGACAGCCTCTTAAACGGCTGGTATTGGCAAAACTGGACAGTTACATGTAAGAGAATGAAGCTGGATCATTGTCTAACCCCATACACAAAAGTAAATTGGAAATGGATCAAAGACCTGAATGTAAGTCATGAAACCATAGAACTCTTAAAAAAAAAGGCAAAAATCTTTTGGACATAAACATGAACAACTTCTTCATGAACTCATCTCCTTGAGCAAGGGAAACAAAAGCAAAATGAACTCATGGGACTATATCAAACTAAAAAGTTTCTGTATGCAAATGATACCATCAACAAAACAAAAAAGCATCCTACAGAACGGGAGAATGTATTTGTAAATGACATATTCTACATGGGGTTAATATCCAAGATATATAAAGAACTCACACACCTCAACACCCAAAAAGCAAATAACCCGATTAAAAAATGGGCAGAGGATATGAAGGGACAGTTCTCCAAAGAAGAAATTCAGATGGTCTACAGACACATGAGAATATGCTCCATATAATTAATCATCAGGGAAATGTAAGTTAAAACCACAATGAGATTTCACCTCACACCAGTAAGGATGGCCATCATCCAAAAGACTAAGAACAACAAATGCTGGTGAGGATGGAGAGAAAGGGGAACCCTCCTACACTGCTGGTGGGAATGTAAGCTAGTTCAGCCATTGTGGAAAGCAATATGGAGGTTCCTCAAAGAACTAAAAATAGAAATACTATTTGACCGGGGAATCCCATTCCTTGGAATTTACCCAAAGAATACAACTTCTCAAATTCAAAAAGACATATGCACCCCTATGTTGATCTCTGCACTATTTACAATAGCCAAGATATAGATGCTATTGAAGTGTCCATCAGTAGATGAATGGATAAAGAAGAGGTGGTACATATATACAATGGAATACTCTTCAGCCATAAGAAAGAAACAAATCCTACCATTTGCAACAACATGGATGGAACTGGAGGATATTATGCTCAGTGAAATAAGCCAGGTGGAGAAAGACAAGTGCCAAATGATTTCCCTCATTTGTGGAGTATAACAACGAAGCAAAACTGAAGGAACAAAATAGCAGCAGACTCAGAGACTCCCAAGAAGGGACTAGTGGTTACCAAAGGGGAGGGGTGTGGGAAGGTGGGTGGGGAGGGAAAGAGAAAGGGATTGAGGGGTATTATGTTTAGTACACATGGTGTGGGGGGTCACAGGGAAAACAGTATAGCACAGAGAAGGCAAATAGTGACTCTGTGGCATCTTACTACACTGATGGACAGTGACTGCATTGGGGTATGGGTGGGGAGTTGATAATAAGGGTAAATGTAGTAACCGCATTGTTTTTTCATGTGAAACCTTCATAAGAGTGTATATCAATAATACCTTAATAAAAAATTTTTTAAAATACCATATGATTTGACTTATTTCTGGAATCTAAAAACAAAAGGAAATAAAATGAAGGGAAGAGAAATAGAGTGAGGCACTGAAAAGTAACTGGTGGTTATCATGGGGGGAAGAGAATGAGTAGGTGAGTGGGATGTGTGTGAGTGATAATAGGGCACATAAATTGTCAGTCGTAATACAAGATGGTCACAGGTGTGGTACTACAGCATTGAGAATGTAGCCAATGATTGTTTAACATCTTCTTATGTTGACATACAGTAACCACACTAGTTGGGGTGAAGATTTAATTATATGGGTAATTGTTGAGCCACTGTGTTGTAATCAACTTGAAATCAACATAAGATTGTATATATATATAAATGATACTTCAATAAAAATATATAAAATATGAGCAGACTAACAATGATTAAAGAAACTGAGTCACTAATCAGAAAACTCCTAGCACCAAAAATCCCAGGATCAATGGTTTCACTTAATAACTCGATGAAACATTGAAACAAAGATTAACCCCAATCTTCCTCAAATTTCCAAAATATTGAGGATGTGGGAATATTTTCAAACTAATTCTTGAGCCCAGCATTTGTTACCTAAAGCAAATAGGGATATTATAAGGCAAGAGCATTTTGACCAATATTCATTGTGATTGTAGATAAACATATTCTGAACAAAATATTAGCAAACTAATTACAGGAACACATGAAAAGGATTATACATTATGACTTAGTGGGGTTTATCCCTGAGATTCAAGGACATTTTATCACTTGCAAATCAATAAATATAACAGGTTAATAAAATGAAAAACTAAAATAATCACATGATTATATCAATAGATGAAGAAAAAGCATTTAACAAAATACAAATCATATTGTCATTAAAACCCTTACAGGCTGGACATATTAGGAGCATACCTGAGCATAATAAAAACACATATATCACAAACCCACAGCTGATATTAAACTTAATGGAGAGAAATTAAAAGTATTTCCCCTAAGATGAGCAACAAGGCAAGGATGCCCATTCTCACCATTCCAATTCAATACAGTACTGGAAGTCCTAGCCAGAGCAATTAGGCAAGTCAAGGAAATAAATGGCATCCAAATTAGAAAAGAACAAGTAAAATGGTCGATATCTGTTGATGATTTGATCCTATCAAAAAATCCCCAGTATCAAACCTTTGGAATTAATCAGCAATTTCCATAATGTTGGCAAGATACAAAGTCAATATAAAGAAATTGATTGCATTCTTTTATATTAATGAGGCATCTGAAAAATAAAACTATTATATTCATAATGCTATCAAAAATAGCACAATACTTTGGAATAAATTTAACAAAGGAAGTGAAAGTTTTGTACAATGAAAACTACAAAACTTTATCAAAAAAATTGAAGATACAAATAGAAAGACATTCTATGTTCATAAATTGGAAGAATATTGTTAAAATGTCCTACTATGCAAAGCAATCTACAGATTCAATATAATCCCCATCAAAGTAGTGAGAATTCTTCACAGAAATAGCAAGATAATCCTAAAATCTGTGTGGAACTACAAAAGACACCATGTAGCCAAAGCAATCCTGAGAAAAAAGAGCATATCATACTTCCAGATTTCAAATTATACTAAAAAGCTATAGTAATTAAACACAGTGTGGTATAAGTAAAACAGATATATCAGCCAATGGAACAACATATAGAGCCAGGAATTAAACACTAGTATATAGAATCAACTAATATTTGACAAGGGAGCCAAGATTTACCCAACAGGGAAGGGATTGTCTGTTAAAAAAAATGGTGCTGGGAAAATAGGAGAAACACTTGCAGGACAATGAAATTGTACCCCTGTCTCACACGATTCACAAAAATTAACTCAAAATGTCTTAAAGACTTAAGCATAAGACCTGATAGCATATAATTTCTAGAAGAAAAAAGAGAAGTTTGACAACATTGACCCTGCTAATATTTTGTTGCCAAAAGCACAACAAAAGGAAAAAATCAACAAATGAGACTACATCAAACTAAAAAACTTTTGCACAGCAAAAGAACGATCAATGAAATAAAAAATACAACCCTACAGAATGGGAGAAAATATTTGAAAACTGCATATTGCCTAAGGAGTTAGTAACCAAAATATATAAAGAAGTCAGTGAACTTTAACAAAAAGGCCAACTGATTAAAAAATGGGCAGAACTAAACATTTCCCCAAAGACAATATCAAAATGGCCGACACATGAAAAGATGTTCATCACTAATCAACAGGAAAATGCAAATCAAAGCCACAATGAAAGTAAACCCCTGTACATTGTTGGTGGGAATGTGAATAGATCCAACCACTATAGAAAACAAAATGGACATTCCTCAGAAAATTAAAAGTAGATCTACCATGCAATCCAGCAATCCCATTTCTGAGTATATACCCAAAGTAAATGAAAACAGGATTTTGGTGAGATATATGCTCTCCCATGTTCATCATTATTCACAATAGTCAAGATATAGAAACCCAATGTTCATCAATGGATGAATAGATATAAAAGATGTGGTATATATACTCAATAGAATATGTTTCAGCCCTGACAGGGAAAGACATCCTCCCATTTGCAACAAAATGGATGGAACTTGAGAACATTATGTTAAGTGAGAAAGGTTAGAGAAAGACAAGTACTATATGATATCATTCATATCTATGTAGAATCTAAAAATGTTAAATCTGTAAAAGAAGAAATAATTAGTGGCTACCAGGGGATTGGGATTGATGAGAGATCAAAAGTGTAAACTTGTATCAAGTGGTAAATAAATCATAGAGATCAAATCACAGTACAACAAATAGAGACAATAATGAAATATGTAGTATGATAAATATCACTATATTGGCACTCATATCACAATATATAAATATACCAAAGTAACATATTGTATACCTTAAACTTACAGAATGCTACTCAAATTTATTAAATAACCCAACTTTATGCTTCAACGAATTATAAAAAGAACAAACTAAGCCCAAAGTTAGTAAAAGGAAGGAAATAACAAAGACAAGAGGGCAAATCAATAAAATATAGACTAAAAGATCAATGAAGCTATGAGCTTTTGTAAAGATAGAATAGACATACCTTTAGTTACACTCATCAAGGAAAAGAGGACTCAATTAAAAAAAATCAGAAATGAAAGGGAAGATATTACAAGTGATATACCACACAAATACAAAGAATCATAATTACTACTATGAACAATTGTACACCAAAAAATTGGACAATCTATTAGAAATGGATAAATTCCTATAAACAAATAATCTACCAAGAATAAATCACAAAGAAACAGAAAATCTACAAATATTCATTACTAGTAGGTAGATGGACTCAGTAATCATAAAGCCTCCAACAAAGAAAAAACCAATACCTGAGGGCTTCAATGGTGAATTCTACTAAATATTTTAGGAAGCATTATTACTAGGGATTTCTGGGGAAATGGTAGAATAAGAAGTCACTGTGATAACCTCCTCCAACATGCCCATCGAGGGAGCAACTATACTTAAAACAACTAACTCTGAAAACTACCTGAAGACCAATAGAAAAGTCCTACCTTCTACAGCTAGTGATAAAAAGAGAAGGCTACACTGGGAAAGGTAAAGAAGCACAGCTGTGATTGATCAGCATCCAAGCCCTTCCCCCATCCCAGCCCATGAGCAGGATGGAGTGAGGAATGGATAGAAACCTGGCATACCTGGCTGTGGAGGTCTGCTCTGGGAAGATGAACCCTCATACATTTAGTTTTGGAAACCAGTGGGGCTTAATGACAAGGAGACATGGAAAGCTGTGGAAGGCTGAGTGTACTCTTGGACTAGAGTGGTGTGTCAATCAGTCTGAGACTCAACATGGAAGCAGCAGTTTGAAAGGAGATTTATTAACTTCATGAGTGTCCCACTGGGGGAAGCATCTGAGGAAGCTGTCTCTGGACAAGAAAAGGCTGGTGGCCACCACTTTTATAGCCCTCCCTCAGCCTAGCTGGCCACATGCTTGCAGGAACTAGTTCTTAATCTCTTTATCTGCCCCACTTGCCCAACCCTTGAATTCCTTTGCAGACTTGCCCTATCCAACATGCCCAGCACAGCTGAAATTGCACCAGCCATTATGGCAGCCAGGCTGAGGGCTGCTCTGACCCACATTATACTGGCAAAGGAGGTGCTCACTTTGTTATCTGTACCAGAAAATCATATAAGATAAGATAACGCAGTAGCATGATCAGCCTTTGCTGGCAACCAGGCTGAGAACTGGTCTAACCCACTAGCTCACCACAGCATTCATGACTCAACTGCAGCAGGAGGGTACATACAGCCCACAGAGGGGACACTCCTAGAGCACCTGACTCTGGTGAGCAGAGGATTTTGTGTTTCTGGGTACCTCAGGTGCCTGCTATATAAAGGCAATGCATGTAAAACCAGGAGACATAGCTGATCTATGTAATACATAGAAACCAACATAGGGAACCAGACAAAATGAGAAGGCATAAAAAGCAAACAAAAACAAGATACAACACCAGAAAAACTGCTAAATGAAATGGAAATAAAAGGTCTACCTAATAAAAATTCAAATATTGGTCATAAAATGTTCACTGGACTAGAGAGAACAGATGAACTCAGGGAGTGCTCCAACAAAGAGATAGAAAATATTAAAAAGCAGCAAAGTGAAATAAGCCAGGCAGAGAAAGACAAATACCATATGATATCCCAAATGAAACAAAACAAACAAAACAGCAACAGACTCACAGACACTGAGAAGTGATTATGGTTACCATGGGGGAGGACAGGGGTTGGTGAGTAATAAAGGTGAAGGGTTTAAAGAGATCAAAAATCTCAGTCATAATATAAGTTACAGGGATGAAAGTACACCATAAATAATATAGTCAATAGTTCTGTAACATCTTTCTATGCTGACAAATAGCAACTACACTAGTTGGGATGAGCATTTAATAATGTAGATAGCTGTTGAAACACTCTGTTGTATACTTGAAACCAATATAGTATTGTATATTCAACTATACTTCAATAAAAAATATTAAAATGGTAGCAGTCAGAGGTAACCAAGCTGAGCAACAGAAAGGAAAAAAAATTAAATATGAGAAAATGCTAAGAGATCCCTGCAACAACTTCAAATGAAACAGCATTTGTTCAAGGGTCCCAGAAGGAGTAGAGAGATGGGGCAGAAAACCTATCTGAAGAAACAGTACTTGAAAAAATTCCCAACCTGGGGAAGGAAACAGATATTCAGGTACTGGAAGCACAGAGAGTCCATAATAAGATGAACCCAAAGAGGTCCACAACAAGACACTTAGTAAAGAAAGTGGCAATGATTAAAGACAGACTCTTAAAAGCAGCAAGAGAAAGGTACCTGGTTAACTACAAAAACACTTCATAAGGCTAGGAGCAGATTTTTTTTAGCAGAAACTTTACAGGCCAGAAGTGAGTGGTATGAAATATTCAAAGTCCTGAAAGGGAAAAAAAAATACAACAAAGAATATGTTGCCCATCAAGGTTATGATTCAGAAATGAAGGAAAGATAAACTTTTCCAGACAAACAAATGTCAAGGGTTCACCACCACTGAACTGGCCCTAAAAGATATGGACTTCTTAAAATGGGATTTTTTTTTTCTTGAGTGAACACAAACCTACAGTAAAAGAAGCAGACCCAACAAAATGAAGTATGATGTTCAAGACAAAAGTGGTAAAATCAGTAACACACAAAAATTAGTTAAGGGTTACACAAAATAGAAATATGTAAATTATAACATACATAAAACATAGAGGGAGAATAATAAAAATGTAGTGCTTTTAGAATTTGTTCAAACTTAAATGACAATCAACCTAATTTAGACTGCTACATATATAGGATGATAAATACAAAATTCATAGTAACCACAACCAAAAGTCTATAGTATATCCACAAAAAGTAAAGAGAAAGTAATCCAAGCATAACACTCAAGAAAATCGTCAAATCATAAGGGAAGAGAACAAGAAAGAAAGGAATAGAGAAGAACTACAAAATCAAACAGAAAATAACTGTTAAAATGGCAATAAACACATACCTATCAATAATTACTCTAAATTGAAGGGACTGAATACTCCAATAAAAAGATGGGGTGGCTGAATGGGCCAGAATATACAAGACCCACCTATATGCCAGCTACAAGCAACTCATTTCAGACTGAAGGACATATATAGACTGAAAGTGATGGAATGGAAAAAGATATTCCATGCAAATGGAAGTGAAAGAAAAAGCAGTAGTATCAATATTTAGACAAAATACACTTCAAAACAAAACAAAAAATGAGACAAGAAAGGGCATTACATAGTGATAAAGGGATCAGTCTAAAACGAGGATATAACAATTGTAAATATCTATACACCCAACAAAGAACTACATATATATATATATATATATATATATATATATATATATATATATATATGAGGGGACTTTAACACCCCAGTACATCAATGATAGATCATCAAGACAGAAAATCAACAGTATGTGAAACAACACATTAGACCAGATGAACTTAACATGTTTACAGAACATTATATCAAAATCATCAGTATACTATTTTTCCCAAATGCACATGGAATGTTCACTGGTATACAGATCACATGTTAGGTCACAAAACAAGTTTCAATAAATTTAAAAAGACTGAAATTGTGTCAAGTATCTTTTCTGACCACAACAGTATGAAACTAGAAATTAAGCACAAGAAAAACACTGGAAAAAAAACACAAACACATGGAGGCTAAACAAGATGCTACTAAACAATCAATGGAGACAAATGAAAACAGAAACAAACAGGTACAAAATCTTTGGGATGCAGAAAAAAGCAGTTCTAAGGATAAAGTTCATAGTGATGCCAGCCTACCTCAGGAAACAAGAACAATCTCCAATATGCTAACCTTACAACCAAAGGAACTAGAAAAAGAAAAAATAAACACAGCACAAACTTAGTAGAAGGGATGTCACAGAGACCAAAGCAGAAATAAGTAGAGACTATGGAAAAAGTAGAAAAAAATGAAACTAAGTGAGTTCTTCGAAAAGATAAAGAAAATTGATAAACCTCACCAATAGCCAGACTCATCAAGAAAGAAAGGAAGGACTCAAACAGAACCAGAAATGAAAGAGAAGATATTACAACTGACACCACAGAAATTCAGTGGAGCATAAGAGAATTTAATGAAAAATTATATGCCAATAAATTGGACAACTTAGAAGAAATGGACAAATTCCTAGAAACATAAAATCTTCCAAGACTGACAAGGAATAGAAAATCTGAACAGACTGATTACTAGTAATAAAATTGAATTGGTAATTTAAAAAACTCTCAAACAATAATCCAGTACCAGATGGTTTCATGAGTGAATTCTACCAAACACTTAAAGAAGAGCTAATACCTGTCCTTAAACTATTCCAAAATATAGAAGAGAAAGGGATACTTCCAAACTCATTCCACAAGGCCAGCATTATCCTAATACTAAACCAAAGACTACCAAAAAAGAAAATTACAGACCATTATCCCTGATGAGCATGTAAAAATCCTCAACAAAATATTAGCAAGCTGAATTCAAAAAGTCAACAAACAACCATTCACTATGACTGAGAGATTTACTCCAGGGATGCAAGGATGGTTCAATATCTGCAAATCATTCAATGTGATACATCACATTAACAAAAGGAAGGATACAACCATAATCATCTCAATAAATGCTGAAAAAATACTGGCAAAGTTCAACATTTATTCATGATAAAATTATCAATAAAGTGGGTACCAACAGAACACATTTCAAGGTCATATATGACAAACACACAGCTAACATCATACTCCATGGTAAAAATCTGAAAACTTTTCTTCAAAGATCAGGAACAAGAGAAGGATTGCCACTCTTATCACTTTTATTTGAAATAGTTCTAGAAGTCCTAGCAACACCAACCAGACAAGAAAAAGAAATAAAAGGCATCCAAACTAGTAAGGAAGAAGTAAAATTGTCACTATTTGCAGATGACATGATAGTATAAATAGAGAATCCTAAAGACTCCACAAGAAAACTATTTGATTAAATGAATGCTAACTAAAGTCACGGGATGCAAAATCAATATACAGAAATCTGTTGCATTTCTACATAAAAATAATGAACACAAGGAGAAATTATTAAAACACTCCCATTTACAATTGCATCAAAAATAGTAAAATACCTAGGAATAAACCTAACCAAGGAGAAGAAAGACCTATACTCTGAAAACTGTAAGACACTGATGAGAGAAACTGAAGATGATACCAATAAATGGAAAGTTATTCCATGTTCATGGACAGGAAGAATTAATTATGCAAAAATGGCTATCCTGCCTAAAGAAATCTAAAGCATTAATGCAATCCCTATCAAAATAGGAATGGAATTTTTCACTGAACTAGAGAAGGTAATCCTAAAGTTTGTATGGAAACTTTGAAGATGCCAGATACCCCAAGCATTCATGAGAGAGTAAAACAAAGCTGGGGGTATCACATTCCCTGATTTCAAACAGTACTACAAAACTACAGTAATTAAAACAGTATGGTATTGGCATAAGAAAAGATACACACAAAAAAGGGAGAGAATAGAGAGCCCAGGAGTAAACTCAAGCTTATGGCAGTCTCTTCAATAAATAGTGTTGGGAAACTGAACAGCTACCTGCAATAGAATGAAACTGTATCACTCTTTTACACCATACACAAAATGGATTAAACTCAACATAGGTTAAGGACCTAAATGTAAGACCTGAAACAAGAAAAACATAGGATATAAAATGTTGGACATTGGCCTCAGCAGTTTTTTCTGGATAAATCTCCCTAGGCAAGGAAAACAAAAACAAAAATAAACAAGTGGGACTATAACAAACTAAAAAGCTTATGCACAGCAAAGGAAACAATCAATAAAATGAAAAGGCATCCAACTGTATGGGAGAATATATTTGCAAATGATATATCTGATAAGGGGTCAATATTGAAAATATGTAAAGAACTCATACAACTCAGCATCAAAGAATCCAATTAAAAATGGGCATTTATTTATATAGACAATTGTCCAAAGAAGACATACAGTTGGCCAACAGGCACATGAAAAGATTCTCAACATCACTAACCATCAGGGAAATGCACATCAAAACCACAATAAAAAAGCATCTCACACTAGTCAGAATGGCTGATATTAATGATATAAGAAATCACAAGTATAGGCAAGGGTGTGGAAAAAAGGGAACCCTCATGCACTGTTGGTGGGATTGCTAGTTGGTGCAACCACTATAAAAAGCAGTATGGTCAGAGAGAACCAAGATGGCGGTATGAGTAGAGCAGCAGAAATCTCCTCCCAAAACCATATATATTTTTGAAAATACAACAAATACAACTCTTTCTAAAAGAGAGACCAGAAGACACAGGGCAACAGCCAGACCACATCCACACCTGTGAGAACCCAGCGCCTCGCGAAGGGGGTAAGATACAAGCCGCGGCCCAGCGGGACCCGAGTGCCACTCACCCCAGCTCATGGTGGGAGGAGAGGAGTCGGAACGGGGAGGGAGAGGGAGCCCAGGACTGCTAAGTACCCAGCCCTAGCCATCCGCACCGGAGCGCAGACACACAGTGCGTGCGTAGGGTGCTGGAAACTAGGGAAACAGGACAGTAAGACCTGTGAGCAGGTCCCCGCCGCCGGCGCCCCGGGACAAAGAAAAGTGAGTGCTTTTTGAAAGTCTTAAAGGGACAGAGACCCCACAACTGGACGGAAGTGCCCCAGGACACTTAGCCCAGAAGCTGGGAAACCCGGGGAACTCTGGGTGCCCAAACCCTAGCAGCGCAGCTCGGAGGCCCCTCACCGCGATAAACAGCCTCCCACCTGTTCCCCCTCCGACGCGGCTCCGCCATATCAGAGCAGAAGCCTGAGGCCGGCCACGCCCACAGCAACTGCAGAGCTACATAAACTCCATACCGGTGGGCAAGATCAGAAGCCCTGTCTGCACGCAGCTGCCCAGCACAAGCCGCTAGAGGCCGCTGTTCTCCCAGGAGAGGAAGGTCACAAACTGGCAAGAAGGGACTTTCTCTTACCCAACACATGCACCAGCTCCCCACAAATATATCTATCACCATGAAAAGGCAGAAGAAATTGATACAGATCAAGATCACAGAGGCAAACCCTGAGAAGGAGATAGACCTAAGCAGTTTTCCTAAAAAAGAATTAAAAATAAAGCTCATAACCATGCTGATGGAACTGCAGAGAAATATGCAAGAGCTAAGGGATGATGTCTGGAAGGAGATTACAGAAATGAAACAATCTCTGGAAGGATTTATAAACAGAATGGATAAGATGCAAGAGGCCATTGATGAATAGAAACCAGAGAACAGGAACGCATAGAAGCTGATACAGAGAGAGATAAAAGGATCTCCAGGAATGAAACAATATTAAGAGAACTGTGTGACCAATCCAAAAGGAACAATATCCTCATTATAGGGGTACAAGAAGAAGAAGAAGAGAGAAAAAGGGACATAAAGTGTATTTGAAGAAATAATTGCTGAAAACTTCCCCAAACTGGGGGAGGAAATAATCGATCAGACCATGGAAGTGTACAGAACTCCCAACAGAAAGGACCCAAGGAGGACAACACCAAGACACATAATAATTAAAAAGGCTACGATCAAGGACAAGGACAGAGTTTTAAAGGCAACTGGAGAGAGGAAAAAGGTCACCTACAAAGGAAAACACATCAGGCTATCATCAGACTTCTCAACAGAAACCTTACAGGCCAGAAGAGAATGGCATGATATATTTAATGCAATGAAAGAGAAGGGCCTTGAACCAAGAGTACTGTATCCAACACGATTATCATTTAAATATGAAGGAGGGATTAAACAATTCTTAGACAAGCAAAAGTTGAGGGAATTTGCCTCCCACAAACCACCTCTACAGGGTATTTTAGAGGGACTGCTCTAGATGGAAGCACTTCTAAGACTAAATAGACGTCACCAAAGAAAACAAAATCACAGCAAAGAAAGCAGACCAAATACTAACTAAAGGCAAAAAATAAAATCAACTACCCACAAAAGCAGTTAAAGAAAGCACAAAAGAGCACAGAATAAAACACCCAACATATAAAGAATGGAGGAGGAGGAATAAGAAGGGAGAAAAATAAAGAATGACCAGACAGTGTTTAAAATAGCTCAATAAGTGAGTTAAGTTAGACAGTAAGATACTAAAGAAGCTAACCTTGAACCTTTGGCAACCACGAATCTAAAGCCTGCAATGGCAATAAGTACATATCTTTCAATAATCACCCTAAATGTAAATGGACTGAATTCACCAATCAAAAGACACAGAGTAGTAGAATGGATAAAAAAGCAAGACCCATCTCTATGCTGTTTACAAGAGACTCACCTCAAACCCAAAGACTATAGGAACAAAGAAAGACTGAAGGAACAAAACAGCAGCAGAATCATAGAACCTAAGAATGGACTAACAGTTACCAAAGGGAAAGGGACTGGGGAGAAAGGGAGGGAAGGGAGGGATAAGGGTGAGGAAAAAGAAAGGGGACATTACAATTAGCATGTATAATGTGGGGGGGGGGCTTGAGGAGGGCTGTGCAACACAGAGAAGACAAGTAGTGATTCTACAGCATCTTACTACGCTGATGGACAGTGACTGTAATGGGGTTTGTGGGGGGGATTTGGTGAAGGGGGGACCCTAGTAAACATAATATTCTTCATGTAATTATAGATTAATGACAACAAAATTAATAAATTAATTTTTTTAAAAAAAGGAAAATTAAAGCAGTATGGTCATTTCTCAAAAAACTAAAAACAAAAATAGCATAGGACCCCCAGGAATTACTTTTCTAGGAATCTACCTGAAGAAAACAATAACTAATATGAAAAATACTTCCACCTCTATGTTCATTGTAGTATTACTTATAGTCATCAAGATACGGAAGCAACTGAAGTGTCCATTCATTGATATATGAATAGATACAGAAGATGTGGTACATACTTAATGGAATATTACTCATACATATAAAAGAATGAAGTCTCGCCATTTGACAACATGCATGGACCTGAAGGGTATTATGCTAAGTGAAATGTCAGTCAGAGAAAGCCAAATACCACATGGCTTTATTCATATGTAAAATCTGAAAACAAACAAATGTGAAAACAAATAAAACAGAAATAGACTCATAAACACAGAGAATGCACCTTTGGTGACCATGGGGGAGGAGTGATATATGTGAAGGGGATAAAGAAGAACAAACTTCAAGTATTGTCTTTATATGCTGACAGGTGAGCATTTAGTGACATATATAATTGTTGAATCAGTATATTGTTCATCTTAAACCAATGAAATATATTGTATATGAACTATATTTTTAAAAAAATGAGTCCTGGCTATTAACTAGTAGATGATAAAATCATGACTTATTTACTGGTCATGATTAGTTTTTAAATTAAGCACTTAAAAATTAAAGCCTATTCATTTTGATAATTGGAAAAAAAGCTGAATAAAATTCAAACAGTAAATGTTCTAGAAGACTAATTCATTTGCTTGTCAGTCAACATTATTTATTCATTATATCTAGTAATGCTAGATAAGAAATGAGTGGTCTTACAATGCTTAAAGAAATAGAAACAAGAAAAACATACAATGAGATCCATAAAGACAAGAGTAACAAGTACAGCAGAGAATATTTCTTGATGGACTGAGAAGCTGTAGTAAATTATCACTAAGAACCCTCCAAACTATGAAGATTAAAAGTCTAAAATGGTAGCCAAATGCAATTATGTTAAACAAAATATATAAGTAAATTTAAATAAGATAAGTGAATACAGTTTTGTGGAAAAAGAATATGAAAAGGTGGTAAGCATTCAGTTGGATTTTGAAGGAGGAAGAGTCTTGAGTCAGAGAAATTGCTTTTTGTCCATGTTGTTTTATAATTCTCATTGTAGCTTCAATTTTCATGGATTGAGTTAGAGCACTAATATTACAAACATGCTTGTTAATTGCTCTATATTTTAATTTAAGACTTTCTACAGCAAACTATTTTAATTTGGCTTGAAAGGAAAGACTACTGAGCTACAAAATATAGATAACATGATTAGATGGATATAGAGATGTAAGTGGAAATGAAAATTGGAGAGAAAAGTAACAACAGTATTCACACAGCAGTGTGTCTTAAATAGGGGTTCATTTTAGAATAATCTATGGAGCTAGTAAAAATCAATGCAGTTAAAGACTCTTACCCCCATTGCTCCTCTGCAATAAATCTGGGATGTGTTCCAGGCATTTTTATGTAAAGCCTCACAGATGATTCTGATGACATCATTTCAGAACAACTGTGCTAGAGGTAACTCAACAACTTAACCTCATATTCAGCAATATTACCAGATGTATATGTATAATGCCCCAATATGCTTTTGTGGGATCTGCAAACAAGTGTTCCACGTTCATATGCATTTTGCCACAGTAAAAACTATAACAGACATAAAAAGCAGTTAAACAGTTTATTCCTGTGCTCGGCTATGAAACCTTTGAGTAATGTTATACAAATTATCATCCTATTTAGGAATTACTTTCTGCAGAAACAAAAGTGAATAGAAACTCATGTTAGAGGCTCTCAAATATAACTATGGTGACTAGAAAATAGCAACTCAATCATTAACTATAGGGTCAAGCTAGTTTGAAAGATGTTTATTTTAAAACGCTTTTCTCTTCTATCTGTATATACTTTGGAGCTAGCCACTAGAATGTAATCTTCAGTATCCAATGGCTAGAAAGACACTCAAGAAAAGCAAAATTACATTTGCCTCTCCCAACTAGTAGCTAACAGAAAAATCCAGCGTTTTAAAAACAACATATTCCCCAAAGAAAACAGGGCAGAAGTAGGATATTTCTGAAGTATCAGGAAAGTGACATGAGAATGAATTAGGTACTGACCCACACTCTCCAGATAGCAAAGATCTCATTACTGTCTACCAGCAATATATCCTTGCTCTCACGTACCTGATGTAGTATTATGCAGTGTTTCAAAGCAATAGCTTTCAAGTTTCTGCCATGGTCAAAGGTTCCATGTGGGTTGCTTCTATACCTCCTCCATCTCTGGGTCTCCTTGGGCTGTGCTTGGCTTTTTTTTTTTGGCTTTCTGTTTTGAGCAAGGTTACAGCTTTCTAGGTACCTGTGAATAAAGGCAATGCTCTATTTCCTGCTGTCCTACAACTTCCATAAAAGAAGTATAACTTCAAAGCACTGTTTCCTGAGTATATAGTTCTTCCTTTATGAGGAAATGAAACTTTTTTTGACTGATCAATTTTTATTGTTGTTATCAATTTTGCATCTTTACAACTCAAATATTAATCAGGGCTTTATTTACAAAATTCCCAAGAAAGTCATAGACCTTCAAATGCTCAATATTTTTGGCATATAAGTTGATGAAATATATAATTATAAAATGATGAAAGCATGGTTACATATGCTAAAAATACCATTAATGCAGTATGTATGATATTGTGATAGCATTTTCCCAAATGTTCATTTTAATTCTATTACTTTTTATTAATGCCTGGTTACTTATTAATGGAATACACTAAGCTAGTGTTTCAGCATCCTATTTCTCTTTTTTTTTCAAATCTAATCTAGACTGTTTACTCCAATGAAATATTTATTTTTAAATAAGTATGCCTTTGAAATAGCATATTCTCTCTCTCCCTCCCTCTTTTTATCCACACACACACACATATTACATATATTACACATATATACATATTATTTTATTATGTACATATACATTATTTGAAATCCTGGCTATAATAAAGAATAACAGGATAAAATAAAAAAATATTACAAAAAGCCCCACCAGACTATTGCAAGGTCTCTTAGAGTATTCTGAAGATATCTTTTAGCACCTTGTTGCTTTTGAAGTCCAATTTTCCTAAAATATTTTCTGTAACTGAATGTTCCTATACTATAAGAAGCTGTGAACCATAATTTCTAATAAATTTAGCATAATTTTCTGATCTATACATTAATGTTTATATTAATCACGATATCTTTGGCAATCAGTTTTAATGGGTAGGTATTAACTTTCAATAGTGGTCGGCATATAATGACAGTGATGAAGAGCAACAGAATGCTCCTAAATTAGTCTGCCAGTTTGACCCAGTAACCGACATGCATACTAAAACACTGATGTGAATTGAAAATAAAATAACTTCACTTGACAGATATAATAGTTTAAGTGATTTCAAATTAACCACATCCCACTGACCGCAAGTGAAGAATGTGTGCTTTCCCCTGTAATGAAATGTGCTCTGGGGGCTCATTATACAGAGTGGTGTAAGTAAATCCAGAGTAGAGTGATGCTGGGGAAGAGAGAGTGACAGCTACTTAATGACTCTCAAACTTATGCATAAAGATATCACAAGGACTTCATATGTTATATTTTCATTTCTATTTTGGAAAATTAGAAGCTTTAACCTGGATTGTATAGTAATTTTAAAACATGACATAGCTCTTAAGAATTAATCACAGCAAAGATGCATTGACTGCTTCAAGAAAATAGTAAATAGCAAACTTTTTGCAATAAAAACATCTTGATGTTATCACTTCCTTGGTTTTCTTTTATTCTTCTAAGAAGTCATGTAATGATTGTTATCTGTATTGTTAAACCTTAGTTTTTATATTGAGTAAAAGAATATTATTTATTCATGTGTTGTATACACATTTTGCTTCTGTTTTTAGGACATTCAATAGTGTTCAAGTATTCTTTGAAAAAGGAGGAATATTGCAATATTTAAAAGTTAAGCTAAAATATAGTTTTTTTCCCAAAAATATTTGGCTAACAACCAACCTTGAGAACCAGGTGAGTAGTTGAATGACTGAAACCTTCAGCCTTCTATTTCATCTAATGTGAATACCGTTGGCAGAAGAATTTCTATTCAGGGAATAAAGTTAGCAAGGCAATTTGGTTTATTCAAATCAGGTAAGGTTTATTATGGGTTACATTTTGCCACTCATTACTAAAATATAGTTATTTGAATTGACTATGAAGAAATGGTTCAACAAAATTCACCCACCATGAATGTGGAATGTAAATGATACTAATATGTACTTTGGATTTGATTTGCTTTTCCCTGAGAATCGAATTTCAGGCATCTTGGGTTCATAGTCAAATTTATTCATACCCATCAGGCCACTGGGACAGCATGTGAATGACTATGATTATTGTTTCCTTTTTTCATCCAAGCAGCAATTAATTCTTAGTATTTGCTAGTTTCTCTGCTAGATGTTAGATAAAAACGTATACCAAAATATTTTCTCTAGCTTTGAGGAGAAAAATTTTACTGGGGCACCAGTGAAAAGAAATGCTCTCAGAGTTGTTCAGAGCCCAGACTGACATGCCAATGCATTTTTGGAAAAATCAGTTTCTGGAAGAGTTGAAGTGTTCAGATGAGTAATCTAGGAAAGGAGGATACGGGGGGCATTCTAGAGAGGGGCATTGGAATATACAAAGGCACAGAGTTAACAGAAGATATAATCCATTTGGAACACCATAAATGTATAGGTAAAATAACATATTGGACTGTGTAGAGATAAGTCCAGAAAGAGAGGCAAGGTGAAGAATATGAAAGCTCTTGAAAAAATATTTTGCTGAAGAATTTGTAACATATATACTCACTCATATTTCAACATATATTTATATGCCATGCACTGTGCCTGGCACTGAGGGGACACAATGGCAAACAAGGAGAGGTATGGGTACCATATTTATATTGTTTATTGTTTATAGGGGATAAGGTGCAAAAATGTACCTTTACAGGGAAATTACAGGGTGCCATAGAAGTATATAGGATGGAACTCTTAGGTCATTCAGGGGTTACAGAGAATTTCCATAAAAAATTAACACATAAGAAGAGATATGAAATCTACATGAAGATTGGCCCAATGAATAGGGGTGAATAGTGGAGGGCATGTTCTAAAAAGGGAAGCATGTGAGAAGTTTGGAGGCAAGCAGGCATAGTATATGTTCAGGGAATTGAAAGAAGTTCTGTATGGCTAATGCTTAGAGGATTAGTGGAAGAGAAAGATATGAGAAATTAACCTGGAACTATAAGCGAGGATTAGACAATGCAAGCTTTGTCAGTGGGGTAAGGAGTTTGGACTTTTTCTTAGTACAAGGAGGGGCTGCAGAAAGTTTTTAGGCTGGGGAATGGCAGATGCAAGTTTGCACTTAGAAAAGCTCTTTCAGTCAATACTTATGCATGGGAAGGGCCAAATGAGGCAGAAAGAGCATTTGGTATTTATACCAGTATTATCTAGTTAGAAGGTGACAATAACTTTGATTAGAGGAATAGAGATGGAGATGAAAAATGAACAGAATTCTAAGACATAATGGATAAAGAATGGATCGATTTTAGTCATTGATTAGATGTAGAGAAGGATAGGAATGAATTATGGGTTATGCCCAGGATTATGATTTAGGTAACTGGGAGGATGATTGTGACATTCACTTAGATGGGGACAAAAAAGAAGCTGTAGCCATGGACAAAAAATGAGTTTCATTTTGGACTTGCTGAACTTGAGGTAGTTGTAAACATATCAGTGTAAATGTCCAGTAGGCATTTGGATATGAGTCTGAAATTTATAGAATAGGGAAAGAGATGTGAAAGCACTACGTAGATGGCAGTTGAAGCTGAGAGAGAATAACATTGTTCATGAAATCGGAATAGGATCAAACCTCAAGTAACCAATATTTAAGCAGAGTAAGTAAAGGGGCCTGTGAAGAAAACACAGTCATAGCCAGAGGTAGGATGAGGATCAAGAGGGCACATATTCACAGGCGTAAAGGAAGAGAGTATTTTAATAGCATCAAATACTACAGAAAAGACTGAGAAAGAACACTGGATTTGCCAGTGATGATCTTGGTAAAAATAGTTTTTATTACATAAAGGATGGGGATGAATACAGGGAGAGTGTGCTAGAAAGAGGGAACAGCATAGGAGAAGATTTGGAGGCAATCAGGCATAATACACACTCGGAGAACTGAAAAAACTCTCCGGCTGATGCTCAGAGGACTAGTGGAAGAGATAAGTGTGAGAAATGAGCCCTGAGCAACTAGAGATCAGTAAGTTAATGAGTGTGCTGGAGTGACTGAAACTACAAAGAAAACTTTTGAGAAGCTGTGCTACAAAACAGGGAAGATTCAACAGACAGGTTGCATTTCATATAAATCAAGACAATTTTAGTGTTGCTGTTTTTTCAGAAGAGAGAAACTTAAACATGTTTAAATATTGACGGGAAGCAGCCAGTAGAGAAGGAAAGTTTGAAGATAAGGTTTGACCTGTAGGGTGTGGTTGCTATTGGAGAAGAGAGATGTGAAGCTAGGAAAAGTGAAACACAGGGGCCTGCTTTAGAGTGAAGATGGAAGGCTCATTGCCAGAAACAACGTGAGTGTACTTCTTCCCATACCAAGCAGAGGTGCTCTCAGTTTATTTGGATGGAATCTTGGCTAGGCAATTGGTACACTTCATTACATTTTCAATTACTACTTTATAATAGTGTGAAAGTCATGTTAAGAGGTAGAGAATTATTTTTTTCCATTATCCTCAGGTAAATTGAACTACATGGTCTTTGGGAAAAAAATCTCATATATATTATATACAGTTATGATTGTCATCACATACTTTAGCAAGCAATGTGGCCATGGCAGTGGCATATGAACAAAGATATCCATTTCCCTATCTCCAAGAGGAACAGAACCCACTGTCTCTCTTACAAGGGGGAGAAGCTGGATTAGGTAAACTTTCCATTTGCAACCACTTGAAACTGCTGCAAACATTTATGATATACAAGGAAGGATGAAAACTTGTATTCTGGTTTCTTTTGGGCATATATGTTGACTTGATAGAGGAGAAGGGCTTAAATAGAGAACCACAGAAATAATTTAAAAAAATAAACTGGGCATGGGAGGTGCTAAATGCTGAGGAAGCATTCACATAGGATTACATTCTATAGGCTTATTACCATGGCAGTTTGTGATATAAAAAAGTGGATTAGATGAGCAAATGTACAGTTCTCAAAGGCACAAACTCTGTATTTTTCTGGGACTAAGTCTTCATTTAATTCTAGCATTTATTTGTCCTGTATAAGATGGCTGAGTTGGCACTTAGTAAAATGGCATCCCTCCTTAACCACCTTGACCATGATTATCTGGAGTACACATTTTTACCACGTGGTGAAAAACCAGAACAGAAATGACAATCAATAAATTGCTGCCTAGCTCAGAGACCTTGAAGCTACAGTACTTAGTCTTCCTGTCTATTGGAAAAGTCTCTTTGGGAAAAAGAATACGGGGACATGGTCACATGTGTGACAAAGTCATGGCAGTAACAATTTTCCTAGGTGTATAATTTTTATTTGGTCATAGAAGCTTAGAGTAGGTATGGGTAATTTTAACATTTGAATTCTTCCAGAACATATTGATTATTTAACTTTTACTAGAACCTCCAAGTTAGGAACACCGTGATCTACATTTAACAAATGATGAAGTGAAGCACAGAAAAACTAGATAACTTGCCCAAGTATTACAACTCAGAAATGGCCACACTGGGATTTGAGCCTAGGAATGTGATTTCCAAAGTCCATGCATTTAACCAGTACAAATTACTTTTAGCCATTTGTTTCACAATGAGATTAGACTGGAGATAACATTAAGAACAATATATAAACATATTTGATCCTGGCTGTTATGAAGTGATAGGTTTGGACTTACCTTGCTGTCTAAAACAATTATAAAACTAGATGCTATACATATATATAAATTCTGGCCAACTTATATGAAGTAATTATTTTTAAGCATTGGACAAAAACAACTGAACAGTGATCCTTGAGAAAAGGAAAGTACATGAGCTCCATATATATGCTGCTCTTCTGTCTGAGGAATTTTTCCATATCACATCACAGGAAAGTGGGCCCACACAAGAACCTTCACGTTTTATTGGAAGATGATACAGAGATTGGATTTTAGGTCTGCAGAGGTTTCAGGAATTTGTGGGTTAGTTGTGTAAACTGAAAATTGGGGAAGGCTGTGCAGAGAATGAGCTCTATAATCTTTAAGAAACCCCCCTTGAGATTTGACTAAAAAGTAAAGCCTCATAGAGAATAGCCACTGGTAAATTTTGAGTTGAATAGAGATTCAACAGATCATCTAGTGCTGGGAAATGTTGACAAATTTGCTGAATATCTTGAATGTAAAACACGTTTCCCAGAAAGAGCATGCATTAAAATTAGGGCTACTCTGGCCCAAGTACAACAATTTTAGTACTACCTAAGTATAAACAAAACTGAAAAAATGGGCAAAGTAAATCTGATAGGCCAGGAAGCCAGCTGTCTGCCAGGAAAAGTCTTTAAAAAAATCTTAACACTCTTTAACAAAAGACAATTTCTATATTTCAACAAGTCATGATCCATAATGTGTAGTAATCAGATAAAAAAGTTATTTAACATGTGAATGAACAACAAATCTAAAGCGTAAGGAGAAGTTAAAACAGATAACAGACACAGAGAATGACATAGATGCTGAGAATAGCAGACAAGGACTTTAAAATAACTATTATAAATATGTTCAGGTATTTTTAAAGGAAAAATGGTCATAATGAGTGAACAGATGGGGAATATAAGCATAATAAAAGGAAGTAAAAAAAAAGGAACCAAAATGATATTCCAAATCTTAACACAGTACAAGAAGAAAAAAAAATTATGAACTTAAAGTTAATTGGACAAGAGAAAAAAAGACCATTGAGTGTCAAGACAGGGAAATAGAAGTTTTCCAAATTGATGCAGATATAAAAAGAAACTAAGAAAAACAGTAGACACTTAGTAACATGTTGAAGATATCAAGCAGTCTAAAATACATGTAATTAAAGTTCCAGAAGAAAAGAATTTTGGATGGAAAATCTTTTAATACATAATTCCTAAAAATTTCAAAATTTGATGAAAATTATTCCTTAGACTCATGAAGCTGAACAGACCCCAAACAAAATGTGCACGTCATCCCCCCTACACAGAGGCACATCTGGTAAAAAAAAATGCTGAAAAACAAAAGATAAATCTTAAAAATTGAAAAAATAAACATTAAATATTGGTGAACTGATCAAAATACAACTGATGTATTATTAGAAATGACGCAAGCCAGAAGACAGTATGGAAATGACATATTTAATGTGCCTAATGGGGGAAAAGAACCTGTCATCCTTGGATTTTATATACAGCAAGAATTTCCTTCAAAATGAAGATAAAATAAAGATATTTTTCAGACTATCTGAATTTTCATCAGCAAAATACACTCCAATAAAAATTATGAGATTCTTCAAGCTGAAAATGATTCCTGATGAAAACTCAAATATCTATGAATGAATAGACTGTACTAGAAATGCTAACACAGAAAATATAAAGTACATTTTCTCATTTCTTAATTTAAAAAAGCCTGACCTTATAGAAAAACAATGTTATTAATAATAATTGAGTCAACAATTTATAACATATGTTAGACATTAAAATATGTGACTATATATATCACAAAAAATGGGAAGGGATAAATGGAAGCATTGCTTTAATGTTTTGTCCTTATACATAAAAAGGCTTAATATTAATTTCAAGTAGATTTTTATAAATTGAGCATGTATATTTTAATCCTTAGAGCAATCACTGAAATAATATAAGAGATACAGCTAGAAAGTCAATAGAGGAAATAACAATGTTCTTAAGAATAATGATCATTCCAAACAAATCAGAGATGGTGAAAGGGGAAGAAAAAATAGATAAGACCAATAGAAAACAAATAACAAAGTGTTATATACCTGATAAGAGGTTAATATCCAAAATACATAAATAACTCACATAATTTAGTAGCAAAACCCAACTACCTGATTAAAAAATGGGCAGAGGAACTGAAGAGACATTTTTCCAAAGAAGACATACAGATGGCCAACAAGTACATTAAAATATACTTGACATCACTAATCATCAGGGAAATGCAAATCAAAACCACAATGAGACATCGCTTCATACCTGTTAGAATAGCTATTATCAAAAAGACAAGAGACAGGTGTTGACAAGGTTGTGGAGGAAAGGGAACCCTTGTGCACTGTTGTTGGGAATGTAAACTGGTGCAGCCACTATGAAAAGCAGTATGGAGCTTTCTCAAAAAATTAACAATGGAACTACCCTATGATCCAGCAATTCCACTTCTGATTATTTTAATGGAGGAAACAAAACACTGACTCAACTCAAAAAGACATCTGCAGCCCCATGTTCATTGCTGTATTATTTATAATACCAAGACATGGAAACAATATAGGTGTCCATGGATGGAGGAAAGGAAAAAGAAAATGTGGCATATATCTATATACAATGAAGTATTATTCAGGCATAAAAAGAAGGAAATCCTGTCATTTGCAACAATATGGATGGACCTTGAAAACATGCTAAGTGAAATAAGTCAGAGAAAGACAGAGTGTATGATTTCTCTTATATGTGGAATCCAAAAAATTCGACCTCATAGATACAGAGAGCAGATCTGTGGTTGCCATAGGTGTGGGTAGGTGAAATGTGTAATGATGATCAAGTGGTGCAAACATAAAGCTAAAAACTAAATGCATCATGGAGATATAATGCATGATGACTAAAGTTGTAGTCAATAATACTGTATTATATATTTGAAAGTTGCTAAGAGATCTTAAAAGTTCTTATAAGAAAAAATTATAAGTAGTGAAGGATGAAGGATGTTTAGACATTTTGATGGTCATTTCACAATATATACATATATTGCATCATAATGTCATACAACTGAAACATCAATATAATGTTATATGTCAATTATAAACAGTAAAAAAATCAGTCTTTTTCACTCACCCTTTGAGACAACTTTGGAAAATGTATGCTTTTATAGTCTTCCCCATATAGAATTGAGAAATGGTTTAGCTAGGGCTTTGACAAATGAGATTTTAGTTTGAAATGTCTGCTCCCCATTGACTCTGAGACTGTTATAGGCAGACTTCTAAAATGTTCCCCAAGGTTACTGCCCACTGTGTTCACGATGTGTATAAACCCGAAGACTACGAATATGATGAGATATCACTCCCACTCTTAGGTTATGCTGTGTGATACAACCGACCTTAAGAAAGGAAGGATATACTCAGTGGACCTGATCTAATCAGATGAGCCTTAAAAGGGACAAGTTTCCTGGAGAAAGAGGTTTGAAGTATGAGAGGAACGAGAGTGAGATTCTCCATTGTTGGTTTTGAAAATGGGGGACTGGGAGCATATGGCAAGGATAACGAATAGCCCCTAGACCCTGAGAGTGACCCCCAGCTGACAGTCGGCAGGTAACAGGCCCTCAGTCCTATTGTTACAAGGAATTGAACTGTGACAACAACCTGAGTCAGCTTGGAAGGGGATTCTAGCCCAGCACTTCAGATAAGTGTTTAGTCTGCCTGAAACCCTGAGTTTAACCTTGAGACCCTGAGCAGAGAATCTAACCATGTGGTGTGCAGACTTCAGAACTGTAAGCTAATAAATGGGTGTTGGTATAAGGCACTACATTTATATGTAGTAGTTTGTTATGTGGCAATAGAAAACTAGAAAGATCTACAAGTTACATAATCATTTCATTTTTCTCATCAGTAGAAAGTAATAATGCAATTCTGCATTTGTTTTGAGGATAAAGTAATTAAAATAAAGCACTTAGTTGAGTGTTCAATGTATGTTTCTTACATACATTGTGTCGTTTTGAGGATTCAATGAAGCTGTACCAAAAAAGACTTCAGTGTAGTGCCAAGTAGGTAGTAACATCATTACAATATTATCAATTCATCATTTTAAGATATGAGAAAACTTGACATGGACTTTCTTTAGACCTTTTAGTGTTCCCTTTATTCTTTCAATTTTGACTGGAAGTTGATAGCCTGTGTATCAGGTCCTTAAAATGAGCCTGGTTCTTTCCCTAGCCACCTGATTATGGGTTACTAACATCCAACACATGGGTCTGTCAGTGGGAAATTTAGATCTTAGCAACTTTCCTTTCCAAGGAAAGGTTAGCTTTGAAATAAGATGGTGTATCATGCATTTTGAGTGGGGATACTTCCATCTGTACTTGGGGTTCATCAATTCCTCATAAAGATAACTAAAACCATATACTGAAAAAGAAAAAGCCACCTCAGATTCTAGTTGTATTACATGAACAGGGAGGGTAGCACTGTTCTATTTTAAACCCAAGGAATGTAATTTAAGGACTTTTCGTATCAATAATATGCTTGATATCAATTGTCAAATCTTTTATGTAAAGATACACAGTGAAGTATTAGTCAAAAAGCACTGTTATTTATTTGTATTTCACTCAGGGAATCAGGGTTGGCCTTTCACTGGGTTGTTTTTCTCAAGAATTCAAATGTAACAACTTACTTGAAGGGCAAACATGGCTGAATAAATTCAGGTTTCTAGAGTTTACAAACTATTACCTTAAGACTTGTGATTGAGTTCACACTATCTCTCTAATGCAAGTGCACATTTCAGTGTCACTGTCTGCCACCTTACAATAACAGAAAACATCTGTATAATGGCCTATAACATTACACAGTGTATTACAATTAGAAATGTGCTGAAGTGGTGGATTGGGGGTTTATTTACGGTCCATGAAACAAAAGATTCTATGAACTTCTCATGAAAACTTAATAGTTCAAGGAAATAAAATAAATATTTGAGTGCAACAATTACATTTTAAATGATATTATCACTAGAGAAACTTAGAACAGCCAAAAAGTTGAAGTATTAGTGTTAAAAGAAACTCATTACTAGTAGGCTGATAGTCTTTATTATTGGAAAGGCAAAGAATGACAGAGAGTTATGAAAAACACCATGTCTCCCAGGTTAATATCATTTCCATAACTGAGTAAAATTTCTCTTAAGTGGTCATAAAATCAAGTCTCTGAAAGTTATGGTGCAAGCAAACGTATTTCAGAACCTTGAATTTTTTAAAAGAACAGAAGTCCTTTTGCCATGTTGCCATAAAAACTGGCAAGTTTGAATAGCAGCAATTCATGAATTGTTTCTAATAGGAGTCAAAGTTACCCCACAAAAAATCTCCATGTATAAGAGCAAATAATTATAGCTCATGAACAACATGTACTTCATTTCCAGATTACAGGTAATTGTATACACATTTAGATGTGTTTATTTTGCATGCATAATCTCATATTTATGAAGAAATTTAATCATTTGTACCTGATGTGTGGGAAAGATTATGATGTCTAATCATGGACCCAGATTTCTCAAAGTTCTGCTGTGCTGTGGGAAAAATCTGTGTCATATGAGACAAAAAGCTTTCATTTAACTTTGAGAAATATTTTAAATCAAAAGAACAGCAATGGTCAATGACTTTTTTAAGTGATGTGGTAACACATATTTGTTACAGGAAAATCCAAAAAATGTTATTACATTTGAAAACTTTGCCATGAAGTTCTGTTATTGCGTGTTCTAAAGGCTTGATTTGTAAAACTATGCTATTTCTTCTGTTTATTTCATTAAAAACTCAAATTTAAATGGTATACTTTTTATACTAGAAGAAACTTCTTTATTAATGTATAATTTAAAAAATAGGTTTATAAACAGTGATTGGGTTGAAATTAAAATCTTTTAGACTGTTTTGTATTCATGAATACATAGTTGTTCAAAACATATTTCCATAGGAGGCTTACATGCTCTCTGTTTTAGTACTGACTGCTGGTTGGTTTTCAGAATGGGTTTAGTTTTCCTCCAAAGCAACCTAAAAGACACAGGAATTATGGTAATCCCTTGATTAAATATGCATCATTTGTAATAATTTTCCACATGATTATCCCAAATAGCCATGGAGGAGCACAAGGCTGTCAATCAACAGACAATGGAAAGGGGTCAATGCCGTCATACTATCCGCTGGTGCAGAGGACTCTAACTGTCCATTTGTCTGCAATGTGCTGTTTCAAGATATGTAATCATCATGTTATTAAAGTCTTGATTTCAGAGAGAACCGTGAGGCTTGATTTCAGAGAGAAAGCAGAAGGGTATCTGGATTTGATATACAGCTCAAGAAAAGGGGATGTTTTTATTACTTAAATTATATATTAAAGGGATATTGGTGGACAAGTAGTAGATTTGAAGTAGACATACACTGACTGGGATTTTTAAACTTCTTTTTCTTCTTTTGGGTATTGCATAAGGAAAATATTTTTAGCCCTGAGATTTCTGGATTGATTAAATGGGAAAAAATTTATAATGACTTGGAGGGGAAAAAAAGGGAAAAAAAGATGGAAGGGAGAAAAGAAAGAATGAAGGGAGAGAGAGAGGGAAAGAGAAGGAAAAGAAGAGGGGCACGGAATCACAATCACTTAATTACTTCCAAATCACTTAAATGAGCATACAGGAAACATGCTGTAAATTAATCATGGCTCCATTAATCCAAAGCTTATCAATATTTTGTTTTTCTGTTAGAAAAGAAAATGTCACTGTATGGGAAGCTGGCCATTCACTGTCTTGTATCATGTGTGAGGCAGTAGCCTTAGGCAAGTTCATCCAGGAAAATGTATGTCTGTAGTTAAAGTTAAAAAGGATGTCTACTCTTGACTACTAGTGGATTGGTGGTAAAAAGTAGATACCATTCTATGGTAAACAAACTTCAGTAAATGCTTCAAGGACCAGTGACTTTGCAATGACATCATTCCCATATGTAAGATATCCAGTATTTACATTTTAGGTGCGAAGTTCCTTTGGAAAATGCTGAATTCTCTCCCAAGACTCACCTTTTGCATTGCTAAGCACATAACTGAAAAAAATCAATGGATACAGTAATTTATATGATAAAAATGATAAACAAGAATTTTACTAGACTCACAACTTTAAAAGCATTAGGTAAATTAGATCACTCCAATTAAAAATTAACATGCTCCATTTCTTCTACCCACATTCCTGATTCCTATTATCCTGCTATACAATCTTTTATACAAAAAAATATGATTTACTTCATCTGTGCTTTATTTGTCTTTTCAGCAGCTAGAATGCATATCCATGAGGTTTTCATCTGGGCAATGATGGGTTGCATGTGAACAGATTAACACAGTGTAGCAACAGAGTGGTAACAATTATGTATTCCATGTCATTTTAGTATTGTTTATTAACGCGACTTAGTTCCCCTCAAGAGTACTGTATTTCACAAGGTCACAAAGTCATTCTCCAAAGTTTTATTTTCAGTGATGTGAACCGTTTGTTCACCACTGTGCATTCAGACTCAACACAATGCCTAATGTATAGTAATTCCTCAATAAATACTTACTGAATAAGTAAACAAACAAAATACCAAAGTAGGATGGTCAAATTCAACCTAAATAACATGAGTGATGTCACCAATGTGGCAACCTAGATTATTCCTGACTTCACTCCTATCACAAAAAGAACAATTAACTATTTAAGAACAAGTTACCACGAGAGAATCCTAGAACATGAGGTTGGGGCTGAAGCACCGCTCCCGGCACCACAGAGACCAACTCCTCCCACAGGCCAGCATAGCACCGCAGAGAGTCTCCCTGGGCCTCCAGTTCCTCCAGTGGCAAAAAGGGAACCCAGGGAGGACCACCAGAGTCCCCAGCACTGTACGTGGCACTGTGAGAGCTCTCATTCCCATCTCCAGTTATGGGGATTAAAGCGGAATCTGTGGGGCTCAACTCCGACAGGGAAGGTTGCGGATGGGGCATGGCAACAACCAGCACGTGGATCTTGACTGACCAAGTTCATACCTGCAGTGCCCACGTAAGTTATCCCAATCAGCAGCTTGTTCATTTGCTGAACCAAGTCACGGTTGCATTTTGAGCAGGGAACTTGGCAGGGCACCCATCAGCCCGATTTGGATCTTCAAACGAGGAGTTCTGCAGGCCCTAGAGCCGGAGCCACAGCTCGCCTGCTGTAGAGCAACTCTTCTGGCCCCATGTGAGCAGACGGGTGGTGACAAGCCCCAATAGCACCTGGGCCATGAGGTGGGCAGGCCGACCTGATAGTTTCTAGAACAAAGCCAGCGACCCTTTTTGGTCAAGCAACTTGGGGTGCGGGTCAGCCTGAGTCAGGACAACAAACAGCTTTACTGGCTTTCAGCTGCTTCTCCTGCTGTGTGTGGGCAGGGACTCCATTCATAACCCTGCTCAATGCTGGATACACCCTTTAGCCTGTCCAACCAGGAACCTAACTAGAGCACATGAGACACTGCATAGCTCATCCCACACCCTGTGTCCAGTGGCACTTGAAGAGAGAGCACAGCCTGTGGCCTGTGGCTTACGCCCATCTGCAGAGAAAAACTGGTGGCCTCACCTGACCAGGGAATTCAGTGCACACTCTGGCCTGAATTGGATCCCCAATATTAAGCTGTCCGGTCCTGCTGCCCTACCATGGTGGAGAAGCTAACTCTTAGCGCCATATATTACTTAATATAGTAACCAGTCCCCATCATCTTGTTAGCCTAACCCGAGAATCCAGGCATCCATCGAGCCCATCTCACAGCCTCACTTGTGTGTAAAGAACCAAGCCAGTAGTCTTATCCAAGTTTTCTCAGCCAGTGGCACAACCCCTAACCCTATCTGCAGTGCTTGAACCCTTTCCTCACCCAAAATAGATCATAATAGCAGGCCCTCCCTGCTCAAGGACATTACCAGCACCCCCACCCAAAAACCCAAATGAACTGACTTGTAAAGAACAATATCTACCAAAGCAAATCTGGCAGTTTGGAAGAAGAGCCCAATTACTCCAGTGCACAGATACAACACCCATACGAGGGGCCCCGGAAGGAGTCCCACCCATGCACGCATTGGGTAATAGACATACAGGCCTCACTCAATCTCTTCCTTGATCCCTACTCCATAGCAACCAATCATATACTGTTGCTATAGTTTAGCACTTAAGAATTTCATATAAATGGAATTGTGTAGTATCTTGTCTTTTGTTCCTGGCTTTTTTCACTCAGAGATTCTTTTGAGATTCAGCCATGTTGTTAGTGTTTTACCAGTTTGCTCCTTTTCATTTCTGGGTAATATTTTATAGTATGAATACCCTACAATTTGTTTATCCATTTGATTGGATGGGCTTTTAAATATTTGTTGTTATTGTGGTAAGAACATTTTACATGAAATCTATACTCTTAACAAATTTTTAAGTGTACAGTACAGTATTATTAACTATAGAAATGATGTTGTATGGCAGATCTGTAGACCTCATTCATCTTGCATAACAAACTATACCCATTGAACAGCAACTCCCTACTCCCCCTTTCCCCAACCCCCAGTAAACCACTATTCTACTGTCTGTTTCTATGATTCGACTACTTTATATTCTTCACATAAGTAGAAACATGCAATATTTGTCCTTCTGTGACTGGTTTAACTTAGCTTAATGTCCTCAAGTTTCATCATGTTTTAGCATATGGCAGGACTGTTTAAAATTGTTATTATGAACAAATCTGGGGAAAATCTGAAATAGGCCTTTTTGGGATGCCTGTTTTTACTTCTTTGGGGCAATATCTAAGATGATGATTGCTCCGTCACATGGTAGATGTATGTTGACTTTATTTTTTAGCAACTGTCAAGTATGTTGAATGTGGCTCTTCTGTTTTTCAATCTCACTATCAATGGATGAGAGTTTCAGTTGTTCCACTCCCTTGTCAACACTTATTTGTGCCCATCTTATTAATTCTAGCTATTTTAGTGTATAATGACCTATCATGGTGGTTTTGATTTGCATTTCCTTAATTGCTAATGATGTTTAGCATATTTTCATGGGCTTATTTGCCATTTGTTTGTACTCTTTGATAAGTAAATATTTATATCTTATGTTCTGATATTTAGAAGTTAAATTATTAAGTATAAAAATATATAAGGAATACCAACTATAGGATCTTAAAATCCTCTTGAACTTCAGTATTAAGAGCAGGATCCCATGTAAATGTACAAATAAATTCTGGAAAAATTTTGAACTTTCTTATGATAGGCAATAAGTTAATGCTTATTTTCTAATGACTAAGAAAATTTCTTGAAATGTTACATGCAAAATCTTTTGAGATGCAGCAAGAGAAGTTCTAAGAGGGAAGTTCTTGGCAATAAATGCCTACCTTCAGAAACAAAGTATCTTAAATAAACAACCTATCTTTACACCTCAAGAAACTAGGAAAATAAATAACTAAGTCCAAATATAGAAGAAGGAAGGATATAACAAAGATCAGAGTGGAAATAAATGAAATAGAAAATAAAGACAACATAAAAGATCAATGGAACTAAGAGCAGGTGTTTTGAAAACAAAATAGACAAATCTTTAGCTGGACTTATGAAACAAAAAAATGATGACTCAAAATCAGAACTGAAAGAGAAAATATCACAATGGATACCACAGAAATACAAAGGATAATATAAGACTACTATGATAAAGTAAATGCCAACAAACTGGATAACCTAGAAGAAATGGATAAATTCCTAGAAACATATAACCTACCAAGACTACATCATTAAGAAATAGAAAATCTAAACAGACCTGTTACTAGTAAGAATATTGAAAACAGTAATAAAACAAAAAACAAAGAAAATCCCAGGAGGATATGGTTTCATCAGTGAATTCTACCAGATATATAAAGAATTAATACCACTTCTGCTCACCTCTTCCAAAAAAAGAGGAAATACATCCAAACTCATTTTACAAGACCAGCATTATCCAGATGGCCAAAAACCACTCAAAGACACTACAAGAAAATTATAGGCCAACATCCCTGATAAACTAAAAATACACAAATACACAAACATATAAATATCCTCAACAAAATATTAGCAAACCAAATTCAATAACACATCAAAAGGATCATACACCATGAGCAAGTGTGATTTATTCCAAGGATGGAATTATGGTTCAACATATGCAAATCAATCAATGTGGTACAACATTAACAAAATGAAGGATAAAGATCATATCACCATCTCAATAGATGCAGAAAAAACATTTTAAAAAATTCAACATACATTGATGATAAAAACCCTCAAAAAGTAGCTATGGAGGGAACATACGACACATCCACAATTGAAATCATACTAAATGGTGAAAAACTGAAAGCTTTTTCTCTAAGATCATGAAGAAGTCAATGATTCCTACTCTCACATTTATTTAATATAACATTGGAAGTTCCAGAGAGAGTAATTAGGTAAGAATAAAAAATCATCTGAATCAGAAAGGAAGAAATGAAAATGTTTCTATTGGCAGATGACATGATATCATATAGAGAAAACTTAAAAGACTCCACCAAAAAAAATGATACAATAAGGAAAATCAGTAAAGTTTCAGGATACAAAATCAGTACAAAAAAAGTTGCAGGATACAAAATTTAGTTGCATTTCTATACATTAGTAATGAACTATCAGAAAGAAAATTTAAGAAATTAATCCCAGTTACAATTGCATCAAAAATAATAAAGTACATAGGAATAAATTTAACCAAGGAGGTAAAAGACCTATACACTGAAAACTATAAAACTGTGAAGAAATTAAGATTTCTTTCAATCAATAGAAATATTTTTTGTGCTCATGAATTAGAATACTTTTAACATGCCCATTTTACTTGAAGTGATCTACAGCTTTAATGCAATCTCTATTTAAATTTTAATGGCGTTTTTCACAGAAAATGAATAATCCTCAAATTGTGTGGAACCACAAAAGGTCCTAAATAGCCAAAGCCATATTAAGAGGAACAAAGCTGTACGCATATGTTTCCTGATTTCAAACTATATTAAAAAGTTATAGAAATCATATAAATATGGTATTGGCATCAAAACAGGCACAGATCAATGGAACAGAATAGAGAGCCCAGAAATAAATCCATGCATATATAGTCATTCATGTTATGAAAAAGGAGTCACAAATATGCAATGGGGAAAGAATAGTCTCTTCAATAAATGGTGCTGGGAAAACTGAACAGCCATATGCAAAAGAATGAAACTGTACCACTATTATACATTATGCACAAATATCAACTCAGAATGGATTAAAGACTTGAATGTAACCATAAAAGTCCTAGAAGAAAACAGAGGGTAAGTTCCTTCGTATTGGTTTGGCAATAATTTTTTTGGATTTGACACCAAAAGTAAAGGCAACAATAGCAAAATTTTAAAAGTGGGGCTGTATCAAACTAAAATGCTTCTGGACAGCAAATGAAACCATCAACAAAATGAAAAGGCAACCTGAATAATGGGAGAAAATATGTGCAAATCATATATCTCATATGGAGTTAATACCTAACATCTACTATATATTAAGAACTCAGTAGCAAAAATACAGACTGCTTAAAAAATGGACAAATCAAAACCACAATGAGCTATCACCTCACACCTGTTAAGATGGCTATCATCAAAAAGACAAGATACAGAGAAAAGAGAATACTTGAGCACTTTTGGTAGAAATTGAAATAGCCACTATGAAAAACAGTAGGTAAATTCCTCTAAAAAGTAAAAACAGGGAGGCAGAGCCAAGATGGTGGCATGAGTAGAGCAGTGGAAATCTCCTCCCAAAACCACATATATTTTTGAAAATATAACAAAGACAACTCTTCCTAAAAGAGAGACCAGAAGACACAGGACAATAGCCAGACTAAATCCACACCTGTGAGAACCCAGTGCCTCGTGAAGGGGGTAAGATACAAGCCCTGACCCGGTGGGACCCGAGTGCGCCTCACCCCAGCTCCCGGTGGGAGGAGAGGAGTCAGAGCGGGAAGGGAGAGGGAGCCCAGGACTGCTAAATAGCCAGCCCTAGCCATCTGCATCGGAGCGCAGACACACTGCATGTGTGGGGTCCTGGATACTAGGGAAACAGGACAGTAAGACCTGTGAGCAGGTCCCTGCGCTGGCGCCCCAGGGACAAAGAAAAGTGAGTGCTTTTTGGAAGTCTTAAAAGGACAGGGACTCCACAGCCAGACGGAAGCATCCTGGGACACTTAGCCAAGCAGCAGGGAACTCCAGGAACCCTAAACCCCTCGATAGCAGGGCAGCTCAGAGGCCTCTCACGGAGATAAACAACCTCCCGGCCATTTCCCCTCCAATGCAGCTTCGCCATATCGGAGCAGCAGCCCAAGGCAGGCCACACCCACAGGAAGAGTGGAGATAAACTCCATAGTGGCTGGTCAAGAATCAGAAGCCCCGTCTGCGTGCAGATGCCCAGCACAAGCCACTAGAGGTTGCTGTTCTCTCAGGAGAGGAAGGCCACAAACCAACAAGAAGGACAAGAAGGGACGTTCTCCCAGCCGTCACTCATGCCAGCTCTGCAAACTATCTCTATCACCATTAAAAGGCAAAATGTGAGGCAAAAAAAGATCACAGAGTCAACACCTGAGAAGGAGACAGACTTAACCAGTCTTGCTGAAAAAGAATTCAAAATAAAATTAATAAACATGCTGATGGAGATGCAGAGAAATATACAAGAGCTAAGGAATGAAGTCCAGAGGGAGATTACAGACATATGGAGGGAGACTACAGAAGAGAAACAATCTTTGGAATCATTTATAAGCAGAATGGATAAGATGCAAGAGGCCATTGATGGAAAAGAAACCAGAGAACAAGAAGGCATAGAAGCTGACATAGAGAGAGATAAAAGGATCTCTAGGAATGAAACAATATTAAGTGAACTGTGTGACCAATCCAAAAGGAACAATATTCGCATTATAGGGGTAACAGAAGAAGAAGAGAGAGAAAAAGGGATAGAAAGTGTCTTTGAAGAAATAATTGCTGAAAACTTCCCCAAACTGGGGGAGGAAATAATCGAACAGACCATGGAAGTACACAGAACTCTCACCAGGAAGGACCCAAGCAGGACAACACCAAGACACATAATAATTAAAAGACAAAGATCAAGGACAAGGACAGAGTTTTAAAGGCAGCTAGAGAGAAGAAAAAGGTCACCTATAAAGGAAAACCCATCAGGCTATCATCAGACTTCTCAACAGAAACTTTACAGGACAGAAGAAGAGAATGGCATGATATATTTAATGCAATGAAAGAGAAGGGCCTTGAACCAAGAGTACTGTATCCAACACGATTATCATTTAAATATGAAGGAGGGATTAAACAATTCCCAGAAAAGCAAAAGTTGAGGGAATTTGCTTCCCACAAACCACTTCTACAGGGTATATTAGTGGGACTATTCTAGACGGGAGCACTCCTAAGACTAAACAGATGTCACTAGAGAAAATAAAACCATAGCAAAGAAAGCAGACCAACCAAATACTAACTAAAGGCAAAAAATAAAATCAACTACCACAAAAAGCAGTTAAAGGAAACATGAAAGAGCACAAAATAAAACAACCAACATATAAAGAATGGAGGAGGAGAAATAAGAAAGGAGAGAAGAAAAGAATCTCCAGAAAGTGTACATAACAGCTCAAAGAATTATTAAAGACTACTATGAAAACCTATATGCTAACAAGCTTGAAAACCTAGAAGAAATGGACAACTTCCTAGAAAAATGCAACCTTTCAAGACTGACCAAAGAAGAAACACAAAAGTTAAACAAACCAACTACGAGCAAAGAAATTGAAGTGGTAATCAAAAAACTACCCAGGAACAAAACCCCCAGGCCAGACGAATTTACCTCGGAATTTTATCAGACATACAGAGAAGACATAATACCAATTCTACTTAAAGTTTTCCAAAAAATAGAAGAGGAGGGAATACTCCCAAACTGATTCTATGAAGCCAACATCACCCTAATACCAAAACCAGGCAAAGAACCCACCAAAAAAGAAAATTACAGACCAATATCGCTGATGAATGTAGATGCAAAAATACTCAATAAAATATTAGCAAACCGAATTCAAAATTATATCGAAAGGATCATACACCATGACCAAGTGGGATTCATCCCAAGGATGCAAGGATGGTACAACATTCGAAAATCCATCAACATCATCCACCACATCAACAAAAAGAAGGACAAAAACAACATGATCATCTCCATAGACGCTGAAAAAGCATTTGACAAAATTCAACATCCATTCATGATAAAAAATATCAGCAAAATGGACATAGAGGACAAGTACCTCAACATAATAAAGGCCATATATCATAAACCCACAGCTAATACCATACTGAACAGCAAGAAGCTGAAAGCCTTCCCTCTGAGATCAGGTACAAGACAGGGATGCCCACTTTCCCCACTGTTATTTAACATAGTACTGGAGGTCCTAGTCACAGCAATTAGACAAAACAAAGAAATACAAGGAATCCAGATTGGTAAAGAAGAAGTTAAACTGTCACTATTTGCAGATGACAGGATATTGTACGTAAAAAACCCTAAAGACTCCACCCCAAAACTACTAGAACTGATATTGGAATACAGCAAAGTTGCAGGATACTAAATTAACACACAGAAATCTGTGGCTTTCCTATACACTAACAATGAACTAATAGAAAGACAAATCAGGAAAACAACTGCATTCACCACTGCATCAAAAAGAATAAAATACCTAGGAATAAACCCAACCAAGGAAGTGAAAGACCTATACCCTGAAAACTATAAGACACTCTTAAGAGAAATTAAAGAGGATACTAACAAATGGAAACTCATCCCATGCTCTTGGCTAGGAAGAATTAATATCGTCAAAATGGCCATCCTGCCAAAAGCAATATACAGATTTGATGCAATCCCTATCAAATTACCAGCAACTTTCTTCAACGAACTGGAACAAATAGTTCAAAAATTCATATGGAAACACCAAAGACCCCGAATAGCTAAAGCAATCCTGAGAAAGGAGAATAAAGTGGGGGATCTCACTCCCCAACTTCAAGCTCTGTTACAAAGCCATAGTAATCAAGACAATTTGGTACTGGCACAAGAACAGAGCCACAGACCAGTGGAAGAGATTAGAGACTCCAGACATTAACACAAACATATATGGTTAATTAATATTCAATAAAGGAGCCATGGACATACAATGGAGAAATGACAGTCTCTTCAACAGATGGTGCTGGCAAAACTGGACAGCTACATGTAAGAGAATGAAACTAGACCAATGTCTAACCCCATACACAAAAGTAAACTCCAAATGGATCAAAGACCTGAATGTAAGTCATGAAACCATAAAACTGTTAGAAAAAACAAAGGCAAAAATCTCTTGGACATAAACATTAGCGACTTCTTCGTGAACATATCTCCCAGGGCAAGGAAAACAAATGCAAAAATGAACAAGTGGGACTATATCAAGCTGAAAAGCTTCTGTACAGCAAAGGACACCATCAATAGAACAAAAAGGTTCCCTACAGTATGGGAGAATATATTCGTAAATGACAGATCCGATAAAGGCTTGACGTCCAAAATATATAAAGAGCTCACATGCCTCAACAAACAGAAAGCAAATAATCCAATTAAAAAATGGGCAGAGGAGCTGAACAGACAGTTCTCCAAAAAAGAAATTCAGATGGGCAACACACACATGAAAAGATGCTCCACATCGCTGGTTATCAGAGAAATGCAAATTAAAACCACAATGAGATATCACCTCACACTAGTAAGGATGACTACCATCAAAAAGACAAACAACAACAAATGTTGGCGAGGTTGTTGAGAAAGGGGAACCGTCCTACACTGCTGGTGGGAATGTAAATTAGTTCAACCATTGTGGAAAGCAGTATGGAGGTTCCTCAAAATACTCAAAATAGACTTACCATTTGACCCAGGAATTCCACTTCTAGGAATTTACATTAAGAATGCAGCACTCCAGTTTGAAAAAGACAGATGCACCCCTATATTAATCACAGCACTATTTACAATAGCCAAGATATGGAAGCAACCGAAATGTCCACCAGTAGATGAATGGCTAAAGAAGATGTGGTACATATACACAATGGAATATTTTTAAGCCATAGGAAAAAACAAATCCTACCATTTGCAACAACATGGATGGAGCTAGAGGGTATTATGCTCAGTGAAATAAGCCAAGTGGAGAAAGAGAAATACCAAATGATTTCACTCATCTGTCTAGTATAAGAGCAAAGGAAAAACTGAAGGAACAAAATAGCAGCAGAATCACAGAACAAGAATAGACTAATAGTTACCAAAGGGAAAGAGACTGGGGAGAATGGGAGGGTAGGGAGGGATAAGGGTGGGGAAGAAGAAAGGGGGTATTATGATTAACATGTATAATGTTGGTGGTGGGGGAAAGGGGAGGGCTGTGCAATACAGAGAAGACAAGTAGTGATTCTACAACATTGTGCTATGCTGATGGACAGTGACTGTAATGGGGTTTGTGGGGGGACTTGGTGTAGGGGAGAGCCTAGTAAACATAATATTCTTCATGTAATTGTAGATTAATGATAACAAAAAGAGGGGAGATTACTCCCTGATAGGATAAAATTAACTGCAAATCAACGATTAATGCATGCTTTACATATCCTTAATTTTGATCTTTTAAATGGTGTCAGATTATCAGCTATGGAAGTACATGTTTCTGATAATATTTCTTTCTCTTAAAAAAAAAAAAAAGCAGTTCCTGTGTAATGGTCTCCAGTAGTTTCTCCACAATGGTATACAGGTCATATCAAAGTGTGGGCAAAGGGTTTGTTTGGGTTTATACAGAGGATCAAAGCCTAATTTGGCTACCCAGAAAATGAATTAAGATACGATACAAAGAAGAACTTCCAACATCAACATCCTCTGGAAGAGTCACTCCAGAAGATGATCATCAAAAAACTTCAACATAGATCCTGGCACTGTTGCAGTTGTAGCTGCATTCATCCCACCGGTTCCTGGACTTACCATTGGAATGAAGAGGGAGCTATCTAAGCTGACCTGTGCATATAGTAAAACAACAAATTTGACTGGATCTATGATGTTGGAACTCAACCAAGAATTAGGAGATGTGCAAGTTGCAGTGCTCCAAAATCGTGCGACTATAGACTATCTACTGTTAAAAGAACATATGGGATGTGAACAGTTCCCAGGAATGTGTCGTTTTAATTTGTCTGATTTTTCTCAAACTATTCAAATTCAGTTAGACAATATCCATCATGTTATTGATAAGTTTTCACAAATGCCTAGGGTACTTAAGTGGTTTTCTTGGTTTCACTGGATATGGCTGGTAATTGTAGGTCTGCTTTTGTTATGTATCTGTATTCCTATTCTGTTAATGTGTGCACGCAATTTAAGTAGTAGTTTGTTAAAACCTATACATGCTTATGATACTTTACAAGAAGTTATGTCAAAGAAATAATCAATCTTCCCATGTTTTCTTCTGTCTGCTACTTCTATAGCTTTTCTTCTTCCTTCCTAATTACAGCCCTTTAGTAGAATTTGAGCCTCATATCGAAAATTACCAAGTATCAAAATTCTTCCAAGTGGTAAAGATACCTCAAGACAAATGCTGGGCATAGAAGCCACAGGGCATAAATCTGCAAAGAAGTAAAAAGCTAACCTTTCCAAAGAATATTGCTTTTCTCTCACTTACCAACTTTACATTTCCCTGTATGGCCCCAGAAGATGGCTGGTTAGCCAGAGACAGGTAAGATTCCTCAAGGGAGGAACAACCTAAGACAGGCACAGTCTCAGGGGGGCCATCAGGTGAGAAATTGAGGATCAACAGAGGTGAGGCTTAGAATCTCACCCCCCCCTCCCGTTTTGAGAGAAATCTTCTGCATCCGTGGATGTTTTGTTGCCCTGGTCTAGCTTAGATTAATACTTAGTCTATAGGCACAGACCTGATGATCTACATTTGCCCTCTTATAGCACTAAATTATGTTTTCTACCTTTATCTTGCATCTACCTACCACTTCAGTATTTCATTAAAAAAAAATAAGGGAGAAATGTGGGATTCACATATAAATCAAGTATAAAAATCAAATGAATAATCATATCTGACTTGATTGTTTATGGTTCATGATACGTGATCAAAACCTAAAGTTTCTGTGATATAACTGCCCTTTCACTGTTCACCATGTAAGAACTTATTCACCATGTAAAAACTTGTACGTTATGCTTCAGAAGATTGTTGAGAATTAGGCTTGGGGTTCATTAATGATTGGGCATTGAGTCCCCTATACACAATTTTATTGTTAACAACCACTTGTTCAATAAATATGAGAGATGCCCTCTCAAAAAAATTTTAAAAATTTAAAAAAATAATAGTAATAATGATAAAAAAGAATAAAAATCTCACAGAACAACAACAACAAAAAGTCAAAACAAAACTATCATATGATTCAGGAATTCCACTCTGGATGTATATTCAAAGGAAACAAAATAAGTTTCCTGAGGAGATATCTGCACTCCCATGTTAACTGCAGTATCATTCTCAACAGTCAAGACATGGGAAACATCCTAAGGGTTGATCAACAGATGAAGGGATAAAGAAGATATGATTTAAATATACAATGGTATATTAATCAGCCATGAGAAAGAAAGAAATCCTGCCTTTTGTGAAAACATGGGTGGATTTTGAGTGCATTATGCTAAGCCACACAAAGACAATTTACTTCATGGTATCACTTATATGTGGACTTTTGGGAGAAAAAAGTCAAACTCCCAGCAACAGAAGAAAAATGGCTAACATGGTCTGGGGACTAGGGAAATTTCAAAGGTTGGTAAAAGGGTACAAATTTTCAGCAGTAAAATATCTGAGGATCTAATATAAAACATGATGACTACAGTTGATCACATTGTAACATATAATTGAAATTTGGCAAGCAAGTAAAACTTAAATGTTCTCAAAAAAGAAAAAAAAAGATAAATATGTGATGGATACATTAATTATCTAGATGGTGGAATCCTTCCTAATGTACATGGGTATCAAATCACCATGATATACATTTTAAATATCTTACAATTTTATTGTATATGTATATATACCTCAATAAAGCTGAAAAAAGAGAAAATATTTGTTTTATGTCAAACACATTTGTAATGTTAATAATTGCTAATCTTTATTAAAGCTATTTTCACCATGATGCTAAGGGTTTTTCTTAATCTTCCAGGATTTCACATTAGAAAGGCCTCTCTGGTTAATGGCATGTCCATCAGTCCTCAAATGCCTACAGCTGTCATTCACCGTACTACTTTGCTGAATGGAATACCTAATATTCAGATGCTCTTAGTAAGAATGATAAATTTGGATATAGTTTACCACTGCAATCCCTCTAGTTTATTTTAAATGTTCCTGTACATATTGTGATAGAAGAACCATTCTTAGATGTACTGATTAGGAACTAAAAAATACTTTTCTACATGCTTATGTGAAATACTCATGTCACATATTTGAACGATGATTAAAAATTTTACAATCATTATGTATATATTATTCAACCAGCTAGTCAAAAACATATTGAATTCTTTTCTATCTTAGAAATTAGTGAAATAATATTTTTAGATGACAATTTTAAGACAAAAGCCATTCTGTAAACATTTAATGATATTAAGCCATAGTCATGCCATGCTTCTAGCTATTCCAGGTGTTTGGATAAATTTAGGTCTTTGCTTCTTTATTGGAAAGTCACTATCTGGATTCAGTTTCTTTATAAATGATGTGTTTGAATTATTAGAGAATCACTAAGAAGCTATTCAATCCTAAAATCCCATAGTTTGAAGTGTATCTTTTAAGAAGAGTAGATTTGAGAAATTCATATGTATTTTACTTTTTTTTTTTTTTGAGAGGGTATCTCTCATATTTATTGATCAAATGGTTGTTAACAACAATACAATTCTGTATAGGGTACTCAATGCACAATCATTAATCAACCCCTAGCCTAATTCTCAACAGTCTCCAATCTTCTGAAGCATTACGAACAAGTTCTTACATGGTGAACAAGTTCTTACATAGTGAATAAGTTCTTACATGGTGAACAGTACAAGGGCAGTCATATCACAGAAACTTTCATTTTTGATCACACATCATGAACTATAAACAATCAAGTCCGATATGATTATTTGTTTGATTTTTATACTTGATTTATATGTGAATCCCACATTTCTCCCTTATTATTATTATTATTTTTTTAAATAAACATATGTATTTTACTTTTATCATCGATTTTCTTTTCCTTACATTATCTTGTTGTACTAGAAGTTATCACAAATGTGTATTTCCCTTTAGATGTTTTGGAAAACATGGCCACCACTTGCTCAAATAACACAATATACAGCCTTGTTCATCTTGACCTTGTCGGTACTGGAGAAGTTTGAGAAAGAGTGCGCTCCTCATAAGAGCAATATCATGGTTTTTATTTTTTTGTCCTGTGGTTTCATATTTTAATATTGAATCCACTGTTCCACATCACTTCTGATACCTGAACATATTTCACTGACCATTTATTGGTTGAGTGTGAGTAGTTTATATGTATCACTAAGAAACAATCACACTCTCCCTTTAGAAAGTCCCTTAAGTTTGGTTTTTGTGATGTTTCACTATTGTTAGATTCAGGTTCACTAGTTATGATTGATTCATGACTAAATCATTTATATGATGGTTAGATAATTTTCTAATTTCACTATTTTCCCCCATTTATGTACTTGTTTACTTATTTATATTAGGATGGTCTCATGAATTCTTACTTTATTTCATGAATGTTGTTATTCCCATTATTCATTTTCTTGAAGTTATCTCAAATTTGCCCAGTGAGAGCCACTTAAAACTGGCCTCAGTGTCCTTTTGACACATTCCAATTATTTTGTAGCAATTCCTTACTTTACATAACAAAATTACCCCAGACTCATCTTGTAGTTTCCTGCCATACCTCTGAACTCAACCATTTCCTTAAGGAACCCCAGCTTCTTTAAGCAGGGCATGGCATATAGAAACTAACATTTGAGAGCTAGGTTTGCTCATTGCTGTGGGGGTAGCTTTACTTCTAGGTCATTTCAGTTGGCAGAGTTACAATACATACATACATCTCCCTATCTCTAGCTTTAATTTCATTTCTATATTAAAAACTATGCATTCATACTGCTGTCTCCAATTTTTTATCACTGAGTTTATTCTTGTCTTCTTTTTCATATTTCTAACTCCTTTCTCTAACAGGCAGAAATATGCCTCTCATGATTCCTAATATATTTACTTGTATGCTCAATCCTAAAAGCCACAGATAGTAATTTTAAATTGCTAACCCATGCCATTGTGAACTGGGTTCCTTTTAAATCGTAATTCCATGATTTGGTTATCTTTACTTTATGTGATTCACATAATCACAAAAATTAGACATGTGGCACAGTACTAATTTTTTCACTATACCAAATGTGTAGAAATCTATTCATTCACATTTCTTTTTTATTGCTAAGAACTGCCTCTGAAAAAGCATCATTTGATTTAGGAAAAGGATATATGTCTTTGTTATCTATGTTCAGGTCTATCTGTTTCATTTTGTTAGGCAATGACAGTTGCTCCATGACTATCATTAAATTGATTAGTGACACTGTTTTGGTCATAAATAGGAAATAACTAAGTAGTATTCAAAGCTTACGATTCATCAGCTACAAGTGTAGTGCACACTCTTGGGCCATTACTACATATCCTGAATGTCAGCATAGCTTATGCCTCTTTCTCTAATTTTGCATTGCATTTTTTGAAAACCTGATTTAGATTAAAGCTTTATAATGTTGGGAGGCAGAGGGGGGAAGGGAACCTTAGTATTATCCAAATTTGATAGCCATGGATTTCAATATCTATTACTCTCTAGGCAGGTGCTCTTCCCTTACATACAAATAAAAGCTAATGATTCACTGATGTACAAAACGTGGCAATGGTCACGGCTTAGGGCTCCATCTATTAAAATATAATACAGCCCTACCATACCCTCTACACAAAACTCAACACAACCTGTGACCCTTTACTGGGATACCACTTCTCTATTGAATCTCAGCTGTCCCTTACCATGGCTGGGCTGAACAATTCACAGCAGTAAGGGCCTCTTTCCACCAAAGCATAATCCTTAAATCAGCTTCCAACTGGCTTTTATCTCACCAATAAGCTGTTCATTTCTAGTTGCTGTGGAATTGAAATAAAAAATGGCTGACAGAATTACGTACACAGTGTGCCAAAACCTGCCTCATACAGGGCCATACAATGAGGCAGGAGCAGCTCTACTGAGAGGACAAATCTCACATATTTGGATGAGTAACATCTAAACAGTTCTTAGGCAAATGTTTTAGCTGAGTTCAGGTAGACAATGATTTTTCTGACTAATGAGTGGGACTTAGGCTGCACATTGGGTAGGATCTGATGAGTGGGAGGACTACTCGTCAAACGAGGAGAGCACTTTAGGTGGAGGGGCTATTGTGGGTAAGGGCAGAGAGGAGAAAATCCAATTGAACTTCTGAACTGGTGTGTCCCTCGGGCAATTCAAAGCTTATGATTCATCAGCTACAAGTGCAGTGCACACTCTTGGGCCATTACTATATATCCTGAATGTCAGCATAGATTATGCCTCTTTCTCTATTGTTGCATTGCATTTTTTGAAAACCTGATTTAGATTAAAGCTTTATAATCTTTATAAAGTCACAGACTCAGTATGTGCCCAACTGAACCTATTTTCTACTTCCAAACCTGTTTCTCCTCCAGTATTCTATGTTTGTGAATCCAGCATCTACCCGGTGGTCTACACCAGGAAACCTGGAGTCATCCTAGCCAAAATAACTTTAGATACATCACAGTTCTTAGTATGTTCTACAGCAGTTGTCTGATTACTTATAGGGCTATCCAACTGTCCTATAACACTTACAGGTCTTATTTGTCTTATGCTTAGAGTAGGTATGGGTAATTAAAAAATATTTTAGTTCTATCATCATATACTGATTATTTAATTTTCACTAGCATATGGCAGGCATTGACTGAAGGCTTATAAAAAAAAAGGAATAAGAAGGAAATAGTGGAGGGGAGGAGCCAAGATGGCGGCTGAGTAGAGCAGAGGAAATCTCCTCCCAAAATCACATATATCTATGAAAATATAACAAAGACAACTCTTCCTAGAATAAAGACCAGAGGACACAGCACAACATCCAGACCACATCCACGCCTGTGAGAACCCAGCGCTTAGTGAACGGGCAGCCCGAGCCAGGCCCCGCCTACAGCAACAGTGGAGATTAACTCCATAGCAGCTGGGAAGGAAGCAGAAGCCCTCTCTGTGCGCAGTTACCAGCACAAGCCACTAGAGGTCGCTGTTCTCCCAGGAGAGGAGGGCCACAAACTGACAAGAAGGGAAGTTCTTCTAGCTGTCACTCGTACCAGCTCTGCAAACTATTCCTATCACTATGAAAAGGCAAAATTACAGGCAAACCAAGATCACAGAGACACCAGAGAAGGAGACAGAACTAACCAGTCTTCCTGACAAAGAATTCAAAATAAAAATCATAAACATGCTGACAGAGATGCAGAGAAATATGCAAGAGAAATGGGATGAAGTCCGGAGGGAGATCACATATGCCAGAAAGGAGATTACAGAAATGAAACAAACTCTGGAACGATTATAAGCAGAATGGATAAGATGCAAGAGGACATTGATGGAATTGAAACCAGAGAACAGGAACGCATAGAAGCTGACATAGAGAGAGATAAAAGGATCTCCAGGAATGAAACAATATTAAGAGAACTGTGTGACCACTCCAAAAGGAACAATATCCGTATTATAGGGGTTCCAGAAGAAGAAGAGAGAGGAAAAGGGATGGAAAGTATCTTGGAAGAAATAATTGCTGAAAACTTCCCCACACTGGGGGAGGAAATAATCGAACATACCATAGAAATACACAGAATCCCCAACAGAAAGGATCCAAGGAGGACAACACCAAGACACATAATAATAAAAAAGACTAAGATCAAGGACAAGGAAAGAGTTTTAAAGGCATCTAGAGAGAAAAAGGTAACCTATAAAGGAAAACCCATCAGGCTTTCATCAGACTTCTTGACAGAAACCCTACAGGCCAGAAGAGAATGGCATGATATATTTAATGCAATGAAACAGAAGGGCCTTGAACCAAAGATACTGTATCCAGCACGACTATCATTTAAATATGATGGGATTAAACAATTCCCAGACAAGCAAAAGCAGAGGGAATGTGCCTCCCACAAGCCACCTCTACAGGGCATCTTACAGGGACTGCTCTAGATGGCAGCACTCCTAAAAATAGCACAGAACAATAAAACAACCAACATATGAAGAATGGAGGAGGAGGAATAAGAAGGGAGAGAAGAAAAGAATCTCCAGACAGTGTATATAACAGCTCAATAAATGAGTTAGTTAGGCAGTAAGATACTAAAGAGGCTAACCTTGAACCTTTGGTAACCATGAATTTAAAGCCTGCAATGGCAATAAGTACATATCTTTCAATAGTCACCCTAAATGCAAATGGGCTGAATGCACCAATCAAAAGACACAGAGTAATAGAATGGATAAAAAATCAAGACCCATCTGTATCCTGCTTACAAGAAACTAACTTCAAACCCAAAGATATGTACAGACTAAAAGTCAAGGGATGGAAGAACATATTTCAGGCAAACAACAGCGAGAAGAAAGCAGGGGTTGCAGTACTAATATCAGACAAAATAGACTTCAAAACTAAGAAAGTAACAAGAGATAAAGAAGGAAACTACAAAATTATAAAGGGCTCAGTCCAACAAGAGGATATAACCATCTAAATATACATGCTCCCAATACAGGAGCACCAGCATACGTGAAACAAATACTAACAGAAGTAAAGGGGAAAATAGACTGCAATGCATTCATTCTAGGAGACTTCAACACAACACTCACCCCAAAGGATAGATCAACCAGGCAGAAAATAAGTAAGGACACGGAAGCACTGAACAACACAGTAGAGCAGATGGGCCTAACAGACATCTATAGAACTCTACATCCAAAAGCAACAGGATATACATTCTTCTCAAGTGCACATGGAACATTCTCCAGAATAGACCACATACTAGCCCACAAAAGGAGCCTCAGTAAAATCCAAAATATTGAAATTCTACCTACCAATTTTTCAGACCACAAAGGTATACAACTAGAAATAAATTCTACAAAGAAAACAAAAAGGATCACAGACACATGGAGGCTTAACAACATGCTCCTAAATAATCAATGGATCAACAAACAAGTTAAAATAGAGACCAAGGAATATATAGAAACAAATGACAACAACAACCCAAAGCCCCAGCTTCTGTGGGACGAAGCGAAAGCAGTCTTAAGAGGAAAGTATATAACGATCCAAGCACACTTGAAGAAGCAAGAACAATCCCAAATGAATAGTCTAACATCACAATTATCGAATTGGAAAAAGAAGAACAAAAAAGGCCTAAAGTCAGGAGAAGGAGGGTCATAATAAAGATCAGAGAAGAAATAAACAAAATTGAGAAGAATAAAACAACAGCAAAAATCAATGAAACCAAGAGCTGGTTCTTTGAGAAAATAAACAAAATAGATAAGCCTCTAGCCAAACTTATTAAGAGAAAAAGAGAATCAACAGAAATCAACAGAATCAGAAATGAGTACAGAAAAATTATGACAGACTCCACAGAAATACAAAGAATTATTAAAGACTACTATGAAAACCAACATGCCAACAAGCTAGAAAACCTAGAAAAAATGGACAACTTCCTAGAAAAATACAACCTTTCAAGACTGACCAAGGAAGAAACACAAAAGCTAAACAAACCAAATACGAGCAAAGAAATTGAAATGGTAATAAAAAAAACTACCCAAGAACAAAACACCCGGGCCATATGGATTTACCTCAGAATTTTATCAGACACACAGAGAAGGCATAATACCCATTCTCCTTAAAGTTTTCCAAAAAATAGAAGAGGAGGGAATACTCCCAAACTCATTCTATGAAGCCAACATCACCCTAATACCAAAACCAGGCAAAGACCCCAACAAAAAAGAAAATTACAGACCAATATTCCTGATGGATATAGATGCAAAAATACTCAATAAAATATTAGCAAACCAAATTCAAAAGTATATCAAAAGGATCATACACCATGACCAAGTAGGATTCATCCCAGGGATGCAAGGATGGTACAACATTTGAAAATCCATCAACATCATCCAGCACATCAACAAAAAGAAAGACAAAAACCAAATGATCATCTCCATAGATGCTGAAAAAGCATTTGACAAAATTCAACATCCATTCATGATAAAAACTCTCAGCAAAATGGGAATAGAGGGCAAGCACCTGAACATAATAAAGGCCATATATCATAAACCCACAGCCAACATTATACTGAACTGCGAGAAGCTGAAAGCTTTTCCTCTGAGATCGGGAACTAGACAGGAATGCCCACTCTCCCTGCTGCTATTTCACATAGTACTGGAGGTCCTAGCCACAGCAATCAGACAAAACAAAGAAATACAAGGAATCCAGATTGGTAAAGAAAAAGTTAAACTGTCACTATTTGCAGATGACATGATATTGTACATAAAAAACCCTAAAGACTCCACCCCAAAACTACTAGAACTGATATCGGAATACAGCAAAGTTGCAGCATACAAAATTAACACACAGAAATCTGTAGCTTTCCTATACACTAACAATGAACCAATAGAGAGAGAAATCAAGAAAACAGTTTCATTCACAATTGCATCAAAAAGAATAAAATACCTAGGAATAAATCTAACCAAAGAAGCGAATGACCTATACTCTGAAAACTACAAGTCACTCTTAAGAGAAATTAAAGGGGACACTAACAAATGGAAGTTCATCCCATGCTCATGGCTAGGAAGAATTAATATCATTAAAATGGCCATCCTGCCCAAAGCAATATACAGATTTGATGCAATCCCTATCAAATTACCAGCAACATTCTTCAATGAACTGGAACAAATAATTCAAAAATTCATATGGAAACACCAAAGACCTCGAATAGCCAAAGCAATCCTGAGAAAGAAGAATAAAGTAGGGTGGATCTCACTCCCCAATTTCAAGCTCTACTATAAAGCCATAGTAATCAAGACAATTTGGTACTGGCACAAGAATAGAGCCACAGACCAGTGGAACAGACTAGAGACTCCAGACATTAAACCAAACATATATGGTCAATTAACATTTGATAAAGGAGCCATAGACATACAATGGTGAAATGACAGTCTCTTCAACAGATGGTGTTGGCAAAACTGGATAGCTACATGTAGGAGAATGAAACTGGACCATTGTCTAACCCCATATATGAAAGTATATTCAAAATGGATCAAAGACCTGAATGTAAGCCATAAAACCATTAAACTCATGGTAAAAAACATAGACAAAAACCTCTTAGACATAAACATGAGTGACCTCTTCTTGAACATATCCCCCTGGGCAAGGAAAACAACAGCAAAAATGAACAAGTGGGACTATATTAAGCTGAAAAGCTTCTGAACAGCAAAAGAGACCATCAATAGAGCAAAAACGAACCCTACAGTGTGGGAGAATATATTTGTAAATGACAGATCCGATAAAGGCTTGATGTCCAAAATATATAAAGAGCTCACATGCCTCAACAAACGAAAATCAAATAATCCAATTAAAAACTGGGCAGAGGAACTGAACAGACAGTTCTCCAAAAGAGAAATACAGATGGCCAACAGACACATGAAAAGATGCTCCACATCACTAATTATCAGAGAAATGCAAATTAAAACTGCAATGAGGTATCACCTCACACCAGTAAGGATGGCTGCCACCCAAAAGACAAACAAAAACAAATGTTGGCGGGGCTGTGGAGAAAGGGGAACCCTCCTGCACTGCTGGTGGGAATGTAAACTAGTTCAACCATTGTGGAAAGCAGTATGGAGGTACATCAAAATGCTCAAAACAGACTTACCATTTGACCCAGGAATTCCACTCCTAGGAATTTACCCTAAGAATGCAGCAATCAAGTTTGAGAAAGACAGATGCACCCCTATGTTTATCGCAGCACTATTTACAATAGCCAAGAATTGGAAACAACCTAAATGTCCATTGGTAGATGAATGGCTAAAGAAGATGTGGTACATATACACAATGGAATACTACTCAGCCATAAGAAAAGGGCAAATCCTATCATTTGCAGCAACATGGATGGAGCTGGAAGGTATTATGCTCAGTGAAATAAGCCAAGCAGAGAAAGAGAAATACCAAATGATTTCACTCATCTATGGAGTATAAGAACAAAGGAAAAACTGAAGGAACAAAACAGCAGCGGAATCACAGAACCCAAGAATGGACTAACAGGTACAAAAGGGAAAGGGACTGGGGAGGATGGGTGGGTAGGGAGGGATAAGGGTGGGGAGGAAGAAGGGGGGTATTAAGAACAGCATGCATAGGGGAGGTGGGAGAAAGGGGAGGGCTGTACAACACAGAGAAGACAAGTACTGATTCTACAACACTTAGCTATGCTGATGGACAGTGACTGTAAAGGGGTTTATAGCGGGGACCTGGTTTAGGGGAGAGCCTAGTAAACATAAGATTCTTCATGTAAGTGTAGATTAAAGATAGCAAAAAAAAAAGAAAGAAAGGAAAGGGGGATTACTCCATGATACGATAAAACTAACTGTAAATCAACGATTAATGCATGCTTTAAATATCCTTAATTTTGATCACTTAAAGGGTGTCAGATGATCGGCTGTGGAGGTACACTTTTCTGATAATATTCCTTTCTCTTAAAAAAAAAAAAGCAGTTCCTGTGTGGTGACCTCTAATGAGTCCTACACAATTGTATAAGGGCAGATCAACGTGTGGGCAAAGGGTCTGTTTGTGTTTATAGAGAGGATCAAAGCCTAATTTGGCTACCCAGAAAATCAACTAAGATACGATATGAGAAAGAACTTCCAACATCAGCACTCTCTGGAAGAGTCATACCAGAAGGTGATCATCAAAAAACCTCAACAAAGATCCAGGCGATGCCGCAGTTCTGGCTGCATTCATCCCACCAGTTCCTGGACTTGCCATTGGAATGAGGAAGGAGATATCTAAGCTGGCCTGTGCATACAGTAAAACAACAAATTTGACTGGATCTACACTGTTGGAACTCAACCAAGAATTAAGAGAAGTGCAAGTTGTACGGCTCCAAAATCTTACAACTACAGACTATCTACTGTTAAAAGAACATATGAGATGTGAACAGTTCCCAGGAATGGGCTGTTTTAATTTGTCTGATTTCTCTCAGACTGTTCAAGTACAGTTGGACAATATCCATCATATCATAGACAAATTTTCACAAATGCCTAAGGTGCCTAACTGGTTTTCTTGGCTTCACTGAAGATGGCTGGTGATTGTAGATCCATTTTGGTTATGTAACTGTATTCCTATTATGTTAATGTGTGTGCACAATTTAAGTAGTAGTTTAAAACCTATACATGCTTGGGTTACTCTACAAGAAGATATGTCAAAAAATAATCAATCTTCCCATGTTTTCTTCCATCTGCTACCTCTATAGCCTTTCTTCTTCCTTCCTAATTACAACCCTTAAGTAGAATTCGTGCCTCATATCGAATTTACCGAGTATCATAATTCCTCCAAGTGGTAAAGATACCTCAAGACAAATGCTGGCATAGAAGCCACAGGGCATAAATCTGCAAAGAAGTAAAAAGCTAACCTTTTCAAAGAATATTGCTTCTCTCTCACTTACCAACTTTACATTTCCCTGTATGGCTCTGGAAAATGACTGGTTAGCCAGAGACGGGTAAAATTCCTCAAGGGAGGAACAACCTAAGACAGGCACAGTTGCAGGGGGCCATCAGGTGAAAAATTGGGGATCAACAGAGGTGAGGCTTAGAACCTCACCCCCCCCATTTTGAGAGAAATCTTCTGCATCTGTGGATGTTTTGTTGCCCTTGTCTAGCTTGGATTAACACATAGTCTATAGGCACACACCTGATCATCTACATTTGCTCTCTTACAACACTAAACTAAGTTTTCTACCTTTATCTTACATCTACCTATCACTTCAGCATTTTATTTAAAAAAATAATAATAATAATAAAGGGAGAAATGTGGGATCCACATATAAATCAAGTATAAAAATCAAACGAACATTCATATTTGACCTGATTGTTTATAGTTCATAATGCGTGAGCAAAACCGAAAGTTCCTGTGATGACTGCCCTTGTACTGTTCACCATGTAAGAACTTATTCACTATGTAAGAATTTCTTCACCATATAAGAACTTGTTCGTTGTGCTTCAGAAGATTGGAGAGTGATGAGAATTAGGCTTGGGGTGGATTAATGATTGTGCATTGAGCATTGAGTCCCCTATACAGAATTTTATTGTTGTTAACAACCATTTGATCAATAGATATGAGAGAGGCCCTATAAAAAAAAAAAAAGAAGGAACTAGCATATATATTGGAAGAGAATAAATAGTGCAGTCTGTTTGGAGTCCAGAATTCGTATTAGGTAAGTTATGAGTAGGACATACATGTGAAAGAATTCTGTAGAGTTTTAGATTTTATGTTGAAGACCAGAAGGAGTCATTGAGGTTTTTATGGAGGAAAACTGACTTGCTCAAAGCAGTGCATTAGAATGATGAACCCTGGAAATACAAATGCCTGGAGGAGAGGGACTAGTGTTAGGAGACTGGCCAGGAGGCCAGGTCAATAATTTAACTGTGAGGTAAAGAAGGCCTGAGATGTGGCATTAGGAATGGAAAGGTTGGGTCTATCTACAAAATAAACAAAGATTAGTATTTATTAAAATTTGAAAGACAAACAGTAAATTGAACATTTTTTCTCTGTATATGCTAATCAAAAATCTTTCATAAAACTTAAAGGCAGTCATACAAATTAATTAGAAAAACACCTTACACAAGTAGATGAAACAGATTAGAAAAGAACTCAGAAAGGGAATAATAAACATAGGGGAAAAGATTCAACCTCATTAGTAATCCAAAAATAAAAAAAAAATCCCTGATAGTTCTTAGGTCATAGTTCTAAACTGTAACCAAATAACAAACCAGAAGTGGGGTTAAACTCATCTTAGTCGTTCAGTTACACTTTGCATCAGTATGCATGCTTCTGGAAAGTCACACAATGGTGATCCCCACAGGACTGCTTACTTAGCCAATCAGCAATTACCTCCTTTCTGCAACCATGCTCCCACTGCTGAAATTCATCTAATCCATAACCCTCTCATTTCTAAAAGTCTTCTAATTCCTTAAGTTCATACTTCTCAAAACTATATATATAAAATCAGCTCTGAGACATTGTAATTAATAAGTACATCTCTCCCTGTCTTGTCAAAGGGTTTCAGCCCTGGACAAGTTCGCTATGGATTCAGTGTCACAAAAGAAATGACAGTAGAACATTCTTGGGGTGAAAGGGTTTATTACACGGCTTGTTCTCCCAGTGGTAGGATGAGCGCTAGCATCTCTGCCCCTGCCCAGAGCACTGGGTGAGAGCTCTCTATATACTGCAATAATATTTATTGTCTATGGGTGTGAAAGCAGTGCCTAGCAACAGACCAGTTACATCATCAAGTGGCTTAAGTTCAGTGAGGATCCTGGCCATAGGAACCCCAACTTCCCCAGACTCCATCCCTTCAGGATTCTCACCTTACAATCTACATGCTCTCAGTCTTTCCCAGTGGTCCCTGTGCAAGAAAGCTGAAGCACTGAAACCTGAATTCACAACAGCAACAGAGGATAACAACAACTTAGAGATAATAACAAAAATTAAGATACAACAAGATTTTGAACAAAAAATATAATAATCCTCAAGCCAGAGGAGGTTCCCAATCCATGAAGAACTTAGGGGCGATAAAATACATGTTTTAATGACACCAACATACGCAAATCTTGTCCATCAGGCTTGTCCTGCATGCAAGAGAGCAGTCCTGTGATAGGACTGTAGCTGGAAGGGAATCCTGTCCAGGTCTAGTATACCATACTTTTGCTCCTCTTCCCATGGGGGTTACTGAAGTGTCTATATATAGTGCTACTGAAGGTGCATGCACTGGCCATAATGATAAAAAAAAACTCCCCTGTAAGACGCTCCTACCTTCTGGCCATTCAGGATATACTACTATGATCCTTGGGGGTCACTGTGGTTATTCCAGGAATACACAGGAGGCCAGCTTCCAGTTCTTTTCCCCAGGGTTCCAGGAGAGCCAGCCATCATTGTTCCATGTGTCAAAAGGTCTAAGGCCACATCCAGTCAATGGAGGCTCCAGGGTTCAATGTAGTTGGTGCTGGCAGCAGGATGTTATTCTGGTGGCTGAACTTCACCTTCAGTGATTCTTCCTTGGTTTGTACTTGCAGTTGTATAGGGGAAGCAGCCATATGTGTTAACATGTCTACAAGCCTCAGGGCTCCCTTTCAGAGTATCTCACTCAAATGCTGTAGCACAGTCCATAAGCAGAGTGACCATCCCCACAAACTATTGGTATCTGACTTTAGTCAGGATTTTAACAAGCCATTGTGCCTATCATGTCTCCTGTGGTAGGATTGTATGGCACATGAAACTTCCACTTGATTCCCAGCTATCACACACATTCTTGCAGTGTATATCCAGTAAAATGGGTACCCTGATCACTCAATTACCTGTGGTCAGCCATAGGCAGCAAAGAGACACTCCAGGCCTCTTTTGGTTATCTGCCTGTCTGCACAATGGGTAGGAAAAGCAACCAGAAGCCCACTAGAAACAGATATTTCCTCCCCCCAGGCACCAGATCCACACCAGTACAACCCCCAACCTCACTCTTGGGGCTGAGCAGCTCCAGAGACTGGAGCTTCTGGTCACTAGTGGGCACCACACAGAAATATGAAATGTCAAAAGAACATGGTTCAGACCAAAATCTCACAAACCCCAGAAAAAAGGTCAAATGAAACTGAACTCACCGATCTGCCTGAAAAAGAGTTCAAAATAAAAATCATAAACATGCTTATGGAAGTACAGAAAAGTATTCAAGAACTCAGGAACTAATTTAAGTCAGAGATTCAATCATTAAGAAATTCCATATGTGTAATGAAACATACAATAGAGGGATTTAAAAGCAGATTAGATGTGGTAGAAGAGATGGTAAATGGAATAGAAATTAGAGAAGAGAAATACAAAGGAGCTGAGGCACAGAGAGAAAAAGAATCTCTAAGAATGAAAGAATATTGAGAGAAGTGTGCAAGCAATCCAAATGGAACAATATTTGTATTATAGGGGTACCAGAAGAAAAAGAGACAGAAAAAGGGATAGAAAGTGTCATTGAGGAGGTAATTGCTGAACACTTCCCCAATCTGGGGTAGGAGATAGTCTCTCAAGCTATGGAGGTGCACAGATCTCCCAACACAAGGGACCCAAGGAAAACATCAAGACATACAATAATTAAAATGGCAAAGATCAAGGATAAAGACAGACTTTTAAAAGCAGCTAGAGAAAAAAAGATAACATATGAAGGAAAACTCATCAGGCTATTATCAGAATTCTCAACAGAAACTTTACAGGCCAAAATGGAGTGGCATGATATATTTGATGCAATGAAACAGAAGGGCCTTGAACCAAGAATACTATCCCCAGAAAGGTTATCATTTAAATTTGAAGGAGGCATTAAACAATTTTCAGATAAGAAAAAGTTGAGAGAATTTACCTCCCGCAAACCACCTCTACAGTGCATTTTGGAGGGACTTGTATAGATGGAAGTATTCCTAAGGCTAAATAGATGTCACAAAAGGAATAGACAAAGAGTACAGAATATGATTAATATCATACAAAGAATGGAGGAAGAAGAAACAGGAGCAAAAAAATAACCTTTAGGTTGTGTTTGTAATAGCATACGAAGTGAGTTAAATTAGACTGTTAGATAGAAGGGAATTACCCTTGAACCTTTGGTAACCACAAATCTAAAGCCTGCAATGGCAATAAGTACATTCCTATCGATAATCACACTAATGTAAATGGTCTGAATGCACCAATCAAAAGACATAAAGTCACTGAATGGATAAAAAAGCAAGACCCGTCTATATACTGCCTACAAGAGACTCACTTCAAACCCAAACACATACACATACTGAAAGTAAAGGGATGGAAAAAGATATTTCATGCAACTAACAGGGAGAAAAAAGCAGGACGTGCAGTACTTGTATCAGACAAAATAGACTTCAAAACAAAGAAAGTCACAAGAGACAAAGAAGGACACTACATAATAATAAAGGGGTCAGTTCAACAAGAGGATATAACTATTATAAATATCTATGCAGAATAGGGGGAGGAGCCAAGATGGCAGTGTGAGTAGGACAGGGGAAATCTCCTCCCAAAAACATATATATTTTTGAAAATACAACAAATACAACTATTCCTAAAAGAGAGACCAGAAGATACAGGACAACAGCCAGGCTACATCTACACCTCCGAGAACCCAGTGTCTCATGAAGGGGGTAAGATACAAGCCACAGCCCAGCGGGACCTAAGTGAGCCCCTCACCCCAGCTCCCAGCAGGAGGAGAGGAGTCAGAGCGGGGAGGGAGAGGGAGCTCAGGACTGCTAAATACCCAGCCCTAGCCATCCGCACTGGGAGCACAGACATACAGTGTGTGGTGTGCTGAATACTGGGGTAACAGAACAGTAAAACCTGCGAGCGGGTCCCCACAGCTGGTGCCCCTGGAACAAAAGAAAAACAAGTACATTTTGAAAGTCTTAAAGGGACAGGAGCCTCACAGCTGGGCAGAAGCATCCCAGCACACTCAGCCCAGCAGCTGAGCATCACGGGGAACTCTGAGTGCCCTAACCCCCAGGGCATCAGGGCAGCTCTGAGGCCCTTCACGGTGATAAACAGCCTCCCACTCATTCCCCCTCTGGCATGACCCTGCCATAGCAGAGCAGCAGCCTGAAAGCAGCCACACACACAGCAACCGCGCAGAGGTTATTCCACAGTGGCTGGGCAAGAATCAGAGACTCTGTCTGTGTGCAACTGCCCAGCACAAGCCACTAGGGGGTCACCATTTTCCCAGGAAAAGAAGGCAAGGAGTAAGAGGAAAGGGACTTGGTTCTCCCAGCTGACACACGTGCTAACTGCCTAGGACTACCTCTATCACCATGAAAAGGCAGAAGAATTTGATCCACACCAGAATAACCCAGACATCCTCCCCTGAGAGGGAATCCAAGGAGATAGATTTAACCAATTTTCCTAAAAGAATTCAAAATAAAGGTCATAACCATGCTGATGGACTTACAGAGAAATATGCAAGAGCTAAGGAGGGAGAATACAGAAATAAAACAATCTCTGGAAGGACTTCAAAGCAGAATGGACGAGATGCAAGAGGCCTTTAATGGAATAGAAATCAGAGAACAGGAATGTAGAGAAGCTGATGCAGAGAGAGATAAAAGGGTCTCCAGGAATGAAAGAACATTAAGAGAACTGTGTGATCAATCGAAACGGAATAATATCTGCATTATAGGGGTACCAGAAGAAGAAGAGAGAGAAAAAGGGATAGAAAGTGTCTTTGAAGAAATAATTGCTGAAAGCTTCCCCAAACTGGGGGAGGAAATAGCCTCTCAGACCACAGAAGCACACAGAACTCCCAACACAAGGGACCTAAGGAGGACAACACTAAAACACATAATAATTAAAATGGCAAAGATCAAAGACAAGGACAGAGTATTAAAGGCAACCAGAGAGAGAGAAAAGGTCACCCACATAGGAAAATCCATTAGGTTATCATCAGACTTCTCAACAGAAACTTTACAGGCCAGAAGAGAATGGCATAATATATTTATTGCAATGAAACAGAAGGGCCTTGAACCAAGGATACTGTATCCAGCATGATTATTATTTAAATATGAAGGAGGGATTAAACAATTCCCAGACAAACAAAACTTGAGGGAATTTGCCTCCCACAAACAATCTTTACAGGATATTTTAGAGGGACTTCCCTAGATGGAAGCACTCCTACAGCTAAACAGATGTCACCAGAGAAAATAAAATCACAGCAAAGAAAGTGGAACAATCAAATATTAACTAAAGCCAAAAAATAAAATCAACTACCCACAAAAGCTGTCAAAGGAAACACAAAAGAGCACATACACACACACACACACACACACACACACACACACACACACACACAAAAAAAAAAACACCTAACATACAAAGAATGGAGGAGGAGGAATTAGAATGGAAAGAAATAAAGAATCATTAGACTGTGTTTATAAAAGCTCAATAAGTGAGTTAAGTTAAACATTAAGATAGTAAAGAAGCTAACCTTGAACCTTTTGGTAACCATGAACCTAAAGCCTGCAATGGCAATAAGTACATATCTTTCAATAATCACCCTAAATGTAAATGGACTGAATGCACCAATCAAAAGACACAGAGTAATAGAATGGATTAAAAAAGCAAGACCCATCTATATGCTGCTTAAAAGAGACTCACCTCAAACCCAAAGACATGCACAGACTAAAAGTCAAGGGATGGAAAAAGATATTTCACGCAAACAACAAGGAGAAAAAAGCAGGGGTTGCAGTACTGGTATCAGACAAAATAGACTTCAAAACAAAGAAAGTCACAGGAGATAAAGAAGGACATTATATAATGATAAAGGGGTCAATCCAACAAGAGGATATAACCATTATAAATATATATGCACCCAATACAGGAGCATCAACATATGTGAAACAAATACTAGCAGAATTAAAGGAGGAAATAGAATGCAATGCATTTATTTTAGGAGACTTCAACACACCACTCACTCCAAACTGCAGATCCACCAGACAGAAAATACATAAAGAGACAGAGGCACTGAATAACACACTAGAACAGATGGACCTAATAGACATCTATAGAACACTCCATCCAAAAGCAACAAGATACACATTCTTCTCAAATGCATATCGAACATTTTCAAGAATAAATCATATACTAGGCCACAAAAAGAACCTCAGTAAATTCAAAAGGATTGAAGTTGTACCAACCAGCTTATCAAATCACAAAGGTATGAAACTAGAAATAAATTACACAAAGGAAATGAAAAGCACACAAACACATGGAGGCTTAATAACTTGCTCCTAAATAATCAATGGATCAATGACCAGATAAAAACAGAGATCAGGCAATATATGGAGACAAATGACAATGATGATTCAACAACACAAAATCTGTGGGATGCAGCAAAGGCCGTGCTAAGAGAGAAATATATTGCAATACAGGCCTACCTCAGGAAAGAAGAACAATCCCAAATGAACAGTCTAAACTCACAATTAATGAATCTAGAAAAGGCACAAAAAATGAGGCCCAAGTGAGTAGAAGGAGGGACATAATAAATATTTAAACAGAAATAAATAAAATTGAGAGGAATAAAGCAATAGAAAGAATCAATGAAAGCAGCACTTGGTCCTTTGAGAAAATAAATAAACCGCTAGCCAGACTTATCAAGAAAAAAAGAGAGTCCACACACATAAACAGTATCAGAAATGGGAAAGGAAAAATCAATATGGATACCACAGAAATACAAAGAATTATGAGAGAATACTATGAAAAATTATATGGTAACAAACTGGATAACCCAGAAGAAATAGAGAAGTTTCTAGAAAAATACAACCTTCCAAGGCTGACCGAGGAAGAAACAGAGAATCTGAACAGACCAATTATCAGCTATGAAATTGAATTGGTAAACAAAAAACTACCTAAGAACAAAATTCCTGTACCAGATGGTATCACTGTTGAATTTTATCAAACAAATAATGAAGAACTAAAACCCATCCTCCTTAAAGTTTTCCAAAAAGTAGAAGAGGAGGGAATACTCTCAAACTCATTCTATGAGGCCAACCAACATCACTCTAATACCAAAACCAGGTAAAGATACCACAAAAAAAGAAAATTACAGACCAATATCCCTGATGAACATAGATGGAAAAGTATTCAACAAAATATTAGCAAATTGAATTCAAAAATATATCAAAATGATCATCCATAATGGTCAAGTGGGATTCATTCCAGGGATGCAAAGACAGTAAAACATTAGAAAATCCATCATCAACATCCACCACATCAACAAAAAGAAGGACAAAAAACACATGATCATCTCCATAGATGATGAAAAGGCATTGGACAAAATTCAACTTTTATTCATGATAAAAACTCTTAACAAAATGGGTACAGAGGGCAAGTACCTCAACATAATAAAAGCCATATATGACAAACCCACAGCCAACATTATACTTGACAGTGAGAAGCTAAAAGCTTTTCCTTTAATATTGGGAAGAAGACAAGGATGCCTGCTCTCCCCACTTTTATTCAACATAGTTCTGGAGATCCTAGACACAGCAATCAGACAACACAAAGAAATAAAAGGCATCCAGATTGGCAAGGAAGAAGTCAAACTGTCCCTGTTTGCAGATGACATGATATTGTACATAAATAACCCTAAAGAATCCACTCCAAAACTACTAGATCTAATATCTGAATTCAGCAGAGTTGCAGGATACAAAGTTAATAAACAGAAATCTATTGCATTCCTACACACTAATAATGAACTAGCAAAAAGAGACATCAGGAAAAAATTCCATTCACAATTGCATCAAAAAGAATAAAATACCTAGGAACATACCTAACCAAGGAAGTGAAGACCTATACCCTGAAAACTATGGGACACTCTTAAGAGAAATTAAAGACGACACTAATAAGTGGAAATTCATCCCATGGTCTTGGCTAGGAAAAATTAATATTGCCAAAATGGCCATACTGCCTAAAGTAATCTACAGATTTAATGCAATCCCTATCAAAATACTGACAGCATTCTTCAGTGAACTAGAGAAAATAGTTCTAACATTCATATGGAACAACAAAAGACCCTGAATAGCCAAAGCAGTCATGAGAAGGAAGAATAAAGCAGGGGGAATTATGCTCCCTGACTTCAAGCTCTACTACAAAGCCACAGTAATCAAGATAGTTTTGTACTGGCACAAGAATAGACTCATAGACCAGTGGAACAGAATAGAGAGCCCAGATATAAACCCAAGCATATATGGTCAATTAATATATGATAAAGGAGCCATGGATATACAATGGGGAAATGACAGCCTCTTCAACAGCTGGTGTTGGCAAAACTGGACAGCTACATGCAAGAGAATGAAACTGGATTATTGTCTAACCCCATACACAAAAGTAAACTAAAAATGGATCAAAGACCTGAATGTAAGTCATGAAACCATAAAACTCTTAGAAAAAATATAGGCAAAAATCACTTGGACATAAACATGAGCAACTTCTTCATGAACATATCTCCCTGGGCAAGGGAAACAAAAGCAAAAATGAAGAAGTGGGACTATATCAAACTAAAAAGCTTTTGTACAGCAAAGGATACCATCAGGAGAACAAAAAGATATCCTACAGTATGGGAGAATATATTCATAAATGATATATCTGATAAGGGGTTGAAATCCAAATTATATAAAGAGCTCATGCACCTCAATAAACAAAAAGCAAATAAGCCAATTGAAAAATGGGCAGAGTAGTTGAACAGACAGTTCTCCAAAGAAGAAATTCAGATGCCCAACAGACACATGAAAGATGCTCCACATCGCTAATCATCAGAGAAATGCAAATTAAAACCACTATGAGATATCACCTCACACCAGTTAGGATGGTCACCATCCAAAAGTCAAACAACAAATGTTGGCAAGGATGTGGAGAAAGGGGAACCCTCCTACACTGCTGGTAGGAATGTAAACTAGTTCAACCACTGTGGAAAGCAGTATGGAGGTTCCTCAGAATGCTCAAAATAGAAATACCATTTGACCCAGGAATTCCACTTGCAGGAGTTTACCCTAACAATGCACCAGCCCAGTTTGAAAAAGACATATGCCCCCCACCCATGTTTATTGCAGCACTATTTACAATAGCCAAGAAATGGAAGCAACCTAAGTGTCCATCAATAGATGAATGGATAAAGAAGATGTGGTACATATACACAATGGAATATTATTCATCCATAAGAAGAAAACAAATCCTACCATTTGCAACAACCTGGATGGAGCTAGAGGATATTATGCTCAGTGAAATAAGCCACACAGAGAAAGATACATATCAAATGATTTCACTCATCTGTGGATTATAAGAACAAAGAAAAAACTGAAGGAACAAGACAGCAACACACTCAAAGAACCCAAGAATGGGCTAACAGTTACCAAAGGGAAAGGGACTGGGGTGGATGGGTGGGAAGGGAGGGATAAGGGGGTAAATGGGGATTACGATTAGCACACAAAATATAGCCAGGGAGGGGGGCACGGGAAAGGCACTATATACAAAGAAGACTAGTAGTGATTCTATAGCTTCTTACTACGCTGATGGACAGTGACTGTACTGGGGTATGTGGGGCAGACTTGATAATAGGGGGAGTCTAGTAACCATAATGTTGTTCAAGTAATTGTACATTAACAGTATCAAAAAAAAAAAGAACATCATGACCATAACATCCACAAGCAACACAGCAGTTCGACTTTCTTTTGTATGTATATACATGCTTATTCTACGTGGGTCAATTACATGAATGTCCTGGAATAAAAAACAACTGTTCTCCTAGAGGTAGAAGCAGTAAAAGCATTTTACATATAAAAAAAGGAAGGCACTAGCAAAATCTACCACATAATGGTGTGTTCCTAGTTCGTGGCTGAGGGTATCCATCATGTCTGTAATTGAGGGGACAGCAGCATGCATAGGGGGTATGACTTTATTCAATTCTCTGTAATCCATGCTAGTACACCAGGAGCCATCTGGATTTTTCACTGGCCACACCGAGGAAGTGAAAGGACTTGGGTGGGTTTTATAATACCCACCTTTTCCAATTCCTGGAGAGTTTCTCCAGTTTCTTTATGCCCTCCAGGCAGTTTGTACTGTTTGGTATTAGTCACCCACCAAGGCACAGGCAAAGCTATGGGAGGGTGCCTAACATGTCCCCTCAGAACTGCCTTCACCACACGTGCTCTCAGTCTGAACTCACCTGCAGTGGTCTGCAGCCATAGACCCTACAGGATATTAATCCCCAAAATATACTCAGAGATAGGAGGTATATACATGGTATACTCTTTTTGAGTTAGATGCCCTATTCCCAAAGGGATTTGGGCTTTTTTCACTCTGATAGCATTACCACCATATCCCTCTATGATAGTGGGGGTCCTGGGGAACTGCTCAGGGTTACCATGGATCAGTGAGCATTCAGCCCCTGTGTTCACCAGAGCCAGGACATGTTGTATGTTTACTGGGGACCAATGGATAGCTATTTCAACATGTGGCCTCTGTTCCCCCCCTTATCCCTCAGGGCTGGCACCTTGAACTTCCCCTCAGTCAAACTGTGTTCTCCACTCATCTTCCTGTGTGGGTTTGAGTAAGGTTGGCTCACTCTCCAGCAGCAAGTTTTGCAAACTCACAAGCTAGACTTGTGTCTCTGTCTCTGACCTCTGCCTCTTTGGCCTTAATGTCTGGAACTGCTAGTCTGGTTGCAGTGTTGTCAAAGCTCCAGTAAGTTCCTATTTGGCTTCCTGTCTAATTTCCTTACATCTGCTAATGCCCATATTAAATCAATCCACATCTGGGTCCTCGCAACCTTCATGGGGCCCTTTAAATTCTTCTTGTGAGTAACAGACCTTATTTATTTCTGTGTTCTCATTGCTTCAACCTCTCCTAAGTTGGCTACACCTCGCTTATGGGATGCCCTAAGTGAGGGGAAAGAATGGCCACTAGATAACCAAAGAGGGATGTGGAAGCCATTTGAAGCACAATATTTCTCATACCTGTAGTGAAAGGCTCTTCATCTGGGCCATGATTCTCTGGACTATAGATGGCATTTCTTATGCCTAGCTCTTGTAGCACCTGTTGGAGCTCAGCATACATCTGTCATCTAATAGGAGTGGATGGTAGATCACCCTAATTGGGCCACACAGCATGAAGTGCAGCCGTAAGTCAATCAAGGAGGGAGTGACTCCCTGGGGTCTGGTGTGTACTTTGTAACCACTGCCTCAAGGCAGGCTGAACCATCAGGGAAGCCAGCTTTCCCATCTCTGATCCTGACAGAACAATTCCATCTACCCCTAAGTCCCACAGATGCAGGAGCCAAGCCGATATCGACTCCAAGAGCTTCTGCCTAAACCAGGAGCCCAAATCCACCAGCTCATCCTGAGTATAGGGGCAGAGCATAGAGTGCTCCACGACCTGGAGAGGGGGCTGCTCCTCTCCTTGGGCAATCCTCAACTGCTGGGTCTTTATTTCCTTTACAACCACTGAGCGTGCTTTCAATAAGGAGGAGCCAGTGCCTCCATCAACACCCCTTCATCCTCTCCAGCTCCTCCATTTCTGGGGCTGATGGCACCTTTCTCTCCACTCCCCCGGGTGCCCCCTCTGTTACATCCTTTACAATTTCTACAGTTACCCTCAGCAATGCTGAGTCTTCAGCAGCTCTCTTACCTTCACCTCAATGCTTTGCAGCTGGCGTCTCGTGCCACCTCCGCCTGTGCCTCCCTCAGGAGTTTGTCTTTTTCCTTGATGGCCTTTTCCTCCTTCAGAGCACCTGGCAGCACTGCTGTCTCATTTTGTAAGATGTTTTACCTCTTCGATGGCACCTTGCTGCCAGCATTCTTATGCTGTCTCCCCTCGCATCAATATCATTTCCTTCTTCAGGGAATCCACAGCAGTTTGCAGCTCATGTTCTCATGCTGCCATTACTTGGGTCTTTTTCAGGAGCATGTCCTTTTCTAATGTAGACTTTTTTAATACTGTGAGAAGTAGTGAACCCACAGTCCTCGCTGCCTCATGGGCACTCTGCCTCTCAAAAGACCTACTTACTATACCAAGGGCTGCCTCTACTGCCTCAGGTATCACCTCCACCTGCCACCAGTTCCAGGGTGGGGCCCAGCCCTCTAGGAGGCAAGCCACCTCAGACCACATACCCACTGGGGGAAAACTGACTGTTTCCCCATTCATAGAGGCAGCCTGCTGAAGCACCCCTCTCATAAGGGCAGCCTGTCTTTTTCCTTGGTCAACAATGAACCCTGCCAACAGTTGCCAATTGTCTTGCCAGTGGATTTCAACCCTGGGCAAGTTTGCTATGGATTCAGTGTGACCAAAGAAATGACAGTAGAACGTTCTTGGGGTGAAAGGTTTTATTACCTGGCTTGTTCTCCTGGCAGTAGGTTGAGCACTAGCATCTCTGCCTCCACCCAGAGCACTGGGCCAGAGCTCTCTATATAGTGTAATAATAGCTTATTGTCTATGGGTGTGGAAGCAGTAGCCTAGCAACAGGCCAGTTACATCATCAAGTGGTTTAAGTTCACTGAGGACCCTGGCCGTAGGAACCCCAACTTCCCCACACTCCCATGTATAAATAAGCAATAAAACTACCTTCTTTTTATTTTAGATAACCAGTGATTTTTCTTTATTGAGTGAGCAAGCAAGTCTCTCAGGTGGGAGAGTAAACTGTCACAGCTTTTCTGTAAGGAGATTTAATAAAAATTCATTTATGGAGTTTGAAAGTTTAATTCCTGGACCTAATAGTTGGAATCTGGAAATCAATCAGAATTGATTTCTTAATTATAGGGCTATTAATGGCTTATTACTATTAGTGAAAATTTTTAAATGGTTTCAATGACCAACAAGAGAAAAATGGTTGAATAAATCATGGAATATTACTTGAGACATTATATAGACATTAAGCAATGTTTTCAAAGGTTTTTTTTTTTTAGTAATCTTAGACCATACTCACATAAGTAATAGGAGAAGATTTAAAGATGTTTGTGCAATGTGATCCTAGATGTGGACATGTGAATCTATAAAATGTCAGAAATGCTAATATCCAAGATTTGCATGTTTCTCCTTAGTGAAATTATGCATGAGTTTTCATCTTAATCCTACATATTTTCAAAATCTGTTAACATGTAAAAAGCTGAACAGGTTGGAAAAAAAAATCAACTTTTCTTCCTTCCATGAGAGGAGAGGACACAGAACTGCTATCTCCAGACTGGAGAACAGACAAGAGATTGCAGGGAATCACAATTCACCAGAGCAGAGGCTCACAAGTGGAAACCAGCTGCTGAAATCAGAGCCTAGGAAAAAAGGATCATAATTGATGAATTGCTGGAAGCTCTGAGAGTTAAAAATGCCAAAGGGACACAGTCAAAGAGGGTGTACCAGGATTGTGAGATTTGCAGTACTGTGAGATTTACCTACAGGAGCCTGACCAGATTCCCACAGTAAGTACTGGAGAAAAACCTCTTGGTTTCCTTCGGGAGAGAGAAAAAGGAACCTTTTTGAAATACAACAGAGCATTCTGTTCTTCATAAGGCTTGTCCCTAGGGGAAACTAGTTAATGAGAGCCTACCCTAATGGAGTATTATCAGAGCCCAAATAACCTGGGGAAGGGAAACATTCAACTCCAGTTGGTTCTAGCCTTCCTTGTGAAAAGAGTGAAACCCTCAACTTCAATCCCACTCTAACCATCCAGTCCCACCTAAGGGAGGAGAAAAACACTGAGAAACTCATAAATTTCACAGTCCAGATGCATAGGCTCACTGGAACATGGAGACTTAATCACAGGCCTGCAGAATGCTTCCCCTCCTCCCACACCTCACTGTCATCTTAGCAAACACCTATTTATGGCAGTTCTTTTCACCTTTGACATCATGTCCAGCTATCAAGAAAAACTGATATCCCAAAGGGCAAACACACATGGTTTGAAGAGACATAGTAAGCATCAGAACCAGAGCTGTTGGAATTACTGGGCCAAGAATTTAAAACAACTATGATTAATATGCTAAGGGCCCTGAAAGAACAGTTGGCCAATGTGAGCAGAAAGATGGAAATCCTAAGAAATAAACAAAAATAAATGATTAAGATCAAAAACACTGTGCCAAAAACAAAAGATTCCTTTGATGGGCTTATTAGTATACTAAACACAACTGAAGAAAGACTCTGAGAAAGCTCTATAAATAGAATTCTCAAAAACCAAAAAGCAAAGTCAACCAAGAGCAAAACAAAAACAACAACAAAATAAAACAGAACATAATACCCAAGGACTGTGGAACAACTACAGAAGGTGTAACATATATGCAATGGAAACACTAGTAGAAGAAAAAGGAAAGAACAGATGAAATATTTGAAACAATAATGACTGAGAATTTCCCCTCAGTGAATACCAGACACCAAACCACTGGTCCAAGAATCTCAGAGAACACCAAATAGGGTAAATGCTGCCCCCTCCCACCCCAAACCAACACCTAGACATATCATTTTCAAGTCACAGAAAGTCAAAGATAAAGAAGAAATCCTGAAAGAAGCTGGGTGGTGAGGGATACCTTACCAGTTCCTAAAGTTTTCATCTAACTTCTCAGAAATGATGCAAGCAAGAATAGAGAGGATTGAAATATTAGAGCATTGAGAGAAAAAAGAAACAAACTCTAACCTAGAATTCTGTATCTGTGAAATTATCCTTCAAAAGTGAAGGAGAAATAAAGATTTACCAAGAAAAACAAAATTTGAGGGAATTTGTTGCCAGGAGGCCTGCCTTGCAAGAAATGTGAAAAGTTCTTTAAAGAGAAGGAAAATGATATAGGGCAGAAACTCTGTTCTCTATGAAGAAAGGAGCACTTTGTTCAAAATAACAGCAACATTGTATCTGATTATGTATGTGTCTTGCCTGAAGGTTTCAGCTCCAGGTATTTTCACTACGGGTTCAGTGAGACCGAGAATGACAATGAAAGTTCTTGAGGTGAAAGGGTTATTACCCAGCTTGTTCTTCCAGCGCGGTAGGTCAAGCACTGAAATTACTTCCGCATCCAACAGTTTGCAGGTCTGTAATCCTCATCTCTACCTCCACCCAGAGCACTGGGGAGAGCTCGTTACATAGTGACTCAGTCAATAATAACTTATTGCCTATAGGTGTGGAAGCAGTAGCCTAGCAGTAGGCCAATTACATCATCAAGTAATTTAGAATCAGGTGAGGAACCTGGCCACAGAAACTTCCATTTCCCCATAGTATGCTTACAACATATATATATGCTTATGTATGCTTAGGTATAAGTAAAATGAGTGACAGCAATGATAAAAGGAATGGGAGGAAAGAACTAGGACAATTTTGTTATTATAAGGTACTCACACTGCCTGTGAAATGGTATAGTGTTCATTGAAACTAGCACAACCACTAAAAAAAAATAATTATAAGGCATACATATGCTAAGATGAGAGAAAATGGAATCAAATAAAGAATTAAAACCACAAAACACAGCAGAGTGTAAGACAAAAATAGGAATAAAGAACAAATGGCAACAAATAGAAAACCATAATGGATATGGTAAATATTAATTTAATTTATCAATAATCACTTTGAATGGCAATGGTTTACATGCACCAATTAAAAGGCAGAGACTGTAAGAGTAGATCATAAAACATGGCCCAACTGTAAATTGTCTATAAGAAACTCACATTAAATATAAAGACACATATAGCTAAAAAATAAATGGATGAAAATAAATATACTAACAAAATCAAAATAAATAAGTAGTAGTTATATTAATTCCAGATAGAGTCAACTTCAAAGTAAGGAAACTTACCAGTGAGAAAAAGGTATTCCATTATGATGGGGGTGAAGTCTCCAAGAAGACATAATAATTTTTGACATGTACGTGCCTATCAACAGAATGTCAGTTACATGAGGATAAAACTGATAAAACTGCAAGGAAAACTAGATGAATCCATTATAATGGTTGGAGATTGTGGATAAAATGAGAGTTCCTGTGGCCAGGATTCTCACCTGGCCCTGGTTGACTAGCTCACTGCACACCTATGGGCAATACATGGCTGTTGACTCTATATAAAGAGCTCCATCCAGTGCTCTGGGGGTGACACGGTGGCAGGGCTGCAAGGCTGCAGGAGAGCAGAGCAGAGGCTGGAGTGGTGGCAGCACCAAGGACAGAGACCCAGAGGACAGCTGTGTGGGATGACTGTGCAGAGGTCTGGTGGACCAAGGTGCGGACAGAGGGACCCAGAGGATTGCTGTGTGGGACAGCTGTGCAGACAGATGGGCCCAGAGACAGAGACAAGCTTGCTGCCTGCAGACTCTCTGAGTGACCAGGATTTTAGTGACTGACCTGCCACCTGGAAATAAAGTTGGGTAAAACCCTTTCACCCCAAGAACATTTTGCGGTCAATTTCTTTGGTCACATTGAATCCATAGTGAACTTGCCCAGGGCTGAAACCCATTGGCAAGACAGAGACATCCACACCCCTCTCAGAAACAGAAATCCGGCAGGTAGACTAACAGTGAGGACCTAGTTCAACTCAATAATACCATCAAACAACTGGATATAATCGACATCTATAGACTACTTCTTCAAACAACAGCAGAATACTCATTTTTCTCAAGCTTACATGGAACATTCCCCAGAGCAGATGACAATCTGGACCATAAAACTAACCTTAACAAATTTGAAAGAATAGAAATCATATAATATCAGTCCTTAGAACACAATGGAATTAAAGTATATATCAGTAGCAAAAAGATAACTGGAAAATCTCAAAACATGGATATTAAACAACACACTTGTAGAAAACACATGAGTTAAAAAAGAAACAGGAGAAATTAAAAAAATTTTTGACTAAATAAAAATGAAAACACAACTTATCTAAATTTACTGGGTGAAGCAAAAGTAGTACTTAGAGGAAAAATTTATAGCATTGAATGTATATTTCAGAAAAAGTGTATAAAATCAATAATGTAAGTTTATACCTTACAAAATAAAAAGAGCTAATTAAATCCAATGTAGCAGAAGAAAATTAACAGGATTTGGGGAAAGAATCAATGAAATTTAAAACAGGAAATCAATGAAACCTAGGGCTGGTTCTGTGAAAGATCAATAACCGTGGCAAGCTTTTAGCTAGGCTAACTAAGAAAAAAAAATAGAAATTACTATCAGAATGAAGTAATCAGAAATGAAGATGGATCATCATGACAGATCCCATGGAAACTAAAAGGATAATAAAGGAATACTATGAACAACTCTATGCCACAAATTTGATAACCTAGATGGTAAGAACAATTACATGAAAGATACAATCTGCCAAAAATCATACAAGAAGAAATATGTGATCTGAATTGGCCTGTATCTATTAATTAATGATTCAAAACAGAAAGCATAAGGACCGTATGGGTTCTTTGGAGAATTCTACTAAACATTTAAGGAAGATACTATACCAATTCTCTGTATTTTCTTTCTGTGGACAGAAGCAGAGGGAATACTTCCTAACTCTTCTGTAAGGCATGCATTACAAACTAATACCAAAACCAGACAAAGACATTATAAGGAAAGAAATTATAGACCAATAGCTCTCATGAGCATAGACATAAAAATCCTCTGTAAAATATTAGGAAATTTAATCAAAAGAAATATAAACAGAATTATACACCCAAGTGGGATTTATCCAGAGATGAGAGGCTGCTTTACCAATCAAATATCAGTTCATTAAAACTTCATTAAAATTAAACATCTGTGAAAGACAATATCAAGAGAATTAAAAGACAAGCCACAGACAGGGAGAAAATATTTGCAAAAGAGGCATCTGATAAAGGATTGTTTTCTAAAATATACAAAGAGCTCTTAACACTCAACAGTACAAAAACAAAGAACCTCATTAATTAAAAGGGAGCCAAAGACCTTTACAGACACCTCAGCAAAGAAGATATACAGATGGCAAATAAGCCCTAGAAAAGATCCTCTCCCTAATATGTCATCAGAGAAATGAAAATGAAAACGATGACACACCACTATGTATACCTATTAAAATGGTCAAAATACAGAATGCTAACACCACCCAATGCCTGTGAGGTTTTGGAGTAATAGGAACTCTCACACACTGCTGGTGGGAACGCAAAATTTACAGCCACCCTGGAAGACAGTTTGGTGGTTTCTTATAATACTAAACATACTCTTTCTTACCATATGATGTGGCAACTGCACTCCTTCCTATTTACCTAAAGGAGTTAAAAATTTATGTCCACCCAAAACCTGCACACAGATGTTGGTTGAAGCTTTAGTTTTATTCATATTTTCCAAAACTTGGAAGCAACCAAGATGTCCTTCAGTAAATGAATGGATAAACTGCAGTAGTTACAGACAATGAAATATCATTTTATGCTAAAAAGAAATGAACTATTAATCTATGAAAAGATATGAAGGAACCTTAAATTCCTATTACTAAGGGAAAGAAGCTATGTCAAAAAGCTACATTCTATATGATTCCAGTTATATAACAGTCTGGAAAAGGCAAACCCATGGAAACAATAAATAGAACAATGTTTCCCAGCAGTGATGGTTGGGGGTGGAGAAGAAATAGGCAGAGCACAGAGAACTTTTAGGACAGTAAAAACACGGTATGATATTTTATTGATGAATATATGTCTGTATACATGTGCCAAAACTCATGGAATGCTAATATAACTATGGACTTTGGGCGATTATTATGTCAGTGTAGAATCATCTTTGTCAAAATGAACCATTTTTGTGAGTGACGTTGATAATGGGGTACCTGAATAGGGGTACATGGGGATTCTCTGCACCTTCCTTTCAATTTTGTGTTCATCTAAAACTGCTCTAAAAATATAAAGTATTTTTAAATATTTAAAAATATAAAATATTTTTTTAAAAAAGATTATAGAGTGATTGATGTGAAATGTAGAGCAGAAGTATAACTCAAAGATGTTTAAACCATGATGTTTGTAATTAGTACAGCATGAAAAGGGAGCTAGTTTTGGGTGAAGGATGATTGGCAAAGCTGCTCCATTCTCTTCCCCTGTTTTTTAGATGTATGGCATACAAATCTGGACTGTTATTTGCTGATTGGTATTTCTATTCTCTAAATTTCACAAAGTGTCATACAATAGCCCTTCAAACAACCATGCTGATGGCAAAGTGGAGGCAGAAGGAGCTCTAACAATTTTCCAATGACCACTCCAATGTTTTCCTCTAGACCAAATATGCACTGGACTTCAATAAATGTTTAAACAGTTCTTTGACTTGAAATTTCAGAGAAAGGTTCCAGCCAATACATAATACAATGTCTTTGTTTCCTTGCCTTTATGGGTAAGCCCTTAGAATACAGATCCTTACAGTTTTCTTCTGTCCTTTTCCCATCCTTCTGTCTTTCTGCAGCCATTTATTGAAATCCCTCCCTTAGAACACAGTACCTCTGTGCATGGAACAATGGAATCTGCATCTCCATCCATTCTTGTTCCTCACAGTCTTTGTGCATTTGACTTAAGGAGCTCCAGTTGGAGATGTCCCTGCACTGACTTTTGGAGATCCTGAAGGAGGGGGGTATTAGCATTCTTCTTTTCCTTCTTTCATGCACTGTACAGTGACCAAGTTTTCTTCCAAAGTACTTCAGAAGAAATATACTTTGCCACCAAAACGAAAAGCTCTACTTAAAGACTGCCTAGTTGAGTGGAAAAACACAATCTTACCTTTTGCCATTTATTTGCCCTTACTCTTTATATAATAATAATGCAGGAATTAGTACACAAAAATATGCTTTTCTCCTTTTTGGTCTGGCTTTTCTGTATTCAAAATATACAAAGAACTCTTAATACTCAGAAATACAAAAACAACCTAATTAATTGTTATCTGGCTTCTCTGCCTGAATCTTCCAAATGAGAAAGAGCATACACATATAGTTGGAGAGCTACATCTTCCTCCCCTAAGAGCACGGGTAGCTGTGAAGATCATTCTACCTTAAAATCATGATCTCCAATCTCAATCATGCCCAATTCTGCCAGGTGATCCCTTGAAATTATTTTATCTACTGTGCCCTTAAAGAGATAGTAGCTTCTGAAACAGGACTTACTGGCATTAAATTCTGACTCTCTAACTTACAGGCTGTGTAGTTTGGGGAAAACTATTTAATCATCTCTGTGCCTATTAAATAAGGATAATATTTCACCCTAGTATTGAATGATTCATTCTGAGTAAAGTACTTAAAGCAGAGCTATGCATAATGTACACATGATTTAAACACTCTCTCTTATTAATCTTGAATATTTCTTCTTCTCTGGCTCCTTCCCAAGTACATTTAAACATATGTTTTTCCCACCTTGACAACAAAAAATAAACTAAAACTTCCTTTATCCCACATCCGTCTACAGTGACCATTTTGTTTTCCCCCTTTTGCAGCCCAGTATCTCATGTCTGTATTTAAAATCTTTAATCACTTACCTCCTCCCATTAACATCACTTACACACACACACACACATACAAACATACACACAAACACTTAAAAATTGAAATTTTTTTTCAATTTTTCTCTTAAAAATTGAAATCCACCAAACTACTGCATAAATTTTATGTAAGTCAGCAAAAGCTCTTCATTGGCTAACAGAATATTTGCCTTACTGAATTTTCTGCATCATTTGACATACCGTCACTGTTGACATACCATCTCTGGTGGGACGTCTTGGTTTTCTTACTGCATCACAGTAGGCTATCCTCCTTTATGGGGCCATTTTCCCCTGCCTTTGTCTGAAATATTGATTTTTCGTAGGACTCCATTTCTTTTCTCTTCTTTTTTAAATTAAAGTATCATTGACATACACTTCTATGAAGGTTTCACATGAAAAATAATGTGGTTACTACATTCACCCATATTATCAAGTCCCCCCCATACCCATACCCATTGCAGTCACTGTCCATCAGTGCAGTAATGCCACAGGCACTACTTGTCTTCTCTGTGCTACACTCTCTTCCCCATGACCCCCCGGACACCATGTGTACTAATCAAAATACCCCTCAATCCCCTCCTCCCTCCCTCCCCCACCTGACCTCCCCCACCCCTCCCTTTTGGTAACCGTTAGTCCCTTCTTGGAGTCTGTGAGTCTGCTGCTGTTCTGTTCCTTCAGTTTGTTTCATTGTTATACTTCACAAATGAGGGAAATCATTTGGTATTTGTCTTTTTCTCAGGCCTCCATTTCTTATAATCATTTGTAGTTCTGCTCAATCACATGACTTGAAAAACTGTCTGGCGATGATTCCCAAATCTACATTACAACTCTCTTCTAAAATCTCTTTCCATAGTTTATGATGCCTACAGCCACGTGCCTGCTGGGCATCGCTACTTGCGTGGCCCTTGAGCCCAGAAGTGCAGAACTTATTGAACTCAGCATTTTCACTTGTCAGCACCTTTCCTCGGACCCCTATACCTCAGTGAATGCTCCAGCCTTCCTCTGACATAGAGCCAGAACCCTGAGCACAGTCTGTGACTCATCCTTCTGTCTTCCTATCCCCAGATTCAATCAGTGACTAAAAATTTTCCAGTTCCTCTTGAGAAACATCCTTTAAATTTGTTCATTTTATTTACCTTGTCTGTTATTATTTTAGTCAAAATCACCACCATTTCTTGATTAGGTTCTGAAAAGCAGCAGCTTTTGACTGGAATTCCTGACTCCAGCTTTGTTCCCTCAATCCTTTCTCCATTTTGCCATCAGAGTGCTGCTTTTTGCTCCTGCATGTCCTCCTCCTCTACATAACACTGCTCAGTGGTTTCTCATTGATCTGAGGAAAAGCCCAAACTCCTTTTTATGCTCAGAGTCATGCACGTCCTAGTTCCTGGAGACTGACATGCTGTAGTGCCATTTCTCACCATTCACTTCCATTTACCCTGTAAGCATACGGAACACTTTCTAGTTCCTTGACACAATTTACTTCCAAACCTCCTTATACATTCTAGAACATTGTCCCTTTTACCAATTCCCCTTATCTGGCTGTAGTAGTTTGCCAGGCCTGGCCTGTTATCATAAAATACCACAGACAGGGTGGCTTCAAAAGCAGAAACTGATTTTCTCACAGTTCTGGAGGCTGGGAGTCCACAGTCAAGTTGCTGACCAGTTTGGTCTCCTCTAAGACCTCTCTCCTTGCCATGCAAAGAACTGCTCTCTTGCTGCATCCTCACATGGTCATCTCTCTGTGCAGGCACACATGTGGTGTCTCTCATTGTGTCCAAATTTCCTATTCTTATAAGGACCCAAGTCAGATTGGATTCGAGTTACCCCAACAGCTTCACGTTCATTTAATCACCTCTTTAAAAGTCTGGTGCCCAAATATAGTCACATTCTGAGGTACTGGTGTAGGGCTTCATAAAAAACCACAGAGAGGATATTTTGAGTGCACAGATTTGCATTCAAAGTATGAACCTGGAAGGACACATTTCAGGACACTGACCACTGCCTATGTAGACTTCTCATTTATCCTTGTTGTTCATTTTTTGGAGAACTGTCCATTAATTTTTCAAGTCTGACTTATATGTCTCTTTCTGGAACTCTCAGACACCTTGAAGTCTCCTCTTCAAACACATGCTATCTTGTCTGAATTTACTACTATATTTTAAATGATATAATCATAAAAACCATACATTTCAGTCATTCCTATTTCCCCAGAACCTAGTACAGCATATGTCAAATATAAATCACTGTATTAATGCAAGAATAAATGACTATATCTATACAACCCTTCTTGTTTCCTTTCCATGCCTCTTTCTCTGGCCTGCCATTTATCAGAGTCTTGTTTTAAATTACAGGAGGAACCTGACTTGGAGTTTTTCAGATAGAGTATGTCCTCTATTAATTCTGTGGCTTTGTTTTTTCCTTCTGCCTGAAATTCCCTCCCTGAATTCCTTCTTAGCCCTTAGAAACCTTGCTAATCCTTCAAGTCTGAGGTCTGGGGGGCCTGAGTATCTACAACAGCTGTGGAGACAACCTCTTCTGTGCTCATAGCTCCCTGTACTTATCTCTATTATAGCATTCATCACCTCTGTCAGAAAGTGATTTTTTTCCAGCATATTTGTATTTCAGAGTTGGCAAAGTGGGAGCTTGATACACAATTGAACAAATGTGTGCCAGAGCTGATTACAGTAACACAATGTTCTGTTGGATCTAATGAGAAGAAGACATTTTGGTTACTCCTTTAGATGCAGCAATGATGAGGGGAAACAAGTCTGGTATGCTCGGAAGAGCAAGGAGTCTGGTGTGGCTGAAGTAGGAGCGACGGAAAGATTGGTAAGGAATGAGGTCTGAGCAGCAACGCAGTCAAAGCGTGCACAGCTGTTGAGGCACCTGTTAGGACTTCGATTTTCATCTTGAGTTGTAGGGGCCGGCCTACGGCCAAGGCTGAGTCCCACTATGGCTGAACACCGCTCTTCCACTGTAGCTGACCAACGCCCTAAGATGACGCCCGCTTCCTGGGCGCCACCCTTCCTGGTTAGGTGGCATTAGCATAAGGAAGTTGCTCCTATAGGCTTGCCCCATGCTTCCGCGCTCGTGCTCAACTCATGCAGAAGGCATGCTACCAATCAGCTTAAAGGTCACGCATGATCTTGATCACCATAGGCCAGCTTCCTTTATATAAGGCATAAGCAGGAAAGAGAAGGGGAGTCTCTCTCCTCTCATTCTTCCTCTCACTTGCTCTTTCCGGCTGTTGCTTCTTCTCACTCACCTTCTCCCAACCTTCTGAGCAACAATAAAGAACTGAAGTGAACCAGGTCTGTGTACGTATCGCTGTCGTCACCGCCACAAGGAGCGAACGCGATATTGAGTGAACTAAGGAGAATGGAGAGAATTCTGACATATTTTGGCAATAGATTGGTAATAGGCTCCAGGTTGGAGGACACGGTGGTTATTGGGGGCAAGGGCAGAAACAAGAGAACAGTTACGAGACTGATAATCATTCAGGTGAGAAGTGATATGCTGGTGAGGGGGAGAGTCATGGTAGAGATAGTAAGAAGTGTTTGGAGTTTATATATATTTTGACAGTAGAGCTTAACAGGATCATTGCCCAGTAGGATGTAAGGATGGGAGTGAATAAAATGAATGGCTTTGGAGTGTATGTGTCTATTCATATATAAGACATTTTTTTCAGTATCTCTGGATTCACGTCGTAGGTAGCCCAGAATTTAAAATGGATGCCTTAAGACATCTGATGAGACAGGAGTCAGACACATATTTTAGGACTGATAGGATGCTGAATAAGAAAATTAGAATCTTTAGAAGAGATTAAAAAGGGAATTTTATTTGATACATTGTAGCAGTATATGTACAAACAGGCCTAATTATAGTTGAGGGGGAAAGTGTAGAAAAGATGATGGGAATTATTTAGGGAAGTAACTTGTAAGAATCCTCTGTAATGCCAAATGTCTCACAACATAAAGGAATAGTGATTTGGAAAAAGCAATAAAAAATGCTATCTAAAGAACCAAATAAAACTTATCTTAGGTAATTAAATTGTACGTTACTATTTTCATGAAGTATAAAAGATATCTGTTACTACTGAAAGAATACTTTTTACTTATGAAATACTACTTGATTCAAGAATTTATTTATCTCAAATGAATATGTATAGACTTCATCAAGGAAAACCTTTCAAAGAAAACTGATTAATAAATATAAATAATCTGATGTATGGTGACATATACATTGAATAAAAATATATCCTGCTATTTCACTTACATAGTAAAAGTACTAAGTCATTTTTGGGAGATTTTTATTATTCCTTGCATGATTTCTGTTAAAATTCCTTTTATTTTAGGTAACCTAGTGTCTTGCCAATGGGTTTCAGCCACAGGCAAGTTCACTATGGATTTAATGTGACCAAAGAAATTGACAGCAAAATGTTACTGGGGTGAAAGGGTTATAACCAACTTTATTTCCAGGTGGCAGGTCAGTCACTAGAATCCCATCCACTCAGAGTGAGTCTGCCTGCAGCAAGCTGGTTTCTGCCCTTGCCTCTGGGCCCCTCTGTCTGCACAGTCATACTCTGGTCCTCTCTGCCTGCCCAGCTGTCCTGCACAGCAGTCCTCTGAGCCTCTTTCCTCAGCACTGCCACCACTCCAGCCTCTGCTCTGCTATCATGTAGCCTTGCAGCCCTGCCACCATGTTGCGCCCAGAGCACTGGGTGGAGCTCTTTATATAGAGTCAATAGCCATGTATTGCCCACAGGTGTGCAGTGAGCTAGTCAACCAAGGCCAGGTGAGAATCTTGGCCAGAGGAACTCTCATTTTATCTGTACCTAGTTCTGCTGGAAAATTTGTTTAGATAAAATACTTCTGTTCACTTCTACAATAGACTTTATTTTTAAAACTGTCTTTTACATCATGAGACGTGATTGAGACAATACTTTATTTTTATTATTTTTATTTTGGTATTATTAATCTACAATTACATGAAAGACATTGTGTTTACTGGGCTCACCCCTTCACCAAGTCCCCCCCACATCCCTGTTCACAGTCACTGTCCATCAACATAGTAAGATGCTGTAACATCACTACTTGTCTTCTCTGTGTTGCAGAGCCCTCCCTGTGCCCCCACACACACTATACATGCTAATTGTAGGGCCCCCTTTCTTTTCTTCCCACCCTTTTCCCTCCCTTCCCACCCGTCCTCCCCAGTCCCTTTCCCTTTGGTAACTATTAGTCCATTCTTGGGTTCTGTGCTTCTGCTGCTGTTTTGTTCCTTCAGTTTTCTTTTGTTCTTTTACTCCACATATGAGTGAAATCATTTGGTACTTGTCTTCCTCCGCCTGGCTTATTTCTCTGAGCATAATACCCTCTAGCTCCATCCATGTTGTTGGAAATGGTAGGATTTGTTTTTTTCTTATGGCAGATTAGTATTCCATTGTGTATATGTACCACATCTTCTTTAGCCATTCATCTACTGATGGACATTTAGGTTTCCTCCATATCTTGGCTATTGTAAATAGTGCAGCGATAAACATAGGGGTGCATCTGTCTTTTTCAAACTGGAGTGCTGCATTCTTAGGGTAAATTCCTAGAAGTGGAATTCCTGAGTCAAATGGTATTTCTATTTTGAGCATTTTGAGGAACCTCCATACTGCTTTCCACAATGGTTGAACTAATTTACATTCCCACCAGCAGTGTAGGAGGGTTCCCCTTTCTCTGCATCCTCACCAACATTTGTTGTTGTTTGTCTTTTGGATGGTAGCCATCCTTACTGGTGTGAGATGATATCTCATTGTGATTTTAATTTGCATTTCTCTGATGACAAGCGACGTGGAGCATCTTTTCGTGTGTCTGTTGGCCATCTGAATTTCTTCTTTAGAGAACTGTCTATTCAGCTCCTCTGCCCATTTTTTAATTGGATTATTTGCTTTTTGTTTGTTGAGGTGTGTGAGCTCTTTATGTATTTTGGATGTAAACCCTTTATTGGATCTGTCATTTTCGAATATACTCTCCCATACTGTAGGATACCTTTTTGTTCTATTGATGGTGTCCTTTGCTGTACAGAAGCTTTTCAGCTTGATATAGTCCCACTTGTTCATTTTTGCATTTGTTTCCCTTGCCCGTGGAGATATGTTCAAGAAGAGTTCACTCATGTTTATGTCTAAGAGATTTTTGCCTATGATTTTTTCTAAGAGTTTTATGGTTTCATGACTTACATTCAAGTCTTTGATCCATTTCGAATTTACTTTTGTGTATGGGTTAGACATTCTCTTACATGTAGCTGTCCAGTTTTGCCAGCACCATCTGTTGAAGAGACTGTCATTTCCCCATTGTATGTCCATGGCCCCTTTATCGAATATTAGTTGACCATATATGTTTGGGTTAATGTTTGGAGTCTCTATTCTGTTCCATTGGTCTGTGGCTCTGTCCTTGTGCCAGTACCAAATTGTCTTGATTACTGTGATGTTGTAGTAGAGCTTGAAGTTGGGGAGTGAGATCCCCCCCCACTTTATTCTTCCTTCTCAGGATTGCTTTAGCTATTTGGGGTCTTTGGTGTTTCCATATGAATTTTTGAACTATTTGTTCCAGTTCATTGAAGAAAAGCTGTTGGTAATTTGATAGGGATTGCATTGAATCTGTATATTGCTTTGGGCAGGATGGCCATTTTGACGATATTAATTCTTCCTAGCCAAGAGCATGGTATGAGTTTCCATTTGTTAGTGACCTCTTTAATTTCTCTTAAGAATGTCTTATAGTTTTCAGGGTATAGGTCTTTCACTTCCTTGGTTAGGTTTATTCCTAGGTATTTTATTCTTTTTGATGCTATTGTGAATGGAATTGTCTTCCTGATTTCTCTTTCTATTAGTTTATTGTTAGTGTATAGGAAAGCCACAGATTTCTGTGTGTTAATTTTGTATCCTGCAACTTTGCTGAATTCTCATATTAGCTCTAGTAGTTTCGGAGTGGAGTCTTTAGGGTTTTTTATGTACAATATCATGTCATCTGCAAATAGTGACAGTTTAACTTTTTCTTTACCAATCTGGATTCCTTGTATTTCTCTGTTTTGTCTAATTGCCATGGCTAGGACCTCCAGTACTATGTTGAATAACAGTGGAGATAGTGGGCATCCCTGTCTTGTTCCCAATCACAGAGGAAAAGCTTTCAGCTTCTCGCTGTTCAGTATGATGTTGGCTGTGGGTTTAAAATACATGGCCATTGTTATGCTGAGGTACTTGCCCTCTATACCCATTTTGTTGAGAGGTTTTATCATGAATGGATGTTGAACTTTATCGAATGCTTTTTCAGCATCTATGGAGATGATCATGTGGTTTTTGTCTTTCCTTTTGTTGATGTGGTGGATGATGTTGATGGATTTTCAAATGTTGTACCATCCTTGCATCCCTGGGATGAAGATGAATCCCACTTGGTAATGGTGTACCATCCTTTTGATGTATTTTTGAATTCTGTGTACTAATATTTTGTTGAGTATTTTTGCATCTACGTTCTTCAGGGATATTGGTCTGTAGTTTTCTTTATTGGTGGGGTCTTTGCCTGGTTTTGGTATTAGGGTGATGTTGGCTTCATAGAATGAGTTTGGGAGTATTCCCTCCTCTTCTACTTTTTGGAAAACTTTAAGGAGAACGGGTATTATGTCTTCCCTGTATGTCTGATAAAATTCCGAGGTAAATCCATCTGGCCCGAGGATTTTGTTCTTTGATAGTTTTTTGATTACTGCTTCCATTTTGTTGCTGGTAATTGGTCTGTTTAGATTTTCTGTTTATTTCTGGGTCAGTCTTGGAAGGTTGTATTTTTCTAGGAAGTTGTCCATTTCTCCTAGGTTTCCCAGCTTGTTAGCATATAGCTTTTCATAGTACTCTCTAATAATTCTATATATTTCTGTGGGGTCCGTCGTGATTTTTCCTTTCTCGTGTCTGATTCTGTTGATTTGTGTTGACTCTCTTTTCCTCTTAATAAGTCTGGCTAGAGGCTTATCTATTTTGTTTATTTTCTCAAAGAACCAGCTCTTGGTTTCATTGATTTTTGCTATTGTATTATTCTTCTCAATTTTATTTATTTCTTCTCTGATCTTTATTATGTCCTTCCTTCTGCTGACTTTAGGCCTCATTTGTTCTTCTTTTTCCAATTTCGATAATTGTGACATTAGACCATTCATTTGGGATTGTTCTTCCTTCTTTAAATATGCCTGGATTGCTATATACTTTCCTCTTAAGACTGCTTTTGCTGTATCCCACAGTAGTTGGGGCTTTGTGTTGTTGTTATTGTTTGTTTCCATATATTGCTGGATCTCCATTTTGATTTGGTCATTGAGCCATTGATTATTTAGGAGCATGTTGTTAAGCCTTCATGTGTTTGTCAGCCTTTTTGCTTTCTTTGTATAGTTTATGTCTAGTTTTATGCCTTTGTGGTCTGAAAAGTTGGTTGGTAGGATTTCAATCTTTTGGAATTTACTGAGGCTCTTTTTGTGGCCTAGTATGTGGTCTATTCTGGAGAATGTTCCATGTGCACTTGAGAAGAATGTGTATCCTGTTGCTTTTGGATGTAGAGTTCTGTAGATGTCTATTAGGTCCATCTGTTCTAGTGTGTTGCTCAGTGCCTCTGTGTCCCTACTTATTTTCTGTCTGGTGGATCTGTCCTTTGGAGTGAGTGGTGTGTTGAAGTCTCCCAGAATGAATGCATTGCATTCTATTTCCTCCTTTAATTCTGTTAGTATTTGTTTCACATATGTTGGTGCTCCTGTATTGAGTGCATATATATTTATAATGGTTATATCCTCTTGTTGGGCTGAGCCCTTTATCATTATGTAATGTCCTTCTTTATCTTTTTTTACTTTCTTTATTTTGAAGTCTATTTTGCGTGATACTAGTATTGCAACACTTGCTTTTTTCTCTCTGTCGTTTGCATGAAATATCTTTTCCCATCCCTTGACTTTAAGTCTGTGCATGTCTTTAGGTTTGAGGTGTGTCTCTTGTAAGCAGCATATGGATGGGTCTTGCTTTTTTATCCTTTCTATTACTCTGTGTCTTTTGATTGGTGCATTCAGTCCATTTACATTTAGGGTGATTATTGAAAGGTGTGTACTTATTGCCATTGCAGGCTTTAAGTTTGTGATTACCAAATGTTCAAGGTTAGCTTCTTTACTATCTTACTGTCTAAGTTAACTCGCTTATTGTGCTATTATAAACACAGTCTGATGATTCTTTATTTCTCTCCCTTCTTTTTCCTCCTCCTCCCTTCTTCATATGTTGGGTGTTTTGTTCTGTACTCTTTTTAGGAGTGCTCCCATCTAGAGCAGTCCCTGTAAGATGCCCTGTAGAGGTGGTTTGTGGAAAGCATATTCCCTCAACTTTTGCTTGTCTGGGAATTGTTTAATCCCTCCTTCATATTTAAATGATAATCATGCTGGATACAGTAATCTTGGTTCGAGGCCCTTCTGTTTCATTGCATTAAGTATATCATGCCATTCTCTTCTGGCCTGTAGGGTTTCTGTTGATAAGTCTGATGATAGCCTGATGGGTTTTCCTTTGTAGGTCACCTTTTTTTTCTCTCTGGCTGCCTTTAATACTTTTCCCTTGTCTTTAATCTTTGCCATTTTAATTATTATGTGTCTTGGTGTTGCCCTCCTTGGATTCCTTGTCATGGGAGTTCTGTGTACCTCTGTGATCTGAGAGGCCATTTCCTCCCTTAGTTTGGGGAAGTTTTCAGCAATTATTTCTTCAAAGACACTTTCTATCCCTTTTTCTCTCTTCTTCTTCTTCTGGTACCCCTATATTGTGGATATTGTTCCATTTCGATTGTTCACTCAGTTCTCTTAAAATTCTTTCATTCCTGGAGATCCTTTTATCTCTCTCTGCATCAGGTTCTCTGTGTTCTTGTTCTCTGTTTTCTAGTCTATTAATGGTCTCTTACATCTTGTCCATTCTGTTTTGAAGTCCTTCCAGAGCTTGTTTTATTTCTGTATTCTCCCTCCTTAGTTCTTGCATATTTCTCTGCAAGTCCATCAGCATGGTTATGACTTTTGTTTTGAATTCTTTTTCAGGAAGACTGGTTAAATCTATCTCCCCAGGTTCCTTGTTAGGGGAAGATGTAGCAGATGTCGAAGCTATCTGGGTTAGTCTTGTCTGGATCAAATTTTTTTACCTTTTCATGTTGATAGGTGCAGTGGTGAGCTATTGGCTTTCTGTCAGCTGGGAGAGCTAAGGCTTTCCACTTGCTTCTGGCCTCTTTACTGGGACAACTGCGACCCCTAGTGACTTGTGTTGGGTAATTGCGTGTAGACTGGGTATCTGTATCTTGCCCGGCTGGTATGGAGGAAGCACCATTGCTGTGGGCGTGGCTAGCCTCAGCCGGCTGCTCTACTATGGCGGGGCCCCAGAGGGGTAATGGACAGGGGTCTGTTTGGCTGTTTACCTCCGTGACGGGTCTCAGAGCGGTTGCCCAGGGGATTAGTGTGCACTGGGTTCCCTGGAATTTCCAGCTGCTGGACTTTGACCCAGGAAGCTTCTGTCCAGCTGTGGCATCCCTGTCCCTTTAAGACTTTCAAAAAGCACTCGCTTTTCTTTGTCACAGGGGCGCCGGCTTTGGGACCCGCTCAAAGATCTTGCTGCCCTGTTTCCCTAGTTTCCAGCACCCCACGCATGCACTGTGTGTCTGCGCTCTGGTGCGGGTGGCTGGGGCTGGGTGATTAGCAGTCCTGGGCTCCCTCTCCCTCCCGCCGGGAGCTGGGGGGAGGGGCGCTCGGGTCCCGCTGGGCCAGGGCTTTTATCTTACCCCTTTCACCAGGCGCTGGGTTCTCGCAGGTGTGGATGTGGTCTGGCTTTTGTCCTGTGTCTTCTGGTCTCTCTTTTAGGATTAGTTGTATTTGTTGTATTTTCAAAAATATATATGTTTTTGGGAGGAGATTCCCACTGTCCTACTCATGCCACCATCTTGGCTCCGCCTCGAGACAATATTTTTAATCATTGATTTCCTCTTTGGTCTATCTCTTCTTTCATTACAGGTGACATCTTTTCCTATTTTGTACCTTTATACCTTGTAATTTGGGTTCTGTATGCTTTTCTACTTTTTTTTGACATCTTGTTCAATTAAATCATTCATATTGCCAGGAGATAAAGAATAATAGTTCTTACTTTTAGTGGATGTGTCAAATGTTAAGAATAATTGTAGTGTCAAAAGAAACAACATAGTTTGTTTCACAGCCTCAAAACCCTATAGAGAACTATGTATCTCTTTTTCTCCCTTTGAGATAAAACAACACTTTTCTTCTTTTACCTTATATTTTAAACAATCAAAGCATTAAAAATTGAAACACAATAACACATTTGTACTTAGCAGGTGTTTACACAACTATACAGATATTCATTATACATAGTGTTTTTTAATATAATGTACTTAATATGGGCAGGAATATTCTTTTCTAAATGCAGTCTGGTATAGGACTATAATTTCATCCAAAGGTTATGTATGGTATTATAAAAATTGACCAAGAATGATTAGTTTAGCAATATCATTAGCACCGCAAGATGGAATGCAGCTTTATGTGTACTATTTTGGAGCATCTATTTATTTAAATTTTAATGAATATCAGTTTCAAGCTAGTTTAATCTAATAAAAATAGAGCATTATTTCTTATTTACTGGTCAGTTTCTACAAACCTCTTATTATGCCTTTCCAGCAGTTTCTACCTTTCTTATTCTTCCCATGATCCATGGTTTAATTTAATGGTACAGAATTCAGCTGTAACTCACTGAATACGATTTCAATAAAAATATTTTATTATATTTTGAAAAGGAATAATAAAAATAATCATAATCCTTTTTATAATTTCTTTAGAGCATAGCAAAACAATCTGTATAGAACACTGAAAGTCCTTGTTCAATTCAGGTCCAGTATACATTTATTGAACAACTAATGCACACAAGCGTCTACATATTACAAATGATATAGAAATTATAAGACATTTTATATCCTTAAAAAGCTCATAGTAAAATGGAGAAAGAGTGAATAACCAAAATGAAAGGGGGAAAATGACTGTATGAGAGGTAAAAGTTTTAGAAAGCTCTCAGACCAATAAGGTTCATGTGGAATAGGTTCCGAGGAAAATACTCAACTAAAGGTTCATTTCAGCAGTTTTCTCCAGATTAATACCTTGTTGGCAATGTTTTTCAACTTGGGAGATTGCAAGTAAATAATGTAACCCATTGCCTCTTGGAACAGAAATGAGTGAATGTAGGAGCAGAGATACAAGGAAGGGTAGAGCAAAGAAACCACACAGGGCTTTCCCTCACGTCAGGCCTCAGCCTTCAATATTAGAGGTGAGAAAGTGGATTTAATATAAATGAGATCCTTTGGGGATCTATTAAAAGGGAGTAATAGAAGCTTTTTATAGGAAGGAGTATGCTTATCCTTGAAGAAGAAGAAATTACATATGAGGGCATTAATGTTCAAGGAACAATTTCAGTATGGATATGGATCATGAAAAGGCAGGCCTGGATTTTTACCCAAATATAAGGTAGGCATATGACGGTATGGCAATAAGCCTGGAATTTTAAGTTAGGATAAAACAATGGAGAATTTTAAAAGGGAACAAAATTTTCATTTAATTTAATAGGTATTAGGGAATAACTGAAAGCATTGCTTTGTTTGAAGTGTGGTTTTGGAAACTCACTCTGGTTGCAGTGCATAGGGCTGATCAGAGAAGGGGATATATAATAGAAGTAAGAGACCAACAATGAGATTCTTGTAATGATACAGTGAGAGTGATAACAAGGTCTTTCATGGTGGTAATGAGACAGCAGTAGGGAGGAGGAAATGAGAGCACTGATTCTGACTGTATGGGAGGTAGAGAAAAAAGTGACTCAGTGCATTTTAGGAGAATGTAGGTGCCTTTAGTAAAAACGAATAAAAAAAGCTATGAATTGAGACTGTTTGAAAGAAATAGGGATGATAGAGAAAGATGACAACTACATTTTGGCTCATCAGAAGTTTAAGGAGCTATAAAGTTCTATAGATGAAGGTATCCATCACTTGGAACTGCAGAACTGTAGTACAAGACAGAAAAGCAGAAAGTATGGCATAAAAGTTACCAGCACATAACTAGCTGTCAAACCTAGTGGTTCTCAAACCTGTTTGAGAGCTCTTAATACAGAAAAGAATGAAAAATAGATAAATAGAAAAGAGAAAGTATGGAAATAGTAATTTATAGCAGATTCAGGGGTAAACAGATTCAGTAAGGAAGAACTGTTCAAGGGAATTTCTTACCCAAATTTTGCCCAATCTGGACATCATCACCTGGGCCTACTCAATATATCCACATGTAGCCCAATTTTTTTCTAGGCCTTCTATGCCTGTGGATACATATGAGGCGATGTTAGTAAAAATGTGAAAATTGTATTGCTAGTTCTTTCATAGTCATCATTCACAGGTCCTGAATTCAAAAAGTGGAAATGAGAAGGGTCCCTTTCACCATTACACAAAATAACTCACTTATAGACATTTTACTTGCTCAAGTATCTACTATGGAACACAAAATCAGGCCAATTAAACTGGGAATTGAAATCACCATCTGACTGTTTTCTGAGGCATGCCTAAAAAGGAGGTTACAGTGAATGCAGCAAAGAGGTTATAGTATTAGTTTGTGTGATTGTTCCATGTTATCAAGGGAAAATTGGGTGGCTGCTATAAAACAAGAGCAAGAAATACTACATTTGGAACTCATGGGATTCCCTAGAGCTCACTGCTTCCCTGGCTGATAATAAAGGCCAGTCCAATAAAGGCAAAACCATTAAGGATTCAGACCCTTCTGAATTAGGTTTGGGATGCCTCTTGATGTAAAGACTCCTGACCAGCTGATCTGAGAGCAAGAGTAACATGGAAGGAGTAGGGGGAAGAGGAAGTGATAAATAATGACACCCAGGTAACCACTTCCAGAAGTGAGAACTGTACCAGCTGTGCATGCTTTGTGTGTATATGTGTGTATATATATATATCCTTCCTCCCCACTTCTTACTGTTTTGTGTAAGGAGTGTTAATGGTGCTTAACTTTACAATTTCAGTTCATATGTCACCGGAACCCATGAGATGTGGCACCTGGACCTGATGGGCAGGACTAGAAATTTCCTGTATATCTTGGGTGGGAGAAGGATACAATGGTGCAGACAGGTCCAGAGCATCTCTGTTTTTCTGTGATGGATGGTTGCTTCCTACTGAACAGAAACACATCATTATATGTGATTTGTATATGGGCAGTGGTGGGAATGGCTGCTGAGTAACAAACAAGGAGAAGCCAACTAGTTCTGAGTTTGTTTTCCTTCAGAGCTAGTTTTGTACTGCAAGTGGAGTGATCTCAGAATTTCTCATTTCCCAAGGTCCTTTGTGAGCTATTTTCCTGATGGATTCAGCTAGTGAAAGGCACAGTGAGGAGTCTAGTGGAAGTAGCTGAGGAAAGGGAGACAGACGACGCTATTTCTTCCCCTCTGATTCAGGCAACGTCTGTAGCAGGACTGAGGCTTCTATGGAGCCCCAGCTCCCATCTGAATTTTCAGCTTCTACCTGGTGACACTTGCTGCTAAGCTGTCATGATGTATCCTATCCTCCTCCTTTATTCCTTCTAGCCTTCCAGCTGTGACTCATTTCTAGGGTAACCCATTGTGGGAAAGTTGGGGTTCCTATGGCCAGGATCCTCACTGAACTTAAACCACCTGATGTAACTGGCCTGTTGCTGGGCAGCCGCTTCCACACCTTTAGGCAATAAGCTATTATTGTGCTGTATAGAGAGCTTGGCCCGGTGCTCTGGGCAGAGGCAGAGATGCTAGTGCTCGACCTACCACCAGAGAACAAGCCCGGTAATAAACCCTTTCACCCCAAGAACGTTTTGCTGTTGATTCCTTTGGTCACAGTGCATCCATAGCGAACTTGCCCGGGGCTGAAACCCATTGGCAAGACAATTGGCGAAAGTTGCCAGGGTTCACTGTTGACCAAGGAAAAAGACAGGCTGCCCTTATGGGAGGGGTGCTTCAGTGGGCTGCCCCTGTGAACGGGGAGACAGTGGATCATCCCCCAGTGGGTATGTGGTCTGAGGTGGCTTGCCTCCTAAAGGACTGGGCCCCACCCCAGGACTGGAGGCAAATGGAGGTGACACCTGAGACAGTAGGGGTGGCTCTTGATATAGTAAGCAGATTCTTTGAGAAGCAGAGTGCCCGTGAGGCAGCGGGGACTGTGGGCTGGCTGCTTCTCACAGTCTTAAAAAGGTCTACAGAGGAGACCCAAGGAATGATGGTGAGAGAATGTGAGCTGCAAACTTCAGTAGATTCCCTGAGGAGGGAAGTGGCATTGTTGCAAGAGGCAGCACAAGAATGCGAGCTGCAGACGTCTGTGGATGCCCTGAGGAAGGAAATGGTATTGATGCGGGAGGAGGCAGCATGAGAGTGCCAGCAGCAAGGCGCCACTGGAGATGAGATGGCAGTGCTGACAGGTGTTCTGAAGGAGGAAGAGGCCATCAAGGGAAAGGATGAACTCCTGAGGGAAGCACAGGCGGAGGTGGCAAGAGAACATCAGCTGTGAAGCATTGAGCTGAAGGTAAGAGACCTTCTGAAGACTGAGGTAGCATTGTTGTGAGGCATAGTAGAAAAGGTAAAGATTATAGCAGAGAAGGCACTGGGGGGAGGGGAGAGAAAGGTGCCATCAGCCCCAGAAATGGAGGAGTTGGGGAAGGATGAAGGTGTGATGCCAGAGGCACTGGCCCCTCCTCTATTGTTCTGTCGTGATCAGAGATAGGAAAGCTGGCTTCCCTGATGGTTCAGCCTGCCTTGAGGCAGTGGTTACAAAGTATACACCAGATCCCAGGGAGTCACTCCCTCCTTGATTGGCTTATGGCTGCACTTCATGCTGTGTGGCCCAATCTGGGTGATCTGCCATCCTCTCCTGTTAGATGGCAGATATATGCTGAGTTCCAACAGGTGCTACAAGAGCTAGGCATAAGAAATGCCATCGATAGTCCAGAGAATTATAACCCAGATGAAGATGTTTTCACTACTGGGATGAGAAATACTGTACTTCAAATGGCTCCCACATCCCTCTTTGGGTCTCTAGTGGCCATTCTTTCCCCTCACTTAGGGCAGCCCATAAGCGAGGTGACATGTACAGTAGCAGACTTAGGAGAGGCTGAAGCAACAAGAATCCAGAAAAAAATAAGACCTGTTACTCACAAGAAGAATTTACAGGGCCCTATGAAGGTTATGAGGACCCAGATGTGGGTTGATTTACTATGGGCAGCAGCAGATGGAAGGAAATTAGACAGAAAGCCAAATAGGATCTTACTAGAGCTATGGCAACAGCTGAAACCAGAGCAGCAGTTCCAGCCATTAAGACCAGAGAGGCAGAGGTCAAAGACACAGCCACAAGTCAAGCCTGTGTGTTTGCAAGACTTCCTGCTGGAGAGCGAGCCAACCTCACTTGAGCCCACACAGGAAGGTGATTGGGGAACATGGTTTGACTTAGGGAAAGGTCAAGGTATCTGCTCTGGGGGACCAGGGGTTACTGGAGGCCACATGTTGAAATAGCTATCCATTGGTCCCCAGTGAACATACAATGTGTCCTGGCTCTGGTGAACACAGGGGCTGAATGTTCACTGATTCATGGTAACCCTGAGCAGTTCCCCAGGACCCCCACTATCATAGATGGATATGGGGGGAAGGCTATCAGGGTGAAAAAAGCCCAAATCCTTTGGGAATAGGGCATCTACCCCCAAAGGAGTATACTGTGTATATACCTCCTCTTCCTGAGTATATTTTGGGGATTGATATCCTGCAGGGTCTATGGCTGCAGACCACTGCAGGTGAGTTCAGACTGAGAGTACATGTGGTGAAGGCAGTTCTGAGGGGACATGCTAGGCACCCACCCATATCTTTGCCTGTGCCTTGGTGGGTGACTAATACCAAACAATACAAACTGCCTGGAGGGCATAAAGAGATTGGAGAAACTCTCCAGGATCTGGAAAAGGTGGGTATTATAAAGCCCACCCAAGTCCTTTCAATTCCCCAGTGTGGCCTGTAAAAAAGCCAGATGGCTCCTGGCGTATGACTGTGGATTACAGAGAACTGAATAAAGTCATACCCCCTATGCATGCTGCTGTCCCCTCTATTGCAGGCCTGATGGATACCCTTATCCATGAACTAGGAACATACCATTATGTGGTAGATCTTGCTAATGCCTTCTTTTCCATTGACATTGAGCAGGAAAGTCAGAAACGGTTTGCCTTCACGTGTGAAGGAAGGCAATGGACTCTCACCCTCCTTCCACAGGGATACCTCCACAGCCCCACCATCTGTCATGGACTTGTAGCCCAGGGCTTGGCTACATGGGAGACACTGCCAATGGTGCAGCTGTACCATTATATTGATGATGTCATGCTCACGTCCAATTCTCTTTCAGATCTAGAAGGTGCAGCACCTAGACTGCTGCAACATTTACAGGAGAAAGGATGGGCTGTGAACAACACCAAGTTTCAGGGACCTAGTTTGTCTGTTAAATTCTTGGGGGTCATCTGCTCTGGTAAGACCAAAGTTATACCAGAATCAGTTATAGACAAAGTCCAGACCTTTCCTATCCCCATAACTGTAACATTGCTACAGGAATTTCTGTATCTTCTAGGCTACTGGAGAGTGTTTATACCACACTTGGCACAAATTCTGAAGCTCTTATACTGGTTGGTACAAAAGGGCGCCAGGTGGGACTGGGATGAGACATGTGCATCTGCCTTTACTACAGCAAAACGGGGAGTCAGGGCCATGCAGGCCTTGAGTGTGATAGACCCATCAAGGCCCTGTGAGCTGGATGTTCATGTCTCTGAAGATGGTTATGGCTGGGGTGTCTGGCAGTGGCTTGAATGAACTCGTCAACCCATTGGATTCTGGTCACAACTCTGGAAAGGGGCAGAGGTACGATACACTTTGATAGAAAAACAACTGGCTGCTGTGTATCATGACTTGCTGGCTATGGAACGCATCACTGGAATGGCCCCAGTAAAGGTAATAACCACCTATCCCATCTTGGGGTGGGTACGAGACTGGACCCAAAAGCCAAGGAGTGGTGTGGCACAAACACCCACACTAGCCAAGTGGGGTGCTTACCTACAGCATCATAGTGCCCTCTCTGGTAGCCCCTTGAGTGAAGAATGCCAATGCTTGTTGGGGCCGGTGACATATACTAGTGAAAAGCAGGAAGAACTTGCCTTTGAACCATTAGTAGCAGAGAGTCCCTATCAGGAGGGAAGAGCTCCTATACCCGAAGATGCATGGTACAAAGATGGCTCCAGCCATGGGCAGCCCCCAAAATGGAGGGCCATATCTTTCCATCCTAAGACAGACAATATGGATGGAAGATGGTGAGGGGAAGAGCAGCCAATGGGCAGAGTTGCAGGCTGTCTGGCTTGTGATCAACCAGGAGCCCTCCCCTATAGTTGTCTGCACTGACAGCTGGGCTGTCTATCGGGGCTTGACCCTGTGGCTACCAACCTGGTACCATGCCAACTGGCTGGTTGGGGACAGATGTTCTGATCCCTTTGGGGACAAGAATTATGGCAAGACTTTTGTGTCTGTGGCCAGACCAAAACAATTACAGTATACCACGTGACAGGTCATTTGCCACTGGCATCCCCAGGAAATGATGAGGCAGATAAATAGGCCCAGACATGTTGGTTAGAAGGAAAGCCTGCCTCTGATGTAGCCCAATGGCTACATCAGCATTTGCTGCATGCAGGGCAAAAGACAATGTGGGCTGTAGCCCATTGGGGCTTGCGTTTGACCTTCAAAGAAGTTAGTAGAGTTCGGCAGGAGTGTGTCGTGTGCTCCAAAAGGGACTTACACCGAGTTCCGCAGCAACATGGAACAATAGCTAAGGGGCCTATACCCCTCATCAGGTGGCAGATAGACTATATTGGGCCTCAGCCTGTGTCAGAAGGATATCGGTATGTGATGACTTGTGTGGACACAGCTACTGGACTTCTGGTTGCTTTTCCTACCCATTGTGCAGACCAGCAGGCAACCAAAAGAAGCCTGCAGTATCTCTTTGCTGCTTATGGCTGACCACAGGTGGTTTAGAGTGATCAGGGCACCTATTTTACTGGACATGCACTGCAAGAATGGGTATGACAGCTGGGAATCAAGTGGAAGTTTCATGTGCCATACAATCCTACCACAGCAGGCATGATAGAGAGGCACAATGGCTTGTTAAAATCCAGACTAAAGTCAGATACCAATAGTCTGCGGGGATGGTCAGTCCACTTACGGACCGTACTATGGAATTTGAATAAGAGACCCCGAAAGGGAGCTCTGAGCCCTGCAGACATGTTAACACATATGGCTGCCTCCCCCATATAACTGCAAGTACTTACCAAGGAAGAATCACTAAAGCCAAGGTTTGGCCACTGGAATAACATCTTGCTGCCAGCACCAACTGCACTGAACCCCGGAGACTCCATTGAGTGGACGTAGCCTTGGACCTTTTGACACATGGACCAATGATGGCTGGCCTTCCTGGTACCTTGGGGACAAGGCCTGGAAGCTGACCTCCTGTTTATTCCTGGAATAACAGCAGAGTGGCCACCAAAGGTCACAGTAGTATATCCTGAACAGCCAGAAGGTAAAAGCATCTTACTGGGGAGTTTTGTTATATCATTATGGCCAGTGCATGCACCTCCAGTAGTACTATATATAGACCCTTCAGTAACCCCCACAGGGAAAGGAGTAAAAGTATGGTATACTAGACCTGGAAGGAACCCCCTTCCTGCTACTGTCCTATCACAGGACCGCTCTCACATACATCCTACCTGATGGACCAGATTTTCCTATGTTGGTAGCATTAAAACATGTGTCCTATTGCCCCTAAAGTCTTTATGGATTGGGAACTTCCTCTGGCTTGAGGATTATTTTAATTTTTGTTATTAGGAACCTCCTCTGGCTTGAAGATTATTATAATTTTTGTTTCAAAATCTTGCTGTATCTTAATTTTTATTATCTCTAAGTTGTTGTTATCCTCTGTTGCTATTGTGGAATCTTGTTGCAGTGCTCCAGCTTTCTCACACAAGGACCATTGCGGAAGATTGAAAGCGTGTAGATTGTAAGGTGAGAATCCTGGAGGGGTGGAGTGTGGGGAAGTTGGGGTTCCTATGGCCAGGATCCTCACTGAACTTAAACCACCTGATGTAACTGGCCTGTTGCTGGGCAGCCGCTTCCACACCTTTAGGCAATAAGCTATTATTGAAAGCTCGGCCCAGTGCTCTGTGCAGAGGTAGAGAGGCTAGTGCTTGACCTACCATGGGAGAACAAGCCAGGTAATAAACCCTTTCACCCCAAGAACATTTTGCTGTTGATTCCTTTGGTCACAGTGCATCCATAGCGAACTTGCCTGGGGCTGAAACCCATTGGGAAGACACCCATTGTCACCTCTTTGGTTTCTCAGCTTCTTTCCTCATGTATGAAACCAATACTCCACATTAAATTCTATTTTAAATATGTTAACTGATTTATACTTTTCTAGTTGGAAGTTGAGTGATACATAAGTCCATGTATAATACTGGAATACTGAACTTTTCTTGTAACCTGGTAAAGTTTACAGTGAAGGCAATATTCTTCTTGTAAGAAATGAGCTGCTCTGGTAACTTCATTATCTTCAATGCTTTTTGTTTGTGATTCTAAAAAACTATTATTTATAGATGTTGGGAAAATTGAAGTTCCTATGGCCTGGATCCTCACCTGAACCTAAACTACTTGATGATATAACTGGCCTAGTGCTAGACCAATGCTTCCACACCTGTGGGTAATAAGCTATTATTGACTGAGTTACTATATAAGGAGCGCTGCCTGTTGCTCTGGGCAGAGGCAGAGACAAAGGAGGATTACAGACCTGCAGATTGTTGGATGCAGATGTAACTCTAGTGCTCAACCTATCATCAGGAGAACAAGCCAGGTAATCACCCCATTTACTCCAAATATGCTCCACTGTCACTCCTTGGTCTCACTGAATCCATAGTGACTTTGCCTGGGGCTGAAACTCACTGGCAAGACAGTAGAAAATAATATTGTTCTACCTATTTGATTTTTTAAATAATCCTATGTGGGTATGATACAAAATTCAAGAATTATAAATGGATGTATGGTGAATAAAACACTTTTTCCATAGTTTCCTCTTCATTTATTTTTTTCCAATGGTAGTATACAGTAGTCATCAGTTTCTTGTGTTACTTCCAGAGATTGCTCATATACTCACATACGCACAGGGCAATTTATGATGCACATGCTTCTGCACCTTGTTTTTTATTCTACAATCTACTGGAAAGTTTTCCTTACCATTGCACAAAAAGCTGCATCATTCTTTCCAATTTTAGAACAATATTCTGTTATACTTAACTGTTCCAATACTTGCTGAACATTTAGGTTGTTTCTATTATTTTGCCATTCCTAACAATGCTACAGATAATACCTTTTCATATTAGACATGTTGCAACATCAGATGGAAAGAGAAAATACCTCTGAACTTTCACTTGGAAAAATGCTCAATCCATACATTTCCCCAAACTTTTTCCTAAAATTAAGGTTCAACTATGACATGACTGAGAAATCAATTTTTATTATTCTACAGTTTTCTGGGTCATATTTTAGGCGGCAGCTAGAGGTAATTACCCCGACTAACACAAGTGAGAACAGTGAGTACATATTAATACAAGTTTTTAAGGAATTATGGTCCTCAGAAACAAATCAGGTTCAGTTAAGGAAAGGAATGGAAGAGCACTGAAAGAAAAAGTTAAACCAGAAAGTTAAACATAATGAAGTGTGATGATCAGACTTTGAATATGGCAGACCAAGGTTATGCATCAGTTCACTCCGCTAACTGTATGCCCATGAGCAAGTTTCTTAACTCTATATAGCTCAGCTTCCTCATCTCCAATTTTAAGATAATAATAACACCGACTGTCTTGCCAGTGGGTTTCAGCCCAGGGCAAGTTCACTCTTGATTTGGTGAGACTGAAAAATGATAATGGAATGTTCATGGGGTGAAAGGGTTTATACCCAACTTTACTCCCATGGTGGCAGGTCAGTCACTAGGATCCTGCCCACTCAGTGAGTCTGCATGCAGCAAGCCTGTCTCTGCCTCCAGGCATCTCTGCCCCTACAGCCATCTCAGTCTCTGTCCTAGGCACTGCCACCACTCCAGTCTCTGCTCTCATGCAGCTGTGCAGCCCAGAGCACTGGGAAAAGCTCTTTATATAAAGTCAGTCATAATGTATTGCCCACACATGTGTAGTGAACAAGAAAACCAGGGTCAGGTGAGAATCTTGGCCATAGGAACTTTCATTTTCTCTACACCTACCTTATGAGAAATGAAATATAGTTCAATAAACAATAGCAATATCTATGGGGAAATAATAGCTAGTGCTTGTAGATGTTATGGGAGATAGCTTGTGGAGAGGAAAAAAAGAAAGTATAGAAGAAAATGTGTCAGATGGGCCATATTGATTAAGACTGTGAGTGCCAATGAGAAAGAAAGAACTGAATTGAGAAGAACTTATGTTTAATAAAAGAGGCCCTGAGTAGGTATACAAGAGTGTGTGAACAATATACACAGTCAATTTTATTTTCAGAATATTGTTTTCCACTGTGGGACACTGGAGAATTATCTCATGCTGAGGGATTTGGTGATTTTTTCCCAATTTGGTGATGGGGTCAGTGAGAGGGCAAGTGATTTTGTTGACGTATATCTCTGCATAGCAGCTTGTATTTATATTGCACTGGTCTCTTCCTTTATCCCTTATCAATGCACAGCAAAAGACCCACCAGCCAGCTGGTAAAACAAAAAAATCATTCAGAGGAAGGGGTTCTAAAAGACATGAGAAAATGAGAATTTTGTCACTTGAATCTTGTCCATAGTTTGACTCTGTACACACAAAATTTGTAAATAAAGACATTTTTATTACCATTTAGAAATATGATAATGCTATATTATATAGTAAAGTATAAAATCATACATCTTTTCCTATTTCTTCCAACAATGCAACATTTCACTTACATTAATAAAATTATTAGGTGCTTCTATTGTTCCATTCTTTTGCAAACTCTACATGTTCCTAGAACAATTCAGATGCCATCCCAAGGATGAGTAGCAGTATCCTTGGTCACACAAATTGAACCTCTCCCTTCCCTCCCTCCTCTTCCTCTTTTCCAGTATGCCTCTTACTTTTCCTTCCTTTGATCACTGAAGTCATTTTCTCCATTCTGTCCTCTTCTGGGTATGAAAGCGTAAATGCTGAATTACTCCAACTTAGGTAACCCTTCTGATAATTTTTTAAGCAGCAGGAAACAGGGCAATCTGACTGCGCAGATAATGATATCAGCTGCTTCCTTCCAAAACAACAGGTGCTTTGGCATAAAAATGTATATCATCATACTGAGATGATGACATCAGTTCATACTTCAGCTTAATTATAAACTACCTCTATTAATCCTCAAATAATTAAACATTTTGTGTACTGCAAGGTGAAATATAAAATGAAAGGTACCTGGCTATTTATTATTATAAGGTTTTGAAAATGTATTTTCTCCACAATGCCATCCTTTGTACATCAGCAGAATAAAATTTAAAGTGTATTTCAAAAATTACATTTTGTTTCTATCAGAGAAACATAAAGGATGAGATCATTAATGAAATATAATATTTTTATGTTTGTATGCTTACAACCACCACAAAGAATGTTAATAGCTATGCAGCCTATATATAATTAAAAATTAATGACAAAATTATCTTAATTAAAAAATATTAAATATTTGAAGAACCCTCATTAAAATTTCAATTTTGTATTTTCAATAATAAATGCCAAATACTTGCATTTACATTTCATTGAAAACAAATATTCAACCTGGTAGAGTCTGATGTATATCATAAAAATTATGTACATCAGAGGTTTTTGGTAAAAATGGAACATCTCTTAATGAAGTAATATTAGACTCATTACTTATAGCTTCAATATTTAGAAGTTTTAGTGAAAAGATTCTCATTATATCATTTATGTTATCAAACCCAAAATAGAATTACAACCTTAAAACCTTTCTTCATTCAGTACAGAAATGTAATAAATAAGATTACTGTATCTTTCTTTTAACTTTAAAATATAGAGCTGACCTTCTTTAAAACAGTTGTTACCTTCATGAGCCAGATGCGTTTCTAAGCAAATTACTTATATGGAATTTACCCAAGGACATAGCCATTTAAGACTCAATAAATTATGCATTTGTCATTTGTTATTGGGTAAGACTTAAGCTGACATCTCTGACATGCATACAAGTGTTCCAGTGCTTAGTAATTACATTAACAATTTAACAGAGGTGATTTTCTGTGGGAATGAGAGAACCATGGTTTATAAAATAGTTTTTATCATAGAAGTAGGTAATCCCACAGATTTTAATTATTCACTATACATCCATTAGAAAGTCTACCTTCCTTAGGTTATATTACAACTGATATAATGTAAATTCTGTGGGGTTCCCATGAGGGCATCATCATCTGTTTATCATGAAGATGGCACAACAGCTGTATGAAGATGTTCTTAAGAGGATTATTTCTTCCATTAAAAAAAAATGTAACCAGCTAACAAGACCTTTTCTCTTGGTAGGCACATAATGATAAATTCATACAAGAAGAGTTTTATTTTTTATAAGTAAAAGTCAGACTGGAAATTTTCAGTGGATTTAGCTGGAACATTTGGGTGACCATATGGAGCTCTCTGTGGCGCCACGGGACCACGCAGCTATGAAATCTGATCACTATCTCCCCAGTGACAGCTGGGCCTTTACACCATCAGAAAATTTTCAGACTTCTAATTTGTCATAACTACCTCCTGTGGAAAGGAAATATGTTATGTAGCCAAATACAAAAATTCTTAGTACTGGGCACTATAAACGGTTAATTCCTTAACTGCATTTTGTGATTCACTGATGAAACTCCTACACCAAAAACATATGGAGTCTTGTTCAGTTAGTTAGCCAATTGCTCCACCCACTCGAAAAGCCATTTTCATGGAATTGTATCCAGAGAAAGATTCTGTCACAGAGCTTAGCGTTTTAAGTACATTTAACTTTTAACTGCTCTCAAAGTCAGTGATGCCACTGAGAGGTTTCATCTGAATTCCACTGGCCCTTACTGATCTACTTAGTCTAATGATTCTTCATTTGAGTAGTTGAATATTATACTATGGCTCCCAGTCCCTGTTTCTTTCTACATAGTGAGGCTGAAACTGTTTTCCTACTTTGATCCTTTCAATCTATCAGGCTTATTAAGTACCCCTCCAGCTATCCAAAGAGACAGAGCTGTTTTGCCACTCTCCCTTTCTGACCCAGAGTTTCTGCTTGGGAATCCCATCACAACAGAGAAAGGTGTTTGAGGATGCAGTTTGTGTTTTTCCTTAACCCAACTTTCACTGAAGATGCAACTTTGAGAACTGACTCCAACTTTGACTTCTACTGGACAAATACCATTGTTTGCTAGCTTTTTAATATCTCATCCCTTCATTAATTTTTAAAAAATCATGTGTATTTGACTGTCTAAATGGATGCCCTACTACAAATACAATATTTAATTCAATATAATGAAGAAAGACTTTGTGGTGGTCTTCCTTCATCCTCCTGTTTATCTATCTTCCCATTAGCTATGCAGAGATTCATCACCAGATGCACCATCTTTTATAACCTAAAAGTCCAAAATCTATCTATGATAATTTCATAATACAGTTGATATAGCTAACATCTATTCAGCACTTACTATGTGTCTGGCACTAATCTAAATACTTTAAATGAGGGAACTCATTTATACTCTACAACTTCCCTGTGAGATTGATACTTGTTGTCATTCTCATTTTAGAGACTAGGAAGCCCAAGTACTTTCTGAAGAAGATCAGAGAACTTAGAAGTATCAGATTCAGGATTTGAAGCCAGGTTAATTCAAAGTTAAGAGCCAATGCTGCTAACCACTACACAATGCTATGTCTCACAGTAGGAATGGGAGTGGGGGTGGGGGGTAAAATTAGTTTGGTGTTGAAATGAACAGATAAAACATGAATTCTATGAGTTCTACCACATTGAAGTAGCTCAGTGATACTGAAAATAGTACTACCCTGGGCCTCTGTTCCCTCATTTTTAAGTAACAAGAGGAGACTAATTCTTTCCTCTGTGCAAAAAAAAGCTAGGGTACGGGTTTCCTATTGGTGATGATAGTTCACAGCTATTCATACGGGTACTTTTTATGTTACAGATGCTATTTATTTTAAAACATAGTCTTTTAATCCACCCAGAACATTGCATTCTATTACTTACTTCTCAGTACCCTATTCTCTAGTACTTTTTCTTCATGCTCTAGATCAAAACCAATGCCAAGCAAAAACTTGCTTTTAATTCCATGCATCTACTATCCTCAATCCCAAACCACTCCTTCTCATTTATTCATGTCAATGTTCTTTCTTTGACTTCAACCAATTTTTTCTTTATGCCCATCATTACACCCTATAACATACATTAGCCATTCTCTATTTCCCTTCTTCAAGTGAACATTACATTTTACTCCCAAAGTACTAAATTAAGATTGAATGGAGTCACCTCAGCTTGTCTTGTTTCACTGCCCTTAAACTGCCCTCCAGATACCTTGTGCAATTTCTCCATTTACAGAAAATACCCAGCTTTGCCACTTTTCTTAATTCTTCCATAATGTCCACTTTCAACTGATTATGGGCTTTAAGCACTTCTAAAAAATATCTGCATGCAATATCTAGATTGGTATTTGACTGAATAACTAGGGATGGTAGCAGGCCAGCCAAATAGATGAATGAAAAAGACCTTAATAGTCTACCCTTTGTCAAGGCATCCCTCTCCTTGGAACACATATCCTTCTATCTTATTTACTTCCCAATAAAGACATTAACAAAGTCACATTTCTGCTGAACCTGATATGACTCTCTTGGGTACAACCAAAAACAAACTAACCCTTCTCTTAGGAGAGGTGAAAAGTCCTCCACTCTCTTCCTTTGATATCCTGCAGCTTAAATACTATGAGATAAATTCAACTATCATTAATACATTTTATGTTAGATGAGAAAAGTATAACAGAGGGAAGAGAAGAAAAATGTTTTGTTAATTCGTACAGACATTCATAACAAAATAAGGGAGGAATATTCATAATGGTATAACCTTTATTTCTATAGTGATCATGTGGTCACAGCTAGTATTTATAATTATATCCTTCCATTATCCATTCCGTGTTTTCTTTTGCCCTCAGCTGGTCATGGTTCTTCAACTGGTGGCATATCCCTAAACCTTCATTCCTGATGGGTTTGAGCCATTAGCAATTCTGCCTAAACCGAGTTGTGATAGTCGTCTGTTGACCTTAATCACAGGATACTGTAGGACTGAAATGCCCTAAGGCATCCCCAGCATTCCAGACATACTCTTCCTTAACTCCCTGTGTAGCAGCAAACCAATTTACCCTGCACTCTAGCCAGCACAGGAACTCACTCCTTGGTCTATTGATTTAGAGGCATGAAGAGCCCACGGGTACCCTCTGTGAGTTTCTATTTTCAATTCAATGGAATCATTATCATGGTACAGGCAATTTTCCCTTTGGAATTAAGACATATAGACCAGCAGAGCATAACATTTCAGGGACAGAAAGCAAACATTTTTACTAGTGGATCACTATGGGTAATAGTGAGCAGTGCTACTCCCATTTCTACCCCTTGACCCTAGGCCTGTGAATCTTGACTACAGGAGAAAAAGCATCACATGTTGGATGCTAATTAAGAGGATATACAGCATTCCGGGGCTTGTCCAAGTCCCCAAAGAATTGCCACCTAGCTGGCATTGTAACTGGGTATTCAAAAAGCCATTCCATTATTCTGGCAAGCCAGCTGCTTTAGGATGATGGGGTACATGGTAAGACCAGTGAATTCCATGAGCATGGCCCAATTGATGTACTTTATTTGCTGTGAAATGAGTTCTTGATCAGAAACAAGGATATGTAGAATATTGGATATTAAGGATAAGGCATTTTTGTTAAGTCCTGGGTGATACGTTTGGCAGAAGCATTGTCTTGATTGAAGGCAAATCAATATTTAGAATAAATGTCTGTTTTATTAAGAAAAAGTGCTGCCTCCTTCATAATAGGACATGGCCCAATGTAATCAACCTATCTCCCAGTACCTGGCTGATCATCCCAGGGAATGATGCTAGTCTCTGACGCTGGCTGACTGAGCACTCGACAGTGGCTGCAGTCTGGTCAACTTCGGTGAGTGGAAGTTTATTCCGATGAGCCCATGAATAATCTCCGCTCCTGCAGCCATGGCCACTTGGTTCTCAAGCCCACTGGGCAATGAGAATTGTGGCTGGGGAGAGAGACTCACTGATAGCCACAGAACAGATCATCCTTTGCAATTGTTTATCAAAATCCTTTTCTTCTAAGGCCTTTGGTGAACATTCACATGGGACATAAATATCTTCAGATTCTTTCCTATTCAAAGAGATCTGGTCACATACCTCTCTCCCAGAGGTTATCAAATTTCAAACTGTGCTCCTTCCAAAGTAGAATAACTGATTATTCAGCCAAACCAAACCATTGGCCAAGGGCCACACATCAGCATAGACTCTCACCACACTTAAACAATACAACTTTATTATCTTACAAGACTGACACTGTCTCAGAAGCTAGAAGATATTAAAGCAGCACTGTGCTATTGCTCACATTCCTTAATTTACAGATGCTTTCCTTTATCTTCAAAGCTAGAAAAGGTAAATTGAGTCCTTCTCACATTTGTCAGATGGCATTACTCCGACATCTTCCATAGTCACATCTCGCTCTGACTCTCTTCTCCCCGCCTTTTATACTTTTAAGGATTATGTGATTATGTTGGGTCCACTGAGATAATCCAAGATAATCCATTCCTTTCAAGTACCTTAATTTAATCACAACATGCAAAGTTCCCTTTGCTGCATAAGGTACCATAATCACAGTTTCCAGAGATTAGAATGTGGAACATCTTTGGAAGGCTGTTATTTTTCGTATCAAAGCTTATCCTTTATACCCAAAAGATTCAAATCCACTCTACATAAAAAAATATATTCACACCATTCCAAGGTCCAAAGTATCTCAACCCATATAGCCTCAATTTACAGTCCAAAATCTCAGCAGTATAAAATCTCAGAACTAATCATCATTGAAATAATCTAAATTAGGTATGAGTACAATGCATCCTTGTGCAAAATTCCTCTCCATTGTGGAACTTTGAAACTAGAGAACAAGATATCTACTCCTAAAATATAATGATGGGACTGGCATAGGATAGCAGTTATAGACTTTCCATCTCATAAATGGGGAAAACATAAATAAAAAAGAGTCACTATAAATATAAATAAATTTATATAAGAAAATATAAGTGAAAAACCCAAACAATTTCAAGATCCAGCCAGGAAACACGAGTAGATTTCAAGGTCTGGAGATAGTGGCTTTGTTCTCTGGACTTTGGGCTTTGCAGTCTTTCGTTGAGGTTCCACCTTCTGGCTTTGGAGTTCCACCTTGTGAGTCACCTTTCCTTTTTTATAATGACAGCATATGTTTATGGCTGTGTAGTTTTATCAGCCCATTTACTTCCTGGAGAACTTTGGGGATGAGAAGTCTTTTATTTTGTCCTCTCTCTTTTCCTTCAGCCCAAATTGGCAGTTTTTCTCCTGACATAACATTCTCAAGAGCTTTGTTGGTTTCCTGTGTTTATCATGGAGATTCATTCAAGTCAACAAAAATCTCTGCAAATCTTTCCCAGGTAATCCCATCTCTAATTTTTGCTTTTGCCTAGTGGACTGAGGGAATTGACGTCAGACACCTAATCTCTTCAAAGAGCATTCGAATTATTGAATATTCTTTTTTAAAAAAATTTCCCTGAGGTATTAGCTAAAGGTTATATAGCCACCTCTTGACATTTTTTCTCTAGAGAGTGCTTTTGTGATGGAGAATCTCCTAATTTTAGTGTCTCATTTAATTTGGATGGCCTTAGAAATTCCCAAATCATCAAGTCCTGGTTTCCTCTGTGTTTAATACTTTTTTTCTCAATTTCTTTCTTTCCTCTTGCATTTTACTATAAGCGGTAAGAAGGAACCATGCCACTGATTCAACACTGATGGTGATCTCCTCAGCTACATGTTCAATTTCATCATTTTCAAATTCTGTTTTCCAAAGAACTTTGGGACGTAATTCTGTGATGGTTTCTGCCACCATAGCAAGAATATCCATTTTCTTTAGTTTCTAATACCACGTTTCTCATTTTCATCTGAGTTCTCAACAGCATCACTTTTAACATCCATGTATCTGCTAAGAGTGTTCACCAAAATTCAGGAATTTGCCAAAGTGATAAAGATTTTTCCTTTCATCGTCCTCATTTCCTTCTGAGTCCGTATCGGTAGAGTTATTGACACCCATATTTTTTCTAATAGTATGTCCATGGCAATCTAGGGCTTTTTAAAAAAAAAAACTTTATGTTCCTCAAAATTCTTCCAGTTTCTTCCCATTGCCCAAAATTCAAAGCCACTTTTATATTTTAGGTATTTGCTACAACAGCATCATACATCCATGTGCCAACCAGGGTTCAACCAGAGAAGTAGAACTAGTAGGAAATGAATATTAAGAGATTTATTATAAGAAATGGGCTCATGTGATTCTGTGGGCTAGATGGGAAAATCTGAAACTTCTCTGGCAGGCCATCAGGAAGGGCAGGGCGGAACACCTGGGCATACGCGGAAGGTGTCCACATGTAAAATTTCTTCTTCAGACAATCCTCAGCTCTGATTTTTAAGAGCTTTCAAATGATTGAATATATTATTTAGGATAATCTTAAAGTTAATTGCCTCTGGTTTTTAATCACATTTACAGAATACCAACACAAAGATTAATGTTTTATTGAGTAACTCTGGACTGTAGCCTAGCCAAGTGGACACATCGAAAAGACCGTCGCAGTATGTTAAGTGTCAATAGGACCTTCCTTGTTTTGTTTTAATCTTTGTTCAGGCATTTACTAAGGCACCAAAGAACTTAATAAAAAATCCTAGCCACAATTTTCAAACCTTTAAAAAAGGAATAATAATAACTATCTGGCACTGTTAAGGGATAAACACTGTAAATTTTTTATTATGGTACCAGGCATATAGTAGATGTTTAATAAAGGTTAATTTTCTGGTTTCTTTACTACTGAAAAGTAGAAAATATAATCTGTGGAAATTTTTGTGCCTACACCAAGAATAACTTGAATATTAGCTATGGGCATTTAATTAAGACCTATAACATTATATTGCAATTATTTGTTTATCTGTTTCTCTTTCTGATTAGTCTGCAAAGTTGTAGACCTCCTAAGCCATTTCCCATCTTTGTAACTCCTATTTCTAGTCTAACTTTAGTAAGTGTGTACCCTAGGGTTTAGGAACTGTGTTTATTTTACTTCCTTTGTAGTGTTACTATTAAAGTATCATATTCATATGATATTAAAGTATCATAGCAATAATAGAACAGTATTTTTCACGATGACAGTGATGATAATAATAATTATTATTATTTGCTATAGGCTGACAAATACCATAGAGCACAATGTATTTTCCAGGTGTTGGGTATACAAATTAATAGAGCAAGTGACCAAAAGTATATCAGAGTCTAAGGATGAGACAAATATTAAATGAATAAACTAATATGTGAGTGGTTAAAATAGTAGCAAAGCTAGCAGTTCTTAAGTGTATATTTTAAGCACAATTTTAAGCATTTTAACTATATTAACCCAATTAAAGAGAGAGTATGAGGTACTACGGTTTAAAGAAAGATGAATGGACACACAAAAGATTCAGACTACATGAAAAGTTAATGAAGCAAGAAACTCTTTTATATTTCAGAGTAATTATTTCTAATCTCTACTTCCAAATTCTGTTAAAGATAGCTTGTGGTTCAAACAGAAAGAGCTGTACTGTTCTACAGTTTCTAAAAATTAAAGTTGAACCTATCCAATCACATTAGGGAACCCTAAGAGAGAAATAAAACTGGCAAGAACTTTTAAAAAGAAAAGGTGCTTATAGAAAACTGTGCATAGGCACTGTAATCAATGTTTAACCTTAGTGTTTTGGTTGAACACGGCAACTGAGTGCAGTGTTGCCGCCACACTGGAACTTGGTACGATTTGGGATAAACCCTATGTACAGTGATTAAAATGAGATCCATTTACTGGTATATGTTTCCTGGCTGAAGCTACTGCCAGGATCATTGCCACTGCCAAGGCTTTATGTTCAATGAACTCAATCAGCCAGTCCAAAAAGTCACACGATAATGGTGCATGGTGCCAAACAAAGGGGAGAGCTGCTGGGGAGCCTGGGAGGGGGGGAAGCTCATACACATGAGCTTTTTGGCAAGATATAATCCCCTCTGGAAGGACCCCTACCTTTCAAAGAGCATACTGCATTTTGCTAGGAACAAATCCCGACAGAAATCCCAGTAAGCTTTACCATCATTGATAATATAGCTCTGATGGTGGCAACAGCTCTACTAATGAGTGCCTACTCTCTCTAGCATGAGTCTGCAAGATGATCGTTTATTCTCAAAACACCTTTGGTTGCTATTTCTCTCTTCAGATGAAAACTTTCCAATACCTACTGTCTTGCCTTACCTAATACCCTCATAATTTTTCTCCCACTTCAAAAAGAGAATTGATAAAGGGTGTTTAAACATGAGTATATTAAAGAAAGAGTGCATAAAACAATGGACAGATAAAATAAAGGCTTTTTACAGTTGGATGTAAGTTTGTTTTAGGATATACACTTACTTTTGTTTTTTACATGTAGATGGTTTGTTCCCTTGATTTTAAGTCAAGGCACAGAGGCATTTTATTCACACCTTGTACCTTTCCATAAAAATGAACACAACAGTTTCCTGTCTTCTTATTCCAGCTTTCCCAGTATAGGTATAATTTGTTCCACCATTTTTTAATATACAAGTTAAACATAAAATTAATTAAAAGCTATGTAATAATGGCTCATTCTAGGCTCAGGGATAGAAATGTAACCCAGAACTAGTGTGTATACATGTGTGTGTGTGTGGTATGTTTCTCTTTTATATTGTCCATGTTTGGAGAAATTGTGTTTAGCCAAGTAAGTATAAAACAAAATCTAGAGATACTAAGATTTGTTTGTGCAAAACTCTATCTCTAAAATCAATACTCCTTAATATATTACACTATTATAAAGAGAAGAATGTAAAAACTTACAAACCCACTTAATTAAAAACATCACTGCTCAAGGAAAAAAATATAGCTCCTATGTATTTCCTTACTATTTTATAACATTCCCTCTTTCTTTCTCTACAATCTATCTTCATTCCAGTCAACAGTTGACAAAAAGAGACAAGGCTTTCTGGGCTACAAGGAAGTTTTAATAAAAATGACTTCCAACTAATAACTTCAAATTGTTTTTAAAGTTAAGAAAAATGTGGTTCAGCCTAACAAAGAGTGTAGTCATCTCACTGAGGTATTAATAAAAAAGACTAAAGTGATGCTTACACCAACTTTCTAAGCATTTTCCCCTTTTAATTCCAGAGTCAAGAAATTGAGTGAATCTGTGTGTGAGGAAGGGATTTTCTTTCCCTGCTTATCTCTCTCCTCTTACCAACCCCCAGTGGTCTATGCCCACTCGACAGTTAAATTGCTAATCCCCCTTTCTGTTCTTTTTATATAATCAATTGTTTAAAAGAAGATCTTGAAAAAAGTTATGCTCACTTAGAGAAATGTATCTTCAGGTTTTTGTGTTTATTCTAGATTGTTGAAATTCTTGAAGTACTCTCCATTATTGTTGTTAGAGTTAGACTTTGCTATTAACCTTGTTTCTACTGTCTTTATTGATCATTTCTGATCAACTGGTTGCATGTATGTGCTTGTTAGGAACAAATAATTCTCCTATTCTCTAACTTTATATCTTGAAAATGAAAGATTTTCATTCCCTTCCTTTAAACTCTGTTCTCTGTTTTTACTTATCAGATCATCTTGTTTTCCCTTAGGGGTTGCTGAAACACAATTTCTAATTATAACATGGCAAGATTTTCATATAATTAAAATGTTCTTATTCCCCCTCTGTTTCTTTCCTTACAAACATAAATTAATTTTAACTGTTATTACCTTTGGCTGGACTTAAGTACAGAAATTCAGAGAGCATGTACAGAGAAGGTTGAGCACACAGATGTCATCATCGCTCTCCTTAAAGATAGTTACTCTACAAGGTTCTCTGGAATCTTGAGGCTGCTCAGCTCCTACATCCAATCGGTCAGTACGCCTTACTGGCTCTCCCCCTGTGATGCAGCCGTCCCCTTGCACTCCTGCCTCCTGTACAAGCCTCCGGTACTGGTCACCTAGCCTCTGAATTGCCCTCACCCTCCATGCTTGGCTCCCTTTACAGTCCATTCTACACACAGTCAGAGAGACACTTAGATCATTCATACCTGAGAACAAAACCCATCAGTAGCTTCATCACATTTTGAGTTTTAGACCTAAAAAGCACTGCATAATCTTTCTGTGATCTTCCTATCTCTCTAAATTAACCTCATTCTGTGCTCTCTGCACTCAGTGGCAGCCTGTCTCTCCCTAGGGCACACTAAGCCTGGAGATGCCCCAGGGTTTCCTCATCATCTCTCTGCTTAGCCCTGTCTTAACCAGATCAGCCCCTGACTACTTCCTTCTCATCACTCAGAAATCACCTCATTTCTGCATCCCAGAGAGGTCTCAATGGCCCGTCCTAAGGCAGTGCTCCCTGCCCTCCCAAGACCAGTGCTCTCTGTGATGAACAGCAGCAGCCAGTTTGGTTGCCTTCATAGCTTGTCTCCCCAGATCTTTCTTTGTCCATCCATTTATATTCCTCTAGAACATAAGCTCCATGAGAGCACAACCTACATTCTTATTACCCTAGCCCCACATCTGACACAGGGCAGGTTCATTGTAAATGGAACCTGAGGTTAGTGTGAAGCCAAGAGTTTGGATCAGAGAAATTACAGTAAGAAGTTGTAGATTAAGATTATGATCACCACTCTAAATTAGCACTAATAAAACTTACTCTGTTGCTGATATTTAAAAAAACCCACAGCACATGATGTTTGAAATTATGCATGTATGTGATAAAATTGTTTAAAGAGAACTCATAATCTGGAATAACTAATAAATGATGATATGTTATGATGCCTTTTTTAAATTTTGGTATCATTAATATACACTTACATGGACCCTACCAGAGTGGGAAGGTGGGGGACAGACGAGGCCCTGCTGAGCACAGAGCCGGACAGAAGGTTCTCTTGATGCCTGGGACAGGGTTGCCTGGAGATTAGTTTGCCTTAGTTTATCCATCTGGGATGTGACAACTAATTCATTTTCTCTTTAAAAGAAATTACAGTTCTGGCACAGCTCTTAATGCTTTACTCCTAATCTTCCATTTTCAGTCTTTTTTTTTCATCAGTCTTTTTGAATGTTAATTTTTTCAAGCCACTTTGAAAACATATGGCAGATATTTTCAAATCTAACTTATTTGAAATCTCGATTTTCTAAGATGCATTTTAGGATATATAATGCTATCCAGGCCTCTGGTTCATTCTTCCAAGGGAGAGGGACAGTAGGGAGCTAGGGTAATACTGTATAGATAACAGAAACATCTGTTCTTCATGGAATCCTGGAAAATAGAGGCCTAGGGTTCCTCTCCTGAGAAGCAACTAAAGTGAGAGTTGATGAAAGGCTTTTCCCTACTGTGGCAGGATGCTGTAAGCATTCTTCAGTGGCATTCAGATCATTACATGCATCTTAGAAAATCTGTTATCAGCAGGTGAGTGGCAGAATATGGTTCATCTGAAACTCACATAAGGTCTCAATAAAAGTTGTTTTGGTAGTATATCTGATAGGCCAGAGTAAGTTATAATCAAATCTGGAAATCTATATAACACTATCTTTACCCTTTTAATTGATAATGTTATGTATCTTGTTTTCTTCTATTTTAAGATCATGAAATGAGGATAAAATTATGCAATTCATCACTCTTAAAACTTCTCTCACACTATCCTAGATTTTAATGACCTTTTTTTTATTACAGAAAAAGAAATCTAAAAAATTCCTCTAATACATCTAACCATTATCTTATCTTGTCCAGTCAAGATGTATATATCTGCTTTCAAGTTTTAATTAACATATATTGCATCTTCAGACTGTGCACTTTGTCCCCCATCCATATGCTCCATCACATTAATACCTAGAAAATTACCTTTGTCAGCCCCAACTGACAAAGCATGTTGAATGTGAAGAATATACAATTACACCTAGAAGCCGCCTGGAGAACCAGGGCTAATTCTGAAGAAAGCTTGTCATGACTAACATCACACCAGCTATAAGCCATCCTAGGCAAAATGGCTTTTATAATTTGTTTTGTTGTTGCATATGTCTCATCTTGGTGGCCTAGATGGCAAGATAGATGCCCAGTACCTTCCAAATGAATCTAGAGAGGGTAAGCCTTCCAAATGCTCACTAGCATTGAAGACCCTTCAATCTCCAAGGCCTGGGCTTGTGAGAACAAGGCTCCAATTTATGGCTTATTAACTCTCATCCTTCAAGAATTCCGAGAGTTAAGACGCAACACATTTCAACAATTGATTCCTTGGGCAAGACAACTAGATGGTGTTTTTATATTGGATAGCCACAGCTTTTATATAAGAAATGAATTTTAAACATCATTTTCAATCAGTTGAGCAATGAAGGTTATCTTCGCTGCATTTGTTTCATTGTTTGGGATCTTCAAACAACTCACTGTTTTACAGTAAAAATCACCCTCAAAACAAAGGTTTTTCTATTTAAACACATAAAGGTGGAAAGTCACTGCCTAAAATCAAAAGTCACATAACTCATTAACTACTGAAATGCCAAAAAGGCTGTATAATTAAGAATGTTTGCATTTCATGTAGGGCATTGCTATGACTATAGTTTCAACTTCACATTGAAATCTCACACTCAATCAGTGTGTGTGTGTGTGTGTGTGTGTGTGTGTGTGTGTGTAACTTCCACTGATTTCAGAGCCTCCAGGAAAAGAAGAGAAATAAACTGTTCTTTATCAATCCACTACTGTGGGATTAAAAAAAAAGTGTATATACACACACACACACACACACACACACAGAAGCAGGGCACATAAAGAGAAACACAATGGCCTTTATTTTCTAAGTCTATTTCTATCTCTGTTTTTTTTTGTGTGTTTGTATTTTAAAAGGACAAATGTAACATTTACCTCTTAGTTTCACATGATTCTGGTAAATTCATGGCATTATCAGAATTTTTTTTCCCATAGGATTACTATATAAAAAAAGAAAAAAAGCTTGTATCATTTTTCAAAATAACAAAATTTTGGAGCTACTGACTTATAAAATCTTATTCATTTTCAATTAATGTTGATGTTTCCTGAGGAAAAGGGGAGCCCCCTTTTCTCCCCCATTTACAAGTACTTCCCACTATTTATTCCTTTCCTTGCTTCAGGATTTTGATTATTACTTAAATTGTAAATGGTTAATTTATTCATCACATTGTTTTCTCAGGCTGTTGGAATTTTACTAAAAAAAATTTAATGGAGTGGTTGGTCACCTACTCTGTGAAACTTCTCCTCAGGTCCCTCCACCCTATGCATATGTACACATATGCATAGTTGACTGCTTTCTCTCCAGTGTGTAATAAATGCACCTATTGTAACACTCACACTGATTATAATAGTTCATTTTCATGTCCGTCTTCCCTATAAGTCTGAGCTCTGAATACTAGAGACCTTTTTTTTACTATACCTACATCTAGGTGCCTGAGCAATGCGTAGTATATACTAGACAAGAAGTAAATATTTGTTGAAATAAGTGTTTTAATTTCCTTAATTTCATTTTTTTCTGTCTATACAATAATAAGTCTTATTGTAGAATATTTGAAAAATACATGAAAATACAAAAAATATTCATTACTTTTAATTCTCTCATCCTAAAATAGCCACTGCTAATATGCATGTCTTAGTTTATTTTTCTTAATTGAATATGATTTGTGGCTCAAGATGAATAAACATGGACTTCTACAACCCCAACATACTCCTTTTCCTGTCCTTGACTGTATATTTCACATCTTAAGAGACATTTTTTGAAGCTTCTCTTAACCTGCTCATGATTTTGCAGTTACTTAGGGTTCTTTCTTTCCTACTTCCCTTCTTCCCTCCCTCCCTTCCTTCTCTCACTTTTCTTTTTCTTTCCTTCTTTTCATGCAATAGATATTCACTGACCTCTTGCTATACTTCAGGTACTAAACTTGCCCTGGAAAAATAATATTGGGTGAACACATATCTCTGCCCTAATGGAACTTACAGTTATGAGAGCAGATGGTAACAGATAATTTACAAAAGGAAAGACTCAGATTTCAATTTAAAAAGTACAAGTGTTTTTCTAGGTGGGTGAAGAAAAGGAAAATAAATGGGTAATCTGCGATGTTCATAATTTAGACATTCTGGAACAGTCTGTGTTTGAATGTCTGCTATTGTGTGTATGTGTGTGTGTGTGTGTGTGTGTGTGTGTGTGTGTGACTGCATGCTTCTCTTATTCTGATTATGTTATGGAAGTACTTGCAATTTTCTCCCTAACCTGAATCCTTCTAGCCATAAATTAAGGCACTCTTTCTCCAAAAGATCAATCACTTGATTTTGCTCCTGACTTGTTACTAATTTATTAAACAATTTATAGGTATAATCTAACCATCAAAATACATTCCTTTGTAAGAAATCATTAATTTTCAACAGTTTAGAACACTGACTATTCACTTTTAAATTCCAATATATTATATGTAGAAATCACATTAATAGCCTACATACATTCTATAAAACCTTGGAAACACACTAAAACTAACTCAATCTCAGAAAATCAGACACAGGTCTGCAAGTGAGAGCTGCTTTTCAGATATAACATTCTTTTGATAATAGAATTCATAGAAGAAGTGTTTGTGTTTTGATTTATCCCCTAAAAAAGGTTTATAGTTTGTTATACTGTTTTAAGTAACATTTCTTCAATAATATTAAAAATCCAATGATAAAGAGGAGCAAGAAGTAAGGGCATGAGGGTTTAAATTTAAGTCATCCATAATGGGATTTCCAACATTTGCTATTAAGTTTGAAATGGTCATCATACATTATATCTGGATGATCTCATAATTTAAATAAGCAATTCTAGGTGGACTTTCAACTTCGCATACTATGATGCAAATTGGAAATGCCTTGTGACTCAATTATAGCTCTATTCACCTACTCAATGTGGAGAGTAAAAGTGGGAAATTGGCATTAATAAATGTAAAGATTTCTGTTAATTAAGTCTGTGAAAGAAAAAATCTAAATGATTCTATATTCTAAATGACTTAACGGGAGGCAAACATCAAAGAACAAATTCAAAACAAGATGTGTTGTTGCTAAAGGTTTTCTTATAGAAATGTGACTGAACAGTTGAGACAGTGATTTTCTATGTTGTTTAGAATGTAAGTAGGAAACCTCAAGAATTATTTGTAGGCAAAAGTAGCATATATATTTTTTGAGTGTATAAAAGTACATAAGTATTATGTATCAATGATACCTTAATAAAAATAAATTTTAAAAAAAGATCTACATAATTGATATTTTTCCCAAGGATAGTAGAAGCTAAATTAAATTCCTTGAGAAGTTTGATTTAAAAAAAGTAAATAAGTATTCATGATAAGGTGTTCATATTCATGTTTGCAACTTTCAACTTTAATATACACTTTATCCTTAATTTCCACGGTTTTGTTTTTCATTAATGTGATTAAACATTGATTTGCTCTCTTCTGTAAAGAGAACAGGGAGGTAGGTATAGGGAGATAGGTAATCTCTTGACAGTCCTTTCAGTCACCACCAACAAACGTGCTATTGCCTTCAGTTTGTCCTTTATAGATTAAGCTCTTGCTGAAGCAGCAGTTGTCAAGGCTTTCCTTTCTTTTATTAACTTTTTGGCCTGTTAACTTCTTTTTCACTTTTCTAAGTGAAGTTTTATTGAAACATAATACATAGCGGTGGTCACAAATTATAAATAAATTCTTACAAATGAATGTATGCAGGAAACCGTCCCCCACATGGAGACAGAAACAGAAGTAGCCATCATATGCCCTTCTAGATCTTCTCCCACCAAGGTAACTATTTTTCTGACATCCATCACCAATGATTAATTTTTCCTGCTTTTGAATTTTATGTAAATGAAATCAAATGGTAAGGTCTCTGGTGTGTCTGGCTGCTTTCACTCAATATTTTATTTTTGAGATTTATCCATGCTGTTGACTACAGCAATAATTTATTTGCTTTTATTGCTGGAGAATAGGAATCTGCACATTTTCTAAGAAAGGTAAATACAATAAATATGGCATGGTTTTTAGGCTGTAGGGTCTCTCTTACAACTACTCAGTTCTGCTATTGTAATAATATCATATCATATCATATCATATATCATATCATATAGTATATATATAGTATATTAGTATGAAAGCTGGCACAGATTCATAAATGACCAGACTGTGGTTCTAATAAAACTTTATTTATAATACAGATGGTAGCCATATTTGGTCGATGGGCCATAGTTTGTCAATCCATGCTATATTCTGTAGCAAGAATGTACTACAATCTACCCAAGCTACTGTTTGTATTGTCTCTAGGTTGATGATTGTCTCTAGTTTAATGATACTAAAAAACTTATAGATCACATCTTATGAAGCACATATATATGTACCTTAGTTGTGTGTATTCTGATTACATAACTGCTCAGTCACAGGATAGGCTTATTTTCAACTTTGATAGATACTACTAAATAGCTTTCCAAATTGGCACCCGTCAGCAATGTGTAAGAGTTCCCGTTGCTCCACTTCCCCACCAACACTTGGTATGGTCAGTTTTTAATGGGGTAAAGTGCCCATTTACAAAGAGGATACTGGAGCTTAAATTTATAATAAGGATTAAATCCTCACAGATAACAGTATTATGGATTTAAGCTTAAACATTTAACTTTAGTTGCTATGTACTTTCCCCCCTCCAATTGGGTATGCACACACAAACACAAACCCACTCACATGCAGACCAGCAACTGAAACAACAAAAACTGCATTTCCAGTAAACCAAAACAACAAAAACTGCATTTGCTAGTCCTGAAAGAAAACTGTGATTTCCTATTGTGCTTTACAAAAAAAAAAAAATCATGCATCTGTATGCTTAGAGAAATAGAAACAATGAAGAATCCCATTATCTTTAAGAGGATCATTTTAAAACCTCAGGAACTGTGACTAGCCAGTGCTTTCGAAGTCAGCTCGACGTGCACTGGGATGTGCAGAAAACGTTCATTAGTCAGGCACATGCGAGTTAAGTCTTTACTTCTAGGAATCATTTCTATTCATCTGTAATTAGAGTAATGCTTTTGAAAATGTTAGCACTGCTAACCATGAGGAGTTGAAACTCTCTCTTCTGGGAAAGCAAGCAGATGGTGTCACTTCACTGACTTTCTCCTGTTCGGCAGGGAGGACTAAGGGATTTAACTTGTCTGTTCCATCTCTCCTGCCTAGGGTTTGGACTGTTGTCTAGTCTGTGGTCATAGCTCTTGGTTCAGCTATTTCTTGCTCAGTTCCTTTTGTTTGACATTACTTTGATCTTCACCCAATATCAGCAATGCTTTGCTTGGATGACTCTCTCACTCTAGCTCTTACTCTTTTCCTTGGCAGGAGTATTCTTTTCTTTCGATTGTAAGAATCTGGCCAGTAATGAGGTGGTAAGCTCCTGTCGAAGCAGCAGGAGTTGTCAATGCTCCTTTCCTTCATTAACTTTCTTGGGCTGTAGCCACAGCAGCAAGACTTCAGGGGCTGTGAATTTAACCTTCTCCAGCACTTATCATTTTTCCACATGGATTCACATGGCCCCACAGTCCCTTGGCCCTTTTCACCACCCCCTCCCTTCAGCCTGCTTTTTATAGATTATCCTGAACTCTCTGTGCAATGCTCTCCAGGTCCACCATGAAATAATACACTTGAAGCATTTCTTTTTTTAGTTAACTACCTTTTATTCATTGTTGTTAAATGAAGACCACTTTTATATAGCTTTAATAAAGGTACTGAAACTTCAGGTAACAGCTGTGGCAAATTACCTTTTTCCTTATGAAATAAGCAAATAATTGGTAAACATACTTTGTAGCATATTGTCATTTATTTAGACCCTCATAGAAGTATAAAATTCTTTGTATTTTTCTATCTAATAGTAATAACTATATGTGTGTGTATATCTATATATCTATATATCTATATATACATACACAATGTGGGATATAATTAGAAAAATCCATATCTCTTCAAGTAGTGACCATTCAATTAAATATTCCTAGAATCACTGACCACTATTCATTCTAAAACAAAGAGTGTACTCATTGGGTAATCTGATAAACTTAATGTGATGATGATAATGGTAATAACAGTAATATCTATAATAACTATGGCGATAAAACTGTCATATTTTAGATGCCTGCTATGTGCCAGATATAATGCCAGACATGTGTTTAGTGTGCGTATGTATGTGTTCGATTTCTAATTATCTGATCAAACCTATAAGAGTTAAGATCATGTGCAGTTTACAGACAAGGAAAATGAAGCACAGACGATTTTTTTCCCAAAGTTAGATGTACTTTGGATGGTTCCTCTCTTCCCTCAATTTCACATCCCTCTCTCCCAATTTACTGTTCTCTCAAAACTGTCCTTTTTACATAACATCAATATTCATTTACCATCCCTAATATATGAGCAGTAATTTATAAAAGCAATCCCTAAATATAGGTGGATAACTTAATCTTGGACCTAGTGTTATGAGCCATGTAATGTTGAAAGACAGAATTTGTTTGACATTTTAAGCTTACTTTGAAATGATTTCTGTATATTAATGAAGATTCACCCTTACTAGTGCTTTACCTTATTAGACCGATCTATTTACTTACAATCACTTATGGATTATGCTTTTGTGTTTAGGGGATTATATAGAGCTAACTGCAAGTGTATTATTTGCTAGTTTTAACCTATATCATTTCCATTAATTTCCCATTTGCCATTAGGCACTAAGATGATTTTCCATTCTTCAGATCTATATTGACACCAAATTAGTATCAATGCAGAAAAATGTTCATATTGGGTACTACTATCTTAATATGTGCCATTAGGTACTTTATTATAGTTTCATATTTCCTGGTACGCCAGTCACTCTAATGTTCCTTCATTTTTATAGATCCTTGTCCTCATCTTTGCTGATGGATACATTTCTATCATCTTTCACCACCAGTAATCATGGGCTTTTAGTTATCCCAGGAAAATTAAAAAGCAACTTCCTAGGCCTACTGTTCTTTATCTCTTAATATCTGACAGCATCAGCAAAATGCCAATCTAAGTTAATTCAGTTTCATCAGATATGCTACCAGCAGTTTAGGTACTGGGGCGATTCCCTTTAAGGTTCAGAAAAAAATTGTGTAGGGAGTTTCGGATTATAAAGAGATAAAACTGTAAAACAAAGACAGAAGATTATAGTCAAAATATTTCTCTTTCCCTGATGGAGGTGATTCTTGTAAGGAGATGTAAGGTGTTAAAATATTTCCTGTATGTCAGTTTTACAAAATTAAACAAAGGCAGAAGAAAGAATTCATTGTTTTTTCCACGTTCCTAAACTTGAGTACAAATGATTCCGAGTTTAAAACAAAAACGCTATTGCCAAAATTATAACTTTTCAAGGGTTACTCCTTTGATTCATTTTGCCAGTCATCTGATCTGCTGTAAGCCCTGGGACTAAAGGTATTAGAAGAGCCATGCTGTAGCGGCAAAAGCCTTGGAGTGACAGCCAGAGGGTGTGGCTTAGCCCTTGATCTCCCGCTCTCCCCCTGACTTCCCCGATGACTTTGGATACGCGCACATCACCTTATGATCCTTGCAATGAGGTAGTTTAAGAAAATGAACTATTATGTCCTTTAAAGTCCCAGACATTTATGATTATTATCTGTATCTCATGGAATTTACTAAAACTGAGTTAAATCATGCCACATGTCTATTATTCATCAAGTGCGAGGAGCACAAACCTGGGGGAAATTACCTCAATTATTAGAAACAATGAGTGCTCCTTCGTCACAGATACAGCTAAGTGAAGAGCACTGGTTTGGTGATCAGGACACCTCCCATTTTAAAGTTCTTCAGTGATTCCCTACTGCTCTGAAGATAAAGATTAAACTCTTTAACCTGGCCTACAAGGTCCCCCACTGTTTAGCCCCTAGTTGAGGTGGGTCAAGTGGGTAAAGGCTTAAGCACAATGGATCTGTATTTCTTGTTTAGCTAATAGTCCATAGACGGGGTCCTACTGGCAGGCTTTTCTCCTAAAAGTACCCCAGGAACCAATGTTCTTCCCATTTTGTATCTTTGCCTCCTCCAAGGACTTGTAATTTTTTTTACCTAGCTGACAAAGGGAAAGGGGGTGGGCCTTGGCTGAAAGATGATACATATCATTTCGCTCACATTCATATGGCCACACCTCAGTGCAGGGGCAAAAGCCGGGAAATACAGTGTTGGACAATGTCCAGGACGAAGACGAAATGAATTTGGGTACATAGGCAGGCTCGGCCAAAGTTTCATTTCTACCTTATGCCCTACTGAATGCCCGCACTCTCTTCTGCTTGTGGGGCCTCACCTAGGATCCCTTCCCTGTGCCCCAGCCTGCCCCTGAGGTCTCAGGTGGTGGCGACTTCCTTTCTGGGCCCTCAGAGATTTTGTTTCTACCTGATCTTCTATTCTATAATAAGAATCACTGCAGTTTATCTTAATTAATTATCTGTTTTCTCTCCCAGGTTCTAAGCTCCTTGAAGGCCTTGAAGGCAAAGATCACACTTTTTCCCTGTTTGATTCAGGAATGATGGAAAAAGAAAAGAATAGAAAAGGAGGCAGTAAAGGGAAAAGATACAGAGTAACTGAGGGCTGGAGAAAGATAGTAGACTGGCTACATAGTCAAATATCTTGTGCTTCTGCATTCAATGAATAGACTAGTTATTCTGGCATGGTTTTGTCAAATTAAAAAACTCCCTCATTCTTTGTGGTTATAAGTGGATATGTAAAAAAATATTTTGTTATATTACTATAGAATATAACAACTTCTCTGGTAGGATGAAAAAGAAACTAATTCTAAAGGAAAGGGTCTGAATCTCAAAATATTTTCGGTGTCCCATTCTTATCTTGCATCTCAGCAAGACTTGTTCTTTTAAGTAACACCAAATATTTGCTATCTTATTCACTCGTAAAGAATTCACAGGGTTTCTCTAATCATCTTCATTGAATAGTGGCTTTCTCATTCTCACTGTGAGGTGAAAGACTTTATAAATAGAATGGATGAAGATCAGAATCATTATGGTTCCCCTTTGAGAGAATTATTTGGAGATTTTAAAACACAAGCAGCTGAACTAACCCTCAAATTACTGTGACCCTGTGTATATCAATGATACCTTAAAACAAACAAACAAACAAACAAATAAATAAAGGAAAGCGGGGGGGGGGGTGCAGGTAGCAGGGGAGTTACTGTGAACCTATCCTAAAAATATCTTAGAACTAGAGAGCTACAATATTCCTGAATTTCATATTTACAAATATGTGGCCAAAATTATTTTTGGTTTCATGGGGAACTGTATGGATGGAAATTGTTATGTGGTGAAGCAGGTGTGTGCTCTTTCAGAAACAAATAGGAGCAATATTTCTGGAGCCTGCATTAACACATATTGGGAACCATACACACAGAGGTAAGAAAATAAATAAAACTCTACAGTGATAATTTTACTGTCATGTAATGAATGCAAGTCAAATAACCTAAAATGTGATGTACAAATTAGACTGCTTGGCTAAATGGACTTTTAGAAGAAAACACAATCTTTTTTATTTTTTTTTAAATTAAGATATCATTGATATACATACAATCTTATGAAGGTTTCACATGAACAACACTGTGGGTTCAACATTCACCCGTATTATCAAGTCCCCTCCCCACACCCCAATGTAATCACTGTCCATCAGTGTAGTAAGATGCTATAGAGTCGTTACTTGTCTTCTCTGAAAAGCACAATCTTTTAAAAATAATTTGAGAAGTGTTTTGTGTCAGATAGGAAATTATTTTATATAATAAGCCTTTTGGCCTCAAATTATCACAGAAATAGATGAGACATGAATCTTAGAAAAATAATGTACTGAATTATGAACTTTTTAAAAATGAAAATGCAGATTTCAAGAGTGACCAAAGGTTTGTACATCAGTGTAGAACAGATGCAACAGCTTAGGCATGGCAAACCTCTGCTGGCATTGCCTATAGTCTGTGCCTGGCATGGCATGGATTACGAATTTAATGAAAAATATGTCTTTGGTTGGCAGTTTAAAAGTACTAAAATTTAAAGAAATGTAGGTAGTTACAGCATTTAAGTACCCATGGAATATTTCGGGGTCAATTAAGCTCAGGGTTTTCATTATTTATAGGTAATCAAAGCTTGACCTCCATTTATTGAGTTGTCAGTTCAGCTGGATTCAGATGTCTACTTCCTGTCTTAGGCTTGTATCACTTGGATATCTTAAAAACTCTAAGACAGTTGAGCATTAATGCTTTTAAAGAAAGTTACCCCAAGTCTTAGAATTGTGTCACATTTTTGTAATGTGGAAAAATGCAATTTGTTTCCTGTTTTTACTTTGGAAACATTTTTTTTACTGAGAAAACAGGCTTGAGAAACTGAAGTGGCCAACTTGAGATAATATGGACACTTACTCTGAAAACTAGGATTTTCCTTTTATTTTTAAAGTCTGTTTTGCTACAGTATCTTCATTGTGAGGATTTATTAAAACAAAATTGTAACCACTGTTAAAGGAAAGAAAAGTGGTCTTACATTTTTAGACTGGTTTATTTTCATCCATTTGATCTGTCAGCATGTAGACAGTTGTTTCAGATATTTAGCTACTTTGATAATGTATTATTTACATTTCTCGTGAATGACAAAAACAAAACATAGTATACAGTGATATTTTAATTAGAGTAATGTCATATCAAAGATTCTAAAAAGAAAAAAGGAGAAAGGTTTTTCATACTTAACATAAAAGAACTAATTCTGCTTTACCCTTGCACCTGCGTAAAGGAATTTATTGGAAGAAATGGAATTGGAGATATTTACCCTTTTTATTAAAATCAGCTTAATAGTTCTTAGCACCACCTGTTACTACATTGTATAATCCATCTTTGGGTACTAGATTTTCTCCAGATGTTTAGTTTTCTGTTGTCTTGGTGATTGTTTTTTTTTTTTTACAGCCCAGTTTTTTTACACATCATTTGCCTGTGACAAACACACAGACTTAGTTTTAAATTCCTTATGTTAAAAAATTACTATTGATTTTGAAGATTTCACTTTTAGATTTAAATAGTGGACTAATAATGACATTCCTGAGGACAGGAGATATGCAGGTAGAAATTCACTCATGTAAACAAACTAAATTTAGAGGCTCTCTCATGAGTCTATTTTAAATATCGTATTCTTATAGTTCTTTTACTGGAATTGTCTACTGTTTTTATGCAGGGATAGTATCATGTAATTGTAAATTAATCACACAGTTATACCAAAAATAAGATAAAAATGTGTTGATTTTGTTTGCTATTTGGTAATGAAAGCACAATTCAGCATATAGAATATTTTTCCAAAATAATCTCTTGCATGATCGGGCAATATTTTTTTCAGTGAAGTTCAGCCAGGATAAGACTCAAATTGTAGCTATTTTCAAACTGGACTTCTGTTCTAAACAGGAGTAAGCTAACAGTGTCAGGAGAATCCTCTCAGGTAAATAAACTTCAGTCTCTTTATAATTCCCTAATTCTTGATGGCAGTCATGTTAAAGCATCATTCTAGAGGAAAAGAATTACTAAGAAAGTAGACCTAGGATGTAAATTAGGGCATGCCATTGTCCTGGTCCTTTGCTAATTCTAGTAAATCTGAATTCCTAGACCCTAGATGAGTCCCTTGATTAGTTGGCCTGGAGGTTTGGGATGGGTATGTCTCTCCTAGATGGAGTATAAAGAGACCTCTTTTCTGTTTCACTGGGCTTTAAATTAAGTCCAGGTTTCTTTGGAACAGAATGAAAAGAGGGCTGATGAGATAAACCAACCTACAGGGGCTGACCAAGGTTTAAGATTTGGAAAGACTCCTTTCATAGTATCTTTCCCTTTGATGTACTACTAATTCAGCCAACATGCAATACTTTATGAAGGCTCCCTGAAATTTGAATGCTAATGCTATTTCTGTGTTAGGGGGAATTCACCAGGTTTCAGGAGCTCCAGCTATCTCTGAATGAAACTCGCTGCCCTTTAAAGATTTAGTCTGGGGACCATGACAGTGCTCAAGCATCTAACATATTAGATAATATCTAGTTGCATTTTTAAAAATTCTGTCCCTATTATATTTTTACTGTTTTGTTGGAACTAGAGTAAATCAATCACTGCAGGTATATGAGATTTTTATTTACTCTGACTTGTAGAATGATTTAACAGACTTGGCTTACTTAGCCTATTCCTATTTTATCAAGACTACCTATTCCTAATTAAATAACCAGTTTCAACTTTGCTACTGTCATTGTCATCCAATATTTCTAATTTAATAACAGTATCTTACTTAGTTGGGAGCAAGAAGCATCATTGAAAATAAATTATTGAAGAAATATAGGTATTGTGTATATTTATTTTATAAATGAAAAATAAAGACAAAAACAACATTTTAGAATACTTGTTTTGATAAGAGATCCCTACTAGTGGTCCACAAAATGCCAAAGTTTTTACTTTTGATGGTTAAGGAAACAAATAGGAATTATTATATTTATGAAAGACTCAGTATTAAACAGTTGAATGCAGATATTTAGCTCTTTTCCCTTCAATGTTATATAAGTAAAAACTTTGGGGAAGGGGAAGTAGAAAACAAATTGTAAACTGATAAGGAGAAGCAATTTATATGAAGTGACTTTTATCAAAAACATTTATTGAATACATACTGTGTCTGTGTGCCAGGTCCTGTGCTAGAAGTGGGACTATAAGCTTTCATTTAGTCAACACGTTTATATTGAGCCCTTACCACAAGCCAAGTAGTACTGTGGGCACTGGAGATAATAATAGAGAAAAGAAAAAAATTCTAGGCCATATTGAACTGATATTCTAGTGGGGACAATCAGATAAAAATACAATATGTAAGTAAACTCTAAAGTTTGTTAGAGTACTGAGTATTAGAGTGGTGAGTACTAGTGAGAAAAGCAGAATAAAAGGGACTGGTAGAACTGTGGGTATTGCAATATTTTTTAAAGAATTGGTACAGTGACTATGGAAGACATTAGGGAAGCTCCTTAAAAAAATGAAAATAGAACTACCATATGATCCAGCAATATAACTTGTGGGTATTTACCTAAAGAAAACTAATTTAAAAAGATATATATATATATACACACACATTCACTTCAGTATTTACATTAGCCAGGATATGGAAGCAATCTAGGTGTCTATGAATAGATGCATGGATAAAGAAGATGTGGTATATACATAATGGAATATTACTCGGCCATAAAAAAGAATGAAATCTTGCTGTTTGTGATGACAAGGATGGACCCAGGGAGTATTATGCTAAGGAAAAAAAAGTCAGACAAAAAGAAACAAATATTGTATGATTTCATTTATATGTGGAATCTAAAAAGCAAAATAAATGCACAAATGAAACAAAACAGAAACAGATTCACAGATTCAGAAAACAAACTGATGGTTGCCAGAGGAAAGGAAGGTTGGGGAATGAAAGAAATAGGTAAAGAGAATTAATAAGTACAATTTTCCAGTTAAAAATAAGTAAGACACAAGGATGTAATGTGCAGCATAGAGAATATATTCAATAATATTGTAAAAACTGTGGTGACAGATGATAACTAGACTTGGAAACTAAAAGCTGGTTCATTGAAAAGGTAAACAAAATTGGTAAACCTTTAGTCAGACTCATAAAGAAAACAAAAGAGAGTCCCAAATAAATGAAACCAAAAATGAAAGAGAGGTTACAACCAACAGTGTAGAAATACAAAGGATCAGAACACACAACTGAAAAAAGATATAGCAACAAATTGGACAACCTACAAGAAATGCATAAATTCCTAGAAACATACAATCTTCTAAATCATGAAGAAATAGAAAATCTGAATAAACTGATTACTAGCAATGAAATAGAATCAGTACTCAAAACACCAAGTCCAGAACTAGACAGCTTCACAGGTTAATTCAATCAAACACTTAAAGAGTTAATACCTACCCTTCTCAAATTATTCTAATAGAAAAAAAGGAATGCTTCCAAACTCATTTTATGAAGCCAGTATTACCCTGATACCAAAACCAGACAAGATACTACAAAAAAATAATATAATAGGCTAATATCCCTAGGGTTTATAATTTTAAACGGGGGTGGTTTCAGCAAGTATGCCCGGCCATTTTAACAGCCACTGTTAAGGCTCTCCCGTCGGAGTATGCTGCGACAGGTTCCAGATCAGAAGAGAGACTGGAAAAGCTGCAGTAGAGTTAGTGAGGGGCAGAATGTTAGAAGTTGAGAGAGAATAATGGTAGATCAGATCATGACAACATGTAAGCTAGTTTAAGAATTTCTGTTTTTACTCTAAGCAAAGAGCCACCATCAGAGGGTGATTAATCTGATTTAAATTTTAAATAGACTTCTCTGGCTGCTTTAATGATGGTAAACTGAGACAGGGGTAAGTGAAAACAGCTGGGTAAGAACGGAGGCAAACTTTCATGCTATTGAAGGGTTTTGGGCCTTGTTCAGGTGCCAGACACGTTCACCAATTGTAAAGGTGCATATTGAAGAGGAAGTAGGAGGAAAGTGTGGTCTGAGAAAAGAGCAAGCTCTCTCAGGGTCAAGTGCACTCATTTCAAATTCTGCCCATTCAGGGTTCATTGAGTTTACGGAGTTCTTCTGGGATGTGGAGGCAGAAAAGGACAGGAGGGTGACATGTTTTTATTTAAATATTTATCTTTTTAAATTATGACTGCAATGCACATTCATTATGAGTAAGTTTAGAAAAGTATCAAGTGAAAAGCAAAAGTAAAAATTTAGTTTTAAATTAAAAACTAAAAAACAGAAAGCAGCTATAATGCCATCATCAAGAAATGGTGACTATTAACTTTTTTTTACCTTATCAAGCCTTTTATCTATTTACTGACTTACGGAGAATTAGAAAAGCTGGTCTGATTATCCTTGAGTATACATCCTGAGGATTTTTTTTTAAACCATAGTTTTAGTTTTTTCATATAGCACTTTCTGCTTCCCTTACTATTTCTTTCTCCACTTTTTCCTCCTTCTTTTTAGATTTCCCTCCCCTTTTCTTCTACTTCATTTAAAATCCAGCCTAATTAACTTGAACAAGAAAGGTCTAATAGCCAGTCAGTCATGAAAAAGAGAAAAAAAGAGAAAGCAAGAAACTATCAACTGATTACTCTATCTTTCTCATTATACAGTAGATTAGATATTACTGTTTTGACTTCATGGTCTCATGAGAAAGACTTGGCTAAGAAAGACTACAACAAAACATTCATTAGTATGACATATGGCAAAAGTAATGGAAGTGAGACCCAACAAATCCATTCAGGTTAAAATCTTGAAGCTGTAATTGTAAGATAATTGTGTAGTCTTATTGTCAAGCAGTTACAGCATGAGACTAATAGGATGCCAAGGGAAATGTTGATCAGTACTTGAGAGCCTTAATTTTCCCCAAATTTTATTCACCAACTTGTTCACTGAATAAGGGCTCTCTTCTGAAGTTGCTATTCATGCATGAGTAACTGAACAGTTACATGCTCAAAAGTGGTGGCCGAACAGAGCTGAGAGGATGTGGAGTGGGAACTCAGATGAGAAAAGGAAAGACACACTCTTCCAGAAAGTTTATTCCAAGATGTAAGGAATGTTCCTAACATCTAGATGGCATTTCTGACCTCCAATAATGTGAGTCATTATAAGTGTGCTAAATAAACCACTGCATTACTTTTTTTCCAATTTACTCTCAAGAAGTTACTTCCATGTTTGCAAGAATAATTTGTAGGACTGATCCAATGCTAAAGTCTGCACAGATTGTCTTTTATGAGTTGTACTATAATAAAAAATTCACATATTCTGCTGTAAGATTCTTATAAACATAATAATATCTCAGGAATGTTTAAATTGTAAGCATTCAGCTATCTCCAATTAATCTATTTTTAATAGAAAATGGTATATATATGCTATATGTCATTCTTATTTTAAGTGAATTGTGCATTTTTTCTCCCAATAACTGCTTATGTTAAAGAGTTTATTAATGAACTTTATTTATAGGCACAGAGCAAGCAAAAAAGAAACACCTCCATCTGAAACAGGCAACCAGAATGTGCTCTATTTTAAATAGTATAATAATTTCATTAATACCAGAAAGAACTACTAAACTTTTGCCAGAATTAAATAAATGATTATCAGAGTTACCTAAATGCTCAAAATGAGTTTAAAAGTAGAATAATTCAAGAAGGTTCTTAGGATATATTTTCAAAACTTTTCCACAAAGTCGTATCTGGCCATTTAGCCCAACAGGCTAAGACGGAAAAAAAAAAGTGAGATCAAGAACAAGGGTTTTTTCCAAAACCAAGCATCTAACTTGGCACACTGCAATCAAAACTTCCCAGATCATAGATCTATTTACACAAACAACAGTTGTTATCCAGAGATGATACCTTGAATGACATTCCAAGTAAATTAAGATAATTACTTAAGGATATCCACTAGGTCTTTTTTTAAAAAAAAAAACCATAAAACTAATCATAACAATTCTCTGCTTAAAATCCTCTAATAACAATTCTTCCCCCATAGTTTCCTTAAATTAAAAGCCTGTCCTTGTAATGTCCTTGCAGAATCCCACTGCCCTGTCCTTCCATGACTATACTCTGACCTCATCTCCCCCACCACTCTCTTCCAATGTAGTCTGCCTCAGCTCTTTGTTCTTCAAATTTGCCAGGCATGCTCCATCACAGAAATTTTAGTTTCCTCAGTCTGGAATGCTCTTTCTCCAGATATGTCCCTGTCTTTCTCCCTCACCTTCCTCAAGTCTGTGCCCTAGGATTACTCCTAAACATGGGAAATGGACACCTCTTCCCTGTGTCTGCTCTTTTGAAGGTCCCAATGCTGGTCCCTTTCTTGCTGAGCCCACCTCCCACAGAGCAAAGGGTTCAACGAACCAAGGGGAAATGCCTACCTGGAACTGGCAGCCCCTTCTAGAGCACCATCCGTTTCCAGGGATTATGGGTGAAGCTGTTTGCTGGAGTCACAGCACCAGTAAGGGCTTCCCTGGTCATCTTATTTACAATAATGCCACCATTATTCCCCAGATTTCCCTCTTTCCCTTCCCTGTAGTACATACACCTTCTAACTTGTGCATAGTTTATTGACTAGTTGTGTCTGTCACCTCCTACTAGAATGTAAACTCCATGAGGCAGGAATTTTTGCCCACTTGTTGCTGTAACTCTTTGTCCCAAATAGTGCTTGGCACACAGTATATGTTCAGTAATATTTGTTCATTGAATGAATACAGTGAATAAAGGACACAAATCTATCTTCTGTTTTCTGGACAGCTGTGAAAATGACAGATATTCATTTGGAGACATTATGGTGTTTTCAGTTCCTCTTTCTAACCCATGAAGCTTGTTCTAAGGATTCGAATTTCTCTTCTAAGATCCATCAAGTAATGTCAAAGTTTAAAAAAAGCCTTCAGAGTCTGGTAACCATAATGTTTTTCAACTAATTGTACATTAATGATATCAAAATAAAAAAATGGATTTAAAAAAGCCTTTAGAGTATAAGAGATTAATCTCTGATAAAACTTCTCTTACAATTGATTACAAACAACCTCTTTCCCTTAGTTTAAGAGCTATAGTCGAGGAGTTATGCATAAGCAGAAACCTCAGTTCAAAACAACCATACCTATCAGTTTATAAATTCTGAATTGCCCCTTCTGGCATAGTCTGAAGCCTTTCTTATCAAACCTAAAAGAAATCAAGAAAAATGTGTGAACTATTTTCTGGTGCAACATTTCCCACTCTGTGTTTTTAAAACATTTCATAGTTTTCTAAGTATTTACTGTTACAACCTAAGTAGAAAAATGATTTAAGTATGAAATACTCTCCAAATGAGAACAAAAATTTTTAAATAAGATTTATTAAACTTTTGCTGCTTGCCTACTGTATTTAATTAGAGCTAGACACATCCTAGTTAGAGTGGGAAAATGAGAAATCATGGTTCCTTACAGGAATAAGGCCATCTATAGTTGGTGACTTTTTTGCATCAAAGAAGGAATGAAGAAACAAGCATTGGTAAGTATCTTTTGGAAACAGAACCTTTAATATAACACTTTCATCAACAGAAACACCCATTTTTTGTCATGACACTTTGAGTACCTGGAATAGAATTTTGGATCTTTATGAGCCTTAGAGATTATTTAGATTCATTCTCTTAATTGCAATAGTGAACAATCAGCCTCAAATAATTTAAAACAGAAAACACATAGTACACATGAGCATTAAAAATGAAATATTCTGATGTTCAAAGAAGAAAGAAAGCTCTTTATTTTGGGGGGTGGGGGGATCATGGAGAACATCAGTGTGAAGCAATGTCAATATGCCCAGGCCTGACACAGAAATAGAAACAGAGGTGGGAATGCTCAAACAGTGTGTTAAGGAAGAATGAGTGCTCCAGTTTGACTGGCATGTCAGGGACAAATGAGCGTGGGTGAGAAGTAGGACTGGATTATAGAAGTTCTCAGTTGTAGGCATCAGAGTTGGGATTTTACTCCATAAGCAATGAACAGCTATTGATGCTTTTTCTGGCAGGTGATTAGAGTTGGGTTCAAGAATATAACTTGCCCGTAGTTAGGAAGGTTGGCGGAGGGGAAAGACAATACTTGGAGATCACTGGTGTTACAAATAATTGGTGTTATATGTAGTTAGATTATTGGGATACATAGTTCAGAGAGAGACAAGTCCAGCTGAACTCAAGTTACAGTGGCAGAATGGAGAATGCAGAATAATTGCTTTGTGGGTGGGTTTAAGGGCACATAAGAACTAAGTGTACACTTCCACAATCTTTTTCATATAGCTGTAGCACCGAGAATCCAACTTTGGGTACTGAATTAGAATTAGGAGATGAACCATAGTAAGAAAGCAGACAGGGGTCTGTTCAGAATCTCCCTGTCACTTTTCTCATTTTGGAACTAGAGTGATGTTTCCTTAGCTATTGAACCCTTAGGACAAATGACAAAAATTCTCTCTCCCTGATCAATATTGAAGGAGAGACTCACCTGTATGATGTAAACTAAGTGTAGGGAATAAATAGAAAGCTAAGATACTGTTTGGAGGCTAGATATCAATGATAAAATAGATGTGATCTTCAATGCATGAAAATATTGGAAAAATTAGTAATAAAATCATTTAGAACAGAGAAATGGAAGTGAATTTGAGCACTATTACGTACAAGGTGGTCATGTGAACATCTGGAGAGCAAGCAAGGTAAACTACAGACTAGGCACGTTTTTGTGAAGAGAATGATGATAAAGATATTTCACAGAATTTGTAACATTTAAAATCTTATTTAATTGCTCCTGACAAGGCTATGTGATTAAGGTCTTATTACCATGCCCTATATATAGGAGTGTAGAATGTTTTACAAATAAGTTTTAAGTATTATTTTAGCAAAATGTTTTCCTTCTAAATATATGATCCAAAATACTCAGCATTTCTAATTTGTAATATTTATTCATCATGGGTCAAATTTCTCTCCATAAAAAACACATCTCTAATGTAATAATATAAATCAATGGGGAACATGACTCAATTAATTATTTTGTTTTAACAGATACATTGCAAGGTCATTTTTTTAATGTAGTATATCTGCAAATTATTTTCAAAAAAGTAATTTACATTTGAATTAAATAAACTTTTCTCATTAAGCTATGTTACTAACAAATCCACAAGACAGCATATTTGGAGGGCTACGTGTACGAAATTATACATGGTCACTTAGGGAATTGCTCAAGGAAATGTTAATAGTAACAGTATAAGCCCATAGCTATAACGGCAAGTACATCCATCATGCGAGAACAGTTGTCATTAATAAAGCTTTACTGCCAACTACAAAGAGCTTTTCCACTTGGATTACTGTATTATCTTACAGTTTTTAAAGATTCAGTTGTTGACTTAGGAAATAAGATAAACGTCAAAACCGAAAGTGTGAAGTTGTGCAAGTATTTAGGTTTAACTGATCCCTGCTATAAGAATATATGCAAAAGTAAGACATGTAGAAATGAGTAACTATTTGAATAGAGTAAACCAAACTGAATCATTTGATAAAAAAAGATACTTAAGAAAAATAGAGCCTTTTTTTTTTTTACCAAAAGCATTTATCTGGCATTAATCTTGGTAAGCTCTGTAATTTTTGTCTCACTATATCTTTCTATTCATCTCCATTACCACTTAAATTTTCATGTTTTATTCCAACCTCCCCAGAATAATTGGAAGCTCCTTGTTTGTAAGAAGCACACTTTAACTGTCTTTAAACACGAAAAGCTTATATCAGAGTGTTTGATAAATCTATAAAGCTTAATGATAAATTATCATCTGTTTGAAAATTAAGATGTCTCTTGAATTAAAAATTAACATCTACTGAATGCTGTGTACCAGGCAGTGTTAAGTGTTTTATGTGATTACCTGATTCAGGCTTCAAAGTACACCTAATTAGTAAATAATTGTATTAATACTACTACTATTACTATTATTATTATCATATATCTACCTTCTTAGTCAATATTCTAGCTTTTACATAACCAACCTGGAGAGTTTGTGAATTCCACTAATACTAATTCAGAAATGTGCAAGTGCATCCTTGCAATTAGTTTTCAGGGTGCTCAATGCTTAGCCACAAGCACTTAGCAATTGTTCTGCATACTCACGTAAGAATCCTGCATTTCATCCTGTGCTTTGAACCATGTAGAGCTTAAACTTTTCCTTTTCCAATCTCATTATTAGGCCTGTTCGATCTGGCAATAGCAACCTCTTCTCCCAACTTCATCCTCAAAAGCCCTGGGTCCCAGGCAGCCACTACCGTGAATCTTTTAAGATTCCTTTGCATTGACTGCTGCTTTCATTTCTCTGTACTCAGAACTTTTTGCTTCATCCAACAACCAATTTCAAACATCTATATTTTTCTATCTATTGCTTATAACTCCATTTCTGCATAAGTTACTTTGGTCACAAGAAACAGAAAATAACTCTGAGAAACTTGGAGGAGAAGAGAAGAGGGAGCGTGACTGGAAGGACCCTGAGGTGGCTCACAAAATTCAAGCAAACGAGTCCAAGGATACAGGTCTCTCCTCTTACCTCATCAATTTCCCTCTTGTTTGCCACCATTAGATTACTCAAAATTTACTGTGTCATCTAATCCATCATTGGCCAGTGTGAGTTACATCATAAAATGTAACTCACTTTCGTGGTCTGAGGGATGCAATTTGTTATTAAAAAGTGGGGAAAGAAGAGTATTCAGAGAAAATAGAAACAATAGCTCCCTAAATTCCTCCAAAATTCTTTTCTTCTTAAATTAAAAAAAATGGCTCTGAATATAATTTGCTGCCCTATGTGCCTCAAGCGGGCTTTCCCTATTAATAGAAGATGACCGAAACTCATGTCCAGCTCCTACATGCAAAAGTGATATCACTGCTCCTTTGGGTCCAATATCTCTGGGCAACATCTATGTTCCTCTAGCTGTGTCATGGTTCTTCCATGAGATTGTACAACCTATGTAGGCAAGTCAAGTATATAACTCCCATTAACACAACATATGTACAAAAGAAGAGAAAAATAAAAATAGAGAATTTGAAAGATAATATGTTCAATAAGCAAGGAATAGATTATATTCTTAATTTTTTACAAATTTCCAGAAAGCCAGAGCTAGTATTTCTGACTTAATTCCTCTACTACCTTTGTCATATTTTTCTTGTTCAGTATCTCTGCTTTTTAGAAGTTTTTACTTATTAGGGTGATTCAAGTCATTATTCCTGAGGGCTGGGGGTGGGGATGAAGATGAAATGTAAATGGTTATGAGGAATCTTACTGGGGGGTAAAAAATGTTCTAAAGCTGATGTATAGTGGTTATACCACTCAGTAAAGTACATACAAAAAAACCACATTAAATTGTACAACTGAATCATGGTTCTTATGATATGTAAAATATTCTTCAAAAAGCCTTTTAGAAAAAAAAGAGGAAAGAATGCCTGGGTTCAAAGTTTGGTACCTCTACTTACTAAGATCAATCTTTGGGCAAGTTAGTTACTATAATGAACCTCACACTTTAGTGTATAACATGGTGAAATCTGTGTCTATATTTTAAGATTGGGCAATGTTGACGAAAGATAAATATGCCATGCATCTAGAACCCAGAGTAAAGATTTAAAAAATCTTTATCTAAAGATTCAGTTAATGGTAATTCTTATGTGTCATTCTAGGAAACCATTCTTCCTACCCTCCATTCAAAACTCTTATTTCCTTTAAGTCTGATTAAACTTAAAATAACTGCTGGATCACACATATTTATGGAGTTGCTTGCTGATTATTTTACTCTAACCTTTCAACTTGTAGAGTTTAAGAGAACTGAAACAAAATCCAAGGTATGAGATTTACGTGTGGTGTGTATTAGTACTTCTGGTGGCCTGCCTATGGCTGACCCTGTGCTAATACTCTGGAAGAGGGGATGGGGAGGGGACTGGATGCGGTCAGATCTGGCTAGGGTCTGCCCCTGAGCTTAGATGATACTTTATATATCTCTCTTTAATCTGACTTGATATGAACCCGAGTATATAGGAGGACGTATGGTAGACAATTTTGTGTACAATTTAATTCAATTAAAAATGTTAATTTAATGAAAAGTTTCAATGAAGGTAAGTTTCCCTTAAGAAGAGATAATTATATAAACCACCAAAGAATGAACTTGCATGTATAGTTATATTTTGTATTTCAAATCATAAGCAAATATTAGTTGAATTATAGGATCTGAATTGTCCATATTTGCTCCAGTATAAACCCAGTTCTTAAAGCGATATTTAGAGATTTTTACATGAATATATTAATACATTCTTCCATTTTTCTTTGGCCTTTTCAACCTCTAAGTTTTGGTAAGTTTTCATAACTACCAATGGCAATGTTTGCTGAATGAGCATTTCTTCTGTTAACCTAATTGTTTGTTTTGAATCTCCAATTTTCTTTTGTGGCCTCCAGTGGATTGCTTTGCCTGTATTATAGGCTTTACTCTGGATATATATTTTACAACATGCTAAATGGCACATTATTTTTCTGAAATTTTCCTAAGCCATCAAATATGTTAGCATTCCTCAGGGTCACACTTTATTTCCCTACCTTCTGCCTTCTCTTTTCCTAATATGCCACCACAAAATATAAGCTGTGTAATGCTTTACTCCCTTTATTGATTAAAAATATATTTTAAATCCCACATCTTTCAGGACTCTCCTACCACCCTCATCCACCACCCATACCACTGGTCAAGTATATGAAATGTTTTGTTCTTAGATGCCTTCTTATTGGAACTAATATTTATAGAGACTAGTATGTGCAAGATATTTGACTGGGCACATTGACCAAATACATTATCACATTATCCTCACAACAACCTTAGGAGTTAGAAAATACCTGACTTCATTTTATAGACAAGGAAACTGAAGCTTAGGAACCCTAAGCGCAATGTATCTATGAGGTCACTCCTGAAACATGGCTATATTATCTTTGGCCGCCCAACTTTGAGAACCACACTATCCACACAAACTAACTCACCCATTTAAAAATGCTCTTGACTCATTTCTCAGCCTCTGCTTCTTCAGAGTAAAAATCTTTGTCATTTGTGGCCAGACCCAAGACTGGAAATGCCAGGGAGGTTCATTAGCCTCTGAGAGGCTGAAGCAGAGCTATCTTATTGAGAGGGTCCACTCCAAGAATAGGTGATGGTCAGGTGACTAGATCCAGGGAGATGGCACAAGCATGGGTGGAGAACAAGTATCATTTATCCTCCATTGGGGAGGGAAAATTGGGCAGGTTACAAATCTCAAACTAGAATATGGAAAGCAGACTCCAGGCACAAGACTAATTTTTCCCTCCACTCTTTCTAATATGAAGAAAAATGTTAAGTGCCTACTGCTCTCCAGAATAAGGACTGATTTTTTTCAGTGTTTGCAAAAAAGGTGTCACTGGGCAGGCTTTGTAGATTTCACAGTGTGCTCCAGTTCTCATCCATATAGACTCCAACTGTCTCATTTCCAATCATTTCTCATGCTTTGTCCTAAAAGACCTCTAATTTAATTCCAAGAAGAAAGAATATTCAAGAAAACAGTAGTCTCAAAGCCTCCAAATACTTATGATTACTCTGTGGCAATATTAAAACAATTTTGAATAAGCTCTTAATCAATTTGAGTTATTTACAAATCAGTTGATACAGTTGGATTCAGTATTCAAACAAAAAAGAGCATCTATTTTGAACTCTCCTATCAGTTGTGAAACAACTTTCAAACAACTTCATAGAGTTTGAATTGATTGGCTTGGACCTAAGAAAGCTTTGATAGGTTTTTTGAGCTTCATTACTCATTTATTTCAACAGAATCCTCACTATATTATCCCACCACTCTGATTCATAGTGTGAATTACTATTATTAGTTTCCTTAAAATGCATCCTTATTGAGGGTATACAAGGTACCAGATACTGTGCTAGGCATAGATAACATTTTTGTCCCTCAAATGATTAGTTTTGGTACCTCACAGATTATTGAAGGAAAAACCAAACTTACAGGCTCATCAAATCTTTTTTCACATTCTGAACTGTCTTAATTTTCTTGCAGTTTTATATAAGCTTCTTTATATTTTCTAGCTAAATGCTCCAACATCTATTCTTCAAACATACTCAAGCTTTCTTTGCTTTGAACTCACAATTTGATAAACCTTCAACATCATCCTTTAATCTTGGGACCCATCAGAATTGTTCTTTCTGTAAAGAACATTTGTTATATCAGTTGCCTGCCACTGATTCCTTCCCTGGGTAACTTACCCTGAGTACATTTTGGGGAAGCCCTTCCTGCCACACTCTTAATCCTTCCCTGACAGAATAATTGGTACATGGATAAGCACATGATTCAATAGGAGCCAATCAAAACAAGGCTGGAGAGAAAGGTGTCACCTTTTATTCTTCACTTGAACCTGGAAGAATTTGGTTACATTTACTCCCGGTGAAGAATATGTCTATCTTAAGAAATGGAGCAGAGAGACGGAGAAAAATCATACTGATGACAGTGTTTGAACCTTCGATCAAAACCTTTCCATTATAGAAACCAGTTATTTTATGTTTTCCCTCAAAAAGCCAATTTACAAATGTATTTTCTGTCACCTACCTTCATTTGCTTCCTCCATTAAAAACAATTCATTCTATCCTGTATTTATATACAGATAAGAGTTTAGAGCAATATTTAATGAAGAACATGGGGCTTAAATCATCTGATTTATTCTGCCCTTTCCAATTTTGTATCTCCCCATCCATTCAAGAAAAATTAATTGGGACATTTAGAATATTCTGTTTTCATGGTGGGAATAACTGCTTAAATATATATATGTAACATAAAATGTCTATTTAAAGTAAGCAAATCCAAATTATATATTGTTTAACCAAAAAAAAAATTATTCTGTGTGTGCCTCAATAAAGGTCAATAGTTACTAAGAGATTTCCTCTTAACTCTACATCATAGTGCAAATTCAGTTAATTTTATCACTGACTAGAAGTACAATGAAAACACATTTGTAAGTAGATTCTATGATCTGGTGTGAATAAAGCACTTTAAGAATGTCTCATAGCACTCAGAATCTTCCCTGACCTCAGTTCAATGCTAGAGGTGACCTTTACATTGTATTCACAGCTCCACCAGGGATGTCGCAGTCTATCTGCTGGGCTACCAAAAGAATGCCAGGGGAGAGAATAGTTCCTGGTAACCGTGTTCACCCACTGTGCATCAAAACGGACAGCATTAAGGTGTCATCTACAAACAGGTCATCTTCTATACAGGAAGCAGAGATGATTTGCTGGGATAGTGATTTTTCTACTAAAAAGAATTATGTTACTACATGAATTTTAAAAATTGACTTTTTCTCCTTCTTATCATTTATTTGAAAAAAGCCCAAACAGACCATTGTAACAGTATTTTTACACTTCAATTTTGTATTTGTTAAGGCATAGAGGTTTGCTTAATGATTGTAGTAAATTTTCTCAAAATGATTCTTTGTATGTTCAGGCAAAGTAAGGAAAGGCAAGTTTCCTGATAAAAATATACTTTAATATAAAGTAATTTTTGTGTGTGGGCTGTGTGTGTGTGTGTGTGTGTGTGTGTGTGTGTACGTGTGCTTATGCTAAGTATAGAAATCCTACATTTAAGATTTTCCTGACATACAAACTTACTAAGTTTGTCATTAAAGTTGAGAGAAGACTTCACAAAAACATTGGTCATTTCCCTGATCACTAGTCTCTGAACAAGAAACCTCACTGAACATGCAGAACCATGAATCATCATTATTGGTATCTTAAGTTTTAGATCATGAAGGCAGAATTCATTAAAACACTTTTAAATTAACTCCTCACTCTCTGTTTTATACCTCCTGTAATCTCATTTTCTGAATTTAATATTTACATAATCAGTATTTTCATGTAATTTACATTTCACAATTTAAAAATACCCCTCCACATGGATGCAGTAACACATATAGACAATACTTTGAAATGTTATCATCGTCATTAAAATGTATAAGTTTCAGGGAATAATATTTTCATCAAGCTTCAGAATGTCATCAAAAAATTATTAAGGCAGGCTCTCTTGCAAATGAGATTCCAACTAATTTTTGGATTAAACCATTTTATTTTGTTTTCTTTGTAAGCATATACAGCTTAATTAGAGTAGGTTTGGCTAAACATCTGGATAAATGTTACATTTTCCCAAATGGGTCGGTATAGCCAAAAAAGGAGTCTGTTATTAGTATATTCCACAGTAACTAAGCCACGTGTGGTTTTAAACAACAGCCAGGGGGAAACATGCCTATCATAAAAGCATCATATATCTCGCTCCCACTGCTTGGTCAGCAGATATTCAGGCATCATACCTAGATGCTGTATGGTAGTTCCTCAGGAGAGCAGTTTCTCCTGAGATGAACAGGTGAAAGAAGAAAGAAGTGTGAAAGAAGACTTACTAATGAGTTTGCTTACTTTAAAAATTTATATATACTATTTATGGTGCTGAGTTCCTATTTGCTACTGAGTTCTGTTGAGGATTTCAGCATTAAGAAAGCCATTGGCTTATGGAACAGTTCTCATTCTTTGCTTTGTTCTGATCTCCCAAGAGGACTGAGTCAGCTTCAGAGAGAGGGGGGGAGCAATCCAGGACCCCTTCCTCTTAGTACCTGATCGCAAAAGCGACAGAGTAGAAAGGAGAGAACATGAGCCAGTTGGTCCTTGTAGGAATTCTGGCTTCTTAAGTTACTGGCTGAATGCCATTGGGGTGGAGACTTGAACTTCTCTGAACCTTCTCCATCTAATTCAGTGTAAAATGGCTCCTATAATACCTATTTCAGAGGACAGAATTAAAGATGGGACACATTTATAAAACACCTCCCATAAGGTTTGACCTCTAAATTATTACTTTATTTTTCCTCTCTTTGATGGTAGCTATTTAGAGAAAAAAATATATCTTATAACTTCAAGACTTCAAAAAAATATATCTTATGACTTCAAATTATCAATTTAACAGTAATAAAGTCACTTTTTTAGATTAAGTACTTTGAATTTTTATGAACACATGAATTAACCAGTATTTATTGAGCTCCTATCTAGCATCATTCCCATATCCTAGATGTTTTAGCTTAATTAGAAGAATGAAAAGTTCTAGTTCCTACTTTTCTCTGTTTATGATATAATCTGAACAATGGGAATTGCATGAAAATGGAATAAAATTATGGGCAAAATATTTATGATAAATTGTAATAATACTGTCATATGGAAGAGTCTATCACTAGATGTTCAGATTATTTTAGCAAAGGGAGTGAACATGTATGGGTTGCCTTCTATCAGCTGCCCTCTATGCTAGGGGTTGGGTACCTAGTATCTGCTATAAATCCTTGTGATGATCCTTTGCACTAGGTGTTATATACACTTCAAGCCAAACCCTATTTCAAGCTAAGGAATCCAAGTCTTGAAGAGATTAAGCAATTTACAGAAAGTGACATGGTTAACAAAGGATCAATCTCAATCTGATATTCTAAATCACATTTTCTTTCTCCAAGTCCATGCATTTCCTGGTCACCCTACCTCCATATAGGAGCTGCAGGCTTCCTCGGTGCCAGTGTTTTTGGAGTCCTTTTCTTGCCATCATGACTTCAGAAATGGCCATTCCTATATAATAGGTGTTTGTGCACCCTTCTCTGCCATGTAGATATTGAATGGGTTGTGGGCAGAGAAGAGCTATACAGAGCAGTGACTACTATTTCATAAACAGAGGTCCCTGAGTTGTGAGGTAGAATGAACTGGTTTTTCCATATATCCAGTGTTGTAAGTGGCAACTGACTTCCAAAGCCAACACCTCAGGGCCAACTTAGCCTAAATATGGTTGAACTGTATGGTGATATTTCAGCCACTGATGATCTCCTCCTTTTCTCTCCTACCTCATTTTAATATTCTCTCTATATTAAAGCCAGATGTATTTCCTTAAATCTCATTATATTGCCCTTGTGCTTCTTCAAAGGTTTCCCTTTGCTGTGTTTGAAGACCCCAATTCTTCATCTGTTCTTCAAAGTGCTGCAGAAGCTGGCGCCCTCATCTCACATCTCCAGCATCATCTCAAATCCCTCTTCCCTTTCGTCCAGGCACTCCAGGAACACGGCCTTCTTTCAGGTGCTTGAAACACATCAAGGCCTTTATATATGCTCACTGTCTGGAAATATATTCCTCCCTTCCTCCATTTTCTTTCCTTTTGCCTAATTAACTCATGCAGAGCATGGCTTTGTATCTCAGCTCAAATACCACTTTGAAGAATATTGTCCATGACCCACCATACTAGATTTGCTATATGTTTCTATAACTCTATGTTCTTTTCCTCCACAGAACTCATGACATTTTAATTATATTTTTGTGCAATAATTTGATTAGTGTATCAGATACTAAACTGTAAACTCCTTGAGAACACGATCCCTGTTGCTCTGGATTGTTTACCTTTTTATTTTCTTACTGTTTTGCTTACCATTATATCACCAATGCCCAGGAGAGTGCCAGACACAGGTAATCAAAACTTATTTGTGGAAAAATAAAGCATATGCTTGTAAATTACTTTCTTTTCATTTCTGTCATTAGGATGGAGGATAAGTTAAAAAACAAGGTGGAAAGATTAGAAACAGAGTACAAAACATGTGGATAAGTATGTTGGGAAAAGCACAGCATATTAGGATATTTGTATTTCATGATTTCACTCACAAAAGAACACCCACTGCAGTGAAGACTCATCATTTGGAGACAATGATCCATTCTGTGGATGTCAGCTGACTTTTCCTTTCCCAGTAATCTCAGCACATGACCAATGAACTCACGTACAAATGACCATGGCTTCATAAATATATGTTATGAATGGGCTCAGCAACAAATACTCCATTCAACAAAACTCTGCAAGTGTCATAATCTGTGCCCAACTTGCCATTGTCAAGGCCAAAGCTGAATTCCAGATATGTCACCTGAATTCTGGGGGACGTTCTGTCCATCTCATGGTAACTACACTGGGCACTTTCATCATGGAGCAGTCCTCACAAGGATAGATATTTATTCTAAATTTTTTTCCTGTCTGCTTTACTTTTGCTAGCACTCCCATCTATGGACTTGTTAAAGGCCTTATTCTCCATCATAGTATTCCAGATAATATTGTTTCTGCCTGAGGAATTCCTTTAATTAAAAAAAAAAAAAGCAGGGGGCGGAAGATGGCGGCTTGAGTAGAGCAGCAGAAATCTCCTCCCAAAACGACATATATCTATGAAAATATAACAAAGACAACCCTTCCTAGAATAAAGACCAGAGGACACAGGACAATATCCAGAACACATCCACACCTGAGAGAACCCAGCGCCTCTCTAAGGGGGTAAGATACAAGCCCCGGCCCCGCGGGAGCCGAGCGCCCCTCCCCCCAGCTCCTGGCAGGAGAAGAGCAGGCAGAGCGGGAGGGAGACGGAGCCCAGGAAGTCTTAAAGGGGCAGGGTGGGACACTTAATCCAGAGGTAGGGAATCCGGGGATCTCTGGGCACCCTAACCCCTGGCTGCAGGGAGCAGGGAGGCCCCTTACGGAGATAAATAGACTCCCAGTCGCTCCTGCTCCAACGCGACTCCACCATTTTGGAGTAACTGCCTGAGCCAGGCCACGCCCACAGCAACAGCGGAGATTAACTCCATAGCAACCGGGCAGGAAGCAGAAGCCCTGTCTGCGCGCAGCTGCCCAGCACAAGCCACTAGAGGTCGCTGTTCTCCCAGGAGAGGAGTGCCACAAACCAACAAGAAAGGAAGTCCTTCCAGCCATCACTCGTCCCAGCTCTGCAAACTATTCCTATCACCATGAAAAGGCAAAGCTACAGGCAGACAAAGATCACAGAGACAACACCAGAGAAGAAGACAGACCTCACCAGTCTTCCTGACAAAGAATTCAAAATAAGAATCATAAATATGCTGACAGAGATGCAGAGAAATACGCAAGAGAAATGGGATGAAGTCCGGAGGGAGATCACAGATGCCAGAAAGGAGATCGCAGAAATGAAACAAACGCTGGAAGGGTTTATAAGCAGAATGGATAGAATGCAAGAGGCCATTGATGGAATTGAAATCAGAGAACAAGAACGCATAGAAGCTGACATAGAGAGAGAAAAAAGGATCTCCAGGAATGAAACAATATTAAGAGAACTGTGTGACCAATCCAAAAGGAACAATATCCGTATTATAGGGGTCCCAGAAGAAGAAGAGAGAGGAAAAGAGATGGAAAGTATCTTAGAAGAAATAATTGCTGAAAACTTCCCCAAACTGGGGGAGGAAATAATCGAACAGACCACGGAAATACACAGAACCCCTAACAGAAAGGATCCAAGAAGGACAACACCAAGACACATAATAATTAAAATGGCAAAGATCAAGGACAAGGAAAGAGTGTTAAAGGCAGCTAGAGAGAAAAAGGTCACCTATAAAGGGAAACCCATCAGGCTAACATCAGATTTCTCAACAGAAACCCTACAGGCCAGAAGAGAATAGCATGATATATTTAGTACAATGAAACAGAAGGGCCTTGAACCAAGGATACTGTATCCAGCACGACTATCATTCAAATATGACGGTGGGATTAAACAATTCCCAGACAAACAAAAGCTGAGGGAATTTGCTTTCCACAAACCACGTCTACAGAACATCTTACAGGGACTGCTCTAGATGGGAGCATTCCAAGAAAGAGCACAGCACAAAACACCCAACATATGAAGAATCGAGGAGGAGGAACAAGAAGGGAGAGAAGAAAAGAATCTCCAGATAGTGTATATAACAGCTCAATAAGCGAGCTAAGTTAGGCAGTAAGATACTAAAGAGGCTAACCTTGAACCTTTGGTAACCACGAATTTAAAGCCTGCAATGGCAATAAGTACATATCTTTCAATAGTCACCCTAAATGCAAATGGGCTGAATGCACCAATCAAAAGACACAGAGTAACAGAATGGATAAAAAAGCAAGACCCATCTATATGCTGCTTACAAGAAACTCACCTCAAACCTAAAGACATGTACAGACTAAAAGTCAAGGGATGGAAAAACATATTTCAAGCAAACAACAGTGAGAAGAAAGCAGGGGTTGCAGTACTAATATCAGACAAAATAGACTTCAAAACAAAGAAAGTAACAAGAGATAAAGAAGGACACTACATAATGATAAAGGGCTCAGTCAAACAAGAGGATATAACCATTATAAATACATATGCACCCAATACAGGAGCACCAGCATATGTGAAACAAATACTAACAGAACTAAAGGGGGATATAGACTGCAATGCATTCATTCTAGGAGACTTCAACACAACACTCACCCCAAAGGATAGATCCACTGGGCAGAAAATAAGTAAGGACACGGAAGCACTGAACAGCACAGTAGAGCAGATGGACCTAATAGACATCTATAGAACTCTACATCCAAAAGCACCGGGATATACATTCTTCTCAAGTGCACATGGAACATTCTCCAGAATAGACCATATACTAGGCCACAAAAAGAGCCTCAGAAAATTCCAAAAGATTGAAATCCTACCAACCAACTTTTAAGACCACAAAGGCATAAAACTAGAAATAAACTGTACAAAGAAAGCAAAGAGGCTCACAAACACATGGAGGCTTAACAACACGCAACTAAATAATCAATGGATCAATGATCAAATCAAAATGGAGATCCAGCAATATATGGAAACAAATGACAACAACAACACTAAGCCCCAACTTCTGTGTGACACAGCAAAAGCAGTCTTAAGAGGAAAGTATATAGCAATCCAAGCATATTTAAAAAAGGAAGAGCAATCCCAAATGAATGGTCTAATGTCACAATTATTGAAATTGGAAAAAGAAGACCAGATGAGGCCTAAGGTCAGCAGAAGGAGGGACATAATAAAGATCAGAGAAGAAATAAATAAAATTGAGAAGAATAAAACAATAGCAAAAATCAATGAAACCAAGAGCTGGTTCTTCAAGAAAATAAACAAAATAGATAAGCCTCTAGCCAGACTTATTAAGAAGAAAAGAGAGTCAACACAAATCAACAGTATCAGAAACGAGAAAGGAAAAATCTCGACAGACCCCACAGAAATACAAATAATTATTAGAGAATACTATGAAAACCTATATGCTAACAAACTGGGAAACCTAGTAGAAAAGGACAACTTCCTAGAAAAATATAACCTTCCAAGATTGACCCAGAAAGAAACAGAAAATCTTAACAGACCAATTACCAGCAACGAAATTGAAGCGGTAATCAAAAAACTACCAAAGAACAAAACCCCCGGGCCAGATGGATTTACCTCGGAATTTTATCAGACATACAGGGAAGACATAACACCCATTCTCCTTAAAGTTTTCCAAAAAATAGAGGAGGAGGGGATACTCCCAAACTCATTCTATGAAGCTAACATCACCCTAATACCAAAACTAGGCAAAGACCCCACCAAAAAAGAAAACTACAGACCAATATCCTTGATGAACGTAGATGCAAAAATACTCAACAAAATATTAGCAAACCGAATTCAAAAATACATCAAAAGGATCATACACCATGACCAAGTGGGATTCATCCCAGGGATGCAAGGATGGTACAACATTCGAAAGTCCATCAACATCATCCACCACATCAACAAAAAGAAAGACAAAAACCACATGATCATCTCCATAGATGCTGAAAAAGCATTTGACAAAGTTCAACATCCATTCATGATAAAAACTCTCAGCAAAATGGGAATAGAGGGCAAGTACCTCAACATAATAAAGGCCATCTATGATAAACCCACAGCCAACATTATATTGAACAGCTAGAAGCTGAAAGCATTTCCTCTGAGATTGGGAACTAGACAGGGATGCCCACTCTCTCCACTGTTATTTAACATAGTACTGGAGGTCTTAGCCACGGCAATCAGACAAAACAAAGAAATACAAGGAATCCAGATTGGTAGAGAAGAAGTTAAACTGTCACTATTTGCAGATGACATGATACTGTACATAAAAATCCCTAAAGACTCCACCCCAAAACTACTAGAACTGATATCGGAATACAGCAAAGTTGCAGGATACAAAATCAACACACAGAAATCTGTGGCTTTCCTATACACTAATAATGAACCAACAGAAAGAGAAATCAGGAGAACAACTCCATTCACAATTGCATCAAAAAAAATTAAATACCTAGGAATAAACCTAACCAAGGAAGTGAAAGACTTATACTCTGAGAACTACAAGTCACTCTTAAGAGAAATTAAAGAGGACACTAACAGATGGAAACGCATCCCATGCTCGTGGCTAGGAAGAATTAATATCGTCAAAATGGCCATCCTGCCCAAAGCAATATACAGATTTGATGCAATCCCTATGAAACTACCAGCAACATTCTTCAATGAACTGGAACAAATAATTCAAAAATTCATATGGAAACACCAAAGACCCCGAATAGCCAAAGCAATCCTGAGAAAGAAGAATAAAGTAGGGGGGATCTCACTCCCCAACTTCAAGCTCTACTATAAAGCCATAGTAATCAAGACAATTTGGTACTGGCACAAGAGCAGAGCCACAGACCAATGGAACAGACTAGAGAATCCAGACATTAACCCAGACATATATGGTCAAGTAATTTTTGATAAAGGAGCCATGGACATACAATGGGGAAATGACAGTCTCTTCAACAGGTGGTGCTGGCAAAACTGGACAGCTACATGTGGGAGAATGAAACTGGACCATTGTGTAACCCCATATACAAAAGTAAACTCAAAATGGATCAAAGACCTGAATGTAAGTCGTGAAACCATTAAACTCTTGGAAGAAAACATAGGCAAAAACCTCTTAGACATAAACATGAGTGACCTCTTCTTGAACATATCTCCCTGGGCAAGGAAAACAACAGCAAAAATGAGTAAGTGGGACTATATTAAGCTGAAAAGCTTCTGTACAGCAAAAGACACCATCAATAGAACAAAAAGGATTCCTACAGTATGGGAGAATATATTTGAAAATGACACATCCGATAAAGGCTTGACGTCCAGAATATATAAAGAGCTCACACGCCTCAACAAACAAAAACAAATAACCCAATTAAAAAATGGGCAGAGGAACTGAACAGAGAGTTCTCCAAAACAGAAATACAGATGGCCAACAGACACATGAAAAGATGCTCCACATCGCTAATTATCAGAGAAATGCAAATTAAAACTACAATGAGGTATCAACTCACACCAGTAAGGATGGCTGCCATCCAAAAGACAAACAACAACAAATGTTGGCGAGGCTGTGGAGAAAGGGGAACCCTCCTACACTGCTGGTGGGAATGTAAGTTAGTTCAACCATTGTGGAAAGCAGTATGGAGGTACATCAAAATGCTCAAAATAGACCTACCATTTGACCCAGGAATTGCACTCCTAGGAATTTACCCTAAGAATGCAGCAATCAAGTACGAGAAAGATCAGTGCACCCCTATGTTTATCGCAGCACTATTTACAATAGCCAAGAATTGGAAGCAACCTAAATGTCCATCGATAGATGAATGGATAAAGAAGATGTGGTACATATACACAATGGAATACTATTCAGCCATAAGAAAAGGGCAAATCCAGTCATTTGCAGCAACATGGATGGAGCTGGAGGGTATTATGCTCAGTGAAACAAGCCAAGCAGAGAAAGAGAAATACCAAATGATTTCACTTATCTGTGTAGTATAAGAACAAAGGAAAAACTGAAGAAACAAAACAGCAGCAGAATCACAGATATCAGGAATGGACTAACAGGTACCAAAGGGAAAGGGGCTGGGGAGGATGGGTGGATGGGTAGGGATAAGCGGGGGGGAGAAGTAGGGGGGTATTATGATTAACATGCATGGGGGGTAGGAGAAAAGGGAGGGCTGTACAACACAGAGAAGGCAAGTAGTGATTATACAACATTTTGCTATGCTGATGGACAGTGACTGTAAAGGGGTTTATGGGGAAGACCTGGTATAGGGGAGAGCCTAGTAAACATAATATTCATCATGTAAGTGTAGATTAGTGATACCAAAAACAAAACAAACAAACAAAAAAGGGCAGTTCCTGTGTGGTAACCTCCAATGAGTTCTACTCAAGGGTATAAAGGGCATATAAAAGTGTAGGCAAAGGGTCTGTTTGCGTTTATACAGAAGATCAAAGCCTAATTGGGCTACCCCGAAAATGAACTAAGATACAATATGAAAGAGAACTTCCAACATCAGCACTCTCGGGAAGACTCATGCCAGAAGATGATCATCAAAAAACCCCAACAAAGATCCACACACTGCTACAGCTGTAGATGCATTCATCCTACCAGCTCCTGGACTTGCCATGGCAATGAGGAAGGAGATATCTAAGCTGGCCTGTGCATACAGTAAAACAACAAATTTGACTGGATCTATACTGTTGGAACTCAACCAAGAATTAGGAGAAGTGCAAATTGTAGCGCTCCAAAATCTTACAACTACAGACTATTTACTGTTAAAAGAACATAAGGGATGTAAACATTCCCCAGGAATGGGTTGTTTTAATTTGTCTGATTTCTCTCAGACTGTTCAAGTTCAGTTGGACAATATCCACCATATCATAGATAAGTTTTCACAAGTGCCTAAGGTGCCTAACAGGTTCTCTTGGTTTCACTGGAGATGGCTGGTAATTACAGATATGCTTTGGTTATGTAACTATACTCCTATTATGTTAATGTGTGTGTGCAATTTAAGTAGTAGCTTAAAACCTATACATGCTGAAGTTACTCTACAAGAAGACATGTCAAAGAAATAATCAATCTTCCCATGTTTTCTTCCACCTGCTACTTCTATAGCTTTTCTTCTTCCTTCCTAATTACAACCCTTAAATAGAATTCGTGCCTCATATCAAATTTACCGAGTATCATAATTCTTCCAAGTGGTAAAGATACCTCAAGACAAATGCTGGGCATAGAAGCTACAGGGCATAAATATGCAAAGAAATAAAAAGCTAACCATTTCAAACAATAAGGCTTCTCTCTCACTTACCAACTTTACATTTCCCTGTATGGCCCCAGAAGATGACTGGTTAGCCAGAGACGGGTAAGATTCCTCATGGGAGGAACAACCTAAGACAGGCACAGTCGCAGGGGGCCATCAGGTGAGAAAATGGGGATCAACAGAGGTGAGGCTTAGAACCTCACCCCCCCGTTCTGAGAGAAATCTTCTGCATACGTGGATGTTTTATTGCCCTTGTCTAGCTTGGATTAACACATAGTCTACAGGCACCCACCTGATCAGCTACATTTGCTCTCTTACAACACTAAACTCTGTTTTCTACCTTTTTCTCGTATCTACCTACCACTTCAGCATTTTATTAAAAATAATAATAATAAAGAGAGAAATGTGGTATCCACATATAAATCAAGTATAAAAACCAAATGAGTATTCATATTTGAACTGACTGTTTATAGTTCATAATGCATGAGCAAAACCAAAAGTTTCTGTGATGACTGCCCTTGTACTGTTCACTATGTAACTTATTCATTATGTAAGGATTTGTTCTCCATGTAAGAACTTGTTTGTTATGCCTCAGAAGATTGGAGACTGATGAAAATTAGGCTTGGGGTGGATTAATGATTGTGAATTTAGCATTGACTCCCCTATACAGAGTTTTATTGTCGTTAACAACCTTTTGATCAATAAATATGAGAGAGATGCCCTCACAAAAAAAAAAAAAAAAAAGGACAGACTTCCAATGGTAAAATAAATAAGTAACCGGGATGTAATGTATAGCATAAGGAATATAGTCAAGATATTTTAACAGCTTGGTAGGTTGATAGCTGGAACCTAGAATTATGTATATAAATGTTTTATCAGTGTGTTGTACACTTGAAACTAATGTAATGTAATACTGTGCGTCAACTACCCTTCAATAAAAAATAATTTAAAAAAATAAAATAAATAAAAAAAAAAAAAAAGCAAACAGCTCATACCCATGATACTCACTTCTATTACAACACACCTTACTAGAAGGTGGCCTTGTAGAACCTGGAAAATGAAATAATCTTCTGAAGACTCACTGATAGTAGAAGCACATAATCTTGCAAATTTGGGCACTTTCCCACAAAATTCAGTGCATTCTTTGAACCAACTGTCCTCCATGGCCGGTAGGTACAACTAGGAATTAACAGATGGAAGTAAGAATGTCCTCTCTGTTATAATCATAGTATCTCACTTGACAATTTTTTTCCTTCCTGTATGAAATCTTTGGACTCTGCTAATTTAAAAGTATCAGTTCAAAAGGGAGAAATAATTTTAATAGGGTACAAAAAGGATTTTTGAAAATGGAAATTGTGATAGCTAGTAGTGAGTGAACAAAGAGGAGACTTAGGATTTGAGGTCAGAGATATAATGGGAGGGAAGCAGATTTTGTAATCTATCACAAAGAATTTAGAATTTTTAAAAATTTAGGTATAACTGACCTATAACATTATATTTGTTTCAGGTGGGTGACCTAGTGATTCAATATTTATATACACTGTGAAATCATCACCAGAATAAGTCCACTTACCATCCATCACCATACAAAGGTACTTTTTTTTTTTCTTATGATGAGAATTTAAAGATTTACTCTCTTGGCAACTATCAAGTAGGCACTACACTATTATTTACTATAGTTGCCATGTTATGCATTATATCTCCATGACTTTTTTATTTTATAACTGGAATTTAGTACCTCTTGATCCCCTTCACCCATTTTACCTGCTTGCCTGCTTCCCCAACACCATTCTGTTCTCTGTTACTATTCATTTTGTTTTGTTTGTTCATTTTTGTTCCTTAGATTCCATATATTAGTGAGATCATATAGTATTTGTATTTATCAGACTTATTTCACTTAGTATAATGTCCTCAATGTCCATCCATGTTGAGAATGGCAAGATTTCATTCTTTTTATGGCCAAGGAGTGTTCCATTGTCATATATACATGATTTCTTCATTCATCCATCATGGACACTTAGGTTGTTTCTGTATTACGGATGTTTTAAAAAATGGTGCACTGAATGTAGAGATACATATAGGTTTACAACTTTTCTTCAGATAAATACATAGAAGTTGAATTGCTGGTTCATGGGGCAGTTCTATTTTTAATTTTTGGAGGAACCTCTACATTGTTTCTGTAGTGGCTGCACCGATTTACATTCCCACCCACAGTACACAAGGGCAGCTACACTGAAATTCTTGTTGATTTTGGATACACCACACTTGCCCCCACCTCAGGGAACTTGTTTTCACCATTTCTTCTGCCAGGAGCTCTCTTTCTGCTACAAGGCCAGCCCACTCACCCTTTTGTTTGTTTCATGTTATCTTCTCAGTTAGGGCTATCCTTACCACTGCCCCTAATAGTGCAGATCCCATTCACTTTCTGAACGTTTTTCTCAACATGATATATATACACAACATACCATATTCTTAATGTTTATTATTTATCCTTTATTGCCTCTTCCACAATGATATAAATGTAATGAAGGCCGAGATTTACTTTTAATTATTTTTTTCACTTATGTATCATTCCAAATACTGGACACATTGCAGATATTTGGGAAATGTTTGTTAAATGGAGGAATGAACTTCTTTCCTTCTACAGTTATTGTCTCCTGAATCAAAGAGAATTCTTTCAGAATGAAGATGGCTGAGATGTAGAAGAAAAGCAGATAATCTTCTTCTCTCTGTGCTTTTACCTGATTCCTTCTGTGTCTCTCTCATATACACACATACATACACATAAACACACAGACACATGTTCAGGTGCACACTAAAGAGGAGAAATGTAGTAAGCATGACTTGAAATTGTAAAGATTTATGTTGCAAGTAGGGGTGGCAAAAGAAAAAAGAAAGGACAAGAAAAGAAAAGAAGTCATGTGAAACTGATTATCTCTGATGAAAGTAGAATGAAGTTCTAAGCAGCCACTTGAATCCTTGTGCACAGTATGCTTTCATTATTATTCACCCTCAATTCTTCTCATGTACAAAGGAGGGAATTAAGATAATACCAAAATAATCATCCTACAAGAGAATATTTTTATTTTTGGAAATGCTTTCAACAGCTAATGAATGAGACCACTAATTTGCATCAGAGTAGATTGTCATTCTGTATTCTGGAAACCTCTCTTAAAATGTATTTTCAGAGTTTATATTATATTGTGGTACTCAGGTGAATAATAGAAATAGGTTTAATGGTACATCTTAGCATTCTTCCTTTATACTCCTACACCATAACTTTCTGCCCCATCAAAGAGCTAGCACAGGCTTAGAATTTCCTAAAGGCCATAGGTTATTATGAAGGCAATTGCATTCTCATCAGTTTTTAATTAGCAATGATGTTCCATACATGATAAAGGTGAATAAATTATATGTATCTACACTATGGAAATATTTTAGTAAAAATCCTTTTGAGAGCAATTAATCTACCAGACAAATATAAACATTTTCGAGACAAATGTCTACTATTGTATGGCTGCGAATTCGGATTTCAGGGTTTTGGCTGTGGATGGAAACTGAGGATGTTGAGCCTCCTACCATTTGGTATAAGGACCACATAAACAGAAAACAACTCATTTTGTCATAAGATATTTTCCCCTGTGCAAACTTTTCTTGTGCTACACACTGCTAAACTCTTTAGAAGCCACCAGTAGCCTTGGTTAAATGTTAACAAATGTAACCTGGTCTTGAACAGGTTTATTTGTTTCAAGGTGGGCACTGTTGGTTAAATGTTAACAAATGTAACCTGGTCTTGAACAGGTTAATTTATTTCAAGGTGGGCACTGTTGGTTGCATAAACAAAGACTTCAGTGGAGTGTTTTCAGAATCTTGGTGGACTGTGTGGTCTGGAAGGCAGGAACCAGACTTCGGAGCTACAAAGCAATTGACATACTGTCATTACGTGGAACAGGAGAGAGTTTTTGTTATATAAAACATCTCTGTTTCTCTTTTTTTCTATCTCCTCCTCTCTCAAATATAAGAAGAAAAATACCCATGCAGTTTTGCCTGCGTTCAGCAGGTGCTGCCGTGTGCACAGGCGGATTGCCATGGATGGGTGTTCCAGAAGAGCGCTGTCCTCATTCAACCATCTAAGGATACTTTGAGCTCAGTGTCTAGAAGCATTTTCAACTGGCTGCCTTCTGGATTTAGACACTAGGTTTCCAACTATTCATTTTTGTTTTTCTTTTTATTTTCACAGAAATCCTCTTCATTGAATGCGTGACTGCTTGTACCAGTCAGCAGGTATTCTCTACTACGAAGTCTCAACAGATGGTTCAGCTGGTCTTTAATGAGCAAAAGGCAACTGAAAGAGAAACTGGACTTGTATTGTTCCAAGGAGAGAAGAATATCTTTTCTTTCCTTAAACCAGAGGAAGGACTGACAAAGACTCCTTGACTGGACTTTAGTGAAGCTCCTCTGAGCCATTTCCTGGATTAGGCCTTAACCTTTAGACATCTACGTCAGTCCTTGCATCGTCCAAGAATTCTGCCAAATAGCCAGAAGCCTAGACCCTATATAACTCATCACCCTCACCTTACTTCATCAAGAATTCTGTTGAGTAGGTTTATCAAGAACCACCATCCCTGATGCTTCCTCTTAAAAATTTCCCATCCATAGCCCTCCACCCCAACCTTTTCCTGGTCTTTAAATCCCCACTTGTCCATGCTATATTCAGAGTTGAGCTCAATCTCTCCTCTCCCCTACTGCAAAACCCCATTGCAACAATCCCTTGAATAAAATCTTCCTTATCATCTTTAATAAGTGTCAGAATACATTATTTTTACAGAGAAAATGCAGGTGCCTAGGATCAAACTAGAGCTTTCCTGGTAGAGAGAACCACTTCTCAAAGGATGAAAGAAAAATCAAAGTATTTCAGACCTGTTGGACAAATTGTACTTCATGTTTACCTTTTCTCTGGTAATTAGCATCAATATCCCGGTAGTCTGTGAAATGATTGTAACAGCGTTTGTACTCATGGTTTTAGAGTTAGACCTAGGTCATTATCCTAGCCATGTCACTTTTTACTCTGGATCTTTAGGAGATTACTTGACCTTTCTAAGATTTAATACTTCATTTGTTAAATAAGTGTAATGATAATATATTTTTGATAGGCTTGCTGTGAAAATTAAATGAGATAATACATATTAAGAGCATAATATAATACCTAGGATGTAGTGGGGGCCCAATGATTATTAGGTATTTTGATTTTGACTATTAATAACAATTAAGTACTTTCCAGATATTTTGACTTATTCTATTTGTTATATTGGATATTCCCAGGAGTCTCCTTAAAGATGTTATGCTAGTGAACACCACCTTTTGGAATGAGTGAGCTCAAGGGAAGATATTTCTCATGTGTGAGTTATATATGTATGCATAAATTTTTCAAAGTAAACTACCTCAAGATTCTTTTTAAATAAATGTTGGTCAAAATTTATTTCTTTTCTAATCGTGAAAGCTTCCATCTGGAGCCCAGATAACATTGTTATTTTATAGGTAATCACAGAAGCCCAGTAACTTCTGGCCGATAGAATTATTAATGTGAAAAAAAACATTCTTCTGTTACTCCTGAGGAGACGCTGTGTCATAGAAGGGTCTTTCCAACTCAATACGATATTCTTATTGTTAGGTTTAAACATATGAAATCGCATTCGAATTTCAAACATAATCAAATATCACCAATTTCACATTTCAAACTATCAGTTGTGTTTCTATGTTAACTACATTTCTTCTTTTATGGATTCTGATTCTAAAAGGATAATTTACTTATGCCCTGTATTTGTCCAGCCTGAGCATAAACTATCATGGACCAATTCCAATATATATATGAATGTAAGTCCCTGTGTGAGTGGGATACTTGCATGCCAACAGCAGTGAACACTTTGGCTAAGTAAGCTGAAAAGGAATTTCCTGGAAAGACACATCACAGAATAGAAAGGAAGTTTGGAAAACCCAGCTTAGGCAGGAAGGCCCTAACACTTGTCATCTTAGAAACACCATAGTTTGGGGCTCTCTGCTCTCTCTGATATGCCCCGATGTGCTACTCCACCATATCTGCCAGATATAATCTCTACCGTACCTGTACATTTTTCCCTGTCTTTCTCAAAGTTAGAAACTGTGGGAGGAAATGTCTGATTAGCTGGCAACACATCCTCTTCCTCTAACGTCCATATGATAACTTGCTCTCTGTCTTCTGTAATGGGATACAGAGCCCTGCTCCTACTTAACTTGTTAATTCCTGCCAAATATGAAGTCTGTATGTTGGGCCATGTACATAGTTCTTTAGCTAGAATTCCCTCTCTGGATTTATTCCTATATAACACTATGTTAACATAGCACCAGATGGCTCCAGACTGAAGAGGTTTTGCATTTTCAATCATTTTTGTTGTTTGTATATACATACATATATTTCTATTAAATACATACATTTCTAATAAAAATATACATGTGCACATGTGTAAGTCTAAAAATAAAATAAAATATGAATTAAAATGATGAACGAAACTACAGTGTCTAACTCTCAAAAAGTTGGTAGTTCAGAATTACCCTGTATTTGATTTTTCCCAATTGTACTATCAGGGTCAATTGTTGTTACACAATGAATGACATGAAAGTAATATGAAGAACAAATTTTTGTTGTTTTATTATGAAAAATATACTTAAAAGAGTGCTGCCAGAGATGTTATTAACACATAGGAGAGGTCACACATTCGATCCTTATGTAGGAGGTATGGAAGATTATCAGTTTAACAAAAGGGGGAAAAAAATCAATTTTCACTCTATGCACTTGTGTAAATTTAATCAAACTTGAAAAGTAAATAAACCTGTTTGCTGATGACTATGCTTTCTATTGAGGGTAAAAAAAAGTGCACTGTTCTTAGTGAATAAATCATTTATCACAAAAAAAAATGCCTCCTTTTTCAAGGTGAATAATTTACTTCACATTAACTTTAAACCTATGTACTGTAGGAGAAGTTAAAGCTTTATTAAGAAATAATAAAACTATATTTAATCAAAATTATTTCACAGTGGAAATGAAACAAAATCCTACCATCTCATATTTCCCATGATATTTCAGCTCTGTGAATGACTTCTAGGATCTCAGTAGTTTATTCTTAAAATGAGCACTTTTTAGCATATTCTATTCCCCAGTCTCCATTGACTCTCCCTTTTATTCATTTAAAAGAAGCTGGAAAAAACTTAGCCTCAGAACATGCATTAAAAATGTGACCTATTCTTTCCATTGAATTAACAAATTAAAATTACTTTAACTTTCTTAGATTTACCTGTTTGTAAATGCTTTCTTTACTGTAAAAAAGGTAAGAGGGTTTTGTTGTTGTTTTTAGCCCTTTTTTGGGGAGGGGAGAGGTTTGAGGGAAAAACTACTTTTGATGCTAAGTGCAAAACAAGTTTATTGATTGAAGACTGAATGGAAAGCAATGAAATGTTCACTAAAGCATAGCTGTAGTACAGCAGTTGGAAACATTAAAAACACTGGTTGTCTTTTCAGACTTCAAAATGTGTTGTTTTTCATTTAAACAAAGAAATAGTTCAATACATGAATGAATTCAATACAACACTGGACAGTTACTTTTCCTATAACTGGGAAGATGTTTTACCTAATCAGCAGCATACCTAAGGGTATTCATTTAAAGATGACTGATGGATAATGTAAGGTGTTGTTTCTTCATCATGAAACAGAAAAGGATGAAAGGGTCATTACTGAACATTTATTTCTGATCTTCAGAAATCAACATAATGTTCAATCATGTTTGGTCATTTGTCTTTCCATTTAATATTTAAATGATGCCAAGTAAACTAGATATCTGTCATCTTATGTCTGTGAGGAGGGAAGAATGTTTTTTTTGGAAGACCAAAAACTAAAGTTCTAGGATTTTGATTTCATTTTCTTCCCCAGTTATTTCTGTACAGAACATTATATCACCAATACTAGATACATAACCATGCAAGAAGAATATCATTAGAGACAACAATTTTTTATTATTTTAATTTCATGAAGAATATGATCTTTTTTCTAAACATGAGCATGAATTCATGATATTTATCTAATAATAGAAAACTTGCTTATAAGGGAAAAAATTAGTTTGGTTCCAGGACCAGTGGCTAAGGTATCAATATTGTTTTCCCCCTAAGAATAGGATGGCAAAAGAAAATACAAAGATATCAAAGTAGGGAATAAAAATGACTGTGTATTTTTGCTTTTGCCCTCAGGTATATTAAATATGAAAGTGTATGTGTATGGGGTATGTGTGTGTGTGTGTGTGTGTGTGTGTGTGTGTGTGTGTGTGTGTAAAGAGAACACTACATATATATTTTAGATGACTTATTTTGGGTTAGAGGAATCTGAAGCAAATGTGCTCTCTAAGGCACCAGTGTTGTGCAACATCACCTGACTATTTAGCATTAGATGTGCTAAAACAATAAAGAGAATAAACAAACAAACAAAACCAACACGAGCCACTAAAAGAGGGCAAGAAAGCAAATAGCATAAGACATCCACCTCTTCCCCTTGACCTCCTTGGATTCCAATCTCCCAACTCTGTACCAGTAGGTTGTTAAAGCTCAGAATGGAAGTTAATGGTAAAAGATATGGAAGCTGATGGTAACCTTGACCTTGACTCTACACCTCTGGGTCCCTGACTTCAGAGGATCGTACAAGAGGAAAGTCAGAGGGTTCACACCCAGCCTTTCCACATCACATGAACAAGCACGAGGTGCCCTGCGCTGTGACTGGGAACGTCCTTTCACTGACTCCCCCTCCTGATTCTGTCACTCAGGATATTGGATATAGGCATTTCTTATATATTTGTTCATTCATTTAAGATCTATCAATTCAGGCAAGATTCAGTCATTAATGACTCAACTCTCATATATTAATTAGAGACAAAGTTCTTTGAATCCTGAAAGCAATCTTCTATTTCCAGCCAGCTCTTACCAGCAACACAAAATTGTCTAAGTCATTTACTCAAAATTGTGCATTCTATCAAGAACTTTATATTCAGCTTTTTTACACTATTTCTCTGTTTTTGACACTATCCATGAAATTTCAGATGCTTCAGCTTTCCTTAGATTTCTTCAACAGACTTCAAGCTGTCCCATTAGCCAAAGGCCATCCATTCAGCTCACATGCAGACAGTATGATCTCCTTCTGCATATTCTTCTTGAATACCAGAGACCCCTCCCTTTCTCATCTCCTACTCCAGTGGCTGTGAGGATATCTTTCTTCTCTTAAAGCTCTGATGTTCCAGCCCTGATACAGTTCTCTTCTCTTCCTTCATTCTACACAAAGGCTAGACTGATTTGATGCTTCAGCTAATGTGACCGCAGAGAACAGCAGTTATCTAAATTACAGAAAGTATTACACTCTATTACATAGACTACTAGACTAGGGCTGCTCTGTCCTCTTTACGTTTTACAGGGATTTTAAGGAACCAGCTCTTTTTTATTCATATTCCCTATATTCAGCTCTGCTACACATCTTTAAGGAAAGAGAAGAAGCATATAACATCTGACCCATACCCAAATTTTCCATCTTTACTTGAAACTTAAGTTTGAGTTGGCATGCACTGACTGTCTTTTTCTAAGAGATCTGTTCTTTCCTAGAAAGTTCATTAGTCCTTTATGCAAACAGACCCTGCTAGACATTTAAACAGACTCACTACACATGCTGAAACATGTATGAATCTGAGGATGAATTCAACTTAGTCTTCCAAGCTAAGATTCCCTTTACCACACATGTACATACATTATTGTGATAATATTCTGTTCAAGAACAAACTATTTTCTCCATTATTTCAAATATAACAGTGAATGGACTTTAAGTAAATTATTTTTATTGTCTCTGAAGTGCCATAGTTTACATTTGGAAATAACTGATCTTTCTAATAGAGAAATAGAGGGCATTACTTCTTAAAATCTGTTTGGATGGCATGGTACTAGGGTCATTCATTTAGTTTCCTAATAGTAATCAGTGCTATTCCTAAAAGCAACCATGTTGGTCATTCTCAAGGCTTCTTGAAACTGAAGCACTGAGAGACCATTTGTATTCATTTCAATAATCAGCTCAAAAAAGCACTTGTCTAAGAAATTACACAAGTGATGGGTCTTGCTCATGTTTTTCAGGCTTAGTCACTCATAAGCCTTGTGTACAACAAATAAGTAATACACATCCATACTGATCATTCTTACATATTTTCAAAATGATGAAACATGGGTGGCAACTTTTTATTTTTGCATATTCTGTGAAAAACACATTCATGGGATAAGGCTGGTCCAGTAAGAAATGATAACCTGAGCTTAGAAGTGAATGGCTTTCAAGAGGTGTTTATAAACCAAATAATGTTGGTGTTCCCAAGTGATACAACTGGGGTCTAAGAAGTCTGTAAAGCCCTCTCTTGATGGTCCCTGTATCTTGGCTAGGATTTGTTCCTCGCTCTGAGCAGACACCTAAGTCTGCCACCATTTGAGTGAATATCTATCTAAATGAGGGAAATGGAGGAGATTCCAGAAACCGTACTCACAAAACTTCCTAAGCATGATATTTTCTGTACCCTTTTCTAAAAACTATATCCTTTTGCACCTTGATTAGAATGTAGGCATCAGAATGACTAGTTTTGCAAATTTTTGAAACTTTCCTCTGTGATACTTAGTATGCACGCAAATGAGTATTTTGACCAAGAATAAAAAAGGATTAAAGATTTGGTATTTCTGTAATATTTATTTAATCCATTATTAAGTGAATATTAATGAAATTTATTCTAAGAATGAGGCTATATCCATCATTCAATGAGTCTTCTAATAGCAAATATGTGACTCCCTTCTTATGTCCTGACTCTGGGCTCATGATGTACAGTTAGCAGATGGGGTCCCTCAGGCTTCTATATGGATGGGTTGAAGTAAAGGAAAAATGACAACAAGATTTTTGAAGAGTTTGATGTTCATCAACTGTGACACACTTCCATGTTTTTCTTCTATACTATCATAAGTTGAACCAACTCCCTGATGGGAGTCCTGATACAATACAGAGGATTCTGGAATTCCCAAAGTCATCAAACACCAGGACAGAAATATCATCTTAAAAGTTTTCCACAGAGGAAGCTGATTCATAACACTAAAGATGTTAAAATATGGGTTATCTATAAGGAAAGGAAGAAAAATGTCTCTATTGAAAAAGGTCTACGGTAGAGCAAGAAAGAAAGGAGACAGCCAGAAGGAAAATCTGTAAAGGATATCTCTGAGAAAGGTCACTCCAATTGATGTAGGTTTTTCTGTTGCGGATTCCTTTTTATGTGCTTAGCTGTTAAATGTTAAATCTTCCATTTTAAAATGGACTTCAGTTTCACCATGGAAGAGGGCTCTAACCTCTGCAAATGATGGTCAGTCCCTACATATGTCTTTCATTTTATGTCAAGTGCTCTTTGCTCATGCTTTCTATTTTTCTTATTTGGTGCCCTGATATAAGTGCACTTATCTGTCTGAAATGTCATTGTGTGAATGTGTATTGATATCCTCTTGTATAAGTGCCTCAGGGACATTCTTTTCTGTTGGATGTTCCAGATGTCAGAGTTTACACCTGTTCCTAAGTGTAAAATGTGTATGTTAACCAAAAAAAATAGTTTTATAAGACTAATATGATTTTAAACTGAGAAGATCATGTAAATGGATATAGCAAGGTGTAGAAATATAAAGCATCTCATATTTGTTTGAAAAACATAATTTCTACAAGAATGCAAATATGACATTTGAAGGAAAGGTCTGGATTAAATATCATATAATTAAGTCACTAAGTAGAGTAGCATCAGGAATGGTTTCCTGGTTCCCACAGCGTTATGATTTTTCTTGTTCTGACATTAAAGTGCCAATAGTTTGAGGGAATAAGGAAAAAGGAAAAAATGGAATTTTAATAAATTTCAATCATTGAACATACATAGAATTTAATAGCTTTATGAGTTCTTTGGATTTAATGTAATCAACAATGCAGTCAGTGATGGCATATGGGTTAATAAAGAGAAACTTAGATTATATTCCTCCCTTTAGCACTTACAGTCACTCAAAAATACACTCAACTAATATTTAAGTGCTTCATATGTGTCATACAGAATTCCTGGAAATCACTTATACATCTCTTAGCCTCTACTGCCTAATCCATAAAATGGATAAAATTTTCCCTAATTTAGTGAAGATAGAGGCTAAACAGATGGTCTCTCAAATTTAGAGATTTATAATTTATTATGTTAGACAAAATTTTCTATTTGCTCCTCATTTTCCCTTTCTCTCTTTCTCTTTCTCTCCCCCTCAGAAATTAAAAAAACTGAGACAATAGTAAATAGCAAACAGGGTAACCCAGACAGAAACAAATCCTTTAGAAGTTAAGTGTAACTCTAGAAGACCAGTACAAGAAGTTAAGAAAAAAAAATGCTCTGTGAAGACCAGCAAAGAAAATCAAGGCTAGAAAGCTGCGGGTTAAATTGCACTATTTCCAGAATTTCTCGCCTGGGCTTAGCGCATCTCCAAATCAATAGGTGTTTCCAGGGGGTGGAGAGAACTAGGCCATCTCCATATCAATAGGTGATTCGAGGGCCAGCGAGGGTATATCTGGACAAGAAAGGCGGGGTGGGATTCCTTCTTCTGCAGCTGGGTCACGAAAGACAGGGAAGAGCAGAAATAGATGACAGATTGTCAGGAATAAAGGGTTTCTCCCACTTTATTTCTCCCTTTGACTGGTTTTGGTTTCAAAGGTATTTTACCCCAGGATTTTTACCCCCAGAGTTACAGAAGCCTTCTGATTTTAAAAATTATTTATCCAACAATTCTGAGGTTTAGACTTCTGCCTTTTAATTTTCTCCCCCATACATGCCAATAATATAGAGCAAGCTGCATTGAAGAATTTCTCACAAAGAACTGAAAACTGTTCTAGAACATGATTTTAATGAATTAATGAAAATGATTGTGTAATAACATATAATCCACTTTCATAATAAAATTAAACTATATATTCAGGAAGCCCACCTTTGGAAAGGCAGGATCTTGCCAAGGAAGGCTTTTGATCATTGTCACATTAAGACACAGAAGTTTTTAATACAGATGTTTATAAAAAGTCAGGATCCTTTAAACCTGCAAAATTAAAGTATTTAAAGAATAATTCTTTTTTATTTATTTTGAAAGACCTACACTATTCAACTTTTTTGTGAATCACTGTAATCTCAGCATTTACTATTTGTTGGATATTTAGTCCATCTACATTTGAAACTTTTGAGATGACTAGGCTACTGTTATTATGGTTTTAAATTACTTGCCAGAGGAAAATGAATAGTCGACCCATGATCAAACTGTTACCAGAATTTAATTTGAGTTGGGTACAGTGACAACAGAAACACTTAAAAACAATGGAAGGCCTTGATTAGTTGATTTATTGAATGATATGGCCGTTTTACTAATTCAAGTTTCAGAATGGAAGGTTATTATCTGATTACCTATGGTTTTATGAAAATTTCATCATTGGTGTTATGGAAGGCTCTGAATTTTTGAGCCTTCGAATAAGCACACACACACACACACACACACACACACACACACACAAAGTTTCAGTATATCTGCCTTTCACTAGTTAAAATGGCTTGATGCATTTTTACTAATTATATATCAATTACTGTCTGAAAGTCTTCTTTCTTGCTAGGTTGCCCCTTTCCTGATCCTTTGGCTAAGGGAAGACTTTGTAAGGACTTTTTATGTCTACAACCATTGGCACTCTGGGCTGTCAGCTTTCAGCAGGGAAATATGAAACTGCAAGAAAACCTAAGGAACTTACCATCTTATCTATCCTGTGTTCCCCAGTCCTAGTTGGTCTGCCTTTTTCTCTAACCTTTTCATTTATTGTAATTATATATATAATTCCAGGGTTATTAGTTGTACTTAGTGGGAGAAATACAGTATATCTATTCCAGCTTTCCAGAAGTGGAAGTCCCAAAAGATTTTTAAAAGTTAACACTGTACCAATCTTTAAAAGACAGTTTGTATTAAATCTTAGTAATGGCTAACACTTCTTCTAAATAACACAAGATAATAGATAATTGTGCTCTTTAGTTCTATCTGCAAGTATCATTTAAATTCTTGATGATGATCATAGAATATTTGAGTAAAAAATAGCCCCAATGGTCACTTAATCCTTCAAATCCGACATTTAACAGCAGCTCTATGATGAGAAACCAGAATCCAAATACCTAGAAAGTCAGTGACTTAGCTGTAGAGTACCAAACCATACAAAATTTAGTAAATGCTTAATTCTTGCTTAAAGTTAAAAAACTCTGAGTGTGATTAACAGTTACATTTTCAAACTTCTACCTTCTTGTTGTAACTCTTCCTTTAACTTTTGAAAAAGTTAGTTATGAAAATAAATATGCTTTTATCTGTCTTGGGCTTGTTTGTTTTAAAAACATGCTTACATGTTATTTAGGAAATTTGGGAAATGCATCATACTAGATATATCAGTCATCAGCATAGGTAAAGACACACACTATTAGCCATACAACTTATCATGTTTATTGCTTATATTTATGAACACTACTTCCTATTTCTCTATGTCACAAATCAAAATAGTTCAACAGACACATACCTGGTACTATTTTCCAATTCCTCCCCATGACAGTCCACTACATAAGGTGACTAAAAAAAATCAGTATTTTACACCCCTCTATCTCAAAGCTCTCCAACAATTTAAATTCATATAAACACATATGATAAAACACAAACTCCTTATATGCCTTTAAATCTCATTTGATCTGGATCTTGACTCCTACTTTGACCTCACTTCTCTCCCATCTGTTCCTCCTACCTTCCACCCTTGGTTACCATGTTTGGTTAGGAATGTTAAGTGGAAAGATAGACAAGAACAGCCAGAAAAGGGGAAGATAAGGCTCAAAGAAGTGCCCAGGTAAGGTTCCAAGAAAAAGCCACCCAACTCTGCCTAGTCTAGGAGTCCGTGGAGATGACAAAGGCTTTGTAGGGAGAAAACTTCCTCCCCAACCAGATCCCAACAGAGGGAACTAAGAACTGCCCAGATCACACCTCAGCCTGGAGAAAGGACATGATCTCTGAGAGACATGACTATACAGATGGACCTGTAAATCAAACAACCCCCACCTTGTCAGTCAAAGTGGCACCTCCTGATCAGAATGCACTATATAAGCCTCCCGACCAACACATTGAGGCCTTTGTCTAACTTGATTCTGGCCGGCTCCGACCTTGAAGTGTATGTAAATAAACTTTCCCTCTGCTCTGATATTGTGTCTCTGCCTTTCAATTTTTTGTTGTGGTGGGGGCAAGGACCAAGGAGAATGAATTAAACCACAACAGTTTCATCCAGACTTGTATTCTCTGTGTATTATCTCTCATTCATGTATCAGACTACATGTCACTTACTCCATCCTATCATCCTATTTTTTTCATAACACTTAGCACTATCTGAAACAGTCTTATGTATTTGTTTACCTCTTTCCATTCTATTTCCCTAACTAAGTGCAAGCTCCATGGGAGCAGAAAGCTTGTATGTTGTTTTCACAGTAGCTTCCCATGCTAAATACATAATGCTTCCCATGCCAGATGCTAATGTATACTTAATATAAAATGTAGTTTGGAGGGAGCCAAGATGGTGGCATGAGTAGAGCAGCGGAAATCTCCTCCCAAAACCACATATATCTATGAAAATATGACAACTCTTCCTAGAATACAGACCAGAGGACACAGGACAACATCCAGACCACATCCACACCTACGAGAACCCAGTGCCTCATAAAGGGGGAAAGATACAAGCCCCAGCCCCGCGGGACCAGAGCACCCCTGCCCCAAGCTCCCTGCGGGAGGAGAGTAGGCAAAGCAGGAGGGAGACGGAGACCAGGACTGCTGAACACCCAGCCCCAGCCATCCCGGCCAGAGCGCAGACACAGTGCGTGCGCGGGGCCCTGGATACTAGGGAAACAAGGCAGCAAGAACGGTGAGAGGGTACCGGAGGCCTGGCAATGGAGGACATAAGATAAGTGAGCGGCCATTTTTTTTTTTTTTTTTTTTGCTGTTTTGTTTTGGCGAGCGATTTTTGGAAGTCTCAAAGGGATAGGAACCCCAATACTAGGGAAACAGGGCAGCAAGACAGGTGAACAGATGCCTGAGGCTGGTGTCGGAGAATAAAGAAAAATGAGCGGCCATTATTTATTTATTTATTTATTTTAATTTTTTAATTTTTTTTTTTTTTTTGGTTGTTTTGTTTTGGCGGGTGCTTCTTGGAAGTCTTAAAGGGGCAGGGCAGGACACTTAATCCAGAGGTAGAGAATCTGGTGAACTCTGGGCACCCTAATCCCCTGGGCTGCAGGGAGCACGGAGGCCGCTTACGGAGATAAAAAGCCTCCAGGCCGCTCCCCCTCCAACTGCAACTCCACCATTATGGAGCAGCCCCCCAAGCCAGGCCACGCCCACAGCAACAGCAGAGATTAACTCCATAGCAGCCGGGCAGGAAGCAGAAGCCCTGTCTGCGCGCAGCTGCCCAGCACAAGCCACTGGAGGTCGCTGTTCTCCCAGGAGAGGAGGGCCACAAACCAACAAGAAAGGAAGTTCTTCCAGCCGTCACTCGTCCCAGCTCTGCAAACTATTCCTATCACCATGAAAAGGCAAAACTACAGGCAAACCAAGATCACAGAGACAACACCATAGAAGGAGACACACCTGACCAGTCTTCCTGACAAAGAATTCAAAATAAAAATCATAAACATGCTGACAGAGATGCAGAGAAATACGCAAGAGATATGGGATGAAATCCAGAGGGAGATCACAGATGCCACAAAGGAGATTACAGAAATGAAACCAACTCTGGAAGGGTTTAAAAGCAGAATGGATAGGATGCAAGAGGCCATTGATGGAATTGAAACCAGAGAACAGGAACGCATAGAAGCTGACATAGAGAGAGACAAAAGGATCTCCAGGAATGAAACAATATTAAGAGAACTGTGTGACCAATCCAAAAGGAACAATATACATATAATAGGGGTCCCAGAAGAAGAAGAGAGAGGAAAAGGGATGGAAAGTATCTTTGAAGAAATAATTGCTGAAAACTTCCCCAAACCGGGGAAGGAAATAAACTAACAGACCACGGAAATGCACAGAACCCCCAACAGAAAGGATCCAAGGAGCACAACACCAAAACACATAATAATAAATATGACAAAGATCAAGGACAAGGAAAGAGTTTTAAAGGCAGCTAGAGAGAAAAAGGTCACCTATAAAGGAAAACCCATCAGGTTAACATCAGACTTCTTGACAGAAACCTTACAGGCCAAAAGAGAATGGCATGGTATATTTAATGCAATGAAACAGAAGGGCCTTAAACCAAGGATACTGTATCCAGCACGACTATCATTCAAATATGATGGTGGGATTAAACAATTCCCAGACAAACAAAAGCTGAGGGAATTTGCTTCCCACAAACCACCTCTACAGGATATCTTACAGGGACTGCTCTAGATGGGAGCACTCCTAGAAAGAGCACAGAACAAAACACCCAACATATGAAGAATCAAGGAGGAGGAATAAGAAGGGAGAGAAGAAAAGAATCTCCAGACAGTGTATATAACAGCTCAATAAGCGAGCTAAGTTAGGCAGTAAGATACTAAAGAGGCTAACCTTGAACCTTTGGTAACCATGAATTTAAAGCCTGCAATGGCAATAAGTATATATCTTTCAATAGTCACCCTAAATGTTAATGGACTGAATGCACCAATCAAAAGACACAGAGTAATAGAATGGATAAAAAAGCAAGACCCATCTATATGCTGCTTACAAGAAACTCACCTCAAACCCAAAGACATGTACAGACTAAAAGTCAAGGGGTAGAAAAATATTTCAGGCAAACAATAGCGAGAAGAAAGCAGGGGTTGCAGTACTAATATGAGACAAAACAGACTTCAAAACAAAGAAAGTAACAAGAGATAAAGAAGGACACTACAAAATGATAAAGGGCTCAGTCCAACAAGAGGATATAACCATTCTAAATATATATGCACCCAACACAGGAGCACCAGCATATGTGAAACAAATACTAACAGAACTAAAGGGGGAAATAGACTGCAATGCATTCATTCTAGGAGACTTCAACACACCACTCACCCTAAAGGATAGATCCACCGGGCAGAAAATAAGTAAGGACACGGAAGCACTGAACAGCACAGTAGAGCAGATGGACCTAATAGACATCTATAGAACTCTACATCCAAAAGCAACAGGTATACATTCTTCTCAAGTGCACATGGAACATTCTCCAGAATAGACCACATACTAGGCCACAAAAAGAGCCTCAGAAAATTCCAAAAGATTGAAATCCTACCAACCAACTTTTCAGACCACAAAGGCATAAAACTAGAAATAAACTGTACAAAGAAAGCAAAAAGGCTCAAAAACACATGGAGGCTTAACAAAACGCTCCTAAATAATCAATGGATCAATGAACAAATCAAAATGGAGATCAATATATGGAAACAATATATGGAAGCAATATAAGGAAACAAATGACAACAACAACACTAAGCCCCAACTTCTGTGGGACACAGCAAAAGCAGTCTTAAGAGGAAAGTATATAGTAATCCAAGCATATTTAAAAAATGAAAAACAATCCCAAATGAATAGTCTAATGTCACAATTATCGAAATTGGAAAAAGAAGAATAGATTAGGTCTAAGGTCAGCAGAAGGAGGGACATAATAAAGATCAGAGAAGAAATAAATAAAATTGAGAAGAATAAAACAATAGCAAAAATCAATGAAACCAAGAGCTGGTTCTTCGAGAAAATAAACAAAATAGATAGCCTCTAGCCAGATTTATAAAGAAGAAAAGAGAGTCAACACAAATCAACAGTATCAGAAACGAGAAAGGAAAAAATCACGACGCACCCCAAAGAAATAGAAAGAATTATTAGAGAATACTATGAAAACCTATATGCTATCAAGCTGGGAAACCTAGGAGAAATGGACAACTTCCTAGAAAATTACAACCTTCCAAGATTGACCCAGAAAGAAACAGAAAATCTAAACAGACCAATTACCAGCAACGAAATTGAAGCGGTAATCAAAAAACAACCAAAGAACAAAACCCCCGGGCCAGATGGATTTACCTCGGAATTTTATCAGACATACAGGGAAGACATAACACCCATTCTCCTTAAAGTTTTCCAAAAAATAGAGGAGGTGGGGATACTCCCAAACTCATTCTATGAAGCTAATATCACCCTAATATCAACACCAGGCAAAGACCCCACAAAAAAGAAAACTATAGACCAATATCCCTGATGAATGTAGATGCAAAAGTACTCTACTCAACAAAATATTAACAAACCGAATTCAAAAATACATCAAAAGGATCATACACCATGACCAAGTGGGATTCATCCCAGGGATGCAAGGATGGTACAACATTTGAAAGTCCATCAACATCATCCACCACATCAACAAAAAGAAAGAAAAAAACCAGATGATCATCTCCATATATGCTGAAAAAGCATTTGACAAAGTTCAACATCCATTCATGATAAAAACTCTCAGCAAAATGGGAATAGAGGGCAAGTACCTCAACATAATAAAGGCCATCTATGATAAACCCACAGCCAACATTAAATTGAACAGCGAGAAGCTGAAAGCATTTCCCCTGAGATCGGGAACTAGACAGGGATGCCCACTCTCTCCACTGTTATTTAACATAATACTGGAGGTCCTAGCCACGGCAATCAGACAAAACAAAGAAATACAAGGAATCCAGATTGGTAGAGAAGAAGTTAAACTGTCACTATTTGCAGATGACATGATACTGTACATAAAAAACCCTAAAGACTCCACCCCAAAACTACTAGAACTGATATCGGAATACAGCAAAGTTGCAGGATACAAAATCAACACACAGAAATCTGTGGCTTTCCTATACACTAATAATGAACCAACAGAAAGAGAAATCAGGAGAACAACTCCATTCACAATTGCATCAAAAAAAATTAAATACCTAGGAATAAACCTAACCAAGGAAGTGAAAGACTTATACTCTGAGAACTACAAGTCACTCTTAAGAGAAATTAAAGAGGACACTAACAGATGGAAACGCATCCCATGCTCGTGGCTAGGAAGAATTAATATCGTCAAAATGGCCATCCTGCCCAAAGCAATATACAGATTTGATGCAATCCCTATGAAACTACCAGCAACATTCTTCAATGAACTGGAACAAATAATTCAAAAATTCATATGGAAACACCAAAGACCCCAAATAGCCAAAGCAATCCTGAGAAAGAAGAATAAAGTAGGGGGGATCTCACTCCCCAACTTCAAGCTCTACTATAAAGCCATAGTAATCAAGACAATTTGGTACTGGCACAAGAGCAGAGCCACAGACCAATGGAACAGACTAGAGAATCCAGACATTAACCCAGATATATATGGTCAATTAATATTTGACAAAGGAGCCATGGACATACAATGGCGAAATGACAGTCTATTCAACAGATGGTGCTGGCAAAACTGCACAGCTACATGTAGGAGAATGGAACTGAACCATTGTCTAACCCCATATACAAAAGTAAACTCAAAATGGATCAAAGACCTGAATGTAAGTCATGAAACCATTAAACTCTTGGAAGAAAACATAGGCAAAAACCTCTTAGACATAAACATAAGTGAACTCTTCTTGAACATATCTCCCCGGGAAAGGAAAACAACAGCAAAAATGAACAAGTGGGACTATATTAAGCTGAAAAGCTTCTGTACAGCAAAAGACACCATCAATAGAACAAAAAGGAACCCTACAGGATGGGAGAATATATTTGAAAATGACAGATCCGATAAAGGCTTGACGTCCAGAATATATAAAGAGCTCACACGCCTCAACAAACAAAATACAAATAACCCAATTAAAGAATGGGCAGAGGAACTGAACAGACAGTTCTCCAAAAAAGAAATACAGATGGCCAACAGACACATGAAAAGATGCTCCACATCGCTAATTATCAGAGAAATGCAAATTAAAACTACAATGAGGTATCACCTCACACCAGTAAGGATGGCTGCCATCCAAAAGACAAACAACAACAAATGTTGGCGAGGCTGTGGAGAAAGGGAAACCCTCTTACACTGCTTGTGGGAATGTAAATTAGTTCAACCATTGTGGAAAGCTGTATGGAGGTACATCAAAATGCTCAAAACAGACTTACCATTTGACCCAGGAATTGCACTCCTAGGAATTTACCCTAAGAATGCAGCAATCAAGTATGAGAAAGACCAATGCACCCCTATGTTTATCGCAGCACTATTTACAATAGCCAAGAATTGGAAGCAACCTAAATGTCCATCGATAGATGAATGGCTAAAGAAGATGTGGTACATATACACAATGGAATACTACTCAGCCATAAGAAAAGGGCAAATCCTACCATTTACAGCAACATGGATGGAGCTGGAGGGTATTATGCTCAGTGAAACAAGCCAAGCGGAGAAAGAGAAATACCAAATGATTTCACTCATCTGTGGAATATAAGAACAAAGGGAAAACTGAAGGAACAAAACAGCAGCAGAATCACAGAACTCAAGAATGGACTAACAGAGGATCAAAGCCTAATTGGGCTACCCCGAAAATGAACTAAGATACGTTATGAAAAAGAACTTCCAACATCTGCACCCTCTGGAAGACTCATGCCAGAAGATGATCATCCAAATCCCCAACAAAGATCCACACACTGCTACAGCTGTAGATGCACTCATCCCACCAGTTCCTGGACTTGCCATGGGAATGAAGAAGGAGATATCTAAGCTGGCCTGTGCATACAGTAAAACAACAAATTTGACTGGATCTATACTGTTGGAACTCAACCAAGAATTAGGAGAAGTGCAAATTGTAGCGCTCCAAAATCTTACAACTACAGACTATTTACTGTTAAAAGAACATATGGGATGTGAACAGTCCCCAGGAATGGGTTGTTTTAATTTGTCTGAAGTCTCTCAGACTGTTCAAGTTCAGTTGGACAATATCCACCATATCATAGATAAGTTTTCACAAATGCCTAAGGTGCCTAACTGGTTTTCTTGGTTTCACTGCAGATGGCTGGTAATTACAGGTATGCTTTGGTTATGTAACTATACTCCTATTATGTTAATGTGTGTGTGCAATTTAAGTAGTAGTTTAAAACCTATACATGCTGAAGTTAGTCTACAAGAAGATATGTCAAAGAAATAATCAATCTTCCCATGTTTTCTTCCACCTGCTACTTCTATAGCTTTTCTTCTTCCTTCCTAATTGCAACCCTTAAATAGAATTCGTGCCTCATATCAAATTTACCGAGTATCATAATTCTTCCAAATGGTAAAGATACCTCAAGACAAATGCTGGGCATAGAAGCCACAGGGCCTACATATGCAAAGAAGTAAAAAGCTAACCTTTTCAAACAATAAGGCTTCTCTCTCACTTACCAACCTTACATTTCCCTGTATGGCCCCAGAAGATGACTGGTTAGCCAGAAACAGGTAAGATTCCCCAAGGGAGGAACAACCTAAGACAGGCACAGTCGCAGGGGGGTCATCAGGTGAGAAATTGGGGATCAACAGAGGTGAGGCTTAGAACCTCACCCCGCCCCATTCTGAGAGAAATCTTCTGCATACGTGGATGTTTTATTGCCCTTGTCTAGCTTGGATTAACACATAGTCTACAGGCACACACCTGATCATCTACATTTGCTCTCTTACAACACTAAACTATGTTTTCTACCTTTATCTTGTATCTACCTACCACTTCAGCATTTTATTAAAAATAATAATAATAAAGAGAGAAATGTGGTATCCACATATAAATCAAGTATAAAAATCAAATGAGTATTCATATTTGAACTGACTGTTTATAGTTCATAATGCATGAGCAAAACCGAAAGTTTCTGTGATGACTGCCCTTGTACTGTTCACTATGTAACTTATTCACTATATAAGAATTTGTTCTCCATTTATGAACTTGTTCGTTATGCTTCAGAAGATTGGAGACTGACGAAAATTAGGCTTGGGGTGGATTAATGATTGTGCATTGAGCATTGACTCCCCTATACAGAATTTTATTGTTGTTAACAACCATTTGATCAATAAATATGAGAGATGCCCTCACAAAAAAAAAAAAAAAAAAGTACACACTTCCAATTGTAAAATAAATAAGTAACCAGGATGTAATGTATAGCATAAGGAATATAGTCAAAATATGGTAACAGCTTGGTATGGTGATAGCTGGTACCTAGAATTATCATGTATATAAATGTTGAATCACTGTGTTGTACACCTGAAACTAATGTAATGTAATACTGTGTGTCAACTACCCTTCAATAAAAATAAAAATAAAAAATAAAAAAATGTCGTTAATTTATTGAATGAATGATTTAACTTTTTATTGTTGATTGAATACTGTCACTGAATATTTATTACTCCATTCTCTTACAAATAGTAAGTTATTTTAGGAGCTATTGGGAATCTAAGAACTTTATGTCTCTAGATTTCTGTTCATTTTGAGTTCTTATATATTTGGTTTAGTCTTCCTTAGGTTCACTGTCCTATCTTTCTGTTGACAGTGAGCCTTCCTTGAATAACCAATACTCTCACACTGCTGCTCACTTATTATGGTTTTGAAATCAAGAAAGGGCAATTTGGAATGAATTGTATGTAAAGTAAAAGTTAAGAAGGGTCCAGACAACTCTTCCTACAAGGAAAAAGTATAGAAGATTTCCTTATCATACACTTTGGGACATCTAAGGTGTTGCAAAACTGAAAGTAATTTTTTAAAAATAGGCTTTTACTCTGAATATCCAGAAAAAGTCCCAATTTACAATAGTTTACTTGATGAAATTTTACCAAGTGAGCAAACCTCTATAACTTCCTTCCAAATCAATAAATGGAACAAAATCTATTAATTTGGAAGGCTCCTCCTCTTCTCAGTCATTATCTTGTTTCAAGGATTAGAAAACTGTTTTGATTTCTATCACCATCAGCTTTTGTTTCAGAATTTTATAAACAACAAAAACATTCTTTTGTATATGGCTTCTTTGGCTCAACAGAAACTTTGTGAGATTTATTCTTATTGCATGCAATAGTTCATGCTTATTGTATGATACTCTGTATACATATGTCACAGTGTATTTATCCTTTGTATTGTTGAAAGACCTTTGGGTCCTGTTTAGTTATTGATTGCTACACATACTGCTACTATGAAGATTCTGGCTCACATATGTTCATACTTCTGATATTTATGTAGGATTGGAACTGCATACATTTAGCTATGATAAATCTAGCAAAAACATGTTTCCAAATTGGTTGTGTTAATTTATACTCCCAGCACAAAATGTATGAGAGTATTAGTTATTGAACACTATTGTCAACTTTTTAAATTGTTAGTCTTTTTAATTTGCCATTATGGTACTTGTGTAATTATATCACATTGTCATATTGAAGCAGGAAAGGGGAATGGCAGGGTGAAGCTAACAGAAGGCCTGAGCTAGCTTGACTAGCCAGATATGGTGGCAATGGGCAGTGGCCTGAGACTAAAACAAGATAGGGTAGAAACTGGCTGGAACTAGATCAAACCAAGATGATGTCCAATTTGACAGAGACTAGATCTCTAACTTCATTAAGATCTCACTTACAAGAATCACATCCATCAGTGCGTGAAAATTTACAATTGTCCTAATAACCCCCAGAAGAGACTTAATATGGAAAAACCCCCCCTTCTAAGAATCTTCTCAGAAAAAGTCATGACTTTACATACTCATTATATTTCCTTTAATACTTGCTAACAAGTGGATCGGGCTACTCTGTCTATAGAGTAGTCCACTTCAGTTTGATGTATGATCTACCTTCTACCTCTTGTTAAATCTGCCTTGCACTGTACCTGGCATGTGTTTGACCTCTGTCCTGTACATAGCCAAGAACCCTTCACTGCCTTGAAGACCCACATGCTTCCCACCTCCTCTACCACTATCAATGTTAATGTACATATCTCTGGTGAAGTTAAACCCTTTTTCATGTTTATTGACAATTCTGATAATTTTTTGTAAAGTGCCTATTCAAATATTTTGCCCATATTTCTATTTGTTTTTGTAATACTGATATGTAGAAGATACGTGTGTATTCATGCATACATATGTGAGTGTATACCTACACTGGATCTGTAAGTCTTTTTGTAGGATAATGTAAACATATTCTGCCATTCTGTGATGGATTTTAACACTCTTAATGGTGACTCCTGATGGACATAAATTTTAATTTTGGCAAAGAGGCAAAGACAGCTTTATTGATTTATTTTTATTTCTTCTACAGCTAATAACTTTTGTGCTATGCTACCCCAAAGTCATGAAAATATTCTCCAAAATTTTATTTTAGAAGGTCTATAGTTAGGGTTTCTTTATTCAGGTTTATTGTCAGTATCAAACTCATTTTCATGTTTGTTTTGAGGTATATGTGGAGATTGATTCACAAACAAATTGAAAACTAGGCAAACCATAATTAAATTGCTACAAAACAAAATAGTGGGAACACATAAAGTTGTAAGTCAGATTTTCATGTTGGATAGTGACCTTGAATGAAAGTTTAAAAGAGTTTTGGGACTGTTTTAGTTATCTGGCCTCAGAATTCCAAATTCAACTTTAAGCTGTTAGAATAGATATATGTTTAATATTCTGAGAAAATACCTGAGCAATTTTCAAAGTGACTATAAAATTTTTCACTTTCAACAGAAGTTTATAAGAATTCCAGTTTCTCCATATTCTTGCTAACACTTTTCAGTTTAAGCTATTTTGTGGGTACCTCCTCATGGTTTTAACATTTCCCTGATAACTAATGATGTTGAGTACTTTTTCATGCATTTGTTGGACTTTCACAGATGTTACTTTATGAAATATCTCCTCAAGTCTTTTTCTTATTTTTAAAATTAGGGTTTAGTGAGTACTTAGAACAGTGGTTGATGCTCTTAGTGTTAACCCTGTTGAAAGAAAAAGAGTATAGACAAAGTGAATCAGAATACTTTTGCATTAAGAGTAAACTCAGCATCATATGGAGCCTGTTGGGAGTAATATGGGAAAAGTGTGTTTGGGCAGAATCTGAGAGGATTTAGGGTCAAAATTTAAACCTAGGGATTAGTTGTTACTTACTACTTGTAACCATATCACAAGAAGGTGAAGATCTAGCATTTGCTTTTTCTCCCAAATAATCTGAGGCTTAATTATTTGTATTTAACTTTTAGAAGATTTTTTGTTCACTTTTCAAACATAAATAAATCATTAGTATGTCAAAATAACATTTAGTAGCTTTAAGAGTTCACATATTTTAAAAATGTAACCTAGTGAAATATTTATCTCTTGCCAGAGTTAAAAATGAAAGCATTTACCTTTACATAGTCTATACGTCATCATGATAGCCATTTGTTGCTTTTCCTTTACTGTTAGAAGTTAAATGATGTATTTTTCAGGTAATATAATCAAGAAAAGGAGGATTGTATGTAGTTATAAAATACTCAAGATCTCAGAATTCAGTGGCATGTGGTGTGAGAAAGGAACTGAGGCAATCTCATTTAAATTCAGATGTATAGGGCACCTAGGCTGACATCTAGGGCTATAAGATAAAGATGTTTATAAATTTTTGGAACATCAAACTTCACTGAAATGTTTTCTTTTTTTTACAAAATACTGACATTTCTTTAGAAGCATGATGCCAGAAAGCTTCTTTAGCAAATTAAATCAGAATAAAGAGTTCCACCAACAATATTCTGACACATTCCTCTCAAAAATATTTTAATACTATTTTGTCTTCCTTTACGTTGTATTAATTCCAAAATGTTTACACATATTTGATATTATACCTTTATAAAGAGACTATCAAATCTCCAAATCACATTATTGTCTTTGTCAGAAACTCTTATCGCTATAAAAGAGAAAAGCCCAAGGTTGGCTATTGTGTGCTAGATAGTGAATGAAAGTGCTATCATGTCTGCTTTTTATTTTCAGTCTTCTGTTGTTATCAGTTACCTGTCAAAAGGTATAAAAGAGAAATTTACTGAAATGTGTGAGGCTTCAGAGTATAACTGAAGATAAATGCTAAATTAATTACATATAGTGTAATTTGTCGCATAGAAGAACAATATCATAGATTACATTTTCAACTATTCCACATATTTATCAGCAACAGAAAACAACAGAGTTAGCCATGGAGTTAAACCAGCCTATGCCAATTTTGTTATTTCATGGGCTACTCTCAAAGCAATAGCTCTGGAAGAAGTCCAAATGGAAACTCAACTCAATAGCATTCTATTTGCAAGGGTTTGTGATAGGACCAGAAGTATAACAAATGAGACTTGAAGTCACAGTGTTCTAAGAAGAAAAAATGACAAATCTCACATAAAAAATGAGCTGATTTTAACTAGTGGGGAGCAAATTATAATATGTTCATGGATATTCTGATAAATAAGAACAGAAAAATATTATAGCTACATAAAATAATGTTCTCTATACACTCTAAATCTGAAGTGTCACCGTCTGACTTAATTTCAGCTCAGACATTTTTTCTCTTTGCATATTAAATTTTACTACCATTGTATCACAACCTGTTGCTTTATTTTTCCTCCCTTAAAAAACTTTTCTTCTCTTTCCAGTTATTGTTAACTAAATTAAGCTATTTATTGTCAGATGAGAAACATGCCAAAAAATATCTATTGTACATAGAAATAGGAAAATTTCTTAGGCAAAATGAGCATTTTTTTTCTGAGATAAAAGAATATATCATTTACTTAGGTACAAATTTCTCATTTACATTAAATAGGAAAAAATATAAAATTCTCATCTTCTTAATGATATCCGTGAGCATGAGCCCATCACAAGCTGGTAATTTTAGAGTAATTTTCCCACAAATTTGCTACAGATTTACTAAACAAATGTTGGTTAGAAGTGTGTGTGTGTGTGTGTGTGTGTGTGTGTGTGTGTGTGTCGCGCACACACACACGCATGTGCAGCACTCTAGCCACCTTCCCTTGCATTGCTTTTAAATTTTGGCATTAGGATAAAAAATCGGTCCAAATAAGAGGCATGGAAATGGGAAAATAGGAGTTAAGTCGCTTCCTTCCAAATTAAATTTAACTCTCTCCATAAAACGGGCATCAGTTTTCTAACAAAACCCTTTCCTAACAAAATTCAAACATTCAATAGGTTGAACTTGTTAGGATGTAATAGGAAGCAGCTTAACTTTCCCTCCGCTCTACAGCCTTCAACATTGTCTCTGACCTCCCTTCCCTTAGTTCGAGATGGCAACTCAAGCATATTGCCTGGGTTTCCAGAAACTTTCAGGTATTAGCAGTGCCTTACTCTCGGGTATTAATAAGGCCGGCCCATTCTATGTCAAACTTAATTTCCCCTTCCATTTAAACACCACTCCCGCCCAGTGTAATGCATGGGCTAGGGAAGAAGCAACGCAGAAAAGGCCATGCATTGTCTAATCTTTTACTCTCCTTCCTACACAGGTTTTGTGGACCCTAAGGCATTTGCTGTTTGAGGAGGGGTAACTTCTTAATGAAAAACTGATACAAATTATGAATACAAAATTTGTCCCATGGCATCCCAAGGAGGCCTAGGTAAATGAGGAGCTCTGAAGTTTGAGCTTAACTGGCTTCCAGGTAAATCCACTGTTGACCCCACCTCTTTGCACCTGCTCTCTTGCTCCTCATCCTCTTGGCTCTTCCAGGAATTAAAGCATTATGAAGAAGGTTTACAGGAGATGGAACTTTACTAGGTGGGACTATTGGCATGTCTTTCTTAGCTAGCACTGGCTGATTATTGCCCTCAGTCAGGGCAGACATTCAAACCCTCAAACTCTAGGAAGCATTTTACTGGACTCTACAAACCACCCCTCTCCACCCACCCCATGGTGACCTCCACATGAGATGTTCTCCCATGAGACTGGGGCAATCATTCGCTGACCTTTTGTTTCGCTCTCAGCTAATGCCTCTGGCAGTATGCCACACTAGGTCCTCGTCATGGGGTGTAGCCTTTTTTTTTTTATTGGGGCTGGAAGCAGTACATTCCACATGACCTCAGCCTAGGTATCTTACACAGTATCCACTTGAATCAAAGGCATGTATACCCCATTGCTTGTTGAATTGTAGAATTTCAGCTTGCTTCTAGTGTGGCTTTTCTACTCTTCATCTCACTAATGTAGGGGGGTCTCCGGGCATCCTCCCTGCCTCAGAACTTTGAGTGTGAGAGCCAGGCTGCAGTTTTCTTGCTGCCAAAACTCCAGGGGGTCACAGGCAGCTCTCTTAGGAGCACAATGCTCTCCATCCTGGGAGCAGCACAGGCCCCATCTGTTTCTGGGCTCAGCAACACTAAGGCAGTACAAGTCACCTCCTTCTTGTCCCCCACTTCGCCTGATCTTTTCTAGTTTGCTTTAAGGGAGAGGAAAATCTTGACCACTCTCTTTACGCTAACAAATGTCCTCACTTCAAGAAATCCCATCCTCACCGATGCACTCCGAGCCTTACTCTCCACAGGCTGCATGTGGGAAATGGCTGCTGGGCTAGGTAGACTTTCTTTTAACCAGTCCTACCATGATGTGGGGAGTCTCTCTTTTTGGATTGTGGCATTTGGATTGGTGTCCAATATCATAAGCAATGTGGCTTTTCCAAGATACAAGATCATAGAAGGGAAAATCCCATTCTAAATGTGGTTGTGCTATCTTTTCAGTATTGGATTTGAAATATCTGAGCAACTGTTTAGCCCAGATTAAATGCTGGGTATGACCTATAAACAGAAAAAGTGATATTGATTCTTCCAGGAATTTTTTCATTTATGGTTGCAGTAGAAAACTAATGTGCAGGTTCGAAAACAAAGGTGCAGGAGTATTATTTAAGACAGGAGACCTACTGGCAGATACAGAGGGGCTTTTAGGAATGTCTTGAAATTGTCAACATTTTAAGTTCTCTGTAGTCTCAGAATTCTTTTTCTCCTCCACTAAATTTTGCACATGCTTCCTGGTTAATCTTTACTAAATGAAATATTTATAATTTCAAGATTTTCTTTCTTTATAATCCCTAAAAGTCTTTTAGCAGCCATTCATTGCACTTTGACTAAAATCCATCTTTATTCATTTGGCTATTTAAGTCTTTTATTATTAGACTTAAGCCTTCTTTACAGTCTTATTTTTATTCTATCCCAACCTAGTTGATCCACTCTAGATAGATTATTGCCCAAACACTTCTCCAAGAATTTACTTACACACTTTCTACACCTGGAATTCTTCCCCATGTACTCTAACTCTACTCGTTCTTCAATATAATTTTCTTTAATACATCAATACAGAATAAATATTCCTTGTTCAGAATTGCTGTTTTTTTCTCCTTATGATATGCAGATAGTTGGTTATATATTGCATAATTATTTTTCTTTTAGTCACTAGTGTTGAGCCATTACCTTATTCAGAATACATGTAACAATTTGTCTTCCCAACTGTGATCAATCTGCAATGCCCTGTCCCCCAGTTGTCCTATAACTTTTTCTCACACTTTCTTAAGCTTTCTTACTTTCTCAAATGTTACCCACCCTGATCACCCTATCTACAATGAAATCTGCCCACCTCAATTTTTATATTTCTTTCACAGCTTTGTTTTCTTCCCCAGATAAACACATTTACTAATTTCCTTTGTTTATTATCTGTTTTCCTCAAATATATATATATTTATGAAATATATATATATATATATTTCATGAACACAGGAAGTTTTGTATGGTATGTTCATGACTACATCCCTAGCATTCAGCACAACATCTGACACTGGGGAGGAGTTCAGTGAATATTTGTTCAATGAGTGAATAGGCATCTATGTAAGTGTGAGAGCACTAAGGCAACTGGGGATACACAAAATGGATAAAGCATAACCTTTATGATCAAGGAGTTCACAATATATTAGAGGAGATCAGTATGAACACAATGAAGATAAAACAAAAACCATTTTGCTACAAAAAATACTATGGCAAAGGCTTCTTTGAATTTGAGTTAGACAACAGGAATAATCCTAAAGAGTGATATTTGAATATAAGAAAATGGAAGTAGAACCTAATTCCTGGCTAATAACAGAGCAAGGGGGGCGGGAAAAACAGACAGCGGTAGAAAAACATGTTGCCTATTCGGGTAGATTCAGTAGCACAGTTTGTTGGAAGTGTTGAATATGAGGAAACAGAGTGTAGATAAGAAAGGTTAGTTGGTGTCCTGTCAGAGAAGGTTCTGAATGTCAGATAAGGGGAGTGAATGATGTTTTATAGGCAGCAGGAAACCTTGCAGTATTTTTGAGCAGGGAAATGATATGGTAAGAGCTGTGTTTTGAGGGGAAAAAATGGAAGAAAAGAAGAGAGCAAGGGCAGACTAGAAGGAGAGAGACTACTTCAGAAATTAAGAAAATAAATAGGGAAGAACAATGATGGCTAAAGTAGGTAGTGACAGGAAGGGACAGAAATGAAAGAGTAGATTCAAGGATAGTGGAGGGTAGAATCTAAACAACTTAATGACTGGTTTGATGCCTATTATAAAAATACAGTCCATTATCTATGGAGGTAAGGTTTCAGCTCATCAGTGATCACCTGAATTGAAAATTTTGTTTTGTTTTCATTCAGTAGTGAGGTATTACAGATACTCGGGTGTGAACATATGTTTAGAAGCAGAAAGTCTAAGAATCTTTCCTTTGCATTGCACTATGAATTCATATGGAATGAAAATTCACATTTCCAGTGATGTCAGAAGCTCTGAGTTAGACTAATTTGTACAAGCCCTGCTTGTAACCATCAGATTCAAACAATGGTCTGGCACATATGGGAAGCCAGTCATCCTCTCTGCCTCAATTCCACTAGGGAATGATAAAAGGAAAAAATATTCTTAACATGAAACATTTCACGCTTACAAGACAAAGATGATCAGCTCTTTCAATAAGAATAAAACCTCTAAAAATCTCTCTCAAATTAGAGCAGGAGGCTTGCGTAGTAGAAAATAAAACACAACAAACAAATAAAGGTGATCAAAATATGCTCAGAATAGATGAGCAGCAAACAAAGACAGAAAGGGTTATGTTGGGGACACAGCAACATAATTGGATCCCTCTGCCAACCCTCGTAATTAAAATGGAGACACTCAGTACCTTAGTTGCTCTGCAATCCCATAATACGTTTGAGATTAACAACCCTTGAATCTTGGTTTTACTGCTGTAATATTTGAATATACAGTACGTATCTCTTGCTCTTTTCAGAATACAGAAATAGAGGAGGTTACTGCAGGGTTGTAAGGATTTAGAAGCAGCTAACAGGATAACTTGACTTATGCTCTCCAATTATACTTTCCTTGCTGTCAGAGATATTTTGATATTTTGGCCAAATCTGAACAGAAAACAAACAAAAGAGAGGAAGAAGCAAGATTTGCAGTGACTTAAAGCTTTGTTTCCCTGTTTCAGAGGAAAAGGAGTTGGTGCTCTAGCTGGCATAACCATTTCTGTTTCACTAGCATTTTGTGTGTGGTGTGTGTGTGTGAGAGAGAGAGACAGAGAGACACAGAGTTATCTCACCAGTGCCTTGTAAAAATGAAAGATGAAATGCACTGCTGGCTTGAGCTGCCTGGAGAGAGCGGGCTTATCTGTGAGGGACCATTACCTTCACTGATGCCACCCTACTGAACAAGCCTCAGACCCCCTGTGTCTCAGATGCATGCTGTACCATCTGTGGAGTGGGTGTGGGAACTTGGGCCTCCTCACTGGTACATGTCCTTGCCTGGCTGTTGCCCACAGGTAACCCACAGCTGGCTGGCCACACCAGCCAGCCACGTGCAGGAGACTCCTCACAAAGGGCCCCTCTGTCGCTAAAAGGCACTTCTGATGGTAGATGGTAATTTCAGATGAATTCCTGCTTGCAGAATGATGAGTGCTCCTCTCGGCTCTGCTGGAGGCCCTTGTCAGGCACCAGCTACGGCATTACAAAGGGAACAGGAAGAACATGCCAGTAATTAATATTACAGCTTGTCTCCAAAGACACTCCTGGTCCCTTTATATATTAGTTAACTGATCGTCAACTCTTCTGAGAAGTGATGATGAAATTAATAAACATTGAGCTTTATACCTAATTTCTGCTATTAAAAGGGAGGGAGGCAAATGAACACAAAAAGCAGGCCAGTAACGCCTAAGAAAAATCTCAGTGATACATACTTTGTCATTCAGAGGAGACAGAGTCAGGAAACTTGTCTCTACTAGGTCTGCTCAGGGCGATGAGTATTGCAAATAGCCTGGAGTAAAATGAAGTCAAAAGGGCTTAAAGAGAAAAAAGTAGGGAGGCCCTGCAGTATTTTACTTCTGTTTCATCCCAGGACTAGTAACTTTTACAAAACAAACTCCTGCCAACAGCAGCTTAGCACTAATTCAGCCTGGCATGGTGTGAAAGAGACCCCAGCTCTTAGCTGCCTAGTTAGTGAAGAGGCAGTGAGCAGAAGACCAGAGGTGAATCAGTGTAAACATCTACCTGTCTTTTTAGGGTCTAGGCTGTAGGAAGAGAGCCACTGGAAACTCCCACTTTCAAAAAAGACCTAAATTATACATCAGCCATATTCTGCCATTAAAATAACAGGCATTCCTAAGGTAAATGCCTAGCCTTAAGCATGTGGAAAATCCTATAATGCATGGCTTTATTCAATAGATATTTACTGCAAGCTTTGCTGCTGTATCAGTTGGGGGTGGATTGTGTGAGGGATGATCACTGCTTTTAGAAGGTTTATAGAATAGATGATCAAGTTGGTTAGATAATGCTGAGAAAAACAGGAGACTATAAGCAGATCTAATGTTTTGGGGTTCATAAAACATAAGAAGTATGGACTGGAGAGAACAAAGATGCATTGCTTCCTTAAAGACAAAAAGATGGGTCCCTCCACCCCTGCTAAATCTCTGATGTTATACTGTTGCAATTTCAAAAGGACTAAGTAAGATTATAATTGCAAGGGAGCTCGGCCACAATACAGTTCCATGAATGCTGACCCCAAGTACAATACAACCTGCCCTAAAAGACTAAAATTAGCCACTAGAAATCTGATACTTTCTGTTTCTAAGAGAAAACTCCAACCTCATTTCATGATATAATTCGGTTAAAAATTCTGATTCCTGACTTACTGGATGATCTTCATTATTTCTAGGGCATTGTGCTATATCTTGGTCCTCTATGGCCAAATATTTTTAATTAACAGATAATAAAAATAAAACATGGCATGCTTGACTGTGAGTATGAAGGTAAAGCACTATAAAATACAACAATCGATGAAGTGTCAAAACTCTTCCAGTGGGACAATCTTTTCCTTCATATGATCTTTATTTTATAGAAAAAAGACAACATTTTGCCACCACCTATCAGAAATATCACAATGCATTTTTCTGTCAGAAAGGCCACACTACCATCTTCTCACTATTTCTGTCAGTGACAAATAACCCTGAATGAAAACAAGAATACTATTTCCTCTGAACCCTGGAATTGTTCCAATGGCCATTGGAGTCTGAATATTTGAATCCAAGCAGTAGAATTTTAGGGTCTGAGAATTTCAGGGTAAAAAGGCTCAAGTTTGGGTCTCCATGTGCTCAGCAGGGGTTATGCTTCATAGCAGACGCTCCAGGGGGAGAAAGGGAACAGATGTAGCTGTGGAGGGAAGCTGGCCTCTGCTCTGGGATGCTGTTCCACGGAGCTGGGGCTCAGCACTGCGAATGTGGAACCACACGGCCTTATGGTGGGTGCCATGGTCCAGCTGTTATTAGTGGGTGTCATGATGCCCTGATTGCAAGCACTCAAGTGTTCAGTGGGGGAATCAGGGATACTGAATGGTGAAAACAATACACAGGAGCCTAATATCTTTAAGTGGGTAAATTATCTTTTCCTTGAGAAAGCAGAAAATGTTAATGGCTAGTCTGCCAAGACACTTCATAATAGAGGTAAATAAAGAAACAAAGGATTTTTCTAGCACTTTTGTGTGCAGTTAAAGCATGTCTTCCAGTACCTTGAATGAATCTAGAAGCATCGACATAAATTAATATATATAGCTATAAAAAGTACAATTTGGCTTGATTTTGTCTCTACAAAAAGTACCTTGTAACAAGATTTTTCATTTGTCCAGTAATATTTTATTTACTATTCCTATATTATATCAACATTAGAGTAAAAATAAGTTTTATTCCAATTTTTTATCTTCTGTATTTTCCCATCTTACTTAACAATCCATCTTACTGGACAATTTTGCCATTGAGACTAAATTTTTGTTAGTCAAAGTTTCTTTTGTTCTAGATGATAAAATCGTTATTGATTTATACTAGGTTAGGAAGAAGAAAGTACTAAACAATAAATGAAATAAGGGTTGTCAATAACAGCAGAACTGACCGGGCTGGAAAATGCTGGCTTAGTCTCCTTGCCTGTCCCCTCTGGCTTCAGAGTGAGGCTTTTACCTGGGGCATCTGGGAAAGGTAAGCCTACTCTCACCTCTGGGTTACTTCCAGGCATGCTGAAGAACTGACTTCCTTACCCCAATCTGCTCCTATACCCAAGTCCTCCATTGGTAAAACAGTAGAAGACAGAAAGTAGAAATCACATCTTTGATGTCACACTGGAGTAGGTTTGATTGCCAAAGTGATTTCCTAAGTACACTCCTCTCAACTCTCTCACAAATGACAAACAGACTGATAGAAGAATATATGTCATATCCCTAAGATGAGGTGACATGACATAGTAGAACAATGATAAGATTTGTTGTCAAAATTCTTGGGCTCCTGTTCAAGCACTACCATTTACCAGCTGTGAAAAGCAAGTCATTTAACCTTTCTAAGCTGCATAATCCAAGTATATGAAAGAATGATAATGCTTCTACTTCCCATTTTACAGTGATTCTATGGTAACTGAATGGAAAATGAATATGCAAACATATTTCCAACCCAAAACATGAAATTCACTCTTAATATTTCCTTGTATACAGCAGGTTCTTAATGTGTACAGGTTGTATGAAGGATTCAGTGTGAGATGAAAGCCCTTCTAAATCAAGAAAGATGACCAGGTTGGGCCCTCTTGCCAACACCAAAAAAATAAAAATAAATAATAATAATAAGAAGAAAAAAGTGGATAGTGCAGATTCTTTGGAAGACACCTGGCAGTGTCTACTAAACCTGAACGTTTCACATACCACATGGCTGCAAAACTCTATTCCTAGATGTATAACCAGAAAAAATTAATATTTATTTTTGCCAGAGGCACATAAAAGGTTCTTAGTAGTAATATTTAGTAGTAATAGTCCCAAAGTAAAATGGATAAATAAAGCATGATGTGTTTATCCAGTGTAGCACAACATGGCAATGAGAATTAATAAACTACAATGGCACATAAAAATAAGAATGAATCTCACAAACAAAAATTTAGTGAAAGAAGCCATATATAAAAGAGTATATACTTCAGGATTCTGTTTATATAAGGCTCAAAACAGTCTAAACTAATCAATGCTGAAAGAAGTCAGAAAATTTTTATTCTTGGAAGCTAGGGATTCTAGGGTGTTGATGTTCTGTGTTGGGTTAAGATGTGTTTACTATGTGAAAGTCTATCAGGTTGTATGTTTATGGTTGGTATACTTTTCTGTATGTAGGCTATATTACACAGAAGTTAGAACAACATGGGTTTGGTGAGGTTTGATTTTAACTCTTCCAGATTATGTAAATTCACCCTGATTCCCATAAAGCATCTCAAATCTTCATGTTAAACCCATTTTTTTGTTAAACCCATATTTATGTTTTAAAAGGAGGACCTCCAAAAGAGAAAAATGTTAAACACAAAAGTGTGAATCATTAAGAGCTGGCTTTCATTAATCACTGAGGAAGAAAATTTCAGGTAAAAAAAATCTCTTGACTTTTCTCAAATCATACTATGACATATTCTCTTTACACATAAAGCTAGATTACAGTGTCAAAGTTTAACAGGAAGAAACAATGAAGGAAAATTGTGGTTAGAGAATATGGTGAGAAGAGCACCTTAGCACAATCTACAATAAATATCTCTTGAGCTTTAGTTTGTATCAAGCATTGTGATATTTGCTGGGACTTCCGCAGACTGAATAATATGCCCTCATAGAGATTTCAATCTGGTAGTACAAGTAATTAATTTTTAAAAGAGAGAAATAAGTTATGACTTTGTTTCAATTATAAGAGATACATAAACCCAAGAAAAGATGGCAGTGTAGGAAGGCAAGGCAGAAACCTCCTCTCATAAACACAACAAGGAAGCAACTACAGCAAATACAACTAAACCTGAAAATGACCTGAAGACTGCAGAACAGACCACCTACAGCTGGGGAAGAAGAGAAGACCACACAGAAAAGGGTAAAGTGGCAGAACTGTGACTGAGTGGGACCCAAACCCTTCCCCCATCCCAGCCCACAAGAAGAGGAATGGAACAAGGAGGGAATAGGCACTCAGGACCTCTGCACACTGGGTGCTGGAGATCTGCTCTGGGAGCAAGAGTCCACACTGCATTGTGTGCTGGTGATTAGTGGAACTGGACAACAGGGACAGTTGGAAAAATCTGGGAGGCTGAGACTCCAGCTGCTTGTGGAGGACAGGCATGATCTACCAGTCTCACTGAGACACAAAACAGAGGCAGCATTCTGAAATATTTGCAGCAGTGGGAGGGGTGCCAGAGGGGTGAGGGTTAGATAGAGTTCTCCACAGAAGAAAGGGCAAGTGGACAATACCTCCCAAGTCCTTCCTTCACCCAATAGTTTGGGCAATCTTGGGAACCCCATATGCTCCATCCCCCTTGCTAGCAGCTCAGCCCAGAGGCACTTCCCTATGCACTGCTGGTGTTGCCAGAGTCAGACTTTGCTGCCTGGCAGGCAGAGGAAGGCTCTCCCAACTCACACAGTCCTGTCTCAGCCCAATGGAGGAGGAGCCTGCAGAAACCAATTCCTAGAACCCCTTCCTCTCCCCAGGTTGCCCAGCCCAGTGCTGTGCATCCATGCTTCCAGAGGGCACCCACACCCTGCCGTGCCCCAGACCCATACAACGGACCCACCCACTCTGGTAACCCTGCAGCCCCACCATCACTGCAGGACAAGCATAGGATGGCCCTGTCTACAAAATCCCCAACAGAAGCCATTGCTCTGATCACAAAGGGCTAGGTGAGGCAAACTCCAGCCACAGTGGACTGAGAACACTGTAGGCAGACAGACAGAAAGGTGAACCCACCCATGGCCCACCAACAGCAACTGGGGCTCTAACACAAAAGAGAATCAGGTACTAGTCAGTTAAGAGTCTTGAGATTCAGGGTGCCACAGAACACTTTCCTCATAAAGTCATTACTCTCTACAAGAGGAAGCATAGCAGATCCGTTTAATACAAAGGAAGTAACATAGAAACACTGACAAAATGAGGAGGCAGAGGAATACGTTCCAAACAAAACTACAGGACAAGATACCAGAAAGGAAACAGAGATCACCAATCTTCTTGGTAAAGATTTCAAAGTAAAGTCATAAATATCCTCACTATTTTGCAGAAAACTATTGAAGATCTCAGGGAGGATTTCAACAAAGATAGAAGAGCTGAAAAAGAGCCATCAGAGCTGAAGATTACAATAACTGAAACAAAACATACAATGGAGGGATTCAAGAGTAGATTACTGCAGGTAGAGGGGACAGTCAATGAGGTAGAAATTAGAGAACAGGAACACAACAAAGCTGAGGAACAGAGAGAAAAAAGAATGAAAGGACTGAAAGAAGGGTAAGAGAGTTGGGTGACCAATACAAATGAAACAATAGTCACATAATAAGTGTATCAGAAGGAGATGAGAGAAAGAAAAGGATAAAAAGTCTCTTTGAGAAAATAATTGTTGAAAACTTCCCCAATCTGGGGAAGGAAATAGACACTAAGGTTATGAAAGCACAGAGGGCCCCTAACAAAAGGCACCCCAGGAAGACAACACCAAGACATATAATAATTAAAATGACAAGGATTAAGGATAAGGAGAGAATATTTAAAGCAGCCAGAGAGAGAAAAAAAAATTTATAAGGGACACCCCATCAGGCTATAAGCAGACTTCTCAGCAGGGAGTGGCATGAAATACTTAATGTATTGAATAAGAGGAACTTCAACCAAATCCTCTAACCAGGAAGATTATCATTCAAATTTGAAACAGAGCTTAAATAATTCCCATATTAATGACAGCTCAAGGAATTTATAACCACTAAACCAGCATTACAGAATATATTAAAGGAACTACTATAGATGGAAATGTTCCTAAAGCAAAATAGCTTTCACCAGTTAAAATAAACCCACAGGAAAAGTAGTAGACCAATTAATTACAAAGCAGGTATGAAATTAAAACAAATCAAAATGGTAACACCAACTATACACAAAATCAGTCAAGGGATATACGAAAAAGTGCAGATTATGACATCTAATACATAAAGTGCGGATGATGAAGGAAAAGAAAAAGAAGTACTTTTAGATTGTGTGTGAAATAGAGCAAACAGCAATTTTATATAGACTGTTATACAGTCAGAAAGCTATCCTTGAACCTTAGGATAACCACAAAGCAAAAGCCTATAACAGATAAACAAAAAATTATAAAAAAGGATCCAATCACAATGCTAAATAAAACCATCAAATAACAAGAGAAGTATGTGAGACAGGAAGAAAGGAACAGAGAGGAGCTATAAAAACAACCAGAAAACAATTAGTAAAATGGTGATAAGCACACACCTATCAATAATTACCTTAAATGTAAATGGACTGATTGCACCAATCAAAAGATATAGAATGGAAGAATGGCTTAAAGAAACAAGACCCATCTATATGCTGCCTACAAGAGACTCATTTTGAAGACATATACAGACTAAAAGTGAAGGGATGGAAAAACATGCTTCATGAAATAATAGGAAGAAAAAAGTAGGATTAGCAATTCTTATATCAGACAAAATGGATTTCAAAACAAAAAAGTAACAAGAGACAAGAAAGGACATTATATAATGATAAAGGGGTCAGTCCAACAAGAGTATATAACCATTATAAATATCTCTGCACTCAACATAGGAGCACCGAAATACGTAAAACAAATACTAACAGAATTAAAGGGGAAAACAGATTGCAACATACTCATTTTAGGAGACTTTAACATACCACTCATATCAATAAACAGATCAACCAAATAGAAAATAAATAAGTAAACAGAGGCATTGAATAGCACATTATGTCAGATGGATTTAATAGATATATACAGAACATTTCACCCAAAAGCAGCAGGATACACATTTTCCAAGAGTACATGAAATGTTATCCAGAATAGATTACATACTAGGCCACAAAAAGAGCCTCAATAAATTCAAAAAGATTGAAATTGTATTAAGCAGCTTTTCAGACCACAGTGGTCTGAAGCTAGAAATAAATTACAAAAGAAAACAAAAAAGCCTACAAACACATGGAGGCTAAACAACATGCTTCTAAATACTCCGTGGGTCAATGAACAAATGAGAATGAAAATCAAACAAATGAAGATGAAAACATTCAACAGTTCAAAAATTGTGGGATGCCAAAAAAGCAGTTCTAAGAGAGAAGTACATACAATACAGATCTACCTCAAGAAACAAAAATGATCTCAAATAAACAGTTCAAACTCACTATTAAAGAAACTAGAAAAAGAAGAACATATGAATCCCAAAGTTAGTGGAAAGAGGGACATAATAAAGATCAGAGCAGAAATAAATAAAATAGAGAAGAATAAAAGAATAGAAAAGATCAATGGAACCAGGAGCTGGTTCTTTGAGAAAATAAATAAAATAGATAAACCCCTAACCAGACATATCAAGAAAATAAGAGAGAATACACAAATAAAAAAAATTAGAAGCAGAGAAAGATTAGTCTTTATACCACAGAAACACAAAGAATTATTAGACAATACTAAGAAAAATTACATGCCAGTAAATTGGACATCCTAGAAGAAACTGACAAATTCTTAGAAAAATAGAACCTTCTAAAGAGTGACCAAGGAAGAAACAGAAAATCTGAATAGAACAATTACCAGCAATGATATTGCATTGGTAATCAAAAAACTCCCAACAAACAAAATTATGGGACCAGATGGCTCCATAGCTGGATTCTACCAAACATTTAAGAATACTAATCCTTCCTCAGGTATTCAAAAAGTAGAAAAGGAGGGAGTACTTCTGAACTCATCCTATAAGGCCAGTATCACTCTAATACCAAAACCAGGCAAAGACACAATGAAAAAGAAAAATTATAGACCAATATCCCTGATGAAAATAGATTTAAAAATCCTCAACAAAATATCAGCAAATCAAATATAAAAATACATCAAAGATCATCCATCAGGACTAAGTGGGACTTATTCCAGTGATGCAAAATGGTAAAATATTCATAAATTAATAAACATATTCATACACCACATTAACAAAAGGAAAGATAAAAAAAACCATATGGTCATCTCAATAGACGCTGAAAAAGCATTTGACAAAATTTAACACCCATTCATGATAAAAACTCTCAACAAAATGGGTATAGAGGGAAAATACTTCAACATAAAAAAGACCATATTCAACAAACCCACAGCTAAAAGCTTTCTCTTTAAGATCAGGAACAGCACAAGGATGTCCACTCTTACCACTTTTATTCAAATTAGTACTGGAGGACCTCGCCATGGAAATCTTACAACACAGAGACATAAAGGGCATCCAGATTGATAAAGAAGAATTTAAACTGTTACTATTTGCAGATGATATGATTTTATACAGAGAAAATACTAATGACTCCATCAAAAAACTAGTAGAACTAATAACTGGATTCAGCAAAGTTGCAGCATACAAAATTAATATACAGAAATCTGCTGCATTCCTATATACTAACAATAAACTAAGAGAAAGGGAAATTAAGAAAACAGTGCCATTTACAATCGCATCAACAATAAAATACCTAGGAATAAATCTAACCAAGGAGGTCAAAGACCTGTATCTGAAAACTATAAGACACTAATAAGAGAAATTAAAGAAGACACCAATAAAGGGAAATCTATCCTGTGCTCATGGATAGGAAGAACTAATATTGTCAAAATGGTCATCTTGCCCAAAGCAATTTATGGATTCATTGCAATCCCTACCAAAATACCAGCATTATTTTTCAATTAACTAGAACAAATAGTTCTAAAATTCATATAGAATCATGAAAGATCTTGAATAGCCAAACCAATCCTCAGAAAGAAGAACAAAGCTGGGGGATTATGAGCCCTGACTTCAAGCTATACAACAATGCTACAGTAATCAAAACAATTTGGTACTGGCACAAGAACAGATCCATAGGTCAATGGAACAGAATAGAGAGCCTGAACATAAGCCCACACATATATAGTAAATTAATATATAATAAAGGAGCCATGAATATGCAATGGGGAAAAGACAGCCTCTTCAATAACTAGTGATGGGAAAACTGGACAGCTACACACAAGAGAATTAAATTGTATTACTGCTTAACTCCACACACAAAAGTGAACTTGAAATGGATCAAAGACCTGAATGTGAGCTGTAAAACCATAAAACTCTGAGAAGAAAACATAGGCAAAAATCTCTTGAACATAAGTATGAGAAATATTTTTCCTGGACACATCTTCTCAGGCAAGGGAAAGAAATAAAAAGTGAACAAGTGGGACTACATCAAATTAAAAAGCTCTGTACAGCAAAGGAGAACATGAGCAGAACAAAAAGGTAACCTACAGAGTAGGTGATTATAGTTGTAAATGACTTATCTGATATGGGGTTAACACTCAGAATATATAAAGAACTCATATGCTTCAACACCAAAAAAACAAATAACCTGATTAAAAAATGGGCAGAGGATCTGAATAGACATTACTCCAAAGAAGAAAGACAGACGGCCAAAAGGTGCAGTAAAAGATGCTCCACATTGCTAATCATCAGGGATATGCAAATCAAAACCACAGTGAGATAGCACCTCACACCAATTAGAATGGCCAGGATTCTAAGACAAAAAATAACAAGTGTTGTTGAGGATGTGGAGAAATAAGAACGAACCCTCCTACTCTGTTAGTGGGAATGTAAATTGGTACAACCACTGTGAAAAGCATTATGGAGGTTCCTCAAAAAACTAAAAATGGAAATACCATTTGACCCAGTAATTTCACTTCTAGGAATTTACCCAATGAAAATAAAATCCCTGATTCAAAAAGACATATGCACCCCTATGTTTATCACTGCATTATTTACAATAGTTAAGACATGGAAGCAACCTAAGTGTCCAGTAATAGATGAATGGATAAAGAAGATGTGGTACATATACAAAATCAAATATTATTCATCCGTAAAAAGAAAAGAAATCCTGTCATTTGCAACAACATGGATGGATCTAGAGGGTAATATGCTTAGTTAAATAAGCCAGGTGGAGAAAGACAAATACCATATGATTTCACTTGGAGTATAAAAATAAAACAAAACACAATGAACAACACAGCGTGTTGCAACTGAGAAGTGACTAGTGATTACCAAGGGGAAGGGGCTAGAAAGGTTGGAACGAGAGGGTGAGGGGGTAAAAATTCTCAGTCATAATATGAGTTTGTCATGGAGGTAGTAGTACAGTATGAAGAATATAGCCGATGATTCCATATATCTTTATATGTTAACAGCTAGTAACAGCACTGGAGGGGGTGAGGATTTAATAATATGGGAGACTCTTGAACCACTGTGTTGTATATTTGAAACAAATATAAGATTGTATATCAATGATACTTCAACAAAAAAGAGAAATACACAAGTTTATACAGGTCTATCACCTTCTGACTTAGTAAAGTTGAGCAAGCTATTTAACTTCTGTGCTTCTGTTTCCTCTTGTATGAACAGGAACTAGTAATTATAGCTACCTCATAGGATTGTTATGAAGATGAAATGAGAAAGCACTCAAAACAAAGCTTGCACAATGACATTTAAACAGCACGTTTTTCCAATCTAAAATACATAGTTTAATTTTGGGAATTGGGGTGCACTTATAATAAGTGGTACCTTACGTTCACTTGCCTAAGGTGTGATCTTTGTCATTATCTATAGGTCCTTGGACTTGGTTGTTTATTTTTGGTGGCTCAATTAAACATTTTCACATTCATTTATTGAAGAAATTAAAGTCCTGATTGTATCAGAAGACTTTCATTGGAAACCAGTGAAATCAATCAAGTGCCTATGCAAATCTTTCAATGAAAAGGAGACTTGGAGCAAACTTTTAAGAAGTACTGTACCTATGCTGCTGATGGTTTAAAAGACAAAATCAGGTGGGAACATGGATATCGGCCTCTCTGAGTTAAAAGGAACTGAAAGTTGGATTCTGAAAGTGGACATTTTAGAATATCTTTATTTCAGTTCACACTTCTTATACATGTACAACTAGGTCTAACTATCTCTGAAAGAGCTCTTTTAATAAGAGTAAAATAAAAATTCTGAATCCTATGAAACACTGTTTCTTAGTTTAATTGGTCTCACATTGTCTTTCCAAGTGATAGCACATCAAATAAGGTATGTCTTACCATCAGCCGTTTCAATGAAATATGGTAGGCATTCATTAAATAATGAAATGGTGTGATGAGAGCATAAAAGAGGAAATGGGTCTTCTTAAGGAGATCAAAGAAAACTTCCCTTCGGAATTAATTTTTGAGGTGAGATCTGAAGAAAGGGCAGCAGTTGAGCATCAGGAGGTGGGGGAGAGGAAATATGTTTGGGTGGAGGGAACAGTATGTGCAAAGATCCTATGGCAAGAGGGAACATGGCACTCAGAAAGGTGTAACTAAGAAAAGTGGTCACATCACAACCCCATTTCAACCTACTTTCAAGATTTAGTTTCCCATAAATTGAAAACAGACTCTTCCTTTACACATATTGAAAACACATCCAATATACAGAACTTGCACCCTGGTTTAGAAAGTAATAGCTTTCCTTTGTATCATATATCTATTTTTCTTTTTAACTGAAAAGGGAAATCTGCACTACTGACAAGATATTTTGCACTAGCTGTTTTATCATCTGCACAGGGGAATTTATTCAATATGATTTTATAATGACAGCTTTTATAAAACTGAATGTTATGTGATTATGACAAATAATACAATGAAACCAACTACAAAATATGAAAACTGATTGAACCATCGTACAACACAAGTTAAATCATAATGAAACAATTTGACTTTAATTTGAATGTAATAATCCATTACATCTTCACATTTTTCTCTTTTTTTTTAATACAGTGAGCTAATTACCTCCTCAAAACATTTATAAGGGTCAGAAAAGTATTCTGCTCTATGAACTCCAAAAAACATTTAAGATAGAGATATATATTTAGGATAAGTTCAACAAATTATGGGTGAGGAATTATTTTAATGTGCTTCACTGCAATGTTAAAGAGCACAGAGTTCATTCTCCCTATTTACAGATTTCCCACTCACCTTTAACAGTGTTTTATCCTAGGTTCTTTTTTCCTGCTTATTGTTTTATTTTTTGGTGATTTGAAAAGTAAATAGCCTTATATAATTCTTTAGTTTTATTCACAATTTTAAATCACAGGTCATTCTCCAGGTACATGATCATAAGCTGTAGCGGTGGTTGTCTCCTTTGTATAAGATAAGGACATTTTATTGTTTTTCATTGCTACCTTTCCAACTATTGAATTTTGGTTCAAATTAAGTGGTATTTTAACCCAGATTATATTTTCCACTAATCCATTTTTTTCTCCAGAATGACTATCTTTATCATAAAGTTCCATTAGAATTCCCATTACAATCTTGACCCTCTTGCCTTCTGACTTTTCTAATAAAAACAAACAAACATAAAGATGATAATCAATAATATATAAACAGGCTAGCAAATGTTCTTTAATTTTTCCATGTTCTCTGGTAAAAAAAAAGTTGACCATTAATTTCAAATCATTTTTTTCTCTACTTTTTGAATTATCAGTTCTTTTCATCCTCTCATCCCCAATTTGATGAACTTCTTGGTCCTGCTCTTAGAGGTTTTTGTGATTAATTTGTGGTATTTTTAATAAAAAAAAAATACAGGAAAGATACCAAAGGAGTGAATACACATTGGCAGTTTCAACAAAAATTTAAAACCACAGTGCACCTGTTTAAACATAATATATATTTTTACCATGGAAAAGATCAATTTCAGGAAAGTTGGTCAGGCAGTTTTTGTCCTAAACAATCTCAGTAAAATTAAGTCTGAAATGTGTAGATTCTGCCAAGCAAGTTTCACTAAAAAGAAATATTAAGTTGAGGCTATTCAATGAGTTTGTTTCCATGAGCCCTGGTCACTAGTGTTCTTACAACATGTCTTATATGGAACCCAGTTTCACAGTATACCAGTCATACATAAGAGAGAACAACCACTTTTTTTTTTACCTGCTTTTTGCCACCTTTAATAAAGTGGTTCTGCTTACTGCCCTTTATTATCAAGAGCCAAAAACCCCTGATTATTCTTGTAAAATTTATTTTAGAGAATGTATTTTCCTCTTCAAGAATAATTGTTAATGCTTGCTTTTTATTTCAGAATTGTATTTGCTTTGAAATTATTCTTTTATAACCCAAATTTTCTATTCTTTATTTTGGTTTTATCTCTGGTTCAGCTGCAATGTGCTTTTTATAAACTTTTTCACTGGGTGACATGGTGGCATACTCTCTGAGCTCTTCTATGTAAGGGTCTTTCAATTAATTTCTCATTTAATTAAAGATGTAGATGTGTGGAATTTGGGATCATGGCATTTTCTTCACCAGGAATTCCATAGACATTGCTAAATCTTCTGGAATTTTGGTTATAGGTAAGACATTTGAGGCAAATCTGATTTGTAATTTCCTATCAAGGCAAATTTCTATTTTATTCAGATACCTACAGGATGCTTTTCTTAATATGTTTAATTCAAAAATTGAGCCAAGGAAAATCCAACACTTCCCCAGGATTATAAAAAATTAGGTTAACTCAAGAGACATAGTATGCTGTCTATTTAAGTCATTAGCCTATTTATTGCCCTGATTTCACTTTCTTGCTTGCTAGTCTCTCTGCCTCACTAGGCTGTATCTCCTTAGTCACACTGACAGTGTCCTTTCTATGCATATCTTTAGCATGTTGTACAGAACTTGGCTCAACACAGTTCTCCATAAATATATGTTGAAGGAATGAGCTAAGCAAGTAAATTACATCTCCCTTCAAATTGCAAAATTCAACAAAATTTCTCTAACTGAAGTTTAGTGGAGGCCAACAAATAGATCTAAGTAAGAATGAGAAAATTCTACATATTTTTAAAGAAATTTTGAGAAAAAATTAAAATATTATAATAAAACACTATCCCACATAATATATTGAATATCAAGTAGTACGACTGAATTCCATTTGCCTTATCTTTGTTGCATTTATTGATTCTTTCATGGATGTCTACTTCATTATGTGGTTTGTGATTTTGGATGGTATGATTATTTTAGTGGGTATTGTCTTATCTGGGAGTAACCTAGTTCTTCGATGTAAGCATACATATGATTTTAAGTTTGCCCCTGAGAGGACAAAAATCATTCTCAAAACACTGAGAATAAAAATTCTGAGCTCCTCGCTGCATGTGGGGAGGCCTGGGTTCCAGCTTCTCCTGGGTCACACTCCCCCACCAGAGGTGTGGGGACATGGAAAGCAGCCACTCATATTCCAGGGAAATAAGCAGAGTATGCCTCATGATCCTGAGGCTCATGGCTTTCAAAGCATGAGGGTCTCAACCACATAATATTTAATAGTTTTCTTTTACGTAACATTCTCATGTATTTGGAGAAGTTCGCTCTGCCATATTGATGCAGCAAGCATTTATCTTTATATTTCCAGTGACTTCTCAAGTCTGTAGAACATAGTTGCTCCTCAATTATTTGTTAAATCAAAATAAATTTAAAAAGTCAATAAAGCAAACATGAATGCCCTAAGCGCTGATGTTCATTGGAAGGGTGAAGAAATAAGCACCCAAATGGCCTATCTTGTATGATCAGGGAAAAGGAAAAAACTGGAAGAAATAATGGAAAGTAAGAGAGTATTAAAAGCAGACAACAGAGAATTAGGAATAACTTCTGTGATTTGCAAAATGTGCCTGAGACCTGTATATAGAGAATTTTTTTTTAAATCATCATTATGACACAAGGACCCTGGTTTTGTTGAGGTGACACTTTACTTATTTTATTACATTAAGTTTCTGCAGCTCTTCACAAAATAAACACTACAAAAGTTATCTCAAAAATGAAAAAAAGATGCCACTGAAAATAAATAGTGAAAACAGCATCTAATGCAAATTTCTGGTAGCAAATTCCTTTCCATGATACCCTCAGCTTGACAAATATGGATCATATGGCAGATGTATAATTTTTTTGGCAATAATGCCAGTTTTCACCCAAACAGAAACTATGTGTTCATGGCTTTCCAGATGTACAACTCCCTCTGGTTAAATCTTACAAAAATGGCTTGCATTGTTCAAAAAAAACAATTTGAACAAGTTTCTTTGTGTCTTTATTGTTTCATTTGATAAAAGGCAGTTTATCTCTACAGCACATACATTGCTTTCTCAGAGTACCTTGTGGCAGCTTAGCTTTTTTTTTTTATCTGCATTTGCTAAATTTAGTATGAACGGTAGGATAATCCTTGCTAGGAAAGTGGATTATAAAGATAAAAGAAAGAAGCATTAAGTTCTTTCCCTAACCAGTTCCAAATGTGCCTTTATGCCTATAATATCCCATAAAAACCAGGGCAGTTGCACCAGCTGCTCTTGACTCTCGGAGGGCATGATATTTCCTCTCATTCTGGCACCAGACACCACCCCAAAGGAAAGAAACTCTCACAAGCCAGAAGTAGACAGGCGGAGCTTTTACCAGGGCTATAGATAAACACTAGGACCTGATAGCTCTCTGCTGACACTGAGTTCCTATAAAAATAAAAAAATAAACTATAAAAAGACACTAAATCCAGACATAAAAACAGTCTTTGGATCTTTTTTCATATATTCTTCTGATATTTTGTAAGTGTGATATCCAGAACTCTTGTCAATGATGCATTTAATGAGAGTGAGGCAAAGAAAAAGGATGGTTTTAATTCCCTGATTAACGCACGGTTTACTCACTTCCATTACTATGGGCACTTTTTTTGTGTGTACGGCATTTTTGTACAGCTCAAAACAATGTGTTGGCTTATGTTAAAGTCAGAAACATGATTCAAGTACCATAAAATATGAGGTGTACACTCCACTTTATTTTACAGTTTTATTTCCTTCTATCAAATGGACATTTTCTTACTCTTAAACACAAAACAAAAGTACATTCCTAAGAAAGACTGGGAAGTGCTGTCCTGAGCACCATGATCCCAACACCGTGGAGTTGATGATGGAGACCACAAATCACTACGTTACTGATATTGAAAAAAAAAAAGTAAAAACATCACAAAAACAGAAGTACATCATCTCAAGCTTAATGAGCTACTAGATGATGACTGCCGAAAGAGGCATTTGCATATTGAGGCAATACTTTATCCTTTCACATGGTCAGTTCACACAGTCATAGTTCAACTCTTTGCTGAATTCCCAGCACACTCCCTCCCCTGTCTCGCAGTGAAAGCCTGAGCCTAGCAGTGTGCTGGCAAAGGGCAGGAAAATCACAGCCCACTGAGTCCCATCTAAGACAATGAGACCAAACGTTGGGCACCTACTGACCTCTCTAAAGCAAACAGGTGCAGCTTCAAGAAAACTTCACGAACATCTAGATTTAAACCTTAGCCCTTACACTTATGAGATTTGATTCTGGTTATTTGATTTTTTGAATCCTTTGTTTTTTCATCTGCAGTATGAATGCAATCCCCCCTGCCATTTCTTCCTCAATGTTTTTTGGCACAATAGGGCAAGATAATGTGTATGAATACTTTTTTTTAAGATTGTTTACAAAAGTGAGATTTTCCTATTTTTGTAAGTTTTATTTGGTCTATACAGCGTATCTTAGAAATTCCTATGTGCTAGATACTGTTGTAAGTGATACAAGTATTTAACTCATTTAGTCCTCACAACCGCCACAGAATGCAGATGATCAGTAAACTGAGACACTGAGAAACTAAGTACCTGGTCCATGGTGCTAATCCTTATACTATACCAAAGTTTTATGGATACCACTGATTGAACTGCTTCCATACTTCTGCTATGAGAACAGTGAACCAGAGTCTAAGTCATAACATTTTGAGATACAAGTCCTCAAAATACAGTAGATACAAGCCAATCTCAAGATAAAGTTAGAATAGAGACACTGAAATGTCTGCATTGTCCACATGGAAACCATAGAATCTAGTAATGGAGGGACAAAGGCTAATGACAGTGACCTGCTCAATGGTCAAATGTTGAGCCTTCCTGTCATCATTACTTTGTTAGTATTATTACCATAGTCCATGCAAACAATAGTAGGAAAGAAGGGTAGCAAAAAAGAATCTGGGAAATCCTATCACACCACATCTTACTGGTGGGAGTAGGATGATAAGATGAAAATGTTACTAAATAAAATTGTCTGAGCAGGGAAGGGCTGGCAATGAGAAGAAACAAGTATTATTAAAGTGCTCGTACAATCTGGAAAGAGGATTCAAGGAATTCATTAGAGTCACGCTACTCAGTTAAGTGCTGATTAGAGCAGTGACTTCTTAGGAGCCAACTGTGAGCAGTAATGGCCCCAACAAGTTTTACGGGGAAGGCAGAAATGTGGATGCCTTCACTGGGTGTGTCATGGGGTATTTGTTCCTCCCTTCAGCTATTTTCTCTATTTTTCTTATTCCTTTCTTAAAGGCTCTATTGCTCCTTCCACTAAACAATTACCTAATGGCAAAACACTAGTTTGCAGCATTCGTGTCAGTTTCCAAAGACACAAAAGTTTTTTTTTTTTTTTGGGGCTATAGATACTGCATTTGTTATTTATTGCAGCTCGCTCCCATGATTTCTTTCTTTGTGGGCTGTTGTAACAAGAGTCTCAGTTCCTGGCTGACTATTGGCTAGACGCTGCCTGCTCTTTGTTGCCACACCGCCTCTTCATTTTGAAGCTCAAACATGACAGCTAGCTTTCTGAGAAACAGCTTGGACATGGGGGTCTCCTAGATTTGGTCCTCTACTTGTGAGATATAGAGGCAAAGTAGTCTATAGTATTGGTAAAACAAAGGTTAAGATAAAAACAGCAGGAGGCAATGGCTGAATGCAAGTCTAAGGGAAGGTCTTCGGAAACTAGAAGGTCCAGGAACTGAGAGACCACATGTTTGGTGAGTCCTTCCTGTGAATATCAAAATTATTATAATTGTTGGCAGGAGTTGGAGTGGGCAGAAAGATGGCAAGAATCATCATAGGGAAGAAGTCAAAAAATTTAATGCAACATGGGAAGCAAGGAGAATCGCTGATCTCACTGGAGCCCTAACAGTATACAGAGTGTGACAGACTGGGTGCCTCTGTTTGAGTGGACTGCAAAAGAAGTGGTGGCATGTAAGGAAGGTCCAGGTTATTCAGTCAAGGAGGTGGAAAGCTATATTCATTGGAGTTGTAGATATGGAGGAGGTTCTTCTTCATCAAGTAACAACTCCAGAATTGTGCAAATAAGTGGCCAACTTGGTAAAAAGTGTTACAGTAACTCTGCCTCCTTCCATGCTTTGATCCCCCTGCATCTCATATCTCCCAGTAAAGTTTCACACGTACCTTTTATCTCAGGCTTTATTTTCTGAGGAATGCAAGCTAAGACCAAGCTAAAGGAAAATGTACATTTTTACCTAAAAGGCGAATATATATGCATTATACTATTTGCACCTATCTATGTAGGTATGTATGTGTGTATATATATATAACATAGCAGTAAATGTTAACAAATTCTTTTCAAACTAAAAAGGTTTAAGATACAAACTGTCCTGTTTCTAGTAATTACCATGATCACCATCATCATTATCAGACTTTCCCCTCTGAGACTCAAAAGGAAGGTAACAGACCATATGATTTAATTCTTAGATGCTTCCAGGAAGTGGCCAAGACCAGACTGCAGATGGGAATGAGGGTGCTCATCTTCATACAACTGGCATTGTTTCTTTAAGGTGATGAAATGTTTGTCACCTTTAAATTTACATATTCTGTTCAGAAGTCCCCAAGGTTACTACAAGTCTTTTAAGATATCTCAAGATATTTTAAGATTCTCCATATAAAAAATTGGGAACTAGCTTTTTATTTTAACAATGAGAAAATTAAAGGATTATAATAATATGAGAAGATCATTTACAGTCAGAGAAAAATTATAGTTCAGAGTATGTATTAGTTTCCCAGGGCTGCTGTAAAATAAGATTCCCACAAACCAAGAGGCTTAAAACAACATAAATGTACTCTTTTACAGTTCTGGAAGCGCAAGTCTGAGATCAAGGCACTGCCAGGGCCATGCTTTCTCTAAAGGTTCTAGAGGAGAATTCTTTGCCTTTTCCTAGCTTCTGCTGTGCCTGGTGTGGGTAAAATTGTAATATTTCCAGAATATCTCACCTGGCTTTAGTGTATCTGCATATCAATGGGTGTTCCTAAGGGGTGGAGAGTTGTAGTCCTTCTCCATATCAATGGGTAATTTACCTGGACAACCAAGGCATCTGAACCTGAGAGGTTAGGGGGAGGTCTTGCTTGCTTCTGCAGGAGCAGTAAAGAGAAACAGTCCCAAACCACAGTTTATAAGCAATAAACAGGTTTTAAACTTTATTTCTCCTTTTGACTGATTTCAGTTTTAGAGGTATTTTGTCCTGGGATTTCCTTTCCCCAGAGTAACACTGGTAATCACTGGCCTTCCTCAGTTTGCAGCTCCAGTATCTACCCCTGCCTTCACATGATTCTCTACCCTGTGTGTATGTCTCTGTGTCTCCAAATCTCCCTCTCCTTCTAAAGATTCCAGTCACATGATTTACTGTCCAGCCTAATCAGTATGGCCTTATCATGATTGCATCTTCAAGACCCTATTTCCATATAAGACCTGGGGTTAGGACTTCTACATTACCTTTTTTTGGGAACATTAAGTCAACCCACTACAGAGTATTACCAAATAATTCTCGGAATTTCAACACTAATTTCCATAAACCAAAGCATCTATTAAAAGAAAAGGTGAGGTGACACACCTCGGATATTTTTTATTCAGGTGAGTTGCCAAATCTCATGACCTTGAAGCAGTCACTTAAAATAAGTTATTTCCTCAAACCCAGTTAAGCCAGTTCTTTCTCATGCAGTTGCCCAGTCTTTAACTGGGATATACTCCTTTTTCAGAAAGTGTTATACAATTAATGACTTAATGCATATGGATGAATTTAGATTAGACATATCCTTAGCCTTGGTGATGTTTCTCCTTTGCTTCGCTATTCACACTTCTGGGGTTGAAAACATTGTAGGAGGCTGAGCAATAGAGAAAAAGAGAGAGAAGAGGGGCAGTACATCAGAGTTGCTTTCCCACTTCAAATGATTCTGAGCTTTCCCACCAGTTCAAGGTCCTCTGAGGTGAAATGCTTAGCATCCAAACAACATGCAAATGCACACTGTGAAACAATACGCTGACACCTTACCAGAAACACCACTGGGAAGAAAGAAAAGGTAGTCTTTCCATGTTGGCAACTGACTTGGGTACAAAGGATGTGTGAAAGCAAAGATATTTCTTCCCCTTGGCCTCATCACTGTAAATATGTGCTGTCCTGTAGACTGGCTCTCAGGTCTAAAATATAAGACCCTTTTAGTAGAGCTGTTATACATACTGAAAGTACCAAAGGTGAGGTGCATTTAAAGTCTTTTTACATGGCCAATTTAAATACATATTAGTTTATTGTAAAAAAAAAAAAAAGGATACTACTACCTTTTATTATTTTTAAAGCCATTTAAGAGCAATAATTCCTGAGGAAATATAAATGTGGAATTAGCTCATTTATTCTTTAAAGAAATAATTTCAGTAAGACCAAATTTTGGATGTCTTCATTCTTAAACCCCTTTGACCTCTGATGACAACTTTTACCTGTTTTCTTTATTAATGGCTTATTTTTCTTTTAGGAATTTTGACTCAGCTTTTTCAATGTCATGAGGCTATCCTTCGAACTTGCTATGTGAATATGTGGTGCAGGCCCTATTACATTTTTCTTTACTGCATTTTCATCACCAAAGTCTTTCTCCAGATCCCAGTTAATTCACAAATGGATCAAATGCAGTCATTTTCTCACAGGTGTCCTTATTCTCACTTCTCCCATCATTTGTCCATTTTCTCAGCCAGCATTGTCACAAACTGTGTGATTAAGCCATGTTGAACTTTACGCCATTTCTCAACGGACTCTAATACACAAAACTCAGTTTCCCATTGGCTTTAAAACCTACCACTAATACTCGACACTCCCCCTACTGAAGTAATCATTTCTGGTGCCTGCTTGTTCCTCTGCAAGCACCATTATTTGTTCCTCAGAAGTCTTGGCTGGAACACTTTTTTCATATAATTTTTGAAGCTAACAGTGAAAGGCCTTTCAAGATCATTTCTCTGTATACAACTTTGCCTATACTATTTCAACTTTTGTTATCTGGAAAATGATTGACTGGAATAATTATTTCAATCCATGAGTTTATCATTTTGGCCATCTTTTAAACTTGGTTCAGCTCTATTTGCTAAGTGCTATTTTAATCTAAGGAAAACTCATGAAGGAATTCTATTTGATATAAAGAATATACTGCTTCAACTCATAATTTATAATCTGCCTCAAATCTTTCAAGTAAAAAAGAATATAAAAATAAATTTAATAAAAATACAGACTTTTCCAGAAGGAAATGTGTGGAGCACCTTTGCTTACCCTCTCACCTCTATTGCTGCTGGCATGTTACTAAGGGTAAACTATTCAATTAAAATTTCAAGTTAAAACAAGTCAGTGATTTTTGATAATAATAATAATTGATGAGTGATGAGCTATTTTATTTTTAGAGTCAAGAGGAAAATAATCACCTGATGAGGCAGAATCTTGACAAGAATATTGATGGTATACTGTAATGTGTGAAAGAAGAAAATCTACCCAATTAATTTTCTTTTTATTGCTAGGTGAAAAAGAGAAATGGGATCTCAGAGCAGAAGAAGGCAAGGGGAAAGGTCCTGATCTTTTGCTGATGAAATACATAAAAACACAATAAATAAATAAAAATACAATAAAGACTATCCTTTATTAGCATAATAGCTTAAATACAGACTTTAGGTACATATGCAAGATGTAGAGACCTTTTTACAGCCAAACTAAATGTGATATCTTTACTTTAAGATAACTTGAAACTAGAAAGTCAGTCCAAAATGATTTAGTGTTAATATGGGATTAAGATAATAAATATCCAATTCATGTCTGGGTATATGAATTAGGTCTGATTAAAGCTAATAATAAAGAAGTGAGAAAAAATTCAATTCTATATATTTAGTAAAAAGAAATATATCTTGCTATACAAGAATTATTTCCTTAGATTATAACATTGCTGAAATTCAATTGTTTAATTAAAATATTAACCTTTAAATAATAAAGGGTGGGTTATTTATCAATTTTCATCTCAGCAACATCTCATAATTTTGTTATTCAGATAGTGAATAGTCATAGCGAACATCCAAGATGATAAACTTAAACTTATACAATCAATCATATTGATTTAACAAAAGTTGGTTGCTTGCCTATATGTTGTCAGAATTGAATTTTTAAGAATGAAGAATAAATAAAATACTTATCAATTAATTCATAAGGCATTTTGCTAACCATTATTGGAATATCTGTCCATGTGAGAGCATAGAATTCTCTATATCCATGATGTTATGGAATGAATTATGTGCCCCCCAAATTCATATATTGAAACCCTAACCCCCAGTACCTTAGAATGAGACTATATTTGGAGATGGGCCTTTAAAGAGTGATTAAGTTAAAATGGAGCTGGTAGGGTGGTTCCTAATCCAAAAAGACTGCTGTCATTATAAGAAGAAATCTGGACACGCAATGGGACAGCAGGGAAGCATGTCCACAGATGAAAGACATGTGTGAGGACACAAAGGTGACCCTCTGCAAGCCAAGGAAACAGGCCTCAGAAGAAACAAAGCCTACTGACACCTAGACCTTGAACCTCTTATCTCCAAAAGGTGAGAATAAATTCCTGTTGTTTAAACCACCCTGTCTGTGTTATTTAATTATGCCTTAGAAGACTAATACTCTTGGTTAGAAGCCTGAAACAATTCATAGGAGTTGCTTCAGAAACCTTTCCATTTATAATATTGCATTGCCAGGGTTCAGCTTCAAGGAATGATTTTATCAAAAGATATCTACTCAGTACCTTTGGTTCAGTTCTTTTGGTGACTTTACTATAAGGATATGCTACTAAGGAAGGTCCTCCCTACTGGCTTACCTCTGCTCTGTCTTTCTGGACATCAGTTTTGTTTCCACCTGTTTGGTTCTCCAGGCATTACACTGGTGTGTCACTGGACAGTCAAGCTTCCACAGGTATTACTCAAGAATAATCTTGCTGAACTTCAAAAGATCCCAGCCTATATCCACCAGCTGCTCTGTGCTGCCCAGGGCAGGCCTGGGGTGAGGTGACCATGCCCTGGCATGGCCCAGGGTGTGAATGCCTGGGATCTGCACCTTAGGCAGATCCATAGGCTGGTTCATCTCCAGGATTCCTGCACTGTGTTCTCAGATATGACATAAACTTGACATCCATTCTCTTCATCTGAATCCCTGCCCTGCTGGTGCTGCAAATTTCTTGAGCATTCCTCAGTCCAGGCACTTGGCATTCCTCAGAGCATATACAGTTTGGTTTATGGGCACACAGGTGATATTTACAGGAGATTGAAAAATATATATACAAGCCTTGAAAAGAAGTGCTAAACGAATGCTATGAGTGAGTTCTTCAGGAGTTCAGGGGAGAGTTTGCTTTGCCTTCATGCTGTAAAAATAGCTTCATGACATGAGTTCTTTAAAGGAAAGAATTTTAACAATGCAAATAAGGTGGAATCTTCAAATCAAACAATATAAAGAGAGAGATAAGTACCATAGCATATAATTCAAAAACTTCAGAGAAAACATGGTTTGGAGGCCTGGCTCTGCCACCTACCAGCTGTGTAGCATGGAGCAAATTACAGTCTCTCTGAACCTCTATTTCCTCATGAGTTTATTTAGGTGATTAGAAATAACCTATGTAAAGTGGACTTACTTTGCACCAGGCAAATGGCCTGGACTCACTAAATGATTCTACACTTATTATCATTGTTTCTTGATTAATGCAAATCTAACCACCATCATCTCAGCAGGCCTCGTTTTAGCACTCACATGACAGACATCAGAAATCAAAATTGACCTTAGCAATGATTTAGTCCAGTCTCCTAATTTTTCAGAGAAAATTAATGCCCAGAGAAATTAAATGACTTGCCCCAGGTTACAGAACCAGTTGGTGGCAGTAACAGTGTCAGCCACAGAACATATGATTTCTTACTCAGGTTCAGAATACTTTCCATTTCAGAGAACTTCATTAATAGCAGTACACATATCTTAATAAACACAGTATTTTAAAAATGTATACTAATTGCATAGAGGCAGTCAATGAACTGAAATAAATGGAATAATTATTAAATCTAAGCATTGTGGTGTGTGCTGCACATTTACACTCAGGACAATCCAGTGGACAAAGTAATTGAAGGTTCTTGACTGTCTCTAACAAATCTAATCTGCCTCACAAGCCCTGACACTGCCAAGCAGGGATGGGGTTCATGGTGGGGATTTTAACAGGCTAATTAATAGCATCTCAGACTCCAGATTAAGTGTACCTTCAGAAATGTGCTTTGTTTTAGAGAGTGCCCCCTCACAAGTCTCAAAATAGCAAATGCAAATGTAGGGAGAGGATGAAAGGGGGCCTGTTGCCTTTGTAGAAATGGAGGAGAGACCTGGGCTCCTGGGGGGCCCAGTGGGCTCTCTGGGTGCCCCCACACCTCAGCTATAGAGTGGCTGGTCCATCTCCAGGATTCCTGCACTGTGTTCTCAGGTATGACATAAACTTGTAACTCGTGCTCTTGGACATCCAGGGTTTAGTTGTCCTCCCTTCTTATTTTTAAAAACATCTCTGTCAGGTGCCCAGTTAAGCTATTTGTGCTGTGGCTTCCGCACCAAGGCCATCTAGTCTCCAGCCAGGGTAGCCCCGGGCAGATTTCCTACCTTCAGGCTCAGCTACCTTCCATCTCCTTCATGGCACAGGCAGGTACTTCCTCCCGCCCATGCCCCAGGAAACAAGGGCCTCTCTGAGCATTGTCTCATATACTCTCTCTGCTTAATGCTGTCACATCATTTTTTCTGTGTCATGTCACTACAAATGCCGCACTGGGAGGTTGTCTTTTCAGAGCTCAAGATGGAAGTGGGCAAAAACTCTTATGGTTTGGCTTTCCCCTCAATTAACTTCACATCTCTGGCTGGTATTTCAGAATAGCTGGTGAACACTATAACCCTATGTCACACTCTGCTTTTCTCTCCACCTTGGTGTCTGTCTTTCTTCCCAGACGTCACTGGATCATCAGAAACTCTCATGACCCCTCCTTTTCAGTCTACCCCAAACTCCTCTTCTGACATAATTTCTTGTGCCTTCTCTGAATTTTGGATTTGAGTCTATGATTTGAATCAGACAGGCTAGGTTCTTGATATTGGAGTCTCAGGCATCTAGGAACTAGCATTCAACCATGACAAATAATATTCATCCCTGTGTCAAAAAAATGCATAAAACTCTTCAAAGGTTTTCCTTTTCATTTGGAATTAAAATACAAACTTCCTATCTCAAATTGTAAGGCTTTTTTGTCCTCCCCTTCACCTTCTGACCTCGTCTCAACCTTCTTCCCTTTGGTCACTGAACCCCAAACACACATATGATATTAATGAAGCTGGTTCTCCATTCATAGTCTATGTTCTCCATTGTCTTTTCTGGATCTTTGCAGACCCAGCTTCTTTTTATACTGTAAGCTTAAAAATCACCTCTCCAAAGAGGAATTCCCTGAGCTTTTTACTGAACAATTTTGAAAATAACCATCCATCCCCTTAAGCCATTTGTTTTGATCACAGCACCTTGATTATATCCTCCTTAGTACTTAAGACAATTTGAAACTATTTTGCTCATTAGCATGTTTCTTCATTTTCTGTTTCTCAATAGAACAGAAAGTACATGATACCAGTGCTTATGTTGTTGACCATTTTATACCTAGAACTAAATAGTGCTTGGAGCATAACACGTGCTCAGTAAATAAGGTATTAATGAATGAATTAATGTATGTTGATGTGCTAACAGTTATCATAAAGTTGACATTTTCTTATGAACTTAGATAATTTATACCTTTAAGATACTATAAATTCCAAAGTTAGTATAGAATTATGACATATAAGAAATGTCAAAATCCTGTGATGTTTGTACCTAAGAATATCATCTTCCAAAAAAAAACTAAATGACATGTATTAGAAAGAAAAAATATCTGTAGAACTTGACTGTATTTCAAACTAATGTCGTATTTTCTACTACATCCATTTTATTCCTATTTAGTTTACAATATTACCATTCTTGCTCGTACTTTCCTTTGTATAAAACATATTATCTGTGTTACACAAACCTTCTGAATAAATGATAGTCAATCAAATGTCTGTTTCTCATCATAAACACACACAAATGCACATGTATTTGTAGAATCTTACTAAAAACTAAATTTACAGTAAAAATGGCATAAGGATTGTTTATTCTGTCTGGGGATCTAAGGGCTGTAATAGAGGGTAATTGCCACCCAAAGTTGTTGGTACTTTGTAATGAATCAGCATCAAAGCCATTCTTTCAGGTAAAGCTGATAGAAAAAGGACTGAGCAATGGCTGTTTCTTCACTTTCTCCTTTTTTCTTATCTTCTCCTAGGACAAAAATAGAAAACATGTTATTAAAATACCAATTGTATTACTCAACTGGAATATACATAAAGATAAACTCACAAGTAGCAAGATTTAACAGAATTTTGTTACTAGGTTTGCATTTTAATTTTCATTTAATTGTCACTTATTCAGAATTAAACCTCTGTTTTCTCCTACAGCTCAATTACCTACTTAGAAAGTCATTTTATTGTATGGCAGAAACAACTGATTTCTGTATTTTTTTTGTTTTAATTAACCATTGTTTCATGTGGATTCTGGATTTATAGTTTTAGTCTTGACACAATAAATTTTACCTGTGTTGGGTTACTTTGGAGGTTAATGATTTTAATCCCTCTGTTATAATTTAGCTTCCTTGGTGTTTAAATTTCTATGGTGTATTCTACTGATGTTTTTCTATGCCTATATCCTCTCCTCCCCTCTTAAAAAGTTCCCAATTTTATCTTTGTCCTCACATGATTCAAAAGAACTGAAATTTAAACAAGAAAAAAAATAACTCTATCAAGACAGAGACTCCCTATTCTGTAACAATATGTATTCATTAAGGAAAATGCATCACACCTCTGCTCTTTATTTCTAGGTATCTTCTAGCTCCTAATTTATTTGCCACAATCTTGTTTGTAAACAATACACAGATTTAATTTTTGATTATAAACATCACTCATGATATAAATTTTATTTCTTTTCAAATCATAGATTAAAAAAGCTTCACTTTTTCAAAACGTATAAACATATTTATTTTACGAATAATGCATCAAGTATCAATTTCTTCATATTATTTACATTATATGCTTTTTATCTTTAACTACAGAGTGGAGGACAAAAGCAAAACCTAACGCCTAAGTGTGGTTCAGGTGAATCACATTAAATTGCAATTTTGGAGATTTATTTAAAACCAGATTTTGTTACTTTTTGGACTTAGTTTCTCCATGTAACAAATGTGACAGGGTAGGAAGATGCTGTGCTTGCTTTATTAAAGATGTGCTTTATTAAAATATCACTTTAAGTGCTGTTAGCCAAATCAGCAGGATTTTAAATAAGAACTTTATTTTCTTTCATCTAAAATTCTAAGCGAGTGTATTGGCTCTAATCCTCAAAGTTATCAGAGGTCTAGGCTCCAATTTTGTTGCTCTGCTTCCATCCTGATCAGGCAGCTTCTGTCTCATGGCCCAAGGAGGCGGTTTCCGATCCTGCTGTCGAGCCACATTCTAGCCAGCCAGATCAATAAAATAGGAAATGGAATGCTGACGCCTTCACTTTAAAATCACTACCCAGATGTGCCCACGTATTGTGATCTGTTCCATTACCCAGATCTTCATCATGTAGGATATGATGTATTTCTATGTTTGGCAAAAAAATTCTATTGCATAAAAAAAAGTGAGAATGGATATGAGGGACAACTGAGATTTCTGTCACAAATTGACATTATCAGAGTTTTAAGATTTTTTTTGTTTAATAAGGGATACCAAGGGTACCCAGAAATGGATGCTTTTAATATTCATGAAATCTATGATTTTATAAGAAAAATGGTGTGTCTAAGAGATTCTTAGATTAAATAGTAATGTAGTCTCTTTCACTCTGGCAATCTATCTTTTATGTCAATTATAATTTGACTCCTTTTATCTTTTGTCTATGCCACCACTGCATTAGTAGTGTCATAGACCTGATATTTATTGTTTTGAAAACACATTAATCTCACGAAGAGTGAAGTACTGTGCCATTAGTAGAAAGAATATAGCTGTGACAGTAACATGGTGGCACTCTCTCTTACTCCTCCTCTTAGTTAAATCATTTAATTTTGTTTTAACTTTTTCACCTGTTGAATGCTGAAAATAAATGCCTGAGCATGTATACATTCTGTATATAATGTATATAGTAGAAAACTACTACATAGGAAAAATAAAGATAATTACAAGCATTAATTAGTTTGATGGGTTATTCTTAAAGTAGAAATTTATAGCCACCAATTACATCTTGCCTACTTATGGACTGGGCACTCTCAGATCCTTTAAATATATTTCATTTAATTTAGTCTTCACAATAAGCATATAGTACATTTCATAGTTTCTCTATTTTAGAGTTGTGAGGCTCAAGAGAGAAAGGTGAGATGATCTACCCACAACACTGCTTCTACGATGCTCAGGCTTTGCTATTTCAAGCTTTTGGAGTTTTTGTCTTTTACACTTCCGAGTATCTATCTGAACTGTTTTGCCTCAGTAACTATGAAATGATGTCAGATACTCCTGAGAGGAAATAACTAAATAGGGACCTTTTCTAAGATTGATGATATTAAAATCGAATACTTTGGTACTTTCTCCTGAAGGTCACCCTTGTCACACTGCTTTTGTCTTCACTTAATGCCTGACAAGTGATACAGCTCAGAGTCCTCTGGGCTATCTTTAACTGGAACTGTCTTCCATCTTAGTCCACCCTGCTGCGAAGTCAGCACTGACACCCAAAGGCAGCTCGGTGTGATTTCGGTCTCGGGTTGATGTTGGGGCCTATGAAGACATGGAGGTTGAATCCTCGCTTCTGTGGAGTGTCACGTTGTAAGGTGGGCAAATGTGTGCTGACATGGAAACCCAGAGATGGCTCATCATGGCTGATGACAGTGTACCCAGCTGGTGAGTAAGTATAAGGCTTTGGACTTCAGTACTGTACTCTTTGTGAGATTTTTCGGAACAATAAATGTCAGATCTATGACACCTCTAAAGTTATGCTTCAATGTGCTTCAGTGACCACAGATACATGACTGTAGCTGTGTCATGCCTTGCTAAACATGTTTGGCTTTTCACAATCAAGATATTCTGAAAGGAGTCCTCACACTGGGTGCTGAGAAAGGACACATATTAATTTTGTAAAATCTAGCTAAGATTTATGTCCAGTTCTTCAGAAGATGGCATCAACAATTTTGTTATCCTGTCTTGACTCTCATAAGTGCTCAACAGTTGGGCAGGGGGCAGTGTTTTCTCTATTATCAGACTGTGCACTATGCTTGATCTTTGTTTCTGACAAGAAAGCTAGAGAATGGCTCTCTGGTCCTTTTGGAGATTCTCTGAGGTAATGTACTTTAAAGAGTTCCTCTCTAAATTAATCACAGTAGACTATATTATTCGCAAATAAGAACCCTGAAGATATAGTCATGAAACCTACTTAAAGAGCTTAGAGACACAGTAAGATTCATTCATTCATTGGATCATTTGTTTACTATTTCTATTTATTCATTTTCTCTGTCTTTCTTGAATAAATAACTCATTTAAAATATTTCTTGAATAACAAATGCATGCATGCCATTTTGTTCGGTTTTGAGGAAGGTGAAAAAATAAATATATTAGACAGGGACTCTGTTCTCAAGGAATTTGTGTTAAGTTGATTCAGCCATACTAGAAAACAGAGAGTAGCCAGTGCCATGAGAAAGATACAGAGGTACTTCACTCTGAAGGTTCAGAGGAGAAAGAGCAATTGCTACAGCAAGAGTCAACTCTTTCAGAGAATAAATGGCACAGGAGATGAGACTAAAAGATTAGAAGGATTTGGAGAGAAAGATAGAGGGATGGGTGTGTCTTGGGTAAAGAAGGCATGGAGGGGGAGAAAATATGTGGCATATTTGAGTAACAAGCATACTTAGTTTTTAATGTAAAATGAATGAACTCAGAAAGGGACAAAATGGGAAAAGCCAGATCACAAGAGCTTTCAGTTTATGTACAGGCATTTTGACTTTAATTTGTAGACCAGGGACAGACCTTGAAGGATTTTTAGAAGTAAATACTTCCAGAATGGTACCCTTTTATATATTTATCAGCTTTACTGAGAGATAATTCACATTTCATTACCATTCACCAAATTAAAGTGTAAAATGCAATGATTTTTTTTGTATCTACAATGTTTTATAATTTTCATACCATACATTTTGCACCATTATTAAATTTTTCTTAGGTGTTTTATTCTTTTTTTGATGGTGTTATTAATGGATTGTTTTCTTAATTTCACTTTTGGATTGTTTATTGCAAGTGCATAGAAGTGTAATGGCCTAAAAATGGATTAAAGACTTGTATATGACCTGAAACCATAAACCTCCTAGGAGAAACATAGGTAGTAGGCTCCTTGACATCAGTCTTAGTGATGATATTTTAGATTTGACACCAAAGCAAAAACAACAAAAGCAAAAATCAACAAGTGGGACTACATCAAACTAGAATGCTTCCACAGAGCAAAGGAAACCATCAACAAAATGAAAAGGCAACTTACTGAATGGGAGAAAATATTTGCAAATTGTATACCTGATAAGGGGTTAATATCCATGTATATAAAGAACTCATGCAATTCAATTGCAAAAACAAATATTGTGGCAGTATTTACAATAGCCACAATATGGAAGGAACCTAAGTGTCCATAGATGGATAAGTGGATAAAGAAAATGTGGTATATATACACAAAGGAATATTAGTCAACCATGAAAAGAATGAAATCTCAGAAAATAAATCTTAGAAGGCCTCATCACAAGAAAAAATATTTTTTGGTGGCAGATGTTTGGTGCATGTGACAGATGTTAACTAGACTTATTATGGTGATCATTTCATAATATACATAAATGTCGTATTATTGTTACACACCTGAAACTAATATATTACATGTCAATTATACCTCAATAAAAAAAGAAAAGAAAGGAAACCTTGCCATTTCAAACAACATGGATGGAACTTGAAGGTATTATACTAAGTGAAATAAGTCAGACAAAGACAAATACCATATGATCTCATTTATATGTGGAACCTAAAAAAAAAAAAAGACAAAAAAACCAAGTTCATACAGAGAATAGACTGGTGATTGCCAGAGATAGGGGGTGGGAAGAGTTGGTGTAAGAGATCAAAAGGTAGAAACTTCCAGCTATAAAATAAATGTCATGGGAATGTGCAGTACACCATGGTAACTATAGCTGGTAATACTGTACAACATATTTCAAAGTTGCTGAGAGAGTAGATCTTAAAAGTTCTCATCATAAAGGTAAAAAAAAAAGAAATAAAACAGATTTTGGTGTATTAATTTTGTATCTTGAAAGTCTGCTAAACTCATTTATTAGTTAATAAATCATTTTTATTGTTTTACTCAGTATTTTTTACAGACAAAATCATGTCCTCTGCAAATTACAGTATTTTTATTTCTTCTTTTTCAATATGGATGCCTTTATTTCACTTTCTTGCCTAACTGCTCTGGTTAAACTTCCAGTAAAAGACTGCAGAAATAGCAACAGAAAACTTCCTGGTCATGTTTCTCACCACCAAGCTTGGTGTTAGTTGGTTTTCCATAGATGCCATTTATTAGGTTAAAGATCTTCTCACCGATTCCTAGTTTGTTGAATACATTAATTATGAAGGCAAGTCATGAAGGTCATTCTGATGTCTATATAGAAGAGATTAGAAATTGAAGATATTGAACATGTCATGCAAAAGTCAAGGCAAAAATGTGATGACAATCTAAATTCAAGCACAAAATAGAGCATAGCTATAGATGAGAGAGATATTAAGGAGATCCTAATGTAAGCACTGGTGACTGAATAAAAATGAAATGTACAGAGTAGAATGTAGAGGGCGGTGCCTGCCTGAGTACCTGAGGATGTTAAACATAATAGAACATGGCTAAAAAGAGAGTGGGTTAAAATCTCTGCTTGGTTCTCATAATTATGTGACCTTGTCCAAGCAACTCAGCTTCTTTTCGGCCACATTTCTTTAGCTATAAAAGGTAGATAATAACTGTAACTGTCACACAGCTTTTCTGTGAATAGTAAATGCATTATTACATGTATTGCCCTTTAAACAATGCCTAGCTCTGAGTTTTACCTGCAATTGTCTTTATTTCAAGAGAACCTACTTTTTCCTTAGTTTATGAACAAATACAAATGTATAATATAGTCATCAAATTGGTATTTTCCAGCCAGTGATGGATATATAAATAATTTTCTAACCACGATGAAATGGGAAATGGATTGACTACATTGGTACAAAATATTATTTATCATAGGTGAGGCAGGGAACACCCCTTTTGAAATGATATATTGTTTTCAGAGAAACAGCATATTTCCTTATTTAGAACTGTAACTGTTAATGAGCACACAGTACAAAATAAAGACTCAGAAGTTTTTACAAATAGGTATCCAGCTAATATACATAAAATTTGACTTCATAGAGCAAAAACACATACTAAATAAATCCAATCAAACACAAGCATAACTAAATTGTCTCACACTTGCCTAAGACATGCACACACCTGCTGAATGAGAGGAAAAAAATGTCTCCAGGCAACTACTGCAATTAATCAGCTTCAACAGTGTCTTATTTTTGAACTTTTCTTTTATCCAAATACAAGGTAGGATCTAATTAGAAATTAGAATGTGGCGATACCATAAACTATTTTAATTGAAATGCTACATTTAGCCCTAATCACACTCACTGTGTTCACATACCTGTTTAATAATATAGAGTAACCCTTTAATAAATATATTTAAATATTATTCTGAAATAAGTTTGTGTAATGACTAAATAAAGCTTATAATGCCCAGAAAAAAAGAAGGCATATTATAAAAAATAAAGTTCAGTTCATTTATCTATGCTTTTTACTGATGAGCGTAAATTGTTATTTTCATCTCAAACAAATAGGGATTATAACCTTAACATGTTTTCATCAATAGGTCAAACTTCCATCCTTCTTTAAGATTCAAATTTTGACAATTTTAATCCAGTGTGGAAAGCTTAAACAAAAATGCATGGTAAATGAGTTAACTTATATCCTGCACTTTTGTCTAATGCTATTGCACCTGAACAGAATACATGATCCACATATGATACAGTTTTGGTGTTTCAAATTTCCAATTATACTTAATAAAATTTTATAACAGAAATACTGAGATTGAAGAGTAACTAAGTAGACACTGCTATTGGAAATAAAGGGAATAAAATTGGTTCAACTTTCTACAAGCAGTTTAGAAACAGATTTTAAGAACTGTTAAAAGTATACATTATTGGACCCAAGACCTCTATATTTAGGAATCTGTATTATAAAAATTATCAGAGACATTGATGATAATAGAAGCTCAAAACCACTTAGAAATTATAAGGCCAGAGAAAAAGATGGTGGAATAGGAAAGCAAGACAGAAACCTCCTCCCACAAACACATAAAGAAAAAAACTACAGCAAGTACAACTAAACCTGAAAATGGCCTGAAGACTGCTAAACAGACCACCTATACCTGGGGAAGAAGAGAACACCACACAGAACAGTGTAAAGTGGCAGAGCTGTGACCTATCCTACAAGGCAGGAGAAAGAGGAATAGAGTGGGAGGCAGTAGAGTCCAGGAATTCTACACACCTGGCCCTGGAGATCTGCTCCAAGTGCATGAATCCACATTACATTGGGTCCTGCTGATTAGTGGGGCTGGACACCAGGGACAGGTGGAACACTCTGGGAGGCTGAGACTCCAGCCACTTGTGGAGGACAGGCACACTCCACCAGTTCTGAGACCCAAAGCAGAGGTAACAATTTGAAAGATTTGCCAGCAGTAGGAAGTGTGCCAGAGGGGCAAGGGTTGGATGGAGCTCTCTCCTCAGGAGAAAGGGCAGATGGACATACGTCCCTAATCCTCCCTTGGCCCAAAAGGTTAGGAACTCTCAGGAGCCCCAGACACTCCATCTCCCTCTCTGGCAACTCATCTCTTAGGTGCCTCTCTGAGTGCACTGCCAGGAGACAACTCATTCAGTCCAGAAGCAGAATCACACTTTGCTGCCTGGCAGGAAGAGGGAGACTCCCCCCCTTTCTCTGCCCTCTTTCAGCCAAACTGGGGAGGTACCCACAGGAGCCAGCTCTGAGAGCACCTTCCTCTCCCAGGTGTCCAAGCCCTCTGTTGCACATTATAATTTCCCTCACAGAAGCACATGGCCCTGATCATTCCATTAAACCTGCAGGCGTGCCATCACTGTAGGGCAGACAGATGGTAGCCCCATCAACCGTGATCACAGTAGAGTCCTCTACTCTGATCAGAAAGGTGACTGAGGCAATCAAGCATTGTTGCAGACTCAAGATTGCTATTAGTAGAGAGAAAGGCAGAGCTGCCTATTGTCCACCAACAACAACTGGGGCTTCTGCATAGTAGAACCAGGTACTGGACAGTAAAGAGCCTTGAGATTCTACACATCACAGGGTGCCCCCTTGATAAAACTATTACTCTCTTGGCCAGGAAGCATAATAGATGTATTTAATAAAAGGAAGAAATGCAGAAACCCTGACAAAATGAGGAGGCAGAGGAACATGCTCCAAACAAAACTACAGGATGGAACACAAGAAAAAGGGCTAAAGGAAATGGAGATCACCAATCTTCTTGATGAAGATTGCAAGTAAAAGTCATAAATATGCTCACTGATTCTCAGAAAAGTATTGAAACTCTCAGGGAGGACTTCAACAAAGAGATAGAAGAGCTGATAAAGAGCCACTCAGAGCTGAAGAAAACAGTAACTGAAATGAAACATACAATAGAAGGAATAAAAGGCAGAGTGCTACAAGTAGAGGAAACAATCAATAAAATGGAAATTAGATAACAAGAATATCATGAAGCAAAGAAAGAGAGAAAAAAGGATCTCTAGGAATGAAAAACAGTCAAGAGAGCCGTGTGACCAACCCAAATGAAACAATATTCACATAATAGGGGTATCAGAAAGAAAAGAGAGAGACAAAAGGATGGAAAGTTTGACTTTCCCAAACTGGGGAAGGAAATAGACACTCAGCTCATGGAAGCACAGAGAGCCCCTAAGAAAAGGCACCCTAGCAAGACAACACCAAGACATATAATAATTAAAATGGCAAAGATCAAAAATAAGGAGAGAGTATTGAAAGCAGCCAGAGAGAGAGAAAAAAAGAGTACTTATAAAGGAAACCTGTTCAGGCTATAAGCAGACTTCTCAGCAGAAACTTTATAGGCCAGAAGGGGGTGGAATGAAATATTTAATGTATTGAAACAAAAGGACCCTCAACCCAGGAAAATTATCATTCAAATGAAAGGAGGGATCAAACAACTTCCAGATGAAAGAAGGCTCAAAGAATTTATAACAACTGAACCAGTATTACTAGATATTTTAGATGGACTACTGTAGATGGAAATGTGACTAAGGCTAAATTGCTTTCACCAGTGAACATAAACCCACAAGAAAGGTAGTAGACCAACTAATTACCAAGCAAGTACAAATTTAAAACAAAAGAAGAAGAATCAACTCTATACAAAATTAGTCAAGGGATGCACAAAAAGTGCAGATTATTACATTTAATGCATAAAGTGTGGAGGAAGAAGAGAAAATGTACCCTGAGGTTGTGTTTGAAATAGAGCAATCAGCAGCTTAATATAGACTGTTATATAGTCAGGAAGCTATCCATGAACCTTTGGTTACCACAAAACTAAAGCCAATAATAGATATACAAAAAAATTAAAAATGAGAAATACAATCACAACACTGAAAAAAAGATCCATTAGCAAGAGAAGAGTATAAGAGAAGAAGAAAGGAACAGAGAGGAGCTATAAAAACAACCAGAAAACAATTAATAAATGGCAGTAAGCATATACCTATCAATAATTATCTTAAATGTAAATGGACTGAATGCACCAATCAAAAGACAGGGAGTGGAAGAATGGATAAGGAAACAAAACTTATCTCTCTGCTGCCTACAAGAGAATCATTTCAGACCCAAGACATTTTCAGACCAAGAATAAAAGCAAAGGGATGGAAAAAGATATTTCATGCAAAAAATAGGGAGAAAAAAGCAGGGGTAACAGTACTTATATAAGAAAAAACAGATTTCAATTAAAAAAAGTAACAAGAGGCAAAGAAGGACATTACATAATTATAAAGGGGTCATTCCAACAAGAGGATATAACCATTTTAGATAACTAGGCACTCAACACAGGAGCATCTAAATATGTAAAATAAATACTAACAGAATTAAAGGGGGAAATAGATTCTAAGACATTCATTTTAGGAGACTTAACACACCATTCACATCTATAGACAGATCAACCAAACAGAAAATAAATAAGGAAACAGAGACATTGAACAATACATTAGATCATATGGAATTAACAGATATCTACAGAACAGTCAACCTAAAAGCAGCAGGATACAAATTTTTCTCAAGTGTACATGGAACGTTCTCCAGAATAGATCACATACTAGGCCACAAAAAGAGCCTCAATAAATTCAAAAAGATTGAAATTGTATCAAGCAGCTTCTCAAACCACAGTGGTCTGAAACTAGAAATAAATTATAAACAGAAAACAAAAAAGCCCACAAACACATGGAAGCTGAACAACATGCTTCTAATTAACCAATGAATCAATGAGTAAATTAAAACAGAAATCAATCAATACATGGAGACAAATGAAAACAAAACCCAGTTGCCCAAAACCTGTTGGACCCTGCAATGGCAGTTCTAACCGAGAAGTACAGAGCTATAGAGGCTCACCTTAAGAAACAAGAATAATCCCAAAGAAACAGTCTCAACTCACAATTAAAGAACCTAGAAAAAGAAGAATAAATGAAACCCAAAGTTAATAGAATAAGGGTATAAGTCTGGGGAGAGGAAATGCTGGGGCAAAATACCTCTAAAAACTGAAATTGGTCAAAGGGAGAAATCAAGTTTAAAATCTGATTATTGCTTACAAAAGGCAGTCTTGGCCCTTCTCTCTTTCCTGCTCCAGCAGAAGCAAAACCAGCCCTCCCCCTCACCTCTCAGGTACAGATAAGCCCTCCTTGCCCAGGTAATTACCCACTGATATGGAGATGAACTTTTCTCCACCCCTAAGGAATGATGCAAATGCACTAAAGCCATACTTATTTCCACCTCTGAATGCCTATTGATATGTAGATGTACTAAAGCCAGGCGAGATATTCTGAAAATATTACAATTTTATCCACAGAGGGACATACTAAAGACCAATGCAGATATAAATAAAATAGAGAAAAATAAAACAATAGAAAAAAATCAATAAAACCAAAAGCTGGTTCTTTGAAAAAATAAACAAAATAGATAAACCGCTGGCCATATTTATCAAGAAAAAAGAGGATGTACACATATAAACAGAATCAGAAACAAAGAATAATCACAATGGATACTACAGAATTACAAAGAATCATTAGAGAATACCATGAAAAATTATCTGCCAATAAATTGGGTAACCTAGAAAAATGCCTGACATCATAAAAAAATACAACCTTCCAAGACTCACCCAGGAAGAAACAGAAAATCTGAATAGACCAATTAGCAATGAAATTGAACTGGCAATCAAAAAACTCCCAACAAAAAAAGTCCAGCACAAGATGGCTCCACAGCTGAATTCTACCAAACAATTCAAGAAGAGCTAATACACATCCTTCTTAAAGTATTCAAAAAAGTAGAAGAGGAGGGAATATTTCCATTCATTCTATGAGGCCAGCATCACTATAATACCAAAACCAGACAAAGATACTTTGAAAAAAGAAAATTTTACACCAATATCCCTGATGAGTATAAATACAAAAATCCTCAACAAAATATTAGTAGACTGAATTTAAAAATACATCAAAATTATCATCCATCACAATCAAGTGGGATTTATTCCAAGGATGCAAGAATGGTACAATATTCATAAATCAATGTCATATGCCACATTGACAAAAAGAAGGATAAAAACCTCATGATCATCTCAAAAGGTGCTGAAAAAGCATTTGACAAAATTCAATACCCATTCATGATAAAATCTTAACAATACAGGTATGGAAGGCATATACTTCAACATAATAAAGATCATATATGACAAACCCACAGCTACCATCTTACTTAATAAGGAAAAGCTGAAAGCTTTTCCTCTAAGATCAGAAACAAGACAAGGATGTCCACTCTCACCACTTTTATTCAAATTAGTACTGGAGGTCCTAGCCATGGCCATCAGATAAAATAAAGAAATAAAAGGCATCCAAATTGTTAAGAAAAAATTTAAACTGTTACTATTTGTAGATGTCATGATATTACACATAGAAAACTACAAAGACATAGAAAAATACCAAAAAGCTTTTAGAACTAATAACTGGATTTCATCAAAGTTGCAGGATACAAAATTAATTCACAGAAATCTATTGCATTCCTAGAGTAACAAAGTAAAAGAAAGAAAAAACAGGAGAACAACTCCATTTACAATTACATCAAAAAGAATAAAATACCTAGGAATAAACCTAACCAAGGAAGTCAAAGACCTGTATTCTGAAAACTATAAGACACTCAAGAGAGAAATTAAAGAAGACACCTATAAATAGAACTCTATCTCATGCTTTTGGATAGAAAGAATCAATATTGTCACAATGTCCATCCTGCCCAAAGCAATTTACAGATTCAATGAAATCCCTATCAAAATGCCAACATTTTTCAATGAATTAGAACAAATAGTTCTAAAATTCATATGGAAACATGAAAGATCCCGAATAGCCAAAGCAATCCTCAGAAAGAAGAACAAAGCTGTGGGGTTGCACTCCCTGACCTAGAACTACATGACTACATGACAAAGCTACAGTAATCAAAACAGTATGGTACTGGCACAAGAACAGACCCATAGATCAATGGAACAGAATAGAGAGAACAGATATAAATCCAAGCATATATGGTCAAGTAATACATGATAAAGGAGCCATGAATATACAATGGGGAAAAGACAGCCTATACAACAACTGGTGTTGGGAAACTGGACAGATACATGTTAAGAGAATGAAACAGGATTACTGTCTAACTCCATACACAAAACAAACTCAAAATGGATCAAAGACCTGAAAGTAAGTCATGAAATTATAAAACTTTTGGAAGAAAACATAGGCAAAAACCTCTTGAATATAAGTATGGGCAATTTTTTCCTAGACATATCTCCTCAGGCAAGGGAAACAAAATAAAAATTGAATAAATGGGACCACATCAAACTAAAAAGCTTCTGCACTGCAAAGGACAACATCAGCAGGTCAAAAAGGCATCCTTCAGTATGGGAGAATATATTCATAACTGACTTATCCAATAAGAAGCTAATATCCAAAATACATAAAGAACTCATGTGCCTCAACACCGAAAAAACAAATGACTGGATTAAAATATAGGTGGCAGACCTAAACGGACATTTCTCCAAAGAAGAAATACAGATGGTTAACAGGCATTAATCATCAGGGAAATGCAAATCAAAACCACAATGAGCTATCATCTCACACCAATTAGAATGGCCACTATCCAAATGACAAGAAATAAGAAACGTTGGCAAGGATGTGAAGAAATGAGAAACCTCATATGCTGTTGGTGGTAATGCACATTGGTGCAACCACTGTTCAAAGTAATATGAAGCTTCCTTCAAAGGCTAAAAATAGAAATACCACTTGATCCAGTAATTCCACTTCTAGGAATTTACCCAAAGAAAACAAAATTCCTGATTTGAAAAGGTATATGCACCCCTATGCTTATTGCTATATTATTTACAAAAGCCAAGATATGGAAGCAACCTAAGTATCCATTGGTAGATGAATGGATGAAGAAGATGTGGTACATATATACAATGGAATATTATTCAGCCATAAAAAAAGGTATCCTGCCATTTACAACAACATGGATGGATCTAAGGGTACTATGTTCTGTGAAATAAGCCAGGCAGAGAAAGACAAATACCATGATTTCACTTATTTGTGGAATATAAAATCAAAGCACAAAAGAATAAACAAAATAGCTGTAGACTCATAGACACTGAGAAGTGTCTAGTGGTTACTAAGGGGGAGGGGCTAGGGTGGGTGGGTAGGGAGGGGGGGGGATAAAGGGGCACAATAAATCTCAATCATAATATAGGTTGGTCATGGGGACAGCAGTACAGCATGGAGAATATAGTCAATGATTCTGTAACATCTTTCTATGTTAATAGTAACCAGCCTGGATGGGGTGAGGATTTAATAATATGGGTAACTGTTTAACCACTGTGTTTTACATTTGAAACCAATATAAGATTATAAGTCAATGATCCTTCAATAAAAAATTAAAAAACAAAAACAAAAAAGTTGTCATGTGTTTGAAGTTATATTCCTTGTAATTTTAGTTTGCATTTCCCTGATGTCTAGTGGTGTGAAGCACCTTTTCATGTTTTTATTCACCATTTATATACTTCTTTTGTGAAGTTTGTTTCACATACTTTTTCCATTAAAAAATTGTGTCTCAATCTGAGAAAAATATTATAACATAAAAGGAATATTTGGTGTATTTATAATATGCATTTTAAATATAATCTTATATATAAATATCTACAATTAATTAAAGTTGAAATCAACCTGTATATACCAAAATAGAGACTTTCTAGTACAGCAATATAATAGAATATTTAGCAACCACTCAGTGGTTCACTTGAAGAATTTTCACTGACTTAAGAAAATGGTCACAATATAAAATTAAGACAAAGAGAAACATAAAACTATAAAATTTCCCTATTTTATTACATTCATATATTTTTTTGTTGTTTCATAACCACTTTTAATATAAACATTTCTCATGTATTAAGCATTTGTTGTAATCATCATTTTAAAAACTTTTTTTGTTAACATTAATCTACAATTACATGAAGAACATTATGTTTACTAGGCTCTCCCCTACCATAAGCCCCCCCCCACAAACCCCATTACAGTCACTGGCCATCAGCATAGTAAGATGTTGTAGAATCACTACTTGTCTTCTCTGTGTTGCACAGCCCTCCCCTTTCCCCCACTCCCCACATTATACATGCTAATCATAATATCCCCTTTCTTCTTCCAAGCCCTTATCCCTCCCTACCCTCCTATTCTCCCCAGTCTCTTTCCCTTTGGTTACTGTTAGTCCATTCTTGGGTTCTGTGATTCGGCTGCTGTTTTGTTCCTTCAGTTTTTCCTTTGTTCTTATACTCCACAGATGAGTGAGATCATTTGGTATTTGTCTTTCTACATTTGGCTTATTTCACTGAGCATAATACCCTCTAGCTTCATCCATGTTGTTGCAAATTGTAGGATTTGTTTTCTTCTTATGGCTGAATAATATTCCATTGTGTATATATACCCTATCTTCTTTATCCATTCATCTACTGATGGACATTTAGGTTGCTTCCATTTCTTGGCTATTGTAAATAGTGCTGCAATAAACATAGGGGTGCATCTGTCTTTTTCAAACTGGAGTGCTGCATTCTTAGGGTAAATTCCTAGAAGTGGAATTCCTGGGTCAAATCGTAAGTCTATTTTGAGCATTTTGAGGAACATCCATACTGCTTTCCACAATGGTTGAACTAATTTACATTCCCACCAGCAGTGTAGGAAGGTTCCCCTTTCTCCACAACCTCGCCAACATTTGTTGTTGTTTGTCTTTTGGATGGTAGCCATCCTTACTAGTGTGAGGTAATATCTCATTGTGGTTTTAATTTGCATTTGTCTGATAACTAGTGATGTGGAGCATCTTTTCATGTGTCTGTTGGCCATCTGAATTTCTTCTTTGGAGAACTGTCTGTTCAGCTCCTCTACCCATTTTTTAATTGGATTATTTGCTTTTTGTTTGTTACATTCATATATTTTTATCTGCTCATGTTTTCTCAGTTGTGGTTGGCTATAACACACCTTTATTCTGAAGCCTAGGGCTCTTCAAGTACACATCATGTGGTGATGCGAAATCTGTGCTCACTAGACAGTCAACTAAGGAAATTCAAGCATGGAAAGACTTAAATTGGCTTAGCAATTTGTAGCTGCATTTTAAGACTAGTGCCAGTTTAGAAACATAAACCTGTGGATGGATTGGCTTTAGCTTATGTTTTAGGAGGCCTGGGAGGGATTATTTTGCTCTGGAATCCCTAGGTCCTGATCCACCTTTGATGTGATCAAGGGGGTCTTTTTCCTGTTGCCTTGCCACTTCTGACCAGTGTTAGAACTATACCCAGCTGTCCCTGTAAAACAGGAGGCCCTACAACCAACGTCTCTAACAACGGAAAGCCAAAAGATTTGCACTGGCCACTGGACTCAAGATACCACCTCCATACCTATACCTACTCATATAGGTGCAGTTCCTGTTTTGGTCAAGCAGGAACAAATAATTGTGGGGCTCCTTCCACCCAATTTTCTATGCCATTGTAAAATGGCCTGGAATAGTAGGAAATTGCAATTGCTGACTTTTTTCTTCACTAGATATCTTAGTCAGTTTGGGCTACTAAAACAAAATACCATAGACCAAGGGGCTTGTACAACAGACATTTATTTCTTACAGCTCTGGAACCCGAAAGTCTAAGACCAGGGTGCCAACCTGGTCAAGTCCTTAGTGAAGGCCCTCTTCTTGGCTTGAAGACCACCACCTTCTTGCTGTGTCCTGACTTGGAGGAGAGACAGAGGAAGTTCTAGTCTCTTCCTCTTCTAAGGATACCTATTATCATGGGAGCCCACTCTCATGACCTCATCAAACTGAATTGCATACCAAATATTCCACCTCCACATACCACATTTAGGGTTAGGACTTCAATATAAGAGTTTGAGGGAAATACTTTCAGTTCACAACACTAGAGATATTCTTTTTTCTTCCCTAATAGGTTTCAGAAAAATGGAAGCTGTCAGTAAAGCTTGTATGTTTCTACAATATTGTGTGAGTTCACTCTAAAGGCTCAGGAATTTTAAGACAGAGAATCTGTTTCTAATTGTACTTCTGGACTTAGAAAACATACACTTAAACAGGCAACATATACATCCATATAGATGGATATACATATATAGGAAACAATGGAAAGAAATCAACATTTCTCTTGTAAGTGGAACTATAAGTAAAAATTTACTTTCACTTACACTTTAAAATATTCTATGTTGTTTGTACAAAAATTCAATCATAAATTTAATCATAAAATATTTGCAATTCTAGCAATGTACTGTCAACTACAGCAATCGAGGACTGGAGATTAGACCTAAGTCTGTGGTAAAAGCAGCTGTGTTAATGAAGTGATCCATTAAATAGATTATTATAATCATATTATTGCTTTTCACCTCAGGTTCTAGAAATGCTACATGAAGACATACTAAACGACACACCAGTTTATATTATACTGATGTTAATTCACCTCAGAATTCTGTCTGTGACAGTGGTAGAGAGGGTCATCCCACAGTCATTACAGTGCCTCTAACTTCACTTTTGGAGACTAGTCCAAATGAAGTGAGACATAAGACGTGGACACATGTTCATGGTATTTACCTGTCATCATCTTCAATCCAATATTATTCCATATTGAAAGACAAAGGCTTAAATGTACACTACGCTAAGATAAAGAAAAAGTAGCTTCTTTATTATGTCTCTAAGTTACTTGACCTTCCTCCTCTTGGGCCTGGTGATCCTCAGAAGGGAAAAAATCTTATTCAGTAAATCAAATCATCTTAGCTCAATGCAGAAGGAGAAACAGTAACCTTAAGCAAAATGTTCAATTTCCTCAAGTCACTTTTCTCTTCCTTTTCTTGCCCCAACGTGGTATCTGACATATGAGAGGGACTTTGAACTAGTGGAGAAAACTTTCTGCTGTTGTCGTCAATCAGCGTGTCATTTTCTGAGTACTTTAGCCACTTTTCTCCTCAATTTATCCAGTCCGGCCTGAAGAGTGCCCTTGTTGTTATTTATGGCTCTGGTGTAATGTGTGGTTGGGCTGGCCCCTCTATGCTTTGTTGGAGCCTTGTCTTTATCCTAAAGTAACCTAGTCTTCTCAGCATTCGTAGCTGACAAAGGCCTTTTGAACACTCCACCACCCTTCTGTCTAGCACGTGGCCATGATGCCCTCTCCTTGTCTTCTCCAGTGCCCTTGTAAGGCTCTGTTTACTGTGCATTCTGTCCCCAAGAAGTCCATGAGAACCTCAAAGTCCCATCCAGTATTAGTACTGTTAAACATTAATCCTTCCTTTCCTTAACCACAAAGATGCCAAGTTTATTTACCATGGAGCTATTCTCTAAGGTCATGCAGAGGCAGGATTTGTGAGTACAAATTAGGGGAAAGGAGAAGATAACATTGAAGGAAATATCCCAAAACCCTAATCTTGCACTGAGTCAAAGCCTCCTTCCCTCTCAACTTCTTTTTAATACACCTTCCTTTCTCTAGACTAAAAGCCCAAAAAGGTAAGATTAGGATCTATGTGTCCCATCCTCTCTTATGTCCCTTATTCTTCCTATTCCTTTGACTTTTAGTACCATATCCTCCTACTGTTTTCTTCCCCCTATTCTGGAACTACTCTAGACCCCTATATCTCAAGGAATGATAGTGTTACTCATCAACTAGACATGTCAGGAATCTAGGAATCATCACTTGACATCTCTTTTTTCTTCTTCTACATCCATCTCTACCTAGTAATTTTGATTCTTTCTTGTGTCAGCTCCATCCACATCTCCATTTCTACTGACCTCAGTATCCTACTGCAAGTAAGAATCATTACCTTCTGCCTGTACTACTGCTATATCCTCCTAATTGTTCTTCCTGCATCTAGTTTTACTTGCCACCAATTCATTCTGTATTTTGCAGAGTGCTCTTTTGAAAGCCTTTGTTCTGTGAGGCTGTCCTTATCCAACTCCTGCCTCACCTCATTGTGAGGCTCACTGACAATATAAAATAGAGAAAAAAATTTAGATTTTTTTTTTAATTATTATATGGAATCTGGGATGAATTCTATAATTGTAACATTTGAAGTACCTATAGATACTTAAATATCCATGACCCATTTGACTTTTTTTCCTCTTGTCTTCAGGACTTCAGAACCTAGAATGATTTCCTTCCTTCATTGTTCCTGATTCACTCTTAACTTATTCTTCATATCTGAGCTCAAACGTAATTTCCTGAAGGGAGCCTTCCTGGAAATGGTCAGATTAGATGAGGTCCTCTCACTATAACTTTTCTTCACAGCATAAAATACAGCTTACTATTACATTTATGTCATTTCTTTCTTTAATATGTAATATACTGTAAGTTCTGTCAGAGAAAAGATTGTACCTATATGGGTTTTTATTATTATACTTATTACTATATTTTTATGAGTCCTAGCATCCTATTTGAGTGATTGAAATATGTGAGTTTTAATAACTACTTGTTAAAGTTATAGTGACATGATTTTGAATTTGATTGGATATGGACTATAAACAATATGAAATCAAAGATGGTTGTGAGGGATGTGATGCTCCCATGTCAGATATTAAATTAAACATTTTGCTTTCTCAGCCATAATATTGGAGATAAAGTATGAATTTCTTGAAATGCTTTTTGTTGGTCTTCTCTGTTATAATTGACATTATACAAGGTATTTTGAGGTTTACCATTTACTTTAAATTACTGAAGCTAAAATTAATAAAGCTTTCATGTATTTACACATATACAGTAGGTGGGTCATGGATATTTAAGTACCTATAGGTACTTCAAATGTTACAATTATAGAATTCATTCCAGATTCCACATAATAATAAAACAAAAAAATCTATTTTTTTTCTATATTTTATTGTCAATGAGCCTCACAAATATAGAAAAATTACTATATGAAGTAACTGAGTCATTTTATTATTATTAATTGCTTCAGTGATAACTTAAAAGTACTTGATGAGGTATTCAAATTATTATATCAAATTTTGACTAAAATAGCTTTGACATTGATAATAAACCCTGTTGGATTATTTTCTACCAACTTTATAATAAATTGGAATTTGTAAATGGCAAGGCTGGGAAAAGATTTAGTGAGTAAAAGTAACTTTTGTTAATGTCTGTAGGATTTTATTACTGTACCATTTTCAATTTTATAAGAATATGTTCATTTTAATTTGGTCTGAGATTAAAACATACAACAAATAATTTTTCAAGACTTTCCCAAGTAACTGCAATCCAGAAGTATTCAAATTTATAAGGATATTAAAATGTTGATCTGAATGGCTATTTTTTTAAGCCCCAAGAAGGCAAAGATCGTATTACACAGCATAGTTTGCAGCATAGTTTTAGCAGAACTTGAAACATAGGATTTGAAAACTTTCAAAATTACTGTTAAAATTTAATTGAGGGTATTAAAGTCAGCCTGAATCAACTTGGTAGTATGTTTATTTTCACACACACACACACACACACACACACACGCGCGCGCGCGCGCGCACACACACACATAAACAGATTGTATGACATTAAAATTGACCTGAGTGCATTTTCCATTTTTTAAATTAGATTCAGATGAACCTTTTTTTTTCAGGGGTGCTCCCGTTTATATATAAGGGTTACATGTAACTCTTACATAAGTAAGGATATGAAGTTTGCCTTCTTAGAAAGTGTTTTCCCCATTAAAAAACAAACCAAAAAACAGATGTACCATTGCCTGTTTCACAGTCAGAGCTACTCTGAAACGGCTGATGCTAGCTCAGGGAAGCCATAAAGAGATCAAATGACTTCTGGGCCAATGGAAAGCCCTACTGTCTAAATGCTTTTCAGGCCAATTTGAAGAAGTAATTAGACTTACTGGAAGCTTGTGTGAATAATGCTGCAAGTACAATTATGAACTGCCCAAACACACTGCTTTCAATATAGAAGAGCTTGTCTACTGATTCTGATGGGGAATGTATGTAAAATTCAAGACTCAGTATTAGAATGAGTAAAATGATGGGGACATCATGATATATCAAAAATTGTGATTTGTTTCTGCAATCAGTTGTCATTAGGTAAAAAGCCAGCTATAAATTAGCTGAAATATAATCATGTTCTCCTCCTATCTGTCTTCAGCACTCAGCTTTTCTTGTTCTAAATGCAGACAAATGACTGTAAATCTTAGGAGTTTACAGAATAAAACAGAAAAGGCTTCTAAGAACTGAAAATCAGTAAACACATGGCAATGGCAGGCCATTGTAATACAATTAGGGGATGTTGTGTGGGTGCCTCTGAAGTGCCTATAAATGAATGTGACTTCAGTACCGCTGCCAAATGAGTCCAATGTCCTACAAATGAACTGAAAACAAAGTGCCTGGAATATTGTGTCTGCGGTGCCACTTTGAGATGACTGCCATGCTGTATTACTGCAGTAATTTGCTGGAAATAGCATAGCACATATATACACCAAGCTATTGTATTTAAGCCTCATCTTATTCTAATGAAAAATGCGTTCACCATTCCTGAGACTATGGATGTCACCAGTTAGTATTCAGCATGACTGAAAAAGATTGAAAGGATGTTTTATTCAGAGTATGATTAAAAGCTGATTCTGACAATGTTAAAATATTTATTACAAAGTTGCAATAATGAAAACAAAAACTATATGGAATGCAACTTTGGTTTATGTTTATTTCAAACATGGCATAATTGTGTTATATTCCATACTTGGACACTTTTTAGGGGGTTTTGTTTTTCTTTTTCTAACAGAAAATTTGTAAGTGTTAACTAGGAATCTGACAGTTCCAACAATCATGTGTACTATTTGTTACCCTGTAACAAACTCCTATTTTATTAGCATTTACTATGTGCCAGGCACTGATCGATTTACAAATATTAACTCATTTAATTTTCATAACAATTCTGTGATGTAGATAGATTATCCCCATTAACAGGTGAGGAACAACTACGACACAGAGAGGATAAGTAATGAGGTGAGTTCACAGAACTGGTAGGGAAAGGAGCCCAATTCAAACCCAGGTAGTTGGCATTAGAGCACTGGATTTGAATGCTGACCTGTGGCCTATATACCAGTATGTGCACAATGAGTCTCACTAAAGAGGTTTTTTAAAGATGTCTTGATACTCAAGATTCCACCTTCATAGACTACGAGTCAGCCAGCAAGGGATCAGGCACAGGCATTTCCACGTTTAATAAGATTTCATAGTGATTCTGGTGCTGGTATTCTGTTGGCCACCCTTTGAGACATACTGATGTAGAAATACCAGGTGATAGTCATCATACTGGATTTTTTATTGTTTCATGCTATGCTTATCCACAGTAATTTTTGTAACTAACTGATCAATGTGACCCGAGCACTCTTTCTGTCTCTGAACAGAGCAAGTTAGTTCAGAGACAAAAAGCTCACATGGCTCGTGCTGTCATTTTCAATTATCACTGAGGTCTGACCCTTCACAGATTAAACACTTTTGGAGATATTATTAATTAATTTAAAGTAATTAGGGAGCCAAAAACCATATAGATTTTTGTTAATAGAAATAGTTATGAGCATCTTTACTTAATATGCCTAAGATGTGTGACTTCCTGTCTCTGCGTTCTCATATGTTAAACTTTTTTGTTGTTTTTACTTCATCCACGATGATCTAGGATGAAAATTTCCTTTTGTTGTTCAAATGAATGCTCTGTAGTAGCACTACAATAGTTAATTGAGTATTTCCATTTTATAAAATGTCTTTGAGGGTAATGACTACAAGTACTTTGTTGAATATTCATTAACTATCCTTTTCTCACAAGGCATATAAATCCTCTGAAATGCAATATATATGCACTTTAAACTTTGACATAAAATACTCATATTTCTGAGATAAAGGAGTTTTTCTTCTTTAAGCACTATCTCAAATCATATATAATCAGGAACATTGGCAACACTGCTGCTATGAGAAGGACAGAGAGAACATCAAGAAATCCAAATGAATTCAAACCCATTAAATGTAATGGTGTGGTAAATCTCAGTGTACCATCTGCTGTAGAACACTGATACACTATTGGAATTCCACATCTTATTTACATAACAGATAAGAATGTGCTAGTAGATTTATATGGTGAATAAATACCCGGAGACAAAACTTAAGTTTTTCCTATATTCACATCTGGGGATATCCACATCTGTATAAAATTTAATCTATTTCTGGTTAGCTATTCTAGTAAAGTGTAAAACACCACCTTATCCAAATGTTATCAGCAATATTGTCAGTGAAAATTAAATAACCAATAAAAGAAATAGAGTTCATATACAATACTGTATAAAATGTATTCTCTTTCAAAGAGAATACATTTTATACAGTATTCTCTTCCAAAGAATTCCTTCTCTTCAAAATTGTCATGCATATTAAAGGAACAGCTTTATAAAACTATAGTAGATACCTAGTATATTTGTGTTTATATTTAACAAATAACTTGGTAGCAATTCTTTCCAAGGGATATTAGACTCATTTACTCAAGAACACTTTAGGGTAGTAATTCAAATTACATTGAATTTTTAGAATGAATTAAGTTCAAATGTTTTGAAATCTATAATATTTAAGTGAGATCCTAAAAATTGAAACAAATTTTAAAAGAAACATAAAATCAGATTTTATCAAGGAGTAGTCTCTTGTTCTGGAATTCAAATTAATCCCCTCCATTCTTCTTTTGCTTTTACTTAAGGATTCCCCTTAAATATATACAAATAACAAAGCCTGCCGATGATTTCATGAAGCATATCCTACACATAATTAAAGGACCACATTATCTATTTCCATATGTGTCTTCTTTTAGTTAAATGGAATTATTGGCAAGGTACCTTCTGAGTTATGCATATATTCATCTGTATTCTTTAAAAAATTTTTTTTCACTTGAAGGAAGTAAAGAGGAAACTGGTATTTTTTTGGATTATATCTCAAAGCTCATGAGATACCAAATTTCTTGGATCCTCTCCTGTGACTTTCCTCACTAGCAATGTTGAATAATTAAGCACTTTCACATTGACATTCGGCAACCAGGATTTAATTAAACACGGTTCCTGTCTCTTCAATTGCTCTTACCAAACCTCCAGAAGTTGAAGAGTGTTGCTGTTCACAATGGCAGTCCACCAAGTGGAAAATTATGCAAAGAAAATTGAGAAAGTAGGAAAAATGCCAGGCCTGGTGCCTTAGGGAAGGTGGAGAATATGAAAGTGAATACAGTACAGAGTATTTTGGTTGTTGCTATTGGCACTCTTCTTGATTATGTAATTGACTTGGTAAATTGATATATTACATGTTTATTACTTATTATCAAATCACAGGAAGAGGAAACAATTTTGCTCTTGAAAGAATGATGGCCCATTACACAAGTCCCATCAAGAATGTATTTGGCTATGTAATTGACCATGGTGGTAAATTGAGCTAATTTCAACATAAGCTTTGTAAAGCAATGTTTATCTGTGATTACCAATAATTAGAGATTTTTTTACTATATTCACATATTTCACATCATACATACAATTTCTTTTTCATATAATTAGAATTTTGCTAACAGAGACAATTATTATATGAGTAGAATTTTGTAAGTAGAATCTGCATTTGTATCATGAATGCTGTGAAACCATTGTTTCTACTGATCTGTTATCTTTAAAAATTAGTTAATGAAATTCTAGAAAAACTTTAATTTTTGGCATAAATTTTATTCTAATTCTTGCAATAATTGTTAAGCACCTATTGTGTGCAAACAAGTTGAAAAATACACAATGACACAAAGATGAAGAGGAGATAGTGTTTGGCCTCAATATGACCTCTAATTTAAATGTGCTACTTAATAAACACATATGCAGTGGGTGGAATGGTGACCCCCCCAAAAAAATATATATGTCTGTGCCCTGAAACCTGAAAGTTGTGTGTGTGCGTGTGTGTGTGTGTGTGTGTGTGTGTGTGTGTGTGAAAACACTTAAGATCTACCCTCTTTGAAAATTTTAAGTATACCATGTAGTATTGTTAAGTATACCAACACTATGGCTTATACTGCCAATATAGGCACTTTGCTATTGTATAGTATATTTCCAGAGTTTATTTATCTTGCTTACCTGACACTTTATACCCTCTGACTTTCACCTCTCCGTTCCCCCTCCCATAGCAACAATCACCATTCAACTCTTTGCTTCTATGAGTTTGACTATTTTAGATTCCACATATAAATCAGATTGATGACTCCCTCCATCTATTCAATAATTTATGCTAATTGACATATATTATCTAAAGACCAGAGCTGACTTAATATACCCTTCTTTCTAAACATTATTTAGAAACAGTGTTTTTGCAGATGAAGGATTTAATGTGAGATTATCCTGGATTAGGATGGCTCATAAACCCAATGACATGTCCTTATTAGAGAAGACACAAATATTATGCTAGACACAGGAAGACAAATATTGTATTTTCTCATTTATATGCAGTATCTAAAATAGTCACACTCATAGACGCAAAGAGTTGAATGTTGATTATTGCTAGGGGAGGGGGAATGGAGAGGTGAAGGTCAAAAGATACAAAGTGTCAGGTATGCAAGATAAATAAATTCTGGAAATCTACTGTACTATAGCAAAGTGCCTATATTGGCAATACAGGCCATAGTGTATGATAAACTTAACAATACTACATGGTATACTTAAAATTTACAAAGAGAGTAGATATTAAGTGTTTTCATACACACACACACATACACACACACACGAGTAATAATAAAGGGAGCATGAGGAAACTGTGGGAAGGGATGGATGCCTATGGTCTTGGTGGTAGTGATGGTTTTATGGGTATATCTTTTCCACAAACACTTTGAGCTGTGTACATTAAATATGTATAGCTCTTTACATACAATCATACCTCAATGGAATATTTTTAAACAGCACACACACACACACAGAGGAGTCATAACTTGTTAACATAGCTGTAGGAAACCAATACTGAGTCCATGACTCCTTTTCCATAATTATTGTTTATTCTCCTCTTAAAAGCTGCCACCCCAAATGTGCTTGAAGTCATACATTTCACCAAGTGGTAAAGAGTTGTTTGCCCATTAAAATTGTTTCTTTCCTTGAATCTCAGTTCATGAAAAAAAATCTGAAAATTAAATATATGGAGATTTAGATGGTAATATCTTCAATGAAATTTGGAAAGAACCATAGCTATCTAGCTTTCACTGATGAAATTCATTGACTTCAGTCACCACCTTGCTTAATTTAAAGTCTGCCAAAATTTTCTTTTTTTTTTGAATATTAGTGCCGTGCTAAGAAATCTGGTGTTATACATATTTGAGAAAATCTATATATCTCCTTTTTCCCTGGATGGTTAACTGGGAATTCCCTGTAACTTTTCATAGGTATGAAAGATTCTGCATATGCTGTTACCACTTTTTCATTTCCTGTTCACCACTGAAGGCCATCTAGTCTGATTTACACCCCTGCCATCCTACTGAAATTGTTCTTGTTGAGGTATTTTTTAAAGTCCCTGATGTCAAATTCAAGAAATATTTTTCTCCCTCTGATGTTTCCCAAGTTCTCAGGAACAATGAACTTAATTGATGACTCCCTCCATCTATTCAATAATTTATGCTAATTTATATATATTTAACTAAAGACCAGAGCTGACTTAAAATACTCTTCTATTCATGGTATATGGTTACCATCAATCTATGTAAAGTTCTTCTGCTGTTTTATTTTGATTTATTTTCATCTTCCTCTCTGAGTCCATCCGTATACTTATTACCACAACAGACACCCCCTCTTCTTTCGAATGTATTTATAATTTTGAGAAATACATGCTATCTTCTGTGTATGCTCTTTAAATGCACATAAATTGTATTATTCTATAGTCATTCTATAGCATTCACTCTGTTTCTTAAATTTTCTCCCCAAAATTTGGTTTTAACCTCCATGTTGTTGCATGTATTTGTAACTCATTGTTTCCAAATAATGACAATTTTTTGCTAAAGAATTCATCCACCAATTGTTAGCTTTTCATTCCCTTTATGGTAGGCAGCTAGGTTACCTCCAAATCCTTATTACTACAAATACTGCTCTGATAAATACCTTCATACTCCTTTCTTTAAGACCTGTATATAGGTGTGTCTGGAGTTTATATCCATGAGTGGGATGCTTGTAAATGAGCGTAAATGCAGAGATTTTGGCTCAGAGTATAAGTAAATCTACAAATTTGTGAAAAATTTAAATCTTAAAAAGTTTTCCAATCCATGAACATGATATCTCTCTCCTATTATTTAAATTTAATTTATCCCAATAATAACTTGCAGTTTTTGGTAAGAAGTCTTCTAAATATTTATTAGATTTATACCGAGGTATTAGATAATTTGTATGCTAATGTCAATGCTGTCTTTTTTAGTTCATTTTTAGTGATTTTTTCCTGTTAGAGAGAAATGAAATCAGAGGTTCCCTGATTAACAGTTCCTGCTTTACTGTAAGTCTTGTGGGAGAAGGACTGGCTTCTAATTTTCTATTGTACACACAGAAGGAATACAGTGTTTGTGCTAAACAAAATGTTGTTGAATAAATAAATGAAGACTTTGCAGGAGCACAGATGCTGTGTGGTCAGGGAGCTCACTCCGGATTTTGTTGGTGCTCCTGTGGTTTCAGTCGGTAAATCCTTAGCAACAGCTTCCTCTTATATTAAAATGCATATGACTTTGCCCAAAGACAGAGTGTTAAATTATTTCACCATAAATCCTAAGTCCCTACTCTCAATACCAAAGACATTATCTCCAACACTAAACACACAAAAGAATGTAACGAACAGGAGCTGCATAAAAATCACAGCCTTGTCTACTGACTATCAAATTCTGTCAGACTGAAATCTCTGAAAATTTTTAGAGATTCTCCAAAAGTCAAAAACACAAATAAGGCAACAATTCCCAAAGTTTAATTCTCTCAACGAAACACCTTTTATTTTAACTGAAAGAAACTGTTGCTCATGAAAAAAATTCTTGATTCCCTTCATTCAGAATCTAATAACTGATCCAAAGGTTTGATTATTTTTAGAAAACAAACATTTTTCACCTAATCCAAGAAATAGAAAATACAAACATGTTGGTCATGGGCATTAAAGTGAGACAATTTCTATGTGATTATTCAAATCAAGTATTTGGCTCTGCTTCTTGGGGTGAGGTATCTGCCAACTGTCAAATGTCAGAAGAGGCTGGAGGAGAGGAAGAGCAGACTGGGAAAGAGGGATTCCTTCCGTCTACATGGTTAGGTTTCAGCACCATCCATGCCCTGTTGTCACGAAGCATCAGTGTCTTTTGTCTAATATTCAATCCAATCCTACCATCTGGACAGTTCAGCCCACTTCCGCAGATTAAAAACCCAATGTAGTCAGGTTGGTTTTCTTTCTTTGTCGTTGTTTGATACAAAGGTGAATCACTGTTACTCTTACTTCTACTCTTATTGATCTGTACATCAAATAGAAACTAATAGTCACTTGCTTCCTTCTCAGAAACCACGGAGAAAAGGCATTTTGGAGCATTTCATTAGATGAAATATTTTTCCAGTGAGACAGTGTTTACCTCTTTTTTTACCAGTGGAATCTCAATTAACCTAAAACTTTGGAGCATGTTACCATTTACTGTTTTATATATTGTATTTTCTCTGTAAAGTCTTAATTCCCAAAAGTTTTAGTCTGTGAAGACTTCATTTCAGAAACAAATGTACTGAATATAGAGCGAACATTTCTGAAAGTGAGCACATTACTTAATCTTTTCCAAGAATCAGAAATTTTATAAAATAAAGCTAAAAACAAACAAGAAAAGCTAAACTTAGATATAAGCTGTATGTAATTTTCTGAGAAAATTGCACCCGTTATCACAATTGTGATTCAAAAATAGCAAATGGGATCTTCTCATTACATTTATGATACTGTGCAAGCAAAAGGACTATTTCTATTTTAATATAAGCTTTGTCAGTGGAAGAATAAAGGTAAATCCTCATCAGAGGGTCAGCATCAATCTTCATCTTTACAGTACACATAGAAAAAAGACTAGAAACAACTATTTTGGTTAGAAAAAAATTAGAAAGGAAACTATTCAAAAATTGTAAAATTTTTATATAAAAATTTTAAAATTAAGGATTATTTTAAAACTAATAAAAAATTTTGAAAAGACACTATTCCAAGCTTGCCATTTGGAATACTTGGGAACTTTTCAAATGTATAAAAATACACTGAGACCCAGTTTTTCAGCATGTGTAGTGGTTAAGATCAAATGCTCTGGAGTCAAGAACTAGTATTAACATTTGTTAACAGATCATTTGTTATTCATAAACATCACAAAACTTCTCACCATTATCAACCATTCAGGCTGAAAAACCTAAAGTTTATCCTTGATTTCCCCCTTCCTTAACACTCCACATCCAAGTCCATCAAGACCTGCTAATTTGACATCCAGATCATCTCTCATCTGTCTATGCCCTCCATGTCCACACCCACCCAAGCCACCATTACATTCTGCTTCATTTATGGCCACATCCTCCCGCAAGTTTAACCTCTTATCACTCGTGCCTTTTTCAAATTCATTCTCTATAGTACTCCCTACTTTCAAAATATACATCAAGTCACTCTTCTGCTTAAAAAGACCTCCGTGGAGGATATGTCTTAGAAAAAAATTACATGTTTAACCATTATCTACACAGTCCTTCACCATCTCACAATCAGGTTCCTGCCTAAGGCTCTGGCCTCCTCTCTCACACCCACTCACTAGCCCTGAGTTAATACGGTTTCATTTAAGTTCTTCAGATATGTCAGTATCTTTCTTGGCTCAAGGCCCTTCCCTTCACTTTCTCCATAACTGGAAGCCTTTTTCCTTCGTAGTTTACCTAATTGCACTCTCTTACTCATCAGCTTTCAAACTTTACTTCCTCTCAGTTCCTTTACCCTCTGCCTGAGGGTTTCGCTGGGCTAAACTCAAGGAGTCAGCACAACTGCATTTCGCTTGGAAGTCCAAGCAGCAAGTCCATTACTTGCTTTTTACAACTTCTAGAAACTGCCTTCACCTTTTGGGCTCATGCTCCCTTCCTACATCTTCAAGGCTGGCTGTTAAGCATCTTGCAATCTCTTTCTTTGATCCTTTAATCTTCTTGTTATAATGATGCCTGTTATGACACTGTGCCCATCCAGATAAACCAGGATAATCTCCCATCTCATGATCCTTAATTTAATCACATTTGCAAAGTCCTTTTTCCCACATAAGGCAACATGCTCACAGGTTCTGGAGATTAGGAAATGTACCTGGGGGCCATTATTCTGCCTGCCACATACTGGATCACTGACTTTATTTCCTGGCTTCTCCGGTCACCTGTAAAACCATCCAGTATATTTTTTTCACATATTGAGTTTTCTCTGCTTATCTTTTCCGTTAGTCCTTCAACATACTTTTAAGAACTGCTTTAAAGTCCTTGTTCCCTAATTGTAATATGTGGATCATCTTTCACCACTGACTGCTTATTTCTCTTCACTATGAGTTATACTCTGTTGTAAACTTAACACGTTGAGACTCTGGATTCTTTTATCTTCCTCTGAAGATCGTTGGCATGTTTCCTAGCAGATAGTAAAATTAGTAATCAATCACATTGATTTGGAGCCTGTTTTATACTTTGTTGGGATGAAATAGTTTGGGTTTTACTCATTGTTAGGGTGAATCCTTTATTCCTTGCAAATAATTTCTTACTAAAATGTGGCCTTTCTGGGATTTCAATAAATGAATGAGTTTTTTGTCTAACCTCTAACTTGGTGAAACTCAACTCCAATCCATTTCTTCCCAGTAGTGGAAAGAAGCTGAATTCTGCTCAGCTTTTTCCAACAGTCAGTTGTCCCTTTCTGCTTAGCTTCTCTGAGTATTCCTTGAACATGCTGAGTTCAGAGGACTATTAAGGACTTGAGGAAAGTTTATATGTAGATACGGTATATATACGGCACATGTAACTTACTGCTTTGGCTCTTTCCCATCATGGATCAATCCCCACTCAGTTCTTCAGCTACTTCATCAGTCCCAGCTACCATGTTTTGGTTGTTTGTAGTACTGCGTTACTTTAATAGCCCCACAGTGAACTATAACTCCCTTTATCTGGCCCTTGTGTAGTTCATTTCCCTTTTATCTCTACTGGTCCCATGACTGTTTTGACCAATAGAATGTGAAGTAAACAATGTTTTAGCACCCCCAAGTACAGGCATTATGAAAATTTGCCAAGTTCTTCCATTTTTCTCTGGGGGGTGCCAATTACTATCTGAGAACTTAACTACTCTGAGACTCTCTTCCTGTGATTTGACCAACCTTGCCAGATGGAGAGGGGACATGGAGGAGAAACAAGACCCTGGGCCAGTAGCTCTAGCCGAGCTCCCAATTAAAAATTAGCACCGACCTGATAGTCATGTAACTGAGGCCATTTTGGAAGTAAATCCTCTAGTCCCGTTAGAGTTACACAAAGTGACACTACATGGAACAAAGATAATCTGTTCCCACAAAGCCTTGTCCAACTTGTAAAATTTATTTTCCCTAAAATATTTTCATTTAAAAGAATCCATATTCACACTTCTGAAAAATTAAACAGCAGTGAACTACATAAATAAAAATTAAAATTACTCATATGCTGGTCACACACAACTACTCCCCTGCCAAAATTAATTTCCACGGAGATACATGGAATGGTGTATATCATACCAAATGGTTTTATATATATATGTATGCAGTCCTATAAACTCATATATATTCATTGATAACATAAGTCAAATTATATAAAAAGTACTATTTGCAACTTCCTTTATATATAGATACATTAAAAAGTATCTATCCTGACCAATTTTATCTATCAATACAACACACTTATCTTATTTAACTGTTGTATTATTTTGTGTTATACGTTGTATTACATAAGTGCCGGATTTAAGGGGCATATATGGCTATTTAGGTTATTTTTAACTTGGGGATCACCAAACTGCTCTAAGTAACTTTCTTATACACACACATATACACACACACAAGCACTCATATACTTATGCAAATATTTCTGTATGATAGATTTCTCCAAGTGGAACTCTTAAGAAATTTTAGTCTCTTAAAGTTTATTAGATACTGCTAAGTTACTGTTCATAAGACTGTCATGTATACAAGTAATATCCCAAGCCCTTATTGACACTAGTTATTGTGAATTTAAGATTATTTTTGCCAATATTATGAGGAAAAGTGACATCTCACTGACATTTCAGTTTGTATATTCCTGATATTTAATGAGTTATGCATTTTCTTTGTATTACATTGTGCATATGTATTTCTTTTCCTATGATCTGGTTATACTTGAGTTTTGCACAATTTTTAAAATTGGTTTTAAATCTATTAATTGTTAAGAGTTTTTAGACAAACTCTGTATGGCAATTATTTGTCTTATATATTTTTTAAGTATTTTCTCCAGATTTGTTGGGGTTTTGTTTGTTGATGGTGTGTTTTATTGCACAGAATTTCAAAAATTTCATGTAATCAATGTTACTGTCATCTCTCCCCCATTCTATCAAGACAATTGAAATGTACTTTCCAGGTTCAAGGTCACGGGAAATAGACTCCACCTCTTGATGTTGAATGTCAATGTCCTGCAACAAAATACTGAACCAGAAATATTGTTCTGTACTTTTTTGAAAATACAATCTACCACAGGTTGCTTTCCAAAAACTGCTTCTAATAAATAGGAAAGTAGATAAACAGACAGGCAGACGAAAAGATACATGTAGATAGATACTGGAAGAGAACTTAAGTTAAAATAATTTTTCCCTCAAAGCTTTGAAGATATTAATTCATTGCTTTCTCAGTTCAGTCTTGCTGAGAGAAAATCTGATGCCACTTTAATTGCTACTCGTTTGTAACTGTGTTGTGTGTTTCTGCACATGTCATTTGCTTGCTTCCTTGTTTTTTCTGGCAGCATTACTTTTTATCATTGCACCATAATCTATGCTCTGAAATTTCACCATGTTGAATCTACTTATGTGGTTTTTTATTGCATCTTGGTGACCTCTTTCAACATGAAGCTTTGTCTTCCTTCAACTCTGCAACATTTTACTCCTCTCATTTGCTGTCCTTGCCTTCTGAAATGCACACTTCGCTGATACTGGGACTTTTAAATTCACCAACACGTCTCCATCGAACTATGTGCTTTTGTTTTGCACATTGAGGTCTTCCTCATGTTGTATTGAATGTTGGTATTTTCCATCTTAATATCAAGAGTCCATTCCTTTAAAAAGTATTCTGCATATAAATGTGACCCTGGAAACTAAAATTAATTGTTAGTACCTCTTTAAGTACCGAGAATAACCAATATACTCATCCCCGTAATTGACACTATATGTGCTTTAAAAATGTACATGATTCTCAGGAGCTGCCAAATTGTAACTCAAAATCTTCCCTCCATTACTTTGTTTAAAATGCAGTACTTAGTTTTGGGTAAGTAAATATACATTTTTAGTATATAAACACCAGTCAGAATGTCAAGGTCTATGAAATTTGGGTATCTGTGAGATAGTCTATCTGGTAAGGCTCTAATCCCTTAGCACAATCTTTCAGTTCACTGATTTTTTCTTCTGCTTTGACAGCATGGTTACTTTTTCCATAATTAATTGAATTTTATATTTTGATGACCACTGTTTCTTTCTTATTATACCTTATTATTGTTGTTAATGAATTCTTTATTATACTGCTTCCCTCCCTCCCTCAAAGTTTGCTGCTTATATTTATATTAAAAATTTCTATTTCCCTTTTTAACTCTGTTCATGGGAAATATTTTCTGTTTACTTGTTTGGTCACTTTCTTTCATGGTGCTGCTTTTTCTCAAAAGGCAATTTATTTTAAATTATCTGTATTTTTTACTGAGGTTCTAATTTGGAAAGCTCGTTTCTTCAACCAAAATAAAAATTTCATTTTGCCTTTTTAGAAACTTTTGCATGGAAATATTTTTTGTTGTAGTTATTTGGGTCTGTTTTTTCCATTAACTCAATTCCATCTGTTTGCTCTATTATAGGAATGCCTCATCATTTCTGGCTTACATATATATGTATATATGAGAGAGATAGTAAGTATACATTTGCTTTAGCTTTATACTTCTTTACAGCATTTTTTAAAAATTAAGCACATGATATTTTTATTTGGAAGAGAGGTAAATTTGTATGCAATCTGCCATTTTGGCCCAATTTCTACCTTTTTGAGACCTGTTGGTAAAATCATGAATATAAATAGTATATTTTCATTATACTAAACTACTTCTGTTTGTGTGGGGATTTTTTTCCACAGCACCAGCAATTCTCCACACCAGCTGGACGTCCTTACGATTCAACTCAGTTCTGACACTATCGACCTGGAGTTAGCGTCAGATCCCACAGGTTAAAGCCTCAGTCCTGCAAGACTGCCCTCCCCCACCAACTTCAGAGGCCAATTTCAAGTCCAGATTGCCACCTGTGCTTCTGATCAACAGGCTAAAATCAAAGGTTCCAATGATCCTCTCCTCAGGTTTGATTAATCTGCTAGAAAGCAGCTCACAAAACTCAGAAACATTTTACTTACTAGATTGCTTACTAAATACTCACTAGAATACTTACTAGTTAGTAGATTAATAAATTATCAGTTTATTATGAAAGGATATAACTCAAGAATAGCTAGATGGAAGAAATGTACAGGGCAAAGTATGGGGAAAGGACTTGGAGCTTCCATGCCCTCTCCAAGCACACCACTCTCAAATCTCCATGTTTTCACTAACCTAGAAGCTCTCCAAAGCTTGTCCTTGTGGGTTTTTATGGAAGCTTCATCATTGAGGCATGATTGATTAAATCATTGGCCCTTAGTGAATGCAATGTTCAAACCACTCACCTCTCCAAAGGTTTGGGGTGGGATGGAAAGGTCTGACCCTCAAATCACATGCACAGTTCTCCTGTCTCCATCCTTTGGTGCTTTACAAAAGTCATCTAATTAACATAAGAAAAGACACCTTTGCTGCTCTCACCATTTAGGAAATTCCAAGGATTTTAGGAGCTCTGTGTCAGGAATGGAGATGAAGGTCAAATACACATTTGTTATAAATCACAATATCACAACTAATAATTATTTTTAAAAATTGTGCATCCCTATTGGAATATGGTGATCTAAGAGTACCATTGGTGAAGTATTATTTGTGTTAGAAGATGATTTTTTAATCCAAATACAGTCATGTTGAGATGTGTCATTTGACATTTTATTATATTTCCAGATTTAAAATATACATGTAATCTATAATAAGAGCCCTATTTTCTTCATTGGATAATCTGCATGTTAAATGAATGAGTTAAATTCTAGTATGGTGCAAGATCACATATATTAAAGGTATTATTGTTTCACTATTATTACATGTAAATCTCTTTGATGGAAAAGATTATTTTTATTTTTTCATATGTATCTTCTATCTTGTGGGTGAATTACTTAGAGTTCATCAAATGGCTAACACGTATGATGCTTCTGACTAGCATGATTCCTCTGCTTAGAGTTATCACACGCCTCTGCTCCTGACTGACTCATCTTCAAAACCTAGTTAAGGCATGCCTGCTTTTGGTCCTTTGTAGCCCAACTTTGCCAACTGTGCAGGATATTGGTGTCCCCTCTAAAAGCTGCATTCTAGCCAGAGCATAGCTCTATCCCTTCATTTACTGCCCCTGTGCCTATGAGTATCTTGAAGTACACATTTGGATCTCCAGTGCCTAGTACAAGATTAAACCTCAAAAACATTCATTTATCTCCTAAGCTAGTTTATGAGCTCCTTGACAGGAAGAACCCTGGATCTTTTCCTTTGTTTTCCTGACAAATTATCCTTCTAAGTAATAATTGCATATATCTTTCTTCATATACTTATTACAACAAACCTGTGAGATAGGTAATACTAATTCCATTCAGTTGAAAGAGAAAGAAAATGAAGGCACAGAGAGGTCAAGTAAACTCCCCAGGGTCACACAGCAGAGAGTGTTAGAACTAATATTCAAACCCAAGGAGCTCAGCTCCAGAGTATGAATACTTAATACCTTGCTTAAGTACAGACTTGATAACACTAATACAATGAATAGGCATCAGAAAGTGTAAAGCATACTGTGAATTCTCAAGTAGCATCACAGCTTCTAAGCTACCTCTTTTTTCATATCCATTCCAACATTTAATATGAAAGCTGAACTTATAAAGGTGAACTGGGAATGAGTGTGAAAGAAAAAATGAACAGGATAAAGCCACATAATTTTTCAGAGATCTGCAGCAATTTTCCTATAACATTTATGGACTAGTATACAGGTATTTTCAGTAATTTTAATTATTAAATTTAGGAAAGTATTTGCACCATGTCCTGCTTATTGAGAATAAATTTGACTATATTGCTGTCTTTCCAAATGAATATAAATAATCAGTTTTATTTGGATAGATAGTATCTCAATGCAAAGATATTCAGTTTATGCATGTGCTTTCTTAAATTTCAGGTAAAGTCAGCTTATTTTTTAAACGTATAGCCATAAATAATGAGAGATTAAGACTCAAGCATCAATCAATTTTGTACTCTATTAGAAGAAAAATTTTTAACTCTGAATATAAATGCAACATACATAAATCCTAAATACTGATCTCTTTTTAAATCTCTATATCTATGGATATTTGAGATTCACTTTTATACATTTTTTTTCAACCATGTCTTCTTTGCAAATGGCACATGTAGAAAAACATGTAAATGTCTTTATTCTGATAAAACTTTGTACAATAAGCTTTTTAAAATATTGCCAAATATCAATTGAAATATATCTTACCAGTTTTCTTGCATCAGAAATAAACTCATTAACTCAATAAGCCACGACCTGCAAAAATCACCCCCTACGATATACACTCACACACAAAGTTAAATATACCCTTCTCCGCATGCTGAGGCATTTCATTCCAGCCTTCCTAACTCCCTGTGCATGGAAGTAATAATACTACATATCCCTAGGTTTATTTCACTTCCTTTTTCTCTTCTCAAGCACTGTCGTAAAAATAAATGAATATTGTTCCACTGTGCACGCTTTTTACACTCCTCATGATGAGAATGGATTCGCGTAAACCATTTATTTTCTTTTCTTCTAACAATCTTTGCAGCAAGAATGAGATGCCTGAATTTTAATGCCTAATATGATCTTTGCAAGACTATAAACTTTTAATAGACTTTAAACATAAAGTGAAAGAGAGGATAAAGGAAGTCTGGTTTGTTCCAGGAAATCCTGATTAATAGCCTTCTGATTGTGTCAGACCACCCTGAGTATTTTCTGAAAACAATTGGTTCATTTTATTGCCAAATAAATTGTAATTGAACTTACCAACTTCTAACCAAATAAAAATCTAAATGAAAGGAAAGGGACAGAAGAACACACATTTCTTTATGTGAGATAGCATCTAGGACATGTATTGGTTTATTTGTTGTGTGAAATAATTATACCTGTTAATTGCATGTAATAAACACAACTGGTTTAAAATGACAACATTATTCATTTTAGAATTTCCTTCTCTGTGAATCTTTCTTAGGTAACCATAAACTAATATAAAATCCAAAGTACTCAACATTGTTTTTGAAGTCTCAAGGGCAAAATATTGACTAATTTTGGTGGTATGCAAGCACAAAATTTAAAGTCTCCTTGGAAGGAAAAATCTTCTGTAATAGCAGCGTTAGTGATATTTACTAATGTGATTGGAAGTTTTGTTCTCTGCTAATATTTTAAAAATAAATTTTAAGCATTATGTTTACAGCATTTTAAATAAATCAGCCTTTCAATTCCTGAAAGTAACAAAAATGCAGGTGTGCTTTATAATCGGGAAAAAATGGATTAGGCACTGATAAAGTGCAGAAGGTTCAATTATATATACTTGTTAATTTCCTTTATTGACTTCTTTTTAAAAAATAAAATGAAATTTTTTTTTGCACATAAAAAAAGCAAGGATCATAATCTCTTAGAGTGATAAACTACTATAAATTATTCTTCCAAAATTACATCTCCCTTTAAGTGGAGGGAAAAAATAGTTTAAAAAATATTAGTTGGTTTTACTACAATACACACAACCCCCTGAGCTTTGCCTTTTAAATCAACATTCTGCTTTTAAATAATAAAAGAAAAGTCCCATTATTTTCCCAGCTTCACTTTGCTTAAAGTGATTGATGTAGAATTTTACTGCCATCCAATGGCAGCCGCCTAATATAGCTCAAGTAAATGTCTAAAGCTTTTTGATCAAATTGCAGTCTAGGGAATTTAACTTATGTAGTACGCACAGAACTTACATCAATACATCTCTGTTTGTTACACAGTGAGAAAGAAATATGACTACAGTTTCAATTTATTGTGTGTTCTTCAAATTCAATTTAACAGTGAATTACTAATATTGCTGAACATAATTACCTAAATGAATAAATCAACCTAGGCTACTCACTAGAGAGAACATTAGAGCATAATATTAATTTTTACATGCACCTCATCATATTAGTTTAAAAGGTTTCTTTTTACAACTAACAATCTTTTCCTACCAGGCAAAATGGCCTTTATTAAAAGACTGTTCTCAGTTTACTTCTGTTATTTGGAAGTCATATGAATCATTTTAGCTGCTACTGTACATCATATAATTTCTGATTAACATCAAATTGCATACTGCTTTAATTATAATCTCCATTCCTAAATGATTGAGTATTTAGATCATTTCTCAAAAAGGCAAAATAAAAATTATGTCTGATTGATATGAATGAGTTTGTGTCTTAAATATTCAAGCTTAGTTATTTAAAATTCTCAATTTGAGGGAGAAGAGTTGATGGGTAATAAACCAATTTTATTTTTCATTAACATTAACTAAAATATAATAAATTCAATATTACAGATAAATTGCTATTACAAAATGATATTTGAACAAAACTTCATGACAAATATATTGTATGATTTATTTATATGTGAATGACAGTTTGCTAAAATATAAAAAGCTTAGCTCAGTACTTGTTTTAAATAAAAGGCAAATTCAGATAAATATCTGGCTCATAATTCTAAAAGTATTGCTAGTGTTATTTTATTCAACTGAATGTTTTAAAAGTGTGTGTGCCTGTGTGGACAAAAGCAGCCAAAGGCTTTAAATATGTTTTGGTACTATTATTACTCAATGGAATTGAAACATATTTAATTCAATGGATTTGAAACATATTTATTTTAACTGATTTTGTATTCAAATATTTAATTCCTACTTTTCTTTCTGATAAAACCTCACAATGTTACTGTTTTTCTAAAAGATTTCCAAATTAAATACAAAATAATTTTTTAGAAAAATCCAGGCAAGCAGACTTCATGCTGAGAGAAATTTTGAAAGGACCTTAAAGCAATTCTGGGAATTTTTAATGGAAATGGATAAAGTGAGGAGCATTTTCTGATATTACATAAAACTTGAAGACTCTGTGGTTCTCGAATAAAATGCCTCTGTGTGCACTGGGAACCATAGCATTATATCTTACTTGTAGAGGTGCCACCAATTCACAAATCTGAAGAAAAAACTGTGACTTTGACAGATACCAAAATAAAACTGGACATTTAATTCTAGAAATATCAAGCCAGTAAACACTGAAAATAATTATTCTTACTGTCTGATGGGTTTTCAAAATTTTCATTTGTCTATGGTGGACTTGATTTTTGTTTTTCACATTTAATAATTATACCACCATTTAAATATTCCTATTCCAAAACCTGATGTTTTGGTGTGACAGGTGAAAGATCTCAGTTCTAATAATGTCTATAAAGGAAATCTAAAGTTCACTCTGCCTCAGCTACATTATTTATAAGGTGAAAGTCTAAACCTTAGAGCTAACATTTGTAAATAGAAAAATCTGTTATATAGTATATTCAGACATTTGAAGAAGCTGGAAATAAATTTAAATTGATTCTCATCAAAAAAGTATATCTATATACTATATATACATATAAATGCATTTCTATACTATGAAATACTAGTTTTAGAAAGTTTTTAATTTGACCCCCTATTATTAAAATAGAAACCAGTTTTTAATTGTGAATGATGTTTCAAAGGCACCAATTAAATTTTCTTTATTTAATTGATATTTTTCTACAAATTTGCTTTATTGGTGAAGGGCATTTTGCTTTGCCACCAAATAATCACCCTGCCTAGTATGCAAGTTAGCATTTTTTCCACCTGCAAGTGTATCCGAGCAATTTAACCAAAGTATAAACAGCATCTGCAGTTTATACTTCCAACTCATTTGTAAATAAGAACCATTCCATTGATATGATTTCTCTATCTACTCCTATCATTTTCTCATCCAAAGCAACAAATGAGGCAATCTATGTTATATAAAATATGGAGATCTTTGAAATGTTTCAGTTACTTAAAACATCTAGTTCTATAATGATTTTAATTTCCTTTTCATCAGCAAGAATACAAAGGATTACTTAAATATTATTTACAATGTGTTCATTCACTATAACTTGGAGAAATACCTGCTTTGTTTTTATTCTCACATATTAAGGGATACAATAATCAACTCACTTATATATCTTTCATTTAATGTGATAGAAGGACTGATGAGAATTGATAAAGAAAAATATTTAATGAGTATGTGATCTTTTTAACTTATCAACTCTCTTTTTAACTACTGTATTTCATAGTATGTCTTAAATTTTACTTTAGGAAACTTTTATTTCAATGTGAAATTAATAGTATGTCAATGCCTGAACCTTTTCCTGTATACTAATTACTGTGCTCACAGTTATCATTTACACTTATGGCACATTTTCAGATGCAGAGAAGGAAGTATAAAAAATATAAATGCTATATACACCAAGTAAAAGAAATGAGTAAACTTCTAAAACTGTAGTCTTTAATGATACAAAGATTCCAAGACAGATTTAGATTTTTTTTTAATCTAATAAGCACCTTGCTGCCAAACCTATACTCTTATTTTTGCAGTACATCTTTAAAAAATTATCGGGAAGAAGACCTGTTTACACCAAAGCTATGGACAGTTACAACATTCAGTTTGCTCCCTTCCCTAAAAGTAAAAAATCTTACCCCATGGGTAACACAGTTCCTACACCATGACACCTAAGTTCCCACAGCTTTCCAATTTCATCAGAAATGGAAAAGTCCATTATGTTTCTGCAAGATAGCATTACCGATGGCTGCCAGCCATCTAATAAAATGATAGCTATTTTGAGTTAAGCATGCTAATATCAAATCCTATCAAACCAAAGAATTTCAGAGGCACAGAGCTTGGTCTTTCTTCCTCCAAAGACAGCATCAAAATCTGATAAAGATAAAAGCAAAAACTTCTGATGAATATACACTATGTGATTAAAACCCTAAGTCCCTATGGTTTAAACCTTGAAGACATTTTAATTATCTATTTAACATCTTGCTATTTCTGGAATCCTGACTGAGAATGTTTCTGACATAGTATTTCATGGAATGTCCTTTCCTCATACTGAGTTTCTTTTTATACTCCAGATGTAAACACAAAAGCTTGCCTTTCATCTTTTTAAACCCCATCACATAAAAGGCAAGGTAAAAACCCTAAAGACCACTGTTTCACTGAGTCTCTTCTTTATCACATAGATTCCAAAACAAGTAACTTTCTGTTAAATATAGAAATCTAGTTACTTTCCTTAATTTTTTATGTTTCTTAAGATAATATCTAAAAATTATTTGATTCCATGATCTAATTTTACTTCTTTAAGAGGTAAGAGATATTTTAAATATGATAAGCACTGAGCTCTTTGCTTCTTTCACAGAAATGAAATTACTCCAAATTTCCACTAATTTTTTTAATTGATCAAATGAACAAATAATTTCAAAAAATATTTTCATAAAATTCCAAAGTAGTATTTACTAAATAAATTTTCACTTAAAACGAAGGCAACCTCAGATAAGTTTAATTCTAGCTAAAGGGAGTTCTATGAAAACCTCAGAAGAAAATTTTAAATGCCATGTAACAAGAGAATTAATATCACATTTTCAGATACACATAAGTAACTTCTTTTTTTTAACAGGAATAAAAGAAAAAGGAAATATAAACTTTATTATATGGCTACAGTCTGGTTTCTCTTCACATTTTTTTTGTCATTTCTTTATATTCTTGCCAGAGGGTTTAGTAGTATGGTTCTGTAATTGCATATTCATTCTACCTTTGAAAAGATGAATAGCATACCATATTACATTTTATATTGGTACACATATCCCAGAATGCATATAGTCATGAACGTATAACTTCTTGTATTTGGTTAAAAAATAAGTAAAGTTAAACAATATTTGTTTCTAAAATATGCCTAATTTATAATGGGATTTGGACAAGAAAACGCACTTTCACTTGGGTTTATCGACCGTATGGCCCTGACGGTTACTCACAGGAGACAGATTTCATCTTAGAAGGGGGTATTTGCTAACTAGAACTGAAAACCTCATGGTGGTGGCATGCTCCCAGATCACCACTTGAGATCCATTGCTGGCTGATCAACAGAGCAGCTTTGATTACAATTTTACAAAGCCAGGTTCCTGCTGTCCTGGCTACAAAGTTTGTTTTCTTTTGTTTGCAGCAAAAGGGGAATGATGCTTGATTTTTCTACTTGCCTCTAACCCTTAAAGCTTAATTTTGGCCTACAGAAAGAAGAGAATTTCTTAAAACAGAAGTTTTAGGTTCATGAAAGTGGACAAAAAGAAACAGCCCACACTGTTTTCTTGTTCATAATTCCATCTACAGACTGCTGGGTTGAACCTCCTTTTTAATTTCAGAATGGCCTTTGAGCCAAAGTAGCCAAGGTTCCACACCCTGGAAATGGAGAAAGGGCTTTTTCCAAAAGAGAAAAAAAAAAGAAAAAAGACTGAAAGAGAAAGTAGAGAGTTTCTGAGGTACCATCAAATAAATTCTAAGTCCCTCTGCCTGGCATTCTGGACCTTTCCACACATGGTTGAGGCTGTGGTCTCCTTTCAGAACACAGTCATGTCCCGCTTCCTCTGTGGTCCTCTGCATCCTTTCCTTATATAATGCACTTCTTCTGGTGTGAATAAAATTATGTGGAGGAGTATAAAATATTGAGCAGGTTGTGAAATTAAATACTGAGTTGCAAAGTAATGGAGGAGATAATGGAAAATAGGATAAAAAATTATGTGACTATTCAAGTACTAAGAGATTTGAATGACAGCCTTAGGTGAATGTAGACTTTAAAGAACGATTAAATGTATGCCTTGATATGATGCCTGTATTTCCCACTTTTGTGTGGCTTGTTTTTCAAAATGGATTATACATTTGATTTCAGGGATGATAATTTTCATACATTTTACATCAATGCATTGATCACCATATTCAAATTGTGCAGTACATGTTCAAACTATTTATTCCTGAACAAAATAACTGAATAGCACTAATACTTAGTAAATTATCAGTATTCAGTGTAACATACCTCATTCTTGCAATTCTTAATTGCAAATATTAAAATACTAATGAATTCTATTCATTTGAATAATTCATTGCAAACATACATATCTCATTTACTTCAGATACATTAATAAGTTCAATGATAAAATTAAGAAGAGACCATATATTCTTTGTTACTAAATGTAAGTTCTAGAAAGTATAAACTGATTCTGATAAAGTTTGTAAGAGACTTAGTAGCAAATGCATTTCTTGTACAGTTTGCTCTGTATGAAGTTCAAAGAGAGGACATATTAATATTATACATTATAAACAATTGATGATTGAATCTTTTTTAAAGATTAAGAGTACTAATACATTAAAACTCTAAAAACAAGTATTACCGATCCTTCATTAGCCGGAAACATTGATAAATTAATAGGCAGAGTTTTCATGGAAATACTAAGATGCTTGTGTTCAATTGGAATTAATTACATAAAACTGTGGCTAACTAAACTTTGAAAACACATACATATAGGAAATGGTCCACTAGAGATTATTTGATATCTCAACTTGGTCACCTCCATCCCTGCAAGCATTTGGGGCAGGCCATGTTCTCCGGGGCTGCTGTGGAGGGAGTCTTTAAGTCCAGGTGAGTTCATTCTGTAGAACTGTCAGTCCCTAGAGTCACTCACATGCAAAGTCATTGTGTCTTATCTGGAGTGGTCAGCGTGTGCCATCTAAGTGTCTAGAATCTTCAGAATGTTTAAAGTGGCCAGTGCACAGGAGCAGTGTGTCCAGGCAGGCAGGTCTTTGTACTGGAGTGGTTAGGTTAACAAAGTCTACTGCAGGGTCAGTCCATTAAGAATGGTGGATATATACTGTACATTTTATTGATACTTAGTACTTGGTGGAGTAAATATGCATTAAATGATAGCCAGATATTCAAAATCTCTAGGAATGTTTCCCCAAGTTTTCAGCTGAGTGTGGTTTTATATGATCACTATTCCTGTAATACCATGCTCAGCTGAATGTTAGGGAAACAATATGTCACCGATTCAAATAACAAAGGTAATTGAAGTACAGTATCCCTCCAGTGTATGGTAGTTTTGCCAAGACCACCAGACAACTTGCAATGTAAAAGTTTATCATAGAGAATGCATATGTGAGTCTACATACACGTATATACTGTAAAATGGTCTGCCATAATAACAGTACTAACAGCAACAATTTATTGAACACTTGACTAAAGATCAGATGTCAAAGACAGACAAAAGTATTTAGAAAAGAAAAATTAACTTGCAGAAAAGTTTTCATTGGCATGAAGATTTTAGCAAAACTAGTTATTAAGAAAATATATACCAGGCATTTATCAAATTGGTAAAGAGTGTCCATGGTAGAAAAATCAATAACTTTCTTACATGATTAAAATATTAACAAAGGCTGTCACTATTGACAAAGGCTGACGATTGCACTGCAAAGGTCAAGGTAAAATAATTATTTTTAGGGAGTCAGTAACTTACCAAAAAAGCCCAGGATTTGGTTTAATTTTGGGTCTAGAACTAGATAGAATGATTCTGCTTTTTATTGTGGTCATTTTTGTTTATTTGCTTTGTTTTTATTTACCTCAGGGTGCAAAATATTTGTTTTCTCTTTCCTTGATAAAGAATATGATGTGAATCACCCTTATTCACTAAATGGAGAAGGGCAAAGTGTCATATTAAATTTCTTCACAGACATTATGCTGGGCACCTAATTTCTCTTAATTCTAACAATATGCCTCTGATGTTCATAGAGTACTATTTACTCATTGAATTTAAAATTACCCAGGAGGTGAAGTTTAATTTGAATCATTCGGCTTAGTAAATAACTTGTGAGCCTGCTTGAGAATGATCTAAAATGCCAGCACCCATTTGTACCATAGGTGTGGTCAGTATTATTTACTGTTAGAGACTCATGAGATTCAGAGAAATTAGAAACTAATTAAGCACATAGAACCAAACTTTTCACTCTCTAGTCCATTATATGCAGCCTATTACTCCTCCAGGAGTTTCTCAAACTTCATTTTAACAAGCTGAGAAGATATTATGAAGATGAATGTATCAACAGTTCTAATACATATTTGCATATGATTAACAATGCAAGAATAAAACACTCTCAACAATACTTGATAGGATGTAGTCCTTTTCCTTCTGAAATATATGTCCCATGCCTATTTATTGGTGAATGATAGTTTAACTTTGTACAGAAAGTTATCTTCAATATTGAAAAATTAGTTGAAGAAACAGTGTGAAACAGTATGAATGAAAATAGAATGTCAGTTTTGAATTGTTAAGTTACAACTTATTTTTCTTTCAATAATGAATCAGTAACAGTATTTCAAATAAGATTTTAATCTGAGTTTCTACCAATGAATGGATCAAATTTATGTGTAATTGGCATCTATCTGTCCAACAATGATTAAAACACTGACATTCTTAAAAATAGTTTGTGAGTTAAATAAGCTCTAGTGAAACCACAACTGTATTGATTATAAAATTTTTAAAAATTAATTTTAGTCTTGTTCAGGTTTGATTATCACATTTTTCCTTTTCAGTCCAGGTGATAAAGGATCTCAAAGGCAAGGTAGAAATCTGAGCTGGGATATTAACATTAGAAGGAGGACCTTAGAAAGGGGGCAGACTAAACCAAGTTGCTACTAAGTTTTGGAATTTCTGCTGCCTCTGAAATGTCCCCAGTTCATCCTTCTTCTCCATCCTCACAGCCTCTATTAGGGGTCCAAGGGCCATGTCTCACCTCCAATAAAATAATCTGTTCCCTACCTAACTAGTCTTTCTGTTCCCAGGTTCTTCCCTCCACTGTCTCTTCTCCACATTAAAATCAGAGTGTGTTTCTAAAAAGAGATAATATCAAATTTTACTTCCCTCTTTAATGACTGAGTGATAAGTGCCTGATTTCAAAGTACCTAATCTGCATTTCCACTTCACACTTCCACCACCAGGACCCTCTCCATGCCCATGTCCACAGCCCTAGGTCCCTGGCTTGGTCCACACACATTCTGTTTTCTGTCCTCACCACCTTTTCTCCTGTTCTTCAGTGGGCCACAGTATTCCACAGCTCTGAACATTATCTTTCTACTGCTTAGGATGTAATTAAACCTCGTCTCTCCTCCACATCATTAAATTTTAATGTCTTTAAGTTGCAGAAACAATTCCTTATTTTTGAAGATTCCTAAACTCTAGGTAAAATTAATCATTTGTTTCCCTGCCTCTGTTTCTTCTCTTTCTTCCTCTGTCTCTCTGTCCCTCTCAGCAGTCGATGGATGGATGGAATTACCTCTATCTTCCTATCACACATAAGCAAATCATGTTATATGCTAGTGAAAGGATGAGGCAATCTATTCCCCAAGGTCATTTGCCTGTTTAAAGAGTTAAGGACGGGATCTCGGGAAGATGGTGGCGTGAGTAGTTCAGAGGAAATCTCCTCCCCAAAACATATATGTTTATGAAAATACAATAAATACAACTATTCCTAAAAGAGACACCAGTGGATGCAGTACAACAGCCATGATACATCTACATCTGTGAGAACTCAGCATCACACAAAGGGGGTAAGATACAAACCGCGGCCAGGCGGGACCTGAATGCTCCCCCACCCCAAAACCCAGTGGGAAGAAAGGAGTCAGAACGGGGAGGGAGTGAAAGTCCAGGACTGCTGAACAACCAGCTCTAGAAATCCACACCCGGAATGCAGACACAAGGTGCACAGGGTGCTGGATATTAGAGAAACGGAAAAGCAAAACCTGTGGGCAGGTCCCCACAACCAGCGCCCCTGAGACAAAAGAAAAGCGAGTGCTTTCTGCAAGTCTTAAAGAGACAGGGACCCCATAGCTGGACGAAGTTGTCCCGGCAGCTGGGAATACCAGGGAAACTTAGGTGCCCTAAATGGAGGCAGTGCAGCTCTGAAGCCCCTCATGACACTAAGCAGCCTGCCAGTCATTCTTCCAACTAGCACAGACCCCAACACATGGGCCCAGTAGCGGAAGAGTGGCAGCACGTGCCGGGACGGCAGCGCCAGAAGGGACCGAGAGCAGATCCATGTGCTGCAGGAGAGGCTTGTGTTAGCTTGCAACAGCGTGACCGAACAGCGCGTGGCTCACGTGCACCAGAGGCAGTGAAGCCAGGGAGCCCCGTAGAAGCCTGCGAGGAAGAGCCCCGCATGCACCGGCAGCGGAGCCAGAGGGAGAAAGTGCTCTCCCAGCAGCCAACCGGAATCCCAGCCCAACACACAGCCACCCAGGCCAGACCCAAAGGCTGCTGCTGGTACACAGCTGCCTGGCAGGGTAGCTGCTAGCATGGAGGAGTGCACCTGGCGGGCCTGCCACTCCCCACAGGGCTCCGTACTGCTCTGACGGACACCCCGCCCACAGCAGCTTAGAGGACTAACCCGGTGGCTGCTCCAGGAGTGCAGGTAACTGTCACAGGCAGTGGAGAAGGGCAAGGCATCCAGCAAGCAGGAAAGGACTTTCTTCTCCCAGCTGATAAACCCACAACCTGCCTACAGCCACTGCTATCACCATGAAAAGGCAAAAAAGTCTGGTCCAGTCCAAGATAGATACACCTGAGAAAGAATCTGCAGAGGCAGACCTAACCAGTCTCCCTGAAAAAGAATTCAAAATAAAAATCATAAACATGCTGACAGAGCTGCAGAGAAATATGCAAGAGCTAAGGGATGAAGTCCAGAGGGAGATTACAGATGGGCGGAGGGAGATTACAGACGTACAGAGGGAGATTACAGAAGTGAAACAAACTCTGGAAGGATTTATAAGTAGAATGGATAAGATGCAAGAGGCCATGATGGCATAGAAACCAGAAAACAGGAACGCATAGAAGCTGATGCAGAGAGAGATAAAAGGATCTCCATGAAAGAAACAATATTAAGAGAACTGTGTGACCAATCCAAAAGGAACAATATCCACATTATAGGGGTACCAGAGGAACAAGAGAGAGAAAAAGGGATAAAAAGTGTCTTTGAAGAAATAATTGCTGAGAACTTTCCCAAACTGGGGAAATAAATAGTTGCTCAGACTATAAAGGCACACAGAACTCCCGAGAGACAGGATCCAAAAAGGACAAGACCAAGACACATAATAAATAAAATGGCAAAGATCAAGGACAAGGACAGAGTTTTAAAGGCAGACAAAGAGAGAAAAAAGGTCACCTACAAAGGAAAACCCATCAGGCTATCATCAGACTTCCCAACAGAAACCTTATAGGCCAGAAGAGAATGGCACGATATATTTAATGCAATAAAACAGAAGGGCCTTGAACCAAGGATACTGTATCCAGCATGATTATCATTGAAATATGAAGGAGGGATTAAACAATTCCCAGACAAGCAAAAGTTAAGGGAATTTGCCTCCCACAAACCACTTCTACAGGGTATCTTAGAGGGACAGCTCTGGATGGGAGCACTCCTAAAAAGAGCACAGATCAAAACACCCAACATATGAAGAATGGAGGAGGAGGAAAAAGAAGGGAAAGAAATAATCATCAGACTGTGTTTATAACACCTCAATAAGCAAGTGAGGTCAGACAGTAAGGTAGTAAACAAGCTAACCTTGAAGCTTTGGTAACCACAAATCTAAAGCCTGCAATGGCAATAAGTACATATCTTTCAATAATCACCCTAAATGTAAATGGACTGAAAGAACCAATCAAAAGAAACAGAGTAATAGAATGGATAAAAAGGCAAGACCCATCTATGCTGCTTACAAGAGACTCACCTCAAACCCAAAGACATGCACAGATTAAAAGTCAAGGGATGTAGAAAGATATTTCATGCAAACAACAGAGAGAAAAAAGCAGGTGTTGCAATACTAGTATCAGACAAAATAGACTTCAAAATAAAGAAAGTAACAAGAGATAAAGGACATTACATAATGATAAAGGGCTCAGTCCAACAAGAGGATATAACCATTATAAACATATATGCACCCAATACAGGAGCACCAATATATGTGAAACAAATACTAACAGAACTAAAGGGGGAAATAGACTGCAATGCATTCATTTCAGGAAACTTTAACACACCACTCACTCCAAAGGACAGATCCACCTGACAGAAAATAAGTAAGGACACGGAAGCACTGAACAACACACTAGAACAGATGGACCTAATAGACATCTATAGAACTCTACATCCAAAAGCAACAGGATACACATTCTTCTCAAGTGCACATGGAACATTCTCCAGAATAGACCACCTACTAGGCCACAAAAAGAGCCTCAGTAAATTCCAAAAGATTGAAATCCTACCAACCAACTTTTCAGACCACAAAGGTATAAAACTAGAAATAAATTGTACAAAGAAAGTAAAAAGGCTCACAAACACATGGAGGCTTAACAACATGTTCCGAAATAATCAATGGATCAATGACCAAATTAAAATGGAAATCCAGCAATATATGGAAACAAACAACAACAACAACACAAAGCCCCAACTTCTGTGGGACACAGCAAAAGCAGTCTTAAGAGGAAAGTATATAGCAATCCAAACATATTTAAAGAAGGAAGAACAATCCCAAATGAATGGTCTAATGTCACAATTAGCAAAATTGGAAAAAGAAGAACAAATGAGGCGTAAGGTCAATAGATGAAGGGACATAATAAAGATCAGAGAAGAAATAAATAAAATTGAGAAGAATAAAACAATAGCAAAAATCAATGAAACCAAGAGCTGTTTCTTTGAGAAAATAAAGTAGAAAAGCCTCAAGACAGAATTATTAAGAGAAAAAGAGAATCAACACACATCAACAGAATCAGAAACAAGAAAGGAAAAATCACGACAGACCCCACAGAAATACAAAGAATTATTAGAGAATACTATGAGGACCTATATGCTAACAAGCTGGGAAACCTAGGAGAAACGGACAACTTCCTAGAAAAATACAACCTTCCAAGATTGACCCAGAAAGAAACAGAAAATCCAAACAGACCAATTACCAGCAACAAAATTGAAGTGGTAATCAAAAAACTACCCAAGAACAAAGCTCCCAGGCCAGATGGATTTACCTTGGAATTTTATCAGACATACAGAGAAGACATAACACCCATTCTCCTTAAAGTTTTCCAAGAAATGGAAGAGGAGGGAATACTCCCAAACTCATTCTATGAAGCCAACATCACCCTAATACCAAAACCAGGCAAAGACCCCACAAAAAAGAAAACTACAGACCACTACCCCTGATGAACGTAGATGCAAAAATACTCAACAAAATATTAGCAAACCGAATTCAAAAATACATCAAGAGGATCATACACCATGACCAAGTGGGATTCATCCCAGGGATGCAAGGATGGTACAACATTCGAAAATCCATCAACATCATCCACCACATCAACAAAAAGAAAGACAAAAATGACATGATCATCTCCATAGATGCTGAAAAAGCATTCGACAAAATTCAACATCCATTCATGATAAAAACTCTCAACAAAGTGGGTATAGAGGGCAAGTACCTCAACATAATAAAGGCCATATATGATCAACCCACAGCCAACATCATACTGAACAGCGAGAGGCTGAAACCTTTTCCTCTGAGATTGGGAACAAGACAGGGATGCCCACTCTCTGCACTGTTATTCAACAGGGTACTGGAGGTCCTAGCCATGGCAAGTAGACAAAACAAAGAAATACAAGGAATCCAGATTGGTAAAGAAGAAGTTAAACTGTCACTATTTGCAGATGATATGATATTGTACATAAAAAACCTAAAGACTCCACTGCAAAACTACTAGAACTAATATCGGAATTCAGCAAAGTTGCAGGATACAAAATTAACACACAGAAATCTGTAGCTTTCCTATACACTAACAATGAACTAATAGGAAGAGAAATCAGGAAAACAATACCATTCACAATAGCATCAAAAAGAATAAAATACCTAGGAATAAACCTAACCAAAGAAGTGAAAGACCAATACCCTGAAAACTACAAGACACTCTTAAGAGAAATTAAAGAGGTCACTAACAAATAGAAACTCATCCCATGCTCCTGGCTAGGAAGAATTAATATCATCAAAATGGCCATCCTGCCCAAAGCAATATACAGATTCGATGCAATCCCTATCAAATTACCAACAGCATTCTTCAATGAACTGGAACAAATAGTTCAAAAATTCATATGGAACCGTCAAAGACCCTGAATAGCCAAAGCAATCCTGAGAAGGAAGAATAAAGTGGGGAGGATCTCACTCTCCAACTTCAAGCTCTACTACAAAGCCACAGTAATCAAGACAATTTGGTACTGGCACAAGAACAGAGCCACAGACTATTGGAACAGAATAGAGACTCCAGACATTAACCCAAACATATATGGCCAATTAATATACGATAAAGGAGCCATGGACATACAATGGGGAAATGACAGTCTCTTCAACAGATGGTGCTGGCAAAACTGGACAGCTACATGTAAGAGAATGAAACTGGATCACTGTCTAACCCCATACACAAAAGTAAACTCCAAATGGATCAAAGACCTGAATGTAAGTCATGAAGCCATAAAACTCTTAGAAAAAAACATAGGCAAAAATCTCATGGACATAAACATGAGCAACTTCTTCATGAACATATCTCCCTGGGCAAGGGAAACAAAGGCAAAAATGAACAAGTGGGACTATATCAAGCTGAAAAGCTTCTGTACAGCAAAGGACACCATCAATAGAACAAAAAGGTATCCTACAGTATGGGAGAACATATTCATAAATGACAGATCTGATAAAGGATTGACATCCAAAATATATAAAGAGCTCACATGCCTCAACAAACAAAAAGCAAATAATCCAATTAAAAAATGGAGCTGAATAGACAGTTCTCTAAAGAAGAAATTCAGATGGCCAACTGGCACATGAAAAGATGCTCCGCATCGCTAATCATCAGAGAAATGCAAATTGAAACCACAATGAGATATCACCTCACACCAGTAAGGGTCACCATCATCAAAAAGACAAACAACAACAAATGTTGGCGAGGTTGTGGAGAAAGGGGAACCCTCCTACACTGCTGGTGAGAATGTAAACTAGGTCAACCATTGTGGAAAGCAGTATGGAGGTTCCTCAAAATGCTCCAAATAGAAATACCATTTGACCCAGGAATTCCACTTCTAGGAATTTACCCTAAGAATGCAGCACTCCGGTTGGAGAAAGACAGATGCACCCCTATGTTTATCGCTGCACTATTTACAATAGCCAAGATATGGAAGCAACCTAAATGTCCGTCAGTAGATGAATGGATAAAGAAGATGTGGTACATATACACAGTGGAATATTATGCAGCCATAAGAAAAAAACAAATCCTACCATTTGCAACAACATGGATGGAGCTAGAGGGTATTATGCTCAGTGAAATAAGCCAGGTGGAGAAGGAAAAGTACCAAATGATTTCACTTGTATGTGGAGTATAAGAACAAAGGAAAACTGAAGGAACAAAACAGCAACAGAATCACGGAACCCAAGAATGGACTAATAGTTACCAAAGGGAAAGGGACTGGAGAGGATGGGTGGGAAGGGAGGGATAAGGGTGGGGAAAAAGAAAGAGGGCATTACGATTAGCATGTATAGTGCTTGGGGGGCACGGGGAGGGCTGTGCAACACAGAGAAGAGAAGAAGTGATTTTACAGCATCTTACTACACAGATGAACAGTGACTGTGAAGGGGTATGTGGGGGGGACTTGGTGAAGGGGGGAACCTAGAAAACATAATGTTCTTTCTGTAATTGTAGATTAATGATACCAAAAAAAAAAAAGAGTTAAGAACCACTCAATCTAAGTAATAAACATTGAGAAGAGAGTCACAGAGGTAGAGTGATACAGCATCAGTGAGAAAGAGATCTGTCTTTGTTGTCACTTGATTTCACCCAGGAAACCAAATTTGTCATCAAAGACAGAATTTACTCCCACATCTATAGTGGGAGTGATTAAACTACAATAAAAAGTGGTTTGAGTGGGAAAGGCAGGACCCAAGTTACATGCCAATATGACATTTCCAAGTTAGGAAAGCATTAAAATTGTGGAAATTGTGCCTTTCATATAAAATGAGGCAACATACGTAAAACATTTACTTCTGTTTTCATTGTGGCTGCTACTGAGGTCATTATCACTCTTCTTGCTAAAGTTACTTACTTTGGATTCCCTTGCACAGGCTTAGTCAAATGGCTTCCTTGGCAAAACGAAGTAATTTATTGAGTTAAAGACTGTATCAGCTATACCAGTAGCACAATAATGCTGCATAACCATCCATTCCACAACTCAGTGACATTTTACAGAAAGTGTGTATTTCTGGCTCTTGCATCCACTGTGATTTGACTCACCTCAGCTAGGCTTGGTTCCACCTCAGTCTGTCCCAATGCTTTCCTTTTAAATCAACAGCTACTTTTTTTCTTCTCATGAAGAAAGATAGGAGAAGACAGGAGGGCAAGTCCAGTTGCCAAGCATATTTCAAATCCCTGTTTATGTCCCATGTGCTAACATCCCATTGGATCCTGTCCAGGGTCAAGGAGCTGGGAAGTATCATTCTGCTAGGGAAAGGGTGAATAGAACATCACTAGTTTCATCTTACTATAGTCAGACAGCCTTTATTTTGTGAGCATTCAGGTTACAAGTGACTTGCATATATGTCCTGTCCTCTGGGAATCCACACTCTGAGAGCTTTTTCCTTGTTTCTGATTTTAGAGGTGTTCAGTTGCTGTATCTTCCAACCTCTAAGTGATTGCTCTTCCATTCCTCCCACCCTCTCCTAACTTACTTTAGGGTCAAAGTGAATCATGTCTTGGTTTTAAAGGTTTATTAGGCTTGTATCTTACAATCATGAAATTATAAGGATTGTTGTCTATATTACTAGTACTTGTGACATTATTTTTATGGGAAAATGTAGTATTATTTGTCTTGCAAATAATTTTGTAAGACAACCCATTGTACATGAAGGAATATTTATCATAAATTGTATATAATTCATTTCACATGTAGTGAAATGTAGCTAATTTGTTATCTAATATTATAATTCAAATAAGCTGTGAAAAACTAGAGAAATTATTCAACATAAGTAGTAAGGATTTCTGGCTAAATATAAGGTAACTTGATCTGTTAACTTAAAATTTTTTTCTTTCCATAACAATTTATTACCTTTTATAGGAAATTTTATCTCTCTATGGCCAAAAGTTGTCAAAGGGCCAATATACAACATTATACTAATTCTATATGACAAACTTTGACATTAATTTTTCTTCTGATTCTAAAATTCCTTCGTATTTTAACAAAGTACACATGCAACTCAACCTGCTTATGCCTTCTTAGGACTCCTTTTAATAATGGTCCAGAAAATTAAATTAAATTTGTATCTTTTAATAGTGCTATTATAATCTCATTTTTATAAGTAGGCTTAGTGGCCTTTGAATGCTGATACCTGGTATGCAGGCAGGAGAATATTCTTGAGCCCTTACGAGTTTTGTTTAGATGTTGTATATAGCTCATTGTAGCTAAAGAGTCAGGAATTAATCAGCACACCATAGATTTAGAGAATTCAATATCCCAAATGAGAGGAATATATTTCCCAGATCTGAGATCAAGTAAGTTACCATGGAAAATTATTAACAAAAGCCTCATTCAAGAGGATTTCAGACACTAAACTATGCTTAGCAGGATTAGTAGCATAATGTGGTAAGAGGACACTGAATAAGATTTTATGATTAATGTTTCATTGTGGTGCAGTGGGGCTTCTTTTCTTACAGCGAGAAATGTGCCCCACTCAAATGGGAACTGCAGTGAGGCACTGAGGCTTTGGAAGAAAACTGGACAAGCAGAATCAGAGCACAGGGTAGAATCTTGGATTTGCCTGTAATGCTCTATGATCCTTCACAGGTAACTTTAAAATGATGAGACCAGATAGCATACCTTCTGCTTTCAATTTAATGTTTCAACTAAAAATCATGACCTTAAATATAGCTGTTCTTACTCTAAATGGTTAAATCCAGTTATTCAAGATTTAAAATTTAATCCAAAGATTCTTAAATGTTATGAAGAAATATAGTTAGCCTTAGCTAAAATTGATTAATGGACACAGAAATAAACTACAAATACTCCCAAAACTCTTCTTAATGTTGACATAAAAAATTACTTTAGGATTTCATTTTGATTTGTGCCTCAATAATGAATTCTCCATTAGGAGCCCTAGGAGTAAATGAATCAATAAATTTCAGCCACACTGGAATGTTTCAGGAGACAGATTTACTTTTGCTTTAAAAAGTTTACTCTTTAACACTTTTCATTGGAGGTAATGAATCCCTGAAAGAACATTTTTTCTTAAATTCCTAAATACCTGCTAGTAGTATCATTTTTTTATATAAGCCATTTTCATTCATCATGAATTATTCATGCAGCTATCTTAATTTTAATTACCAACCCAACAAAGTTAAAAATCACACTGTACCTAAAAATATAAACACTATCACACTGAAGTTGAGAATGCATTATTCTTTATACATAATTGCTATCATGCTGAGGTTGGGTTGCCACCTTTTCCTGTGAAACCACAAAGAGGTTCTGTATGTCTGCCTTCAACATATGCACGTTCGTTACTTTTACCCTTGTTAAAAACAGACCCTTTTGGCAATCTTCTTTTTTCTAATACTTTTCATCCTAGAAGGTTTATTAGTTTTAGTTTACAGAACCTTTCAGCTTTAGTTTACAGAACCTTTCCATTCATATGGTCCCTCAATAGAAGACTTCTCACCAAATAATTGACTCAGTAACTCATAGGAAGGACAGAAACCAGGGTTCCAAGAATCCTGAGTTAGAGATCCTTGGAGTCATAGTAGTTTCAAAGCTCTGTCAGTTTGCTAAGAATGAAGTAGATCTATAAAATTGTATGTGGTGCCCTCCTGGTATTGCTTCTGGCAAGGGTAAGGGCTTTTTCAGATGGATGCCAGTTCCACTTATTCCATTCATATACCTATGGGTCAGTAACACAACTCATTTCAATGGTGTAGATCACCTTTCCATGAAAAGGGGAAAGATGATAGGACACTGCATTCCAAACATTGTGTATGTAACTCTCCCAAACACATCCCAATGAATACAATTGAAATAGTAGTTATCCATTTCTTGGTAATAGAAATACATTTTTTTCAACCTTAAATTTCTAGTTAAAATGAAAGAATGGTAGTAATCATTAAGTAAAAGCTCTTTTTATTAATAGGGTCTCAAAAGTTCATAAATTTTTGGTTCTAGCTATATGAGTAATTATCAAAACTTTATAGAGTATTCAAACTAAGAATAATCATTTCAGTATTGTTCATAATAGGAAATGTTTGGAAACATTTATATCAAATGCATATTATTGGGAAGTTTTTATAAAGATCCTGGCTAGCAGGTAAAACCATATTACTAAGTCAGAAAAGCAAATTTCAGAAAAGTATTTTAAGTATGGCATTATTGCTGTTAAAATATACACATTGACCCATTTAATCTTCATTAAGAACCATATAGAGTAGATATATTACTATGATACTATTATTATAACACCTATATTTGTAGATGTGATAAATGAGGTATAAAGAATTAAAAAACAAAACAAAACTGACCAGAATTGGTATTTCACCCCAGGCGATCTGAAACCAGAGCACAATTTTCCCAATCCAGTGGCTCACTGTTTCAGAAGGGAGAGAGATTTCACTCAGTTAATGATAACAAAAAAAGAAAAAATACAGATACATATATATGTAACAAATTAATCAAAATGCAAACTATTTCAACAGTTTATAAAAACACTTCAAATATTCCTCCAACTGAATTATGCCAAAATGTAGTTCATTTGCTTTATACTGATTTCAAATCAAACTCCTCAAACTAATCCAAGTCCTATTTTTCTGGAATGTTCCTGAGTATATACTATCCTTTCAAATAAAAAAAAACCCTTCTTAAAACAGAAAAAGATGAGAAATGGCATTAGTAAGTAAAATCTACCTGCTGCTTATCAAAACTACACACCTCTTTATAACTTTCCATATATGGATTATACTATTGAAGAACAGGTTCTGGCTTTGTCAAGACAACGTAACAGCATTAAAGTACTGCTTTTGGGTTTGTGTTCTATTTTGTTTTGTTTTGTTTCGATTTTTGCTTACTAATTATATGCATGACAATTTTCATTGAACTTTGCAAAGCAGAAAGTGAAATACCAATAACCTCTGTAATCAGACCCCTCTGTTTCATTCTAAAGAATCTGAAAACTTTCAGGTGCTTTATAGTTTGCATCTCTTGCCAATTCTTACATTCCTGTTGGCAGCCAGATGCTAAGAGCCCAAATGTGCATGGGTATCAACACATCTAATCTTACAAGTAGCATCACCAATAAGATCAGTTTCCTACTATAACTTATATTACTATATTTTAGGAATACTCAGTATGTTTTTACCTTGTATTGTGGACTAAAACTGACCACCAGTCCCATGGTCCAATTTTGCCACAAGTCTCTAAAGCTACCACAAATACTGAAATTGTATAGAAAAATTCCTTTGCAATGTAATCCAACAACGTTCTTACTAGTTTGTAAAAAGTGATAAAAAGCCTTTGAGCCAAACTCCTTTTTTGGGTTTGCACGATGATTCCAGGGAAAGTCATGCTTATTGTATTAGATCATTGGATCCCATCATGACTTTGCAAGAAACTCATTCCATCTCAAAACATACCTGCTATAAACCATGACTACGTCAGTAACTTGCAAAATGTCCAGAGGTAAGCTGGAGCTCACTAAACTGAGGCTCTAAGAGCTGAATTTTAAATATTCATGAAGTTTGCAAGCCTGTTCTTAAATCACTGATAGCTTATAAAGGCCACAGGTTATGATGAACCTCTAGAAAGCCTATAAATCAGGGCTTTTCCCCAACTTAGAGAGCTGGTTTACCAACATACCACTGGATTTACCAGATGTAATCCTCTCCCTAACAATGCTATCTATTAATATTAGTGAAACTAAGGAATTTGTAGATCATATACAGACTGTTTATGATCATACCCAGGCCTTATCATTCTCATGTGTGGTTGACTAAAGTTATAAACGATGGTTTCCTGAAGATTATTGAAGAAGAAATTAATTTTCACAGCTTTTCTAGGTTTCCTGCTGCCAATAGTTCACTTCTTATGAGGAAATAAAAGACAGTTTTGCTGATTTAAAAGTGATATATCAATTTGTCTTAAATGTTCCCCTTCTGTTTTAGCTGAGGTCTTATTAGTCTATGAGCATATTCACCATATTGCCTTGTCATTTATTCTTTCCTCATTTATGCCTCAAAAGTTACATTTTTATTAGGCACTATGGAGCCAGAACAAGGCACTTCGCTGCTCAGTAAAGTCACCACCATCCAAAGCGCTCTTACAGAAGATCGAGGGAACAGATGGGCCAGTAAACCCGGGCTGTGGTGACCAGCCATAAAAGTGCTCCTCCCAGGGTGTCTTAACAACAGCCGAAGCATTAGAGGTATTTCCTCTAGAGCCATCTGGCTTTGATTTTTGTAGCTATTTTTTCTGTCGACAGACAGAGCCACAAAGTTAAGGAAGCAATAATTCTTCTCTAGTTACTGTAACTGTTAAACCACCAATCTTTCTAAAGTCACTCATAGAATACCGGGGCCCAGCTCACAGAGGAGTGTTCTGTGGGGTAAGACCGTGTTATCTAAGGGAGGAGGGGTGCCACAGACACTGGGGTTTATAGTCGGTGTTCATGTCCTTTGGGAGTTCTCATAGTTAAGAGGCTGAAGTGATGTCCATTTGTTTTCTCCCAAATGTACTTGAAGACCCACGCATGCCCTTCAACTACCCCCCAAAAAATACTTTATAAGAAATGAAGCAAAGTGATGGTGCTCTTTAGGGAAAGCACCCTTCTCCTTACCCCCATCCTGATTTTTATTCTGGCAATAATTACAGTCATGTTAATGGTACCATTGAGTTGTATTTACTAAAGCTTTATGCAATTCTGATTAGATCTATCATTGCTGGTAGATAAAGAATCTCACATAACGCTGTTTGAGAAAAAGTTTCCCACTAGGATGGTGGAGGTGGCTGGCAAGGTCCAGTTGGAAAAGCATTTAGAAGATGAGGAAGTCAATTAGCAGAGTGGGAAGGAGAGGTGAGTGAAAATATATGAGAGCACTTGCAAGTTTTTGATAGCTAACTGGCTCAAACATAGATTACATATGATTATAAACACAGAAGATTGATGGTACAACATCAGCTATTTGGTGCCAGGGGGTAAAAAAAGGAGAGGCCAGCCACAGTGATCTCTCCAATGACAGAGTTTCACAAAAGAGAACAGATTCTAAAAATAGTAAATTAAGAGTCTCAGAGTGAAGTGGGGTAAGACTATCTAGATGTCACTGAAGAAATAAAGCCATAAGCAGAAAACATGAACCATATTCCAGAAGTTGCAGGAACATGATGTGTTAGGCCATAGGATGTAAGATGGATCTGGCTGGCTCCACTGAAACCAGAAACTGAGTAATGCATAGCTTGCCGACGTCTACTTCAATTTCATGCTTCCTTCCTGGCACAGGTGTTATATTTAGCTTTCCAGTTTAATGGAGTAATAAGAACAGAGTTGATGCTGCTGGCAAGCTTTCAGTTATCTTAGATTTTTGGAGTTCCTTGGCTCTTTTTGGGGGGAGTGGTTTAAAATAGCAGCCTAATTGTATTATGCCTTGTGCTTATTCTGACAGAAAATACTGGCTTTAAAGTGTTCCTGATTGGACCATCTGTTTTATATATATATATATATATGTGTGTGTGTGTGTGTGTGTGTGTGTACATATATATAAAATCAAAAACGCTATTATTTTGAATTGCTATCTGTTAGATCAATTAAGAATAAGAAAACTAAAAGATTTTATTCATATTCACCTATTTATTCTCTGATGCTCTTTCTTCCTTTATGTAGATCTGAGTTTATGACCTATATTAGTTTTCCTTTTCTCTGAAGAACCTCTTTTAACACCTCTTACAAGGCAGGTCTAATGGCAACAAATAAACCCCCAATTTTTGCTTGTCTGAGAAAGTCTATTTTTTCTTCATTTTTGAAGGTTTATTTCATAGGGTATAGAATTCTAATCTGGTGGTGTTTTTCTCACAGCACTTTAAATATTTCACTCCATAAATCCCCCAAGGCAGGCTAGGCTCCAGTAAAATAATTTCTCCTGAGGGCAGGAGAAAGAACAGAATGATCTGGTATGTTTTTTAAATGTTTGCTTTCCCCTTCTCCCCAGTGGAAGCATAAGGGGATGTTTTTCTGACATTCAGTCTTTAAAGATCTGGTCAAGCTTCTGGAGGTAGAACTCTCAAAACCATGAGGGTTTCCTATGACTGGATCCCTCTGGAGTTTGTAACTCTCAAACTTGTTCACAACTGGGCCTCCAGAAATTTGTCAATACAGTTCAGGTTTTCCTATCATGCACCGGTTCCTATGGAAGTTTCTGCTCATGGCTTTCTGCTGGAGCAAATTGTGCTTTCCGTATGTACCCGTTTTCCTCTCTAATTTTTAAGGCAGTGTCTTGCCTTGTGACATCACTTCTCTGATGGTTCTAATGAAAAGTGCTTAATTTTTCAGCTTGTACAGTTTTTTATTGTTAGGACAAAGAGGCTACTTCTAAGCTCCTTTCATGATGATCTAGAAACTGGAAGCCAACCACGGTTTTGAAATCTTGAAGGACTTAGATGAAACAAAGACAGAATGGTGAATCTTTTCTGGAAGGTTTTCAATTTATCTTTGCCCAGATACATCAGAGAAATTATCTATGGCCTTATGAAATGTATTTCTTCAATATAAAGACTTGAAAGTCAAAATGACTCCTTCGTCCACTGTCCCCAGAATGGATGTTATGTTAGCAGGCATGAAAACAACATTAATCTCATTGTATATGTCCATCACAGTTCTCGAGTGACCAGGAGCACTGTCACTGAACAGTAATATTTTGAAAAAACTCTTTTTTCTGAACATTAGGTCTCAACAGTGTACTTAAAATATTTAGTAAACCATGGTATAACCTGATGTGTTATCCTACAGGCTATCTTGTTCCATTTGTAGAGCACAGGCATAGTAGATTTAGTCTAATTCTTAAGGAACCTAGGATTTATGGAATGGTCAATGAGCATTGGCTTTAACTGAAAGTTGCCAGCTGGATTAGCCCTTAGTAAGAGAGTCAGCCTATCCTCTAAAACTTTGAAGCCAGTCATTGACTTTTCCTCTCTAGCTATGAAAGTCCTAGATGGCAGCTTTTTCCCATATAAGGGTATTTCACCTCTATTGAGAATCTAAGGGTATTTCATCTCTATTGAGAATATTGTTGTTGAGTGTAGCCATATTCATTCATTATCTTAGATCTACTGGGTAACTTCCTACAGCTTCTACAACCAGCACTTGCAGCTTCACCTCATACTTACATTAGGAAGATGGCTTCTTCCCTTTAACCTCATGAACCAAATTTCTATTAGCTTCCAACTTTTCTTCTGTACCTACCTCACCTCTATCAGCATTCATGGAATTGAAGAGTTAAGGCCTTGCTTTGGAGTAGGCCTTGGCTTATGAGAATAGTATAGCTGGTTTGATCTTCTATTCAGACCACTAAAACTTTCTACATATCAGCAATCAGGCTGTTTTGTTTCCTTATCATTTGTGTGTTCACTGGAGTAGCACTTTTAAATTCCTTCAGGAGTTTTTCCTTTGCATTCACAACTTGGCTGTTTTGTGCAAGAGGTCTAGCTTTCAGCCTATCTCAGCTTTTGACATGCCTTCCTCACTAAGCTTAATCATTTCTAGCTCTGATTTAAACTGAGAGACTTGTGACTCCTCCTTTCACTTGAACACTTAGAGGTCATTGTAGGGTTATTGATTGGCCTAATTTCAGTATTACTGTGTCTCAGGGAACAGGAAAGCATGAGGAGAGGGTGACAAGACAGAAGAATGGCTGGTTGATGGAGTAGTCAGAACCACACACATTTATCCATTTAGTTCACCATCTTATATGGGCATAGTTCATGATGCTCCAAAACAATTACAATTTTTGTAACATTAAAGATTACCATGATAAATATAATAATGGAAAAGTTTGAAATAGTGCAAAAATTACCAAAATACAACACAGAGACACAAAGTGAGCAAATGCTGTTGTAAAAATGGTGCCAAAAGAATTCCTTAATGCAGGGTTGGAAAAACATCAATTTTTAAAAAAAAAGTTTCTGCAATAAAGTGAAGCACAGTAAAAGGAGAAATGCCTGTAATAAAAAGAACCTAAGATACCAACTTTTCCTACCCATACACAATTAAACACTTGGGTTACTTCTATGTAAAGATTTGTAAGATATTTCAATTCTTTTCCTTTATCTGAAAAAATCACAGATATTTACAACAAGAACAAACAAAAGAAAATGAAATTATTTTCAACAGAAGTCAAGAGTAAGTCTGAACAGTGCTACAGGGAAATCCATAAGGGCTAAATTTTAATGGACATACATAAGATATAAAGGAACATGTCTTAAGTTGCATTACATAGTAAGTGCTCTGTTCTGTTTTTACTTAATTTACATGTGATAGATTAGGTGAGGAGTGCTAGGTAAGCTTCTGCTTGTCCCTGCACTGATGCTGCACCACAGGCTATGAAATAAGGATGCCGGGGTGGTAAAAATTAGACACTTGGTGTAATGCAGAACATTCGGAGAGGTGCCTGGCTATATACTTGCAGGCATCAGATGGAGTACAAAGTACTTCTAAAGAAAGTAGCACTCCTTGAACTGTATAAAGAAAACCTTCCCTGAAACAAGCATGTCTTGGTGTGCTAGTTGGAGTACATTACATTCCTAAGTCTGGTGAGACTTTTCAGAGTAACAGAGAGTGTGAGACTGAATGAAGAATAGTACAGAACTGCCATGTGTACAGGAACTACCTGTTGGCTCTAGGAAAATCAAGCAATACTGAGAAGAAGTAAGCCATATAATTGCTGATCTAAGTCATCTGGAGAGAAGAACATTCCTAATCCAGAGCAAGACTTAAGACCTGGGACTTAACTGATAGCCCATGCCAACATTTCCTTAACCTAAGGAAATGACAAACAGTAAGTTTAGCATGTAGAGGAGAAAGTGTTCTCTTCCAGCTCATTCCCTAGGCCACTCTCCTACACTATCTTCCCTAATACTTAACCTCACACCAAACACCCTAACGCCAAAAGAACGGACCCAAGCAAAATTAGTTCGTTCAGAAAGCAAGCCAACAAGGAAGCTCTGTAAGAATATGGGAGGCAAAAAGGGAAGAAAAGAAATAATATAAACAGCTAATAGAAAATGCACAATGGAATAGGTATATCATGAAGCTGATAAAAAAAAGAGCAAATATTTCACAATAAAATCCAAAACTTTAAAGAAAATGTGGCCTCTCTGAACCAAAATTCAAAGATGAGTTCCAATGGCTCAAACGAAGGTGATAAGGAAATAGCTGAAGTATATCTCAGGGAAGAAATGGAAATGGAAAGAAATAGAAAAAGAAAATCACTGTGAAGTCTGGAGCCATATATATAAACAGACATCAAGGGCAGATAGGAAAATTTAGACAAATCAAAAAAGATGTTGAAAAAGAAAAAAAGTTAAATTAATCATAAAATTAAACACAAAGGAAATTCTCCGTATAAATTATTGTTGCCCCTGGTAGAAAAAGAAGGCAAACAAAATAAACTAATACTCAAAAATGTAACAGAAGTATTTTCTGAAATAAAGATTTGACTCTAAAGAAAATGTAGAGAAAAAATTCAAGAATATAGTGAAGCAGTGTTTACAAATCTTTAGAAAAAGTATTTTATGCTAGTTCAAATAAAAAATACATATTTTCAAATGTGCAATAGCTCACTAATATACCTGTGATTAGTATTCATTGTCAAATAAATAACTAAACAAACCAGTTGGCTGGTATTGTAAACTAGATTATCTACAAATTAATACTGTAATCAATTACATATGATAGATTAAAGGACACTATTTCAAATAGTACTGAACTTGCTAATAATAAAGGAAAATCCCAAGAAGCTGACATTAAAGAGGAACCTCTAAGCATAGCTGAGTGAAGAACTGAGGCTGTGAGCTGTTCTGGGCAGTGGGGAGGTTCCCTGCTTTAGAGAAATTAATGGCCATGGATTTCAATGATGGCATAAGACAGGAAAGAAGACCTTAGGACCTGCATGAAGTGAGACTGTAAGTGATTTTGTTTATCTCTGCAATTAGTTCTCAGTGGAAAAAGAAAATGTAGAACCTCAGAATTCCAAGAAGTACTCTGGGCCTCATATGAGTTTAGGATCAAATTTATTTCACCTACATGATCCCATAAAGAGGCCACATGTGACTGCCATGCACACGCACACGTACACAAACCCTCACTAAAGGGGAATTTACAATAAAAAATGTACAAAAATACAAAGGGACGTTTCTATAACATATTTACTCATATTTAGATGTCTTTTTCACATTTTGGATATCTGGAAACAGTGGAATAATAAAATTATAATCAATAGTTTTTTTCACCCCCTTTCTTAAGAATAAAAGAGAAAGGTTGCATCTTACCATTGATGACATTTTAGATCTGGTGATGTATGCAAATCTGTAAAGAGGAAAGTCAAAGCAATGATAGCCTACTAGAATAACAAGTATTTGGATAATACAATGATAATCTGAAAGAATAAGAAATTAACAGGATTAAAATGATTGTTTTTTAAAGTAATTGTTACAATAGGAAAAGCATAAGACGTTAAAAAAAAAGAACAGGCAGGTTTAAAAAAATCACCTAAATGAAAATTCTATAAATAAATACCTATCAAGGAAATCAAAATTAAATGGATGACTAGGTTACAGACACAATTAAACAAAGATGAAGACAGCAATTAAAACTAGAACATAAGCTAGGGAAAATTCTTAGAAGCAATGATTGTTCAGTGACAGAAAACAAGAACAGAGATTAAGAGGCATGAAGGAGAGTATGACAAGTCTAACATTTGGTAAATGGGGATTCCAGAAGAAAAAAATAAGAGAAAAACTATGAGAGGTAACACTCAAGGAAGCAATTGCTGAGACTTTTCTAGAATTTATAAAAATATATCAATACTCCATCTCATAAGCACAATAAACTATAAGTAGATTAAGTAAACACCAAATCACACTTAACAGAATACTGAACTAAACCTAGAACTAACAAGGAAATTGGAAAATATTTCAAGATGACCAAAAAAAGCCTCCTCTTGATAAACTTATGCAATACAAATAAACGATTAAAATTAGAGTCCATTTTGAGGCTTTAAGTGAATATATTAGAAAGAAAAAGTGGACTGAAAACTCAAGCCATCTCTCCCCATTCAAAAAGTATAAAAATGGTAACAGAGTAAACTCAAAGAAAGCAAAATTAAAAGAAAGAAATAATAAGTAGAGGAACTGTAAATTCAAAAATGGAAAAAAAATAAAAAGGATCAAGAAAACCAGAAGCTGCTTCTTTGGAGAGTCTGATTAAATAGATGCTTCTCCTGCAAATGTATAGAAGAAAAAGAAGGAAAAAAAAAATAGGAATGAAAGACAAAAAAGACAAAAATTGCAGGATTTTTTTTTTTTTGTATCTTAAAGCATGCTATGAGCAAGGCTGATAAACTGTAACTGTTGAACAATTTTCAAAAAATATGACAGACATCAAAAGTAACTATATGAAGTGAGAAAAGCAAACTCGTATTTAGATGTCTTTTTCACATTTTGGATATCTGGAAACAATGGAATATTAAAGTTATAATCAATAGTTTTTTTCCCCCTTTCTTAAGAATATAAAGAGAAAAGCTGCATTAAAGAATTAGAATCGATACCTAAAACATACCAGTGGCAAACTAAATGCAGAAATTAAATGCATAATATCCAATCATAAGATGGCTGTCTTCACAGCCAATGAAGGAATAGTTTTAAAATTAGGAAACTTTAGAAAACTGAATAGTATTTTACTACATTAAACAGAATTTTTAAAAAAGTCATGTTGCCATTTCAACTGATGAAGGAAAAAGTCTTTGGTAAAATTTAAAAACCATTTGTATTAAAATTGTATCAAATCAATAACCTTAGCCAACAAGGACTAGATGAGAATTTCCTTGGCCAGATATTTTATATGCCCAAACTCACACAGATACCACAACTTAATGTGGAAGCTTGGAAAAACTTTCTTTGAAAAATGAAACAAAAGGAAGATTCCCAGGATCAATATGTTTATTCCACATTGTTTTGAAGCTCTAATAAATATGACCTAAAAAAAGATTCTGTAAAAAGTTATGATAAAGGAAAGACACAGATTATTTGCAAAAGACATGACATGATTATTTACACAGAAATAAACAAAAGAAAGTGAAGATAAATTATGAGTATAACTAAGAGTTCAGTGAAGTTGAACAAGATTAGTAAACAAATTCTAATTGTCATAATTTACACCATCAATAAATAATTAGAAAATCTAAAATTTAATTGATACTATTTACAAGAACACACAAAATGATCAAGCACATAGGAATAAATCTAACAAAGACATGCATGCTTTCAAGAAAAAATCATTAAACTTTATTAAAAGACAGCCTAAATAAATATGGAGAGCTATACCATGTAATGAGAGAGAAATCTTTTTTTTTATTAAGGTATCATTGATATACAATCTTATGAAGGTTTCACATGAGCAACACTGTGGTTTCAACATTTACCCACATTACCAAGTCCCCCCTGCCCTGCCACCCCACTGCACTCGCTGTCCATCAGCGTAGTAAGATGCTATAGAGTCACTACTTGTCTTCTCCGTGCTGTACTGCCTATGAGTGAGAAATCTTTATGTAATAAAAACACCACTTCTAAATTAATGTTTGCATTCATCGTGGACCACACACAGACACAGGGTGTCCAGGCAAAGGAAAGGAAATGCCTGGACGAAGGGGAGGCAAGGACAGTAAGGTAAAACTTAACCCAGGTCACAATTTTGTTCTAACCAAATCACAGGTTGAGGGCTCACAGAATGATTTTGTTTTCTAAAAATGTTTCTGCTATCTCTGTTTCTATACATAAGAGACTCATGCTTTAAAATGTTCTTGGTTTTACTATCTGGTCTGAGGGAGAAAAGACTGAAATTCAGGGGAAGTGAGTAGAGAACTCACTTAGATAAAATCAATGCTATTAAAGCCTCAAATTTAAGAGCTTTGGATTCTCTTACACATAATTTTCTTAAAAGCTTGTATAATTTTAATTTTATTGTAGTCATCAACTGATTATTTTGAAAAAGCAATCACAGAAATCTAAAAAAAAATCAAGGTGTGATGAGAATCCTTAAATAGACCACATTTCAGAAGCCCAACTCTAAAAAGCTAAATATAACAGGCAAAGTTCTGTATTTTCTTCTCTACTGAGAAAGGTAATATTGCATGGATTGAAAACAGGGGTGTTAAATAGAAAAATAATTGGGTTAGGAGAAATCACTGTTTGGTGAGTTTAAATGACATACAAGCAGAGAAGAAAAGCAAGGGATAATAGGAAACATCTGCTAATAGAATTTAGAATAATTATTTAATTTTTGCTTATAATATAATGACATTTAAAGTAATTTATTTTATATATTTACTTCTAGTATGTAAGTGGTTTCATTGTTTTAACTTGGATACCTGATTAAAGATGCTGTATAATTTTATTATCTCCTCAATTTGCTAGCTAATAATAGTAGTCTCTGTACTTCTTCCTAAACAATTTGTCTTTTCCCATTAATTTTAACATGAGCTTTATGTGTTATTTTATTGGCTTCTCTACTGTATCTCTAGATGTTGGAGTTGTTGTCTTAATCATGGACCCTCTTCACTTTTCTTCCCAAATGTATGCAATTTTCTAGTTCTTTAAACACCATTAAAAATTTTACATCTCCAGGCCAGAAGTTTGCTCTGGCCATCAGATGGACATATTCAACTTTTCTACTTCGTATCTCTACATATCAAAATAAGAATCTGTATTGTCCCCATAAAACGTTGTTCCTCCTATGGTATTCCTCTAGTTCAGAAATTAGCAGCACCATACACCCAGGATTTCAAGCTACAAGTTTAGAGGGCTCATCCTTAAGTAACCCTTCCCCAGTGACTCCTCCTCATAGTTAGATGAGTTGACTAATGTAACTCTTCAGTACAAGCTGTGTGTCCTGTCTGAGAAGTGGACATAGTAAATAATGACTGACTCCTAAATAACCTACAATTATCCACTTTCTTTGCAAATCATGTCAACTGCTTTACAAAACAGCTGGAGCTTGAAAAGTCAGTGTTGGACTAAGTACCCCACCAGGCCAGAATAACTCTTCTTCTCTTCATCACCAAAAAGGTGTTTGCTGAAAATACCCACCAAGCTACACAGAGTAACTAAGTTAAATGGGGTCCTTGTTTTAGGGAAAAGTATAGGGCAAATATAATTAATTGCCATTATTTTATTACATAATTTTTATAACTATCCTCTCAGGTAGTAGATATTTTTAACCCCATTTCACAAACCTTGAGACTTGAAACAGCTAACTTCTCAAAATCTGTTATCTGACTATGAAACTGGCCTCTTTCCACAATATCACACAACCTACGCTTGAGACTACTTGAGAATCAGTGACGAATCAGAAGTATCCTTTTCTTCAAAACCTCCCAGCTGAGCCAAGATCTAAATTTCCTGTGGAGGCCTTACCAGGTACAGTCTCACCAAAGTTTTTATAACTAACTACAGTCATGCTTCAGTGACCTACCTGTTCATCCAATACCTGCACATCAACTTCAATACAAAACAATTAAAAAGTTAGTAAGAACTCTTCTCATTATAGCCTCTGACATCTCAAGCTGCTTTCCCATAGTCCATGAATATCTGAAATTCAGAATTCCAGTTTCCAAATTTTCAACATAGTTTTAGTTGCAGTAGAACATTTACAGAGGTTATTTTGACACAGTGGTGAAATATTTTTGTTAAATACTGCTATTTTAAAGCAAGAAATAAGCATTAACTGACACATGAATGTGTAGCCAGAGATTTTATGTTCCCAAGAAAAATGTTCAGAAATAGAATTCTTACTCTTTGCTAAATTGCAAACCAACAGATTTCTGACTCTTGTGAAATGCTGAATGGCTCAAGTGTTATTTACCAAGATTGCAAAAGAAAATGAAGGTATGTGATTAGGGGAGTAGTGGTGGGAAGAAGATAAGGTATTTCTTTCTGACTCTAAGTTGCTTTCCACTGTTTTTGCTATTTTCTCTTGTGTGTCAGAGTGGGGTTTCCCAAACTTTCCCAAAGATAAGAATGACTTGGGGCTTTTTAAAAATCCAGAGTGTGTAGTATTGTTACCTGAATTTTTAACAAATACACTAAGTGATTTTTTTATTACCAAAAAGACAATTATTGAAATATTTAATAGACCATCAGGGGCTAAGTAGTTAATACTTAAGAAGTAGGTTCATTCTGTAAGGGTAGGAGTTTTGTTGAAATAGCTGTTTAAATGCAGCATTTACTAAGAGGATAGAGTTTAGACTTCAGAGCTTTTTAACGAATATCTTTAAATATGTTTTGCTGAAATGGCAAAATACTTGAATTCATCTGAAATTAGCATTATTGCCTCAGAATGAACTTGGAGTTGGCTTTTTGGAAACCTTCAGATCATGGGTTCCAAAATTTACCTTGGGTGTCTATGAAGCTCCAGATAAGCACTATCAAAATATATGTGGAAAAATTAATAATATCCAAAAATGTCAATATACTTCTTAAAAATAAATGAGCAAAAAGGAAAATTTAACTCAGTAGAAAAAAGAGGATAGATTAAAATAAGAAACTTTAATGACCAATGACAAATGACAAGATGCTCAGGCTCATCAGTGATTAAGGAGAAACAACAAAACCACCTGAAGTTCCATCTTTCATTCATTAGCTTGGCAACTTTTAGAATAATACCAAATGTTGATGAGAAATAAATTTGTTGCACCAATCCACAGAGTATTTTCATAGTATCTAGTAAAGTTAGGGTGACTATAAAAATATGTTATCCAACTGTGAATTTTTAGAATAAAGCAGTATACTAAAATACATAAAATTATGTAATACTTACTGTACTTATTTACTGACATTACTTTTATTACATTTTATTACATTTATAAATAGCTCTGTTCAAGACTTTTGAAACCATAATGTGTTCCTTGAAGCAAAACAAAAATAATTTTTTTATATATCTTACTTTTAAAAATAGGAAGCAAAATAATCATTATGGAACAAATTTTTATACATAAAGCAGTTTGGTAGCCATAATTAGCTGGGTTTTTTTCCCGGAAAAACAAAGTATTTCTTTTAATATAGTCTATCAGTGATTTTTTTTGTGAAAGTACCTGCAATCTTCTCCAAAGATGATTCAGCTTGTCACCAACAAAAGAGTTGTCATCAATGTTTAGTGTTTTGACTGAATTTTAAAAAGCATTCATAATATTGTCAAGTGTTTCATTTCTAGCAGAATAAACTTCCAAATGTTTTTTTGGTTCCATTAATTGATGCTCAACTGAACTATTTTTAGATCTAATTTTCTGTGTTAAACATCTAAATGGCATTATTCAACTGTTTCTGAATTTCCTGTGCTAATGGAACTAACATATTACCAACCATTCTTGCATATTTCTTAAGTGCAGAAGAGATTCGGAATAAAACAATTAAAACAATTTACTTAAGAAAACAACTTGATCTAGATGAAAAGCCATGCTTCTCAGAGTGATATGCTTATGCACCTCCAGATTCACATGTTAAACCTGTGAAAATGACACCTTTAGGCAGTTTTCTTAATGTAACTGTTAACTTTTGAAATAGCAGCTAATACTTTTTCTCATATTTTCATCTTCCATGAGATCAGTGTTACCCAATGGCCCACCAGTGGATAGAAAATGCCAAAAGATACATTGTACAAGTTTTATGGTCATAAATTTTCTTGGAAATTTGGTAGATTTTAATTAAATAAGCATGTTTATTTTTTTAACTCTGCTGAAACATCATTTCAAAATAAATAATTATTACCAAGCAGCCCAATAAATAAATAGTTGCAGCTGTCTGAGAGATGATAAGAACCCTGTAGCAAGACCCATTAGCCACTCTGTGTGCTCAGTTTCTATTCCCTGCACATTATTCACATACACCTAACCTCATATTTCCTTTGTTTCCCGAAACCCACCATATGGCGGGGTGCCAGTTTCACTGAAGTGGACAGCATGCAAAAACTGTCCAGTACTTCCCCCACCCTCATGTGAGACTGAAAGGCTAACTGTGCCTAGCCACAGTTACTGACCCGGGGCACACTGTTTTATCATCAAGCATTCTGCATGCTGTCTTGAAAGGGATGCATTAGCCATGTTTTGTTTGAAATGGGTCAGGAAAATAAAGTCGGTTTTCAGACTTAATGCCCTATTGAAGTTAGAATGCTGCTAAGGTGTCATTTGTCTCATATTCTGACAGAGCCATGAGAAAAGCTGAAAGTGTCAGACAAAATGGGCACTTAACAAACCCATGCTAGTTTTTATGCAATTTATGATAATCCTTATTTTAAAAGAAGAAAAATCCAGGACAGATGCTGAGCCAATCAGGTTGTGTGGACAAGAATAGTAAAGGGGCACTCCTGGGGGCAAGTGAGGATGTTTGGTCTCCCCCAGATTGAAACTGTACACACCCTGCAATCTAGTTATTCCTCTTCTGTATATTCATTAGGAACTCTTACATATGTGTACATGGACACATATGTTTCATACATGGAAGAAGGTATCACATGGCATTCATATAAACATATTATCCAAAAACAAGACACAATACAGCAGACTGGAATCTATGTTATCAATATGGATAGCTTCTCAACAAGAATATTAACTGGAAAAAAATAATGAAAAGATACATCCTTATAATAATACTCACATAAACATTTTGTAAACCTATATATCTTAATGAAACTAAGAACATGAAGTCAAACATTAGGTGCATAATAATGGTACCACCAGACAGGAGAGAAGGGAATGAATCTAAGGAGATGTGCTCCAACTGTGAATGTAATGCTAATAAAAAACAAGGAATGTATTAATAGTTATTTCTGGGTAGAGTTAGATATTTATTATATTAACATGTATTTTATATTTTACAAATTTCACTCAAAAACAAAATAATTTCATAATGAACAGTATTCAGTGTTTAACTTGGAATTATCTTGTTACATATTTACCCTGCTTTAAAAATTCCTTGCCATCTCCAAGGGGTTCAAAAAAGGAAAACTGGACAATGTACTTTTTCAAAGAAAACCTTTTTCTAAATATAAATATGAAATAAAACATATAACCAGCATATCACTGCTCTTGACACATTATCCATCTACAACCAGAGAGTAGAAGGAGAGAGAAGGATATATGCAGAATTTGACTTATAAAGAGGAAATAATAATTCTCATGTTTAACTATATGAAATATCCTCTTAGAGACATAATAAGTAACAATTCAGAATTGGCATTATTATAGAGATAAATGATTGAAACATGCTAATAAAATCTATTCAGGCTTTATGGAAACAGTGAATCCTTGCCTGTCTTTTAAAGATAGCTGTCTTAATGCAAATGAACTAGGCTTTAGATCGCACTAATTAAGAGAACTACAGCTTAGTCAATCAAAGGATAATAGGTGAGTTATAATGGATGTCAAAATCATAATTTATTAAATTAGCTTTGGAATCACATCTCAAGCTTCCTTCTATTTTGAGAACATTACTTCACTAAATACATAGAAAAAGATTGATTTTGCAGATTAGTATGATTTCAACAGAACATGTTTCATCCTCAAAATCTGATAAGAACTTTCCAATCCATAAAACACTGTTAAGAGAAAACTGTGAATCAGGCTAGACACACATTTCAAAGAGCTGATGAGGTTACAAATCACTTATGCCTCACTCTCAAGTTACCATGATAATGCTTAGCACTTGCATAGTGTTTTCTAGCTTCAAAGAGCCTACAAACTTGAACTAATTAATCCTTACACTACCCAGTGACACAGTGATAAGAAACCCCTTGAAGAGAGCATCTAACTATGTAATTCCCACTTGCCTATATGGAATTCAGCAAGTATGCCATGTTGTGTTTTCCTATCTTTCTATTTCAATAAATCTTGAAAAAGATGATATCCATATGTGAATATATGATGCATGGCCATCTATTGTGAATAAAATTATGTACATTGCACTCAATCTGCAACCAAAAGCTAACAAAGAAAGATATATGTGCAGCCAACACATGAAAAACATCTGGTACATTCTGTATTTTCTTTTCTCATTCATTTTACATCTTGTTCTCAGCTATCCCAGAGTGGTTTGTTAGATTTGAATGGGATAAAATTTCTCCATGGAGGATATACAATTCTCTTGTTAATTTTAAAATTATTTTTATTTATTCTGAAATCAAGTGTTTTGGAATTAAAAGTCTATAAATTATGCTGAATATAAGAGAATACCATCTGGGAAAGCTGCACCCAAATCAAATAACATTTAACTACTGTATTAAGAATGCTCTCTACTAGGAGTCCCTTCTCTCTGCAGGTAGCTGGCTACAGCAGTGCACCAAAACAAATGCATCCCTGCAGTAAAGGCCAGCACTGGGCCACTCAGCAGAGGGAACGTTTTGTCTGAAAAGTACTCTACTCTACATTCTTTCACTGAAATAAGGGAAATCCTTATCTAGTTTTCCTGTTTAATTGAAAACTCATTTAAAAACTAACCCTTTTCTTTTTCATTTCAAAAACATTTGTTTACCTTCAAATTGCTTGGCCTTACCTAACTTCTATAAATCCCTAAAATTACATAGACATGCACATGCAAAAGAAAGAGCACAACTGGAAAACCTTCCAATGTGTTTATGTCTGTTTTCAAAATTCTCCAGTGTACCGTTTACATTAGGGTTGTAGTGGTCATTCAATGGATGTTCTATTTCACTAATACCCCTAGGATATTGGAGTAAGTATAGACAATGTGAGTAACATGATTTCTATATGTATGCACTTTCCTTGTACCTAAATTTGCATAGTTAAAATGGTCAGCTCTGTTGCCAAAGATAGATACTGGTTAAATTTTAATTAAAAAAAAATTCTTCTTTCAATTTTCAAGTTCTAAACATCTGTCCATTCAAGTTGATCTCAAATAGACTGTGGAATATTCAAACAGAATGAAATGGGTAAGCTGAAAATATTTGATTTCCTGGTGTAAATAATACAGTCATTTCAGAGTTTTTCTTTAATGAATTACGTAGGATAAGTTAAAGAGCTAGTATGCCATATTGATATTTTATTTGAATCGCTACAGACAATTAAGACTTAATTCATTAATAAAGAGAAAGAAATTAAGGGGTTTTCATATAGTTCTATCTTAAAACATTTGAGAGTTTTACACAAACTAAGCTCAAATTTTCTCTCCAGTTACAATTAAATTTATCATTTCTTCGATTTCTACTTCATCTTAGTAGAGACTTGAAAAGGTAGGATTGGAACATGGGACAGAGAGAGTTTGTCTCTAGAAAGAGTTACAAAGATTTTCTGCAGGAGAGTGAGGTCACAGATGAAGAGCACAAATGATAAGGAAATGTAAATGGTTAGCCACTATGGCAAACAGTATGCAGGTGCCTCAAAAAATTAAAAATAGAGCTGTCATATGATCCAGCAATCCCATTTCTGGGTATATACCTGAAGAAAATGAAATCACTCTCTGAAAGAATTATCTACAGTCCAGTGTTCACTGCAGCATTCTTCACAAGAGCCAAGAATGGAAACAGCCTGTGTCCACTGATGTTAAATGGACAACCTAACTGTCCATCAACAGTAATTTCCTGATAAAGAAAATGTGATACACACAAAAATATACACACACACAATGGAATACTATTTAGCCACAAAAAGGAAATCCTACCATCTGTAGCAATATAGATGGACCTTGAGGGTATTATGCTAAGTCAGTCAGACAAAGATAAATACTATATATTTGCATTTATATGTAGAATCTAAAGTAAGTCAGACTCATAGATACAGAGTAGAATGGTGGTTTCCAGAAGGTGGGCATTGTGGGAGATGGTGAGACTTAAGATGAGTAAGTTTGAGGCTCTAGAGTACAGTATGATGACTATAGTTAGCAATACTGTATTATATACCTGAAAGTTGCTGAGAGAATAGATCTTAAATGTTCTCCCTCCCTCCCCCAAAACAGACAGTAATTATGTGAGGTGATTGAGTAATAAGGTTAAGCAACTTTATTGTGGTAATGATTTTGTAATATGTGTATCAAATTATATTGTGTACCTTAAACTTACAGAACGTTATACATCAATCATATCTCAATAAAGCTGGTGAGGGGGAGAATATCAGTGGATTTGTTTTAAAGAATACAAATGATAAAAGCTTTGGCAGGTATATTAATCAGGATTTTCCAGAGAAACAGAACCAAAAGGATGCATGTATATATACATATGTAAAGAGAGAAAGAGAGATTTATTTTAAGAAATTGATTGACATGATTGTGGGGGTTTTGCAAGTCCAAAATCTGCGTGGTGGGCCACAGGCTAGAAATGCAGGAAGTGTTACAGTTTGAGTCCAAAGGCAATCTGCGGGCAGAATTCCCTCTTCATCTGAGTTGGCCAGTCTTTTTTTTTTTTAATTGATATACAGCCTTATTTTGGTTCCAAGTATACAGCACAGTGATTCAACAGTTACCCATATTATTAACTCCTCACCCCCACTAGTATGGCTACTACTGTCCGTCAACATAGGAAGATGTTAGAGGATCATTGACTATACTCTCCATGCTGTAGTACTATCCCTGTGACCAGCCTACATTATGATTGAGAGTTTTTATGCCCCTTTATCCCCCTCACCCTCCCCACCCACCTACCCCAACCCCTCCCCATTGTTACCACCAGTTCCTTCTCAGTGTCCATGAGTCTACTGCTGTTCTGTTCATTCTGTTTTGTTTTGTATTTATAATCTATAAATAAGTGAAATCAGACGGTATTTTTCTTCAGTCCGAGGACTGTCATAGAATGAAGAAACACATCTACTGCTCATACTTCAGGACAAGCCTCTACAACAATAAATCACCAACTGGAAAATATCTGCCTTTAGAGAGCCACTGTTCTGAGGAAACAGTACCAGAATTTGAGCTTGAACCTTAATAATGGGCCTTGGGATCTCTGACCTTGACTGAACTAATTTCAAAGACATTACAGTTGTTGACTCTACAGTCTAACACTCTATCCTGGAAAACCTAACCTAACAGATCATCTGCTTATGACATAGTAAAAAAAAAAAAAAAAATCTGGACTGCAGAAAGCCAGGACAGTGGGCTGTAAAGAAAAGAACTCAGAACTCAGTACATTAATATTGAAGTTTACCTGCATGTTAACCAAAGCAACATTTCCACGAATTGTTTCCTGTTTTGAAATGCTTCATTTTCGAGTATGGATTTATTCTACAAATCATCATTCTTTGGGACTGTATGAATGGGTGAATTCTGCCACATTTGCTATGGGAGGTCAGATGTGGAGCACTCATACAAGGTAATAATGAGACAGGAACTTGGGTCCTGTGAGATGGTGTAGCCCAGAGTGGGAGGGGATAGTGTCTGCTCTCTGGGTCTCTCCTTTGTTATAAGGCAGACTACAAATGGTGATTACAAGGAAGAGCTTAACAAAGGACTCACTCTCTTGTGTCCAATTTGTCCTTATCTCTTCTGTAAAACCCTTATCCTATCTGAAAGACTTCATTTAAACTCTTCAGCAGTAGTTTCTGATCTTGTTTACCTAGATGTGGAGGGGGACCCAGGAGCCACCTGGGGTGAGGGACTGGTCTAAACACAGAAATAAATGATATGCAGATAAGTGGGCAGTGGCACAGTGTCAGATTTCCTGGCTGAGGCAGATATAAACCTGTCAGGGATCCCTAGAAGTATATGCGGAAATGAAACTGGCTCACTAATGCTCTGAAAAAATTAATAGGACATCACACACTGCAGTAAACTGAGCAGAAAAGTGAGACTACACATATCGATTCAAGATGGATTTCTGGGTATATCCCCTAATTCTCTAATCAATATTAAATCATAAAACATGATTAAGATGGGTTAAATAGAAACTATTCAATTTCTAATTACTTTCTGTCATTAATGGAAATGAAAACCTCATGAAATCTAACCTTAAATTCTAAGACTATTTAACTGCAAACAAAACTTAACTTGGGATGACAAATGTGAATTTTGTGGCTTTTTTATGTAAAATAAGATTAAAGGAGAACCTCTGGAATTTTTACTCTCTGTTGGCATGGCCACCAAGCTAAATGATTAACACTGTGCAAAACTAACAGGAGAATGTTTGCATCAAGATTTCTGCTCTTCAGCAAAAGAGTTATTCTAAAGTAATGGCCATGAAATAGTGTCTTCAAACATCAAGAGCCAAGCAATACCATTAAAAAAACAACAGCAGAAAGTTTTTGGCAACAGTAATATTACCAAAATATATTACTACATTTTTATTGGAATGGGAAAAGGAAGAAGGAACTTCTCACTGCAGTAATATTCAGGGAGTCTTAATTATATTTTTGATACTTGTCAAGATGTGGCCTAAGCACTAATTTCAGCTTTTAAAATCCGCTTTTACTATTATTATTTTTTTTTACTTACAAGTTGGGTCAAACAAAGCCCCAGATAACTTTATTCATTTTCCTGACATTGTTCCTGTTTTTAAACTTTGTACAAAATCATAAAAACTAAATGGCAATATAGGTTAACAAAAAAAAAAATGAATGTATATTTTGAGTCTCCATTCCTACAATCATCTTCACAATATTTGTTTTTTACCTTGAACATTGATATTAAACTTCTGAAGTTATGTTTTTCTTTAAATAGGAATACTGTATGTTTTCTTTCCTGTCTACGACTAAAAAAATTGTGAGGCCTCTTCTATTCTTTTAAAATTCAAGTATGTGATTATTCTAGTAAATAGAAATTATACTCATTCAAGCTGCTCATTTTATCTTACTCTGTGCATATTCTCTATGGACAAGTATACTTTCCTCTCTCAATTTAGTCTCTAGAGATAGAATAAAAAGGATTTTAGTGACTTCAAAACTCCTTAGAAAAAGATCTCAAAACTATGTTCTTCTATTTTTCCATGAAAAATGAACAACTCCACTGTATGACCAAATGTAATCCAAAGTAACTAGAACTGTTAATGATTCATGTCCTCCTGGAGCTAAGTCTTTAAAAATATTAGCCAGAAGCTTCTCTGGATTATGATAATGTTTATAGAGATTATTATGAAGCTTTCTTGGAGTTGAGTAGCATTTCTAATTACATACAAATAATGAAAATATAAAGGCTGAAAGATATGATAATGGAAGAAACTGTAACTTACTAGAATTGGTGAAACACATACAGTGCCTTTTTCTTCCAAATTACATATATATTTTAAAAAGGAACAACTCCTAATGTACTTTTTTTGGTTCTTTCTCTGCAATTATGCTAACAAGCATCATGCTGAGAAAGGATTAGTCCTGATGGACAATCAAAGACAATGCTTCCTCCCTGGTAAAAAGGTGAGAATAGAAGTAGGCATCTGCTCTACAGTTATTAGGCATAGCGGCAGGAGGGCCATATGACCAGTTAGTGAGCAAGATCAGAGTTTGCTGAAGTAGAGAAACTGTCCTGTCATTGCTGCAGGCTGCTCAGTGCCATCATTCTGCAATGTCTCTGACTTGGTGGGTAGAAACCACACCGCACACATCTCCCTGACAGGCCCGCTTAGTGTTCGTCCCCTAACTTGGCAGCCGGGACACCAGGCCAGGTACAAACTCCCGGTGGGATGAAGCATTTGGCATGGCAGCAGGATATGGGCACCTGCAAAAACGGAAAGAACAGAAAACTAGGAAAGACCTACCCATTTATTTCCCCATTAACAAGAAAAGATGAGAAAGCAAGATTTCTAAGGCAAGATTAAAGTGTGTTTCATTACATCCTCAGAATGTCCCTTATAATAGCTAATAAAGCAAAATGTTGAAGAGGGTACAATAAAATCTTCTGCTAAGGTTAATGGTATTGCTGAGTGAGGACAATAGGCTTTTGTACATTTTTATATTTCAGTTAGTGTTTTGTTCACTATGACCTTCTGAAAATATTTCTCTTAATACCAAAGTTTGAAACCTACAAATCAGGTAAGATTTATCTTTTCTTTTTTTTGCTACTTGTTGACATTATATGTCAAAATTCATTTCCAACATTTCTGAGATATTAGTTTAAGTAGCACAATAGGTATGTGTTAGCTTGCCTCAGATATATTGTATAGACTATTCTTATTAGCATGAGGAAACCACAGTTTCCAAATGAACTAATCATACAATACTAAGTAAACATGCCTTGTCTGAAGAATATGGATTCGATTACATTCCAGGAGGACAATGTGGAATTAAAAACATAGTATCTTCGAGATGAGTGTCTAATACAATCATTTTTAATGTACCTCCCAGAGATTGCTTTAAGGCAAAGGTGACTACAAGGCCAGTGGTAGACGGTTACAAGCCATCTTCCCCAACATCTGTGTAAATAGATTCAAAGAACCAAAGGCTGCCGTTTCAAAAATTAAACTACAAAAAACCATATCTATAACTGTACACAAAATCGCCTTGTCTACCCCTTCTTCTTACCCCCTACTACTTCTGGCGCTATTAAAGAAAAAGAATGTCTCAGGACCACCAAGGAGAAAAAGGGCAGAAAGAGGACATGGGAATAATTATTTTCAAAGGTGCCTGGAAACAGTCCTTCATTCTGTGTTCTACAGAAGCAATATCTGTGCATATAAATCAAGCAAATGTGTTCAGATCACATGTTTTCATAAAAATGGGCAATTTCTGTTGATTTTTAAAAATTTCTTCCTATTCTTCTATTGTTTTAAATTGCAGCAAAATTATTAAATATGACCCATGGGAATGATATGCTACATTACTGGCATTTGTGAATACAACATTTGTGGCTACCCAACCCCTCAGCAAGAAGACTAAAAGAACCCTTCTGTGTGTCTTTAATCCACCAATCTAAAATGGTCTTTGGCAATCAAACTTAAGGAAAAAGAATATATATTTTGCCTAAAACAGAAACACTGTAAGTGTATGTGAGGTCATGGAGGGTGGCAGGAGAATGATGGTGGTGGCAGTGTGCTTCAGCTTTTAAAAACTTAGGAACTGTGTGGTCAGGTTCACAACATATAATTAAACTCCTTCAAGGTAAAAATGAAAAACTAAGACTTTGAGAGTTTCCTAAGGACAGTAGAGCTAACATGTGGGAGTACCAAGACCACATTTATCTTACTCCAAAATCCATTTTCTTTCCTCCAAACCCTACTGTATTTCACCCAGAAGTATTGATTTACAGATGAGAAATTTGCTGTCATTGAGTAAATTTAAAATTAAGGTCCAGAAAAAAATATGGCAACCCTAAGTAACTAGCATGCTACCTTCTTTCTGATTGGGAAGACCATGAAATTTATCATGCTTTCTTTTGTTTATAAACTGCTCAGAGCCCAGTCTATCCTCTACCCAAATATTAGCACAGTGAATGACACATTTATTTACTCCATTCCATTATCAATACTCTCTCTTTGTATCTTCATTAGGTATCACCTTTTTTGGAAGCAGCTGAGATCCTTTTTATTTGACAATCAGCTAGGAAATTAAAAGAAATGTATAATCCACTACATCTCTTGCTGGGACCATATTTTCACATGCCCATTTTATTTTTCATTACCTGATTTTATTTTAGTCTATCTGTTTAATGGAATGGTAAGATGGGACCTTGTTCAAAATGGTCAGCTCCATGTTTAAATTTTCAGTGACACCTGGAGGTTTACATGTAAAGCACAAGGTCCTTGAACTGGCAGACACAACCCTTCATGATTCTGCTACTCTCTGGCTTCTCTACCTTGCACTTTAAGCACTGGCAAACACCACTGCTAATTAGTTGTTCACCACCCTTTATTTCACATTGTTTGAGATAGTCCTCTAAAGAATTTTAGTGCCCCTCCCTGCTTATCAAAGATTAAAATAACCCAAAATGATGGTTCAAGAGCATGGTCCCCTAAGACGGCAGCTCCACGGAGGCATAAAAATCAGAAAACTAAGCCATATCAGAAACAGTTCATGCAAACTACCTACCTATTAAAGCAACAGATCTACCACGTTTTTTTCCTCCACTTTTCCTTTGGACCCACATGGATACTGTAAATGATGGTTAACAATACAAAGAAAATACAAAGGAAGGAAGGAAGGAAGAAAACATATACAGTCCTAATAACAAACAACTTAGAAGTCAAAACAAATAGAGAAAGCCACCTGCAGGATATCACCTGGTGTGGACGGTGGGGGACTTGGGGTCGGAGGTTAAAAAAATTTCCCCAGCAATTCGATTCCCCAGGCTACAGTCACACATTCAGATAAAGGCACTCTTCATTCTTTCTAGGGGTTTCTCAAAGGGACTATTTTGTAGTGGTAATTGTTATCTCCTAGCATCCTTCCTATGTTTCGCATTTACAATTTCTGCAGGTGGATTTTGGAGGCAGAAAGCCACCATCCCTGGCTAGTTCACCATCTGGGCATTGACAAGAAATCACAAAGTGATTTTGAAAAGATACATCTCAAATATTTATGTATGAATGTACACAATTCTAACTTGTTCTTATTTGTTATTAAATTATAGCCACTAAGAATATAAACATTAGGCAGAGTTGACAATGGATTTTAGAAATTTAATGTTAACCAACACTGATTCATAAGAAGGAATATGAGACACTTTGTGGGAAGGCTACTCAGAGGGAAAATGGGGAATTGGTCACAACACTGCAAACCTAGAATGCATGACTGCTCTAAGAGATGACAATAGTCATTTTACCCCTCACTTTATTTCTGATAGGTATATTTCCTCTCTTAATGATATTAACACTTCAGAAAAATTTACATTAATGTGACTGACCCTGGGTATCCTCCACCCCATGTCACACTATGAATTAAAAATTTTGAAACACAGGTTATAAAGCTGTCTGCAAAGTAATTCAATTTTAAACTAAGAGTAAATGGCTTAAGGTTAACTTAAGTATTATAACTATAACTTAATAACATTATAATTCTAACAAAATTGCCAATTTAATCTCAGTCATAAATCTTCTAGAGAAATCTTATGTGTTTTACCATCTTGCTTATTGTGAAACTAAGTCAGGTGATTTATGCAATATGTGTAACTTTTCAAATAAATTAACTGTGCAAAAATGTGTCTCTTGTTTGCTCATCTAAGAATTGTGACAAATGTTTTAAGCACTGAAAGTCAGAACATTTACTTGCACAAATACAGGAATTTTATTTGCTTCACTTGATTCTGGGAGTGTGATAAAAATATGAGAATACTGGATTATTGGATAAATATTGAAAATCTAACATTGAACCCTATGAAGATGCTCAGTGTCTAAGAAAACTGTGCTTAAGATAGCCCTACTAATTTTACTACAGCCAATTAACATATAGGTTATTATTTGCAAAAACTTTTAAGACTGTTAGATGTCACTATTGACCTATGTATTATATTTTCAGAAATTAGGTTATGAGTCAGTAAAATTACAAAATATCACTGAAATAAATGTTAATAGTTAAAATTTTTGAAGTTATCTTGACAATGCAAGGCAAAATTTTTAAATTTTGTTTAAATGTTTGGTCATCATAGGAGAATTAAGCCATTAATGAATTGGGAGTGAGTTTGTCTTAGCTTTTTAAATAAAACTATATGGGGAAGATAATAAAAGCCAATAGATACAGAAAAGGATCCATTGATGCTGAGCTTGGAGAGCTTATGGTAACTGCAGGATCTCCAAGTCAGTTTCTCAAGGCAATAAGAATATTTACTTTAAAGAGTCATTGTGAAGATTAAACAAAGGAGGTGCAAACAAAACTCTAAAAATATTGTCTGGCACTTGAAACATTGGTAAATATTGGCTATTATTATTTGCATGGTTTACTATAATCGCAGTTCTTATTCTGAATAACCATTCTAAGACACTTCTCTAAACTGAAGCAGATTTTGTTGAAGGATAACCAAGATAAAGGATATGGAAGCTAATCATGGAAGAAATAGTTAGAGATAGCTAATGACCAGCAAAAAATCAAGTAAACACCAATACTAAACAGTATTAGCCTCAGAGAGCATATAACCCTATATAAGCTCTATATATATACACAAGCACACACACACACATACACTTGTGTATATATATATTGGAGAGTCAACATCCCATAATAAATGCAGTAGACATTATTAATCAAGGAACAAGAAATTGATATAGCCACCATTTCTAATAATTTAAACTTTCAATGCTTTTAAAATAAAGTTTATTTATTTTGCCTAGAAAAACAAAATGTATTAATGTAAGGTAAGTACAGTGGTTCCCCTTTTTCTGCATTTTTGCTTTGCAGTTTCAGTTACCCTAGGTCAGCTGCAGCCTGGAAGCATGATCCTCCTTTTGATCTACTGTCAGAGGGTCAACAGTAGCCTAATGCAATACCACATGCCTACGTCATTCACCTCATCTTTTCACATAGACATTTTATCATTTCATATCATAACCAGAAGAAAAGTGAGACAATACAATAAGATATTTTGAGAGAAAAAGACAGTTATTACATAACTGTTATTACATATATTGTTCTAATTATTCTATTATCATTGTTGTTAATCTTCTACTGCACCTAATTTATAAATTGAACTTCATCGTAGGCATGTATTTATTGGAAAAAACAGTTATATATAGGGTTCTTTACTACCCACAGCTGCAGCATCTTCTGGGAGTCTTGGAATATATACCCATGGATAAAGGCAAACTGCTGTACAGAGGAAGCATGTGTTGGTGGTCATCAGGAAGGAGTACAGAAAGCAAAATATCAGCCTGGATTAGGAAAGAATACATTTAAATGATGGTAAGTGAGCCTCTATTCTGTGTTAGTTATCAGATTGAATTATACAAGGGAATAAAAGTTGAATAAAAACAGTATATTTGTGTAACAGTCAACCAGGCAGAATAAGTAAAATATTAGTTACATCTACTATAATGTTTCATTGCATACATTGCTAGAAATCATCAGTATTAATTATATATAGTGCACTGAGAAGGCATAAACTCTACCAATTTTGTGCAATAATATCTCTTGAGGACAACAGTGAACTAAGTGTGAACACAGACTATGTTATTAAATTTCCTTGAGATTTGCTCTATTATTAAAATCTATTTTCTGTGTTGTGTACAACTCAATAACATCCCTGAAAGATCTGGGTCTTAGGGAAAGCTAAAGTATTATTATTATTCTTTCTATAAACATTTCATAGAAACTAAATCATATTAAAAAAAATTTAGAGAAGCACAAAAGTTAATGTGAGGCCTATGGGGATGGCGGGAAGATAAGAAGTAAATAAATGTGTTGTATGCATTATATGAACTTCAGGAATTCTTTAGTGCAGCTAAAAAACCACATCATAGCTATACAGGATACTAGAGTTTGAAGGTACTGGAGTTAAGGTCTTGAAAACTGGCATTGCCATTACCAAATGCATTAACTTGGGCAACTTATTCACCTTCCCTGAGCGTCAGTTTCCACATATGAAAATATGTCTGCTAACATGTGTTTTGTCCAACACTTTTCAATTTCATTTATCCCAAAACAGGACATTAGTCAAGTCAGTTTCTTAATACAAAGTTTTCTCAACATCACCATTTATTTCTCTCAAAACTGGCATTCACTCCCTCATCTGCGGCAATGGCCCCTTTTCCTTCCTCTGCCGGACAGCTTACTCATCACTCATTCTCTTCCTCCTCAATTGCAGCCTCCACTAAGAAGACTGAAAAATCTAAATATTTATTTTCTCAGCCTCCACTGTAACTGTGTGGACATGTGACATACATGCAGCTAATAAAACTTCAATGAAATCCACTGAGAACACAAGAAAAGCTTCTGCTTTCAAGATAAAAAGAGATATACTTGTCCAGGGAGGCCCTTATCTCTTTCTTTCTTCCTTAAGCGTGGACATAATACTTGGAATTGTATGTTCCCTGAAGAAAATAGCAAATGAATCAGTGAAATGCTACCACTGTGCAGTGGAGGAACTGAACCTAAGGCAGTAACTGCCTACCTCTGATTGGTTCTCATGTGAGAAAAAGAAATCCCTGTCTGTTTAATCCATGGTTAGTACTCTATTACATGAAGTCAGAAACATTCCTTTCTGGCATACTGTTTCTTTTGTTCCTTCTTCTCCAACATTTTTTAAATGCTCTCACTTCAGTTAGTCATAATATGTAATTTCTTTGTCAGATATATTCAAAGAGGTGACACTAGTAACGTCAAAAGAGCACTGCAAGAGAAATCAAAGAGCGGTTTTACTCTATTTTAATATCTATTGATATATGAAACTTGGGGAATTCAGTATTTCTTATCTTCAGTTTGCATATATTTGGCAACTGAACTAGATAACAAGTATCTTATATTTAAATATCCAAAGATAATCTCAAAGTCCTCCAAAGGAGACAACTGAAGGAAGAGGTGTTACTGGATGGAGTCCAGGTTAGTAGGTTAGTCACCGCATGGATAGAACATGGTGAGCTTATCTGGAAGGATTTGGAATCAGGTGGGAGCATAAGCCTTGCAAAGACAGACGGGAAGACACACTCTGGCACGTCATCTTCTCACCCTCTCATCTCTGCTAATCACCCTTTGGCTGAACTCAACCAGGAAGTAATACACATGGGAGCCCGGGAACCACACCTCACAGCTCTGTAGAGCCGGGACCAGGAGAGTGGGAAGGGACATCTGAGGACAGAGGCCCAGCACCACACACAAATACCAGGAATGAATTTAACATCGGGGGATTAAAAGAGGAATTGGCTCAGGAAGCACTTATGGATAACATTTGTGAAAGAACCAAAAGTGTAAAACAGAGCTTGTAAAACAGAAAAAAAAAGAAATCACAAGAATGTTTTTCTCTAAAAACAGGCAAAACCATAAAGACAAAGGTCTTTACCTTCATTTCTCAGGATGCTTTTTTATCCCTTCCAGGACCTTTCCCCACAGTCATTTCTTCATTGTTTTATTCATGAATAAAATATTGAAAAATATTGAACATATGCTCATTGGATGCCTACACTCTTCCAGAGACTAGGCACATGGAATCACATGCACTCTTATTACTCTGCTCTACTTATTACTCTACTCATCACCTGTCTTCTTCCTGACATGCTTTTCTTCCAGCAAATTCATATCCTTCAAGATTCAGTCAATTGTCCTTGTCCTAAGAAGATTTCTAAAACCCCACTTCCCTGTTAAGAACTTCCTATCCATTTGAGATACTAATTTTGTATGTAGTTTAGCACTTGCCACAGTACATTGTAATTATTGGTCTTACCTGTATTCACCAACTGAGTATAAATAGTTTGAGAGGAAAGACTTTGAAGACAACTTCTTGACCTTTGTCAGGGTTTATTTTACAAAAGCCTATTAAATATGTGTCTATAGAGTTTTAACTAATTTATGCTGCTTTTTGAAAAATAAAACATAGTAATTCTATCCCCTGCCAATTCCCTCTGAATGGCTCAACTATGAACACTGTCCATGTTTTGTGAACAATTACAGAAAATCCCAAGAAAACCACCTCACAGTATAAATTTTAGATTTTGAAATATTGCAATATATTAGACTTAAGTTTTTCTTCAAGTCTGTCTGTAGTTCCAACAGGACTTGGAATAATGACCTATTAACTGGAACAACATGTGGTTTCTTATATCTAATCACCTACTTTTAAATCTTTATTCTGTTTACTTAAACCACAAGAACTGGCAGGCGACTCAGTTGAAAACCAAGTACATGGGTGTTTTTGTTTTTAATTTACAGAGACTAATATAAAGAGATATTAAGGATGAAAAGAACATTATTTTTGTATATAAAAACATTTACCTTTGTATAATGACCATAAAACTGAAGGATTAGGTTATAAAGTATTATGATATAAGAAACATTATTTGTAGCTTAATATATTGCATACACTATTTAAGCATTCTATATTCCTTGAGTCATATTACCTACAGTACAGTTTTGCAAGCTAAGTACGGTTATTTTCCCAATTTACAAAGAAACTGAAAGTTATCTAAGAATCCACAGTACATATGAAGATTCAAGCAAGTCAGTAAAAAACATAAAATGCACAACTAAGACTGAGAACTCATTCTTCACTCATAAGCACAGAAACTTTTTATTTGTTTTAAATAAAAGAGGTACTGGGGTGACTAAAAATTGTAATGTTATAGACCATTTAAATTGTCTGCCTAGAGGCACAAATGTGTACTAGAGCACATGGCTGGGATGCCATATTGCCAGTATAATTTAGATTCCCTGGCTTTAAAACATTTATGCTAGAGCTTTATCATTACAGCTGAGGCATCCTACATGGCATGAACATTTTTATAAAACACCCTGAAATTCATATCTTAGTGATCAATTCAGCACTTACAATTTCCCAAACTTTATTTTAATCAGGAGTTAATGATGTATGGCACTTCTAGTAAGTAATGAATGTTTGAATTGCTGTAAGTTATTTTAATAATTGCTCAGCTAACCATTTAAATTATCAAAGATCTTTACTTGTGCAATGTCATATAAATGATGGAAATTAAAAATTAATCAACACAATTTACGTAACTAAAAGCTGCCATCTAATGGGATATTTTTCAATAAGACAGCAGTAATTATGCTGAAAAATATTCATTCCTGTAGTTTGAACGATTATAGCAATTTCCACCAGGGGATTTCGCAGTCAGATTCTAGTTCTGGGCAACAGTGATTAATATAATGGTTATTAATGAGAAGTAATTTTGATACTTCTAATGGTGTTTAGGTGTCAATGCCTTGAAAGCAGTATGTTTAGCATATTAATAATGAAGATTACATTAGACTAGCTACTAAGTAATCTTATTGGTTTTTTTTATCTTCTATAATGTGAAAGGTCAATTAGATGTATAAAAACAATGGAACTTTTCACAGCAGGACTTAACATTTCTCTTTACTGACATCTTTTTAACTGTGTACGAAGTTCATTAAATGTGTGATGGCAGTACTGTTACTGGAAGAAAGTGGAAGGGTCAAGGGTCATAATCCACAGCAAGGTGACAGTCTCTTGTGGGTGGCACCCTGGGAGCTGAGTTGGAGTGAGAATTGCCTTTCAGGTTGCCAACAGGGAAGGAACAGAAAGAATAATGCCATTGGCAGTTAATATTATTGGTTGTATTAATTAAACTGAATATTGACAGATTTTGTTGACTTTATGTCAAATTGGTAAGGAACTCCCTCATCAGCTTCCATAAATATAAAATTGTGGATTAATAAAATTATATAATATATATGTTTTGGGTAACATGAAGAAATATTATGTACATATTTGCAAATTTACAATCTGCAAAGTGTTATATTTAAATGCATCCAAATCCATTAGAAGAGTAAGAAATTATTCTTCCCCTTTATATTATTCCCTTTTCTAGAACTTTGTCAAACATATTCTTTCCCCATCTGTTTGATCTTAACTCTTTGGAGGCACAGAATATATGGTCCCAGGAAAACTACATCATAGTATTTATAGCAGAGGGAAGGATAACACTTGTGTTGTAGGAGTTCTACGTTGTGAGGAGAAAGTTAAACTAGCTTTCGCTATGGACACAGAAGTATGATTTCACCAAAGGCACAAATTAGTCCATGAAGTATATTTCTAATGTTTCATTAAAAATATGAAATCTAAAGAGAGTTCAAGTAGAATAACACTATTGGCAAAATCATTGTTTCAGGATTACTGTTAATTTGTTAATCATTCCAAATGTAAGTAAAATTTTAAAAATTACTGTATAATAGTTACTGTGTAATCGTTATATGATTTTCATAATATTAATAGTCTCAATGATATTTCTTGAGACTGAGAAATTCCTGTGTTTCATTTTTTGGTAGTCAGGTTTTTATTGTTGTTTGGGTGTTATTGATAGAAATAAAACTATTTGTATTTACATATATTGAACTTGGATTTTATTTATGGTTCTTAGAGAGTTAAAGTCACTGAGAATGTTAATTATTTTGGAAAATTTTTATTTGTTTGAACTGGTTATCTTAACTTTTTTTTCTTTAAGTCTGATATTGCAATAAAAGTCTGATTTTTTCACAAAAAGAATTGAGTGTGATCACTCTTTGATTTCATAGCAAGTGTTGAGTTCTTAATGTAGTGTCAGGGAATGGATAGACTTGAGGTTCACTTTCTTCCTATTCTCCACCTCTCTTTAGATTTATATATCTTATTTCTACTGTAATATATGCATTATTACCTGGCATATAAGGCTGGTGAAAAATGCAAGTATAAATATGACTCAATTTTCTGATCCTTTTGGAACAAAGTAAAACTAAAAGATAATTGTGCTAAGAATATAAACCAGTGATTTATCATAGAGGAACAATAGGAATATGAAACTAACTGAATAAATAGGTCATCCCAAACATGAGTTGATAACAAATAATTTAATGTAAGGTACATTTTAAGAATTTATTATTATTTCTGCTAAAAGCAAGTGGCACAAAAATCCTATCTGACTATTTTATGGAAATATAACTGTCTTCAGGCTTTAAAACAAAAGTTAATTATAATTTATGCAATAGCCATATAGCATTTCCAATGGATGTGCATTTTAGAATTCCTAAGAAAATCCTTCAGGATTAATATAACTTAGCCATTTGAATAATTAAATTACTTCAATGAAATATTTTTTGTTGTAGGCTCATAGTTTAATTGTCCTCTTTTTAGTCTTTCTTTTTAAAATGTAAATGCCCCTCAAAAAGCATTCTATAAATAATAATGACTAAAACCAAGTGCAAAATAAAAATTGAGCTGAACAAATATTTTCAAAGTTTCTTCTGTGAGAATCCGAATTAACCATGTGACACACACGTTAGAGATAATTGCAAGAGTAATGGCTAACATTTGTGTGGCACTTGGAAGTAGGCGCAAAGACATCAAATATTCTCATTTGACTTTCAAAAGGATTTTAAATGCCTGTTTCATAAATGAGGAAACTGAGAGTCAGTAATACAAATTGGAGCTGTTGCATCTTCCTACGACCTTGTCAGTCAATGAAGCAGGACATTTGTTCTCTTCTGGAGGAGCAGAGAAGCAAGAACCCATTAAATCATGAATCCTTTTTGCTTCTAGTTTCAATTGCTTGTGAATGTCAGATTTATGGGCACATTGCCCTTGTCTCTGGTTATGTGTTTCCTGTACTGGCCCATGGCAGCAGTTACTGCCTTACTGTTATTTCTCACTTATCTTTGCCTGAAAGAACTGTGCGCTCAGAAGGACAAGGGCCAGGCTGTTCTAAGTGTCTTGCAGCCTCAATGCCCATCTTGCCACTTTTCATGTTAGCATAAATGCCAGGTTGCTTCATGATCATTTTATTTAGTATTTGGGTTTGGAGAGCTCCTTTACTTACTAATATTTTTTAAAGTATGTTTTAAGAATATATTTATCCTCAAGTGAAACAGAATAGCCCTATTTTTTCAATGTTATCTCATATCATTTTAGCTGTGACTGCTTCCTTTTTTTACATGTTAGCTGTGTTTTCCCTCATATTTATCTCTTCATTTTAAGTGATAAATATTTTTTCTAATTTAGGTAGTAATAGAAACATTGAGCAATATAGTCTCATTGGTAATAATCTCATAACAAACTGTAATTTGGGTAATCCTCTCAAATCACCTTAATACCTATATTTTTAAAATAAATACCCATTTTACTGTTCTCTGTTCTTTATTTCCTTTTTCTTCTGTCAGTAAACAATTTCTGAGCCTCTACATTGCACTCATTCTTCCCGGAATCTCAAATATGGCTACCCTCCTGGAGCTTGTATTCTAGCACTAATATCAAGTATGAACCCACTTTTTAGGGAAGTATTGTAAATACACAAATCCAAACACCAAGATAGAGTCAGGAATTTCAAACAGTTCTTTCAATAAGATTAAATTAATAATATGTATAATTTTAGCTGAAAGCATTTATGATAAGGCATTAATTCATTAATAGAAGACCAGCTGTTCAAGCAAAACAGGTTAAAATCCCTGTTTTTCCTCAATTGACAATATCTGTTAACATGAGCATTTTTTTCATTTAAAAAATCAAAACCTTAACACTTGCAAATTTCATAAGAAAACTGCATCTTTAAAATATTGTTATTAGAATAACTTGAAACAAAAAACATCCCATGTCAAAGCTGAGAATGTATTCTAAGAGTAAGTAGATGATGAATCAGAAAGATCCTGATTTAGAATTTCAAAACACTCTACAGAACAACATAGCAATTACATATAGATTCATTAATCAGTTTTTTTCTTTATTAAGTCCACATTTCAACTAAAAGTTCCAACATCCTCAGAGAAGGGAAAGTTAGGTACAAATGATTGCTGCCTGAGAAAGGCTGTGATCTGAATGATAGTGAAAAGTGCACAAGATTCCATTGGAATGAACACAGCAGTTGTTCCTCCTTTGTATGTTATTATAAAGAGAACTGGGGGTCAAATTGCATGAATGATAAATGGAAGGTGCTTGAATTGGGTTGGTTCTTTTATGAACATTATACATTGACCTTGGCAGTTTTGACAATTACATCCATCATTTCTAGGAATCCATTCCAACACCCCAGCCTGTTCTCCAATGTGACCAAATAAACAGGGTTTGTGAATATAAGAATCAAAGATTGATCTTCTATGCCACTGCACTGATTAACAGTTTGTTACTTACTATAGCTTTTTCATTCCATGGATTATTTGAGGATCATAACTCACTATGGCACACCTGTAGATACCAGGTTAGAATGCTTTAATCTTCACTTACAGGCTTTAAAAGGATCAATATTAGACTTTTAAGTTTGATAATAAAAATGAAATAAAATCTTTAAGGAGTTCGTTGTATACTTTAAATGTGCATTTTATTATTTCCATGTTGCTTCAGTAGAAAAAGCTGGGTGAAGATGGAAGCAGACCAACCATTTCACACTATTTTAATCTATTCAGGTTTAAAAAAACTTTTAGCCTCAAATATTTTTTGGTATGAATAGAATTATATATAGGTTGAGGAATAGATTTCTCCTCCCCCACAAGAAACATTAAATGTAACATTATTTACAATCAAAAATTTTTCCCAAAAATTATATTATCAGCTCTATGACAGAACCTTAAAAAGCTGTGTCATTTATATGTTTGTCAGCCTTGAGAAATTCTGAATTATATGCTGTTTTCAAATCCAAGGACTTAAACATTGGAGTTAAATTTTTAATGATATGATGATAGTGGCTCCATGTCAGAAACTGTTAGGTTAACAAGAGCTTCATATTACAATTGACAAGTAAATCCACAAAAGTCAGGGATGCTATATGTATTCACAAGCCCCCATTTCACCATGATTTCAAACATGCAATCTGTTTCATAACAAGCACTCACTGAAATTCAACAATTTGTGGATTCAATGTGAAGTTCATTAATCAGTCAACCTCTTCCAAGATTCAACTTCTTCCACTTGTAGGTATTTTCTTTACCCTCTTCCTGATCCAGCTTCTAATCTCTAGGGTGAACAGTCCCAAAGCCAGTTGCATCAGCAAGCTGGTATAGGAAGTCCATAAAGGATTGTTCTCAGCATTCATTTGTTGTATGCTTCCTTGCCCTGCTAAGCAGATCCTATCTCCAGCATACCTCTGTGTCTTTCCTGGGTTTGTGGGAACATAAACACCTCTTCCAAATTCATAGCAAGCACAGAAACATAAATGGACCACTTTTGGCAGTCATGTTCATGTGCAGTCTTATACAGTAACAGTGTGGTCCTTTTTACTTGATAATTTAGAGCCAGTCACTGTCTTTGTTTTCAGTGGTACATCAGAAGTGGGCTATTTCTGCAGCAACTAATGCACCTTCAATTAAACTAATGTGGTGGTGGTGGAGGTCTGGTGGGCATGTGGAAATCTAGTAGAGCAGTCTTATACTACCTCCTGTCTCTTCATCCAATAGGTATTTATGAAGATATACTATATATAAGGCATTGTACAATGTCCCAAGACTGGCATAATGAAAAAGATACAATTCTAAAGCACTAGGAGTAGAGCCAAATAAAGTGGATGATTGCCGTAACAGTTCAGTACTTCTTAAATGATAAAGAAAGTAACCAGGTCCATGGATTACAAACGCTTCATTTAATCTCAGTTACAAGGGTGTGTTTCTGTAAGGCTGTTAGAGGGAAACAAGTTTAAGGCTGCTTTGAAAAGACAACAATTGTGTTGAATTATTAAAAAGTGACTTTGAAGTTGAATCTTGAAGAATGGATGAGGACTACCCAGGAAAGGAGGGGATGGAAGATGGGGTATGACAAGTGTTTCAAGCACAAGTAATGGCATGTTGAAATCCAGAAGTGAAAGCATGATACTTTAAAGTTCTGTGTGGCTGGATGATTGAGTACAGCTTCTGGCATAACAAGAAGTAAGTTGGAGAGGCAGGCAAGACCATATGCACAGACTGAAAGGCAACCTAAGGGTTGGGGCTTTAGCTGATGTTGTATGTTAAATGACTAAGGCTATATTCTCAGGATCCAGAGACCTAAATTGGAACTCTGGCTTCACTATCTACCTTGGCATTATTACATGTTCTCTCCATCATTTTTATTTCTTCTTCGAATGGACCAATAAATTGTACTTATCTTTTAAGAAAAGATTCCAAATATATTTGAATCCTTAGCAATAAAAGACTTTACCATCCCAATACACATATTTTATTATTTTATTAATCTATGAATTATATATTACTTTATAAATATATCACAAATTTTTTTAAAAATTAAGGTAATCTAAAAATGAAATAATAAATTATTATAACATTATATAATATAGTTATATAGAGTAACAGCACATATATTAATATAGAATATATATTACTATAGAAGAGTATTCTTTATCAATATATTACCATATAGTATTAATATATTTATTTCTCTTCACTAATACAAAATCTTTTTTCAATGAAAATAGCATAAGCTCTATATATTTTCTTATGAGCAGTTTAATATGTGTCTTATTTTTCAAAAATACTGTATATTATTTGTAGATAAATAAATTTCAACATCAGATTCCAAATATAGTTTATTTCTGTTTGGTAGTAAGGGTGGTAATAGATGAAAATGATGTAACTATCATTGCACAGTATGTACAACATAAACTATGCACAAGAGAGGAGGTGCAGTATTCATGACAGTGAATATAAATCCCTATTCAAAGAGTCTTGATGAAGTCTTGAAATCTGAACTTGGTCTTGCTCCCTTCTCAGCACTGTCATTGCCGTAGCCTGCCCTGTAGCTGAACGAACTCATACAGGGACCAAAGGAACCATTCCTCTGCCATTTTGTTGGCTGCTTGTGTTTGTTTTATTTGTGTTATATTCTATACAAGAGTCGTTCTAAACCATTTGTTAATTTTGTGGGGGCTAAGTTAGTTCTAACTAAATAAAATTATCAATAAATTCCTTTATTTGGTTAGACAGAGGGCATCCCATTGAAACCCGATGAAGGCAAACAAATGCATGGGGGGTCTTCGCCTCTCATCTTTCCTGGCCCAGCCCCTCGCCCTCCTGTTCTTTCCCGCACACAGAGATAACTAATACAGGGAATGAGGGTGAACAAGGGAATCCATAACAAAACCTCTAAAACCTACTTAGGACTTAGGACCTAAAGCAGCAAATAGATGTAATGGCACATTTGTATTACCACTACCTGGTCACTGCATCACGTCTGCACTAGGTCACACGTCCAGATGAAGCTCCATTTTCTACCCTAACATCTTGTCAAAATGCTTTTGATTTCATAGAGCTCCTAATTTATCATTTTTCTAAGAATTTTTGAAGTACATTTTTGCTTCTGAAAGATCCCTGCCAACAACTGTCCAGGCTAAATCATGGTCATCTCTTCTGTCTTGTGACTTAAATGACCTGATAATATCTCAGGAATAGAAATAAACTTGGGTGGGGCTTTAGCTTTTTCAAGTAACTGTTAGGATTGGACTGGAACCAATAATTGCTGACCTCTTTCTGATGATTTCACATGTGCCATCAATTCTCAAGGATTATCTGGTTTACATGAAATTCTTTTTAAATACAGTTATATTGTCAGCATGCTGTCAACAAAGAAAACACTAAATTCAAATAATACTTTAGATGATAGTTTTATTAATATTAATCACATTATATTTTATCAATGCATTACCTAGCTTTCCTCATATGGTTCCTACTTTAATTCTATATGTTAGGAATATCTTTATGCTTTAAAATCATAAAGTACTAAAACAATAATGACTCTGCTTTCCTTCCATTTCTCTTCTAGCAAGTGTATTATTAAAAGAACAAAAATAATTGCTTAGTGTAGATAAGAAGAATTAGATAGCTTACTGAAGGTGGCATTAGGTAAAAATGTCCTGAATGTGAGTTAAAAGTAAACTGGAGAAAAGAGGGTAATAAATTGGCCTCAAGCATGGATCATATTATACACAAAATTATTATTAACTGTCAACTGTAGTTTTCTTTGAAGTAACAGGTTTGTCTCTCTTTAAAAATTGAATGCCATTGGTTAATAAAATATTAAAAACTTATGATTTCAAGATAGTAAAATGGTACTCATTAAAAATATTTAAAAATTAAAATGTCCCTTTTCCATTCGAACAAAATGTTATCAAAATAGGGTAATCAGCTTGGCTCTTGGCTTAAATCTGAGGACATGTCTCCTTCCATGTTCCCTCATGATCAAAATTATTGAAACAAACTCTTGTTGAGGAGCAGAATTCATTTTGCAAGGGCTTGACATTCATGGCCTTCATCATATCAGTAAAGAGATTACAGTATGGACACAGATAATAAAGTTGTTAAATTCTATATATAGGGAATGTCATAAAATATATATTTACTTGAAAAGGGAAAGAAAAATAACTTAATGGTGAAGAAAATTCAGCCCACCATTCTATTCAATGCATATTTGTGCCATTGTGAGTGTAAAATTTAAGGCAAAATTTAGCTCTTTTCTTGTTACATAGTAATTCTAATGTTGTCTCATGGTTTAGTATATATTTTTTTCATATAAAATGATCCCTAATGAAGATCAAAATTTTCATCCAGTGTTAAAGTGAAGAAAGAACAATTTATCTTAATGTTGGACTATTAGCCAAGTTGGAAATACTGAGAGATTGTATGTTGAGCTCCCAGGTAGCATCTTTATAAGGGATTATCAAGGGTAGTTTTGATTACAGTGACACTCAATTAGTCTGAAGATCTAATATTTTAATCCTCCAGAACAACACAAAGAATTTAATTAATAATATTGTAATATCTTGCTATGATAATGAAGTGACACCTATTGTGGCAAACATCTAGTGGTGTATACAATTATCAGGTAACTGTGCTGTATATTTGAAACCAACATAATACTGTATATCAATGTTATTGCAATCAATCAATCCTCCAGAGATGTATTACCTATATAGTTGACACAATTTAAATATGAATTTCATTGTTCCCTCCAAGTTGGTCCTATCACAATGAACTGTAGCATAAATTCATGAAACTTTCATAAATATATGTCCCATTTTAGATTAGTTCACACAGGAAATCATGGCTGCTTGGTGCTTCTAGAATTTTCTTAGCCAGAATCTCTGCATTCCACCTATACCCTTTAGACTGTTGTCAGAAATTATATGGCTTTTGGATTCCCTGCACCTGCCCAAGAAGCTAATATCAAAACTCATTTTTATAATACACAATGTATTCTCATACAAAATATATGAGCTGAGCCCTAAATTCCACATGGCTTCTATATCACTGGAAATTCTCTGAATTACATCATTAGTAACTACTGCATCTTTAAATTCCAACAGATTTTTCAGAATCTTTTTGCTGAAATTTCTAGTCAAAACTATATGACAGTACCTATCCCTCAAAGTAAAGCTCTTCTCCCTCAACTGAAAATTCCAGCTGCCAGTTTCCTGTAATAGCAACCAGCAACAACTGCTTTTAAAAAAATGTGTAAGAGAATATAATTATTTGTTTTCTTTCTTTTTTTGAAGGTTTCTTATTGATTGTTCCTCAGGGTGCAAGGAGGAATGATATTTATAGCCTGCTCTCCAGAAGCCACAATACAAAAGAGTAGATTATAAAAGTTAACTTTAAAAATGTAAGTGATATAATGAAGGTGTGGGAAATATACTCCAGGAGTCTAGACAAGAAAGGAACCTATAGCATCTAAAGGAATTTGTGGTAACATAGCAGAGATACAGTAAGCAGGATATTGGAGGAGGATGGCTTTTGCCAAACAAGGAGTGAGCAGTATCTCTGCAGAGGACAGAACCAAAAGTGAGGAGGTGTGAACAAACAAGTATATCAGGAGATTAGGACAAAGGAGGGTGGGACTGAAACCGGAGGATGAGAGGGAAGAGTGGCAGGAATCAGTGTTGACAACATCAGCCATTCGAAGACTGTAGAGTCCTCATCCAAAAGGCGGTGAATCTGGGAGGTTTCTAAACAGAGAAAGGATGCAATGATGTAAGCATTCTGGCATAAGTGTGCAGGATGGATCCAATATGAAAAACAAGATAACATGTTTCTACAGTCCAAGTAAGAGATAATAGCAGCCTCAACCAAAGTTAATTAGCATAAAGATTATAGAGTAATATCAACAGAACTGTGGGAACAATTTCATCAAGGGAATGAGGGACAGAAATGTATTTAGGATGACTCAAAGGTTTCTAGCTATGTGGAGTCTATAAACAATACTTTTGCTACCTGATAAAGGGGGAGAACAAGGTTGGGCAGGGAGGAAATGACAGAGGTAAGATGATGGGAGGGATTTCAAAAAACTTCAACCTTAGGACATCCAGGTAAAGATATATATCCAGTATATAGTTGTAATGATCCCATAAGGCTATCTGCAAAATTATACAATACAAATATTAGAAAAATACTGAGTTGGAATTTAAATGCTCACTTACAAATGTTTGTCATATAAAATACTCTCCATAAATCAGCATAAGTTACTCATGACATATTACTGCCATCCTATTACAAACAGAAAAACATCTGGAAAGTTTGTATTTAACTAGAGTTGTTCTTTCCTTAAAATGGCATTATATTTTCTAAAGCCCTATTCCCCAGATCAATGGTATCTTTATGAGTGCTCAGGGAAATTAGCAAGAAATTTGGAGATTAATTGTCTTGAGTCAAGTGAAAGTGCCAGAAACTTTGGTCAGTTTGTCTTAAATATAAGATTAATAGGATAACCCAAAACAATTGTATAAAGCTATTACCATTTTCAATACTAGTCTAGCTTCCTACATTTTATGTCCTTGCTAAATTTATGCCAATTGCCTAAAGGGTGATAAGACAGGAAAGCCATGATCTAGAGGTTATATGAGTCAAGATGAGCTAAATTACAGTGCTGTAAAACATACTCTGAAATCTCAGTTGCTTAAGCATAGCTAACATTCTTTTCTCATTCATCCAAAGTCCATTGTGGGTTAAAAGAGATTGGCTTCCCTCAGAGGACAGAGATCCAGGCCAGCTCCCATGGTAAACTGAAATTTGCCATCCCAACATGTAGCCTTCTATGCTTCCTTGGCAAGGAAGAGAAAGATCAAGGAGAAACATGGTCTCTGACAGATATAGAGCAGAAGTAACTCATCACTTCCACTTACCTTCCTCTTTGCCAGACACAATCACATGGTCGTAATCCAATTGCAGCAGATGGGGGACAATCGCGAGCAGCACATGGCTTTTTAATGAGTATTATTTGTCTCTGTCATGGAAACATCATACATAGGTGAACACAGTGTTGGGTGTTTCAATAATCCTTAATTGCCTCTAATGGGAGCTAGATGATACTAAAAATCTGGACTCTTTAGTAACCAGAGATCCAAGCTTTTCTTGCAGAGACAATTTTTGAAGAGCATCACATGACAAGATATCAAGGAGAAAGAGTGGAGAATCCAACTTGTTAACATGCTATCATTTCTACTTATTAGATTCATGGGATTTTTAGCTTTTAGGACAGTATTTAGTCTGCTTATTTAAGTACTAAGAAAATTTAAATCCAGAAAAAATAAATGAGAAACTTACCCTGTGTCATAAAGTAATTGAGTGGTGGAGATGGGATTAACATAAAACTCTTGATTTCAAATCCAGTGATCTTTTTCACTGCACAGTATCCTAATAGAAGAGTTATTCTTTCTCCATCTGGAAATACACACAATTTTAGCATTTGTAGGAAGTAGGACCAAGACTATTTGGAATCACGATGCATAAATATTTGCCTTTTTCTAGCACTACTGTTAGAGTTGACATTCATGGCCATTTTCTAAAAAAGCTACCTAGGAAGAAGAATCAAAGAATTAAATGACCCAATTACATGCATGTAATCAAATTTGATAGCCCAAAAAGTATCATTCAAACAGACTGGACTTGTACATTTGGTCTTTAAATGCTTCCATGCATGCTCCAGTTGCATAATAAATTCACCTATTTATTTGTGCATTTATTCACGCAGCAATCATTTGCATTTGTGTTCATTGTTTTGGCCATAGCTCAGTATCTTAATTCCTGAGAATCAGAAATGAAAAATACAGAATACAGAGGCTTCTCACCAAGAATTTGGTCTTATGACAACGAGTAAAAGAGCCAGTAACAAACTGAGGATGCAGAACCTGAGCCATCAAACCAGGAGACCTTCATGCTAACTGGCTATTGCCATGGATCTTTCAGCAAACTCCTCAATCTGTCTGAGTGGAGAAGGAAAGATGAGTGGGCCCAGGGACTCAGCCTGAGCCAACAGCCTCAGCACCCTACTCTCCAGCTCCCATTTTCCATTCTTAGCCATGATATTCTTCCGCATCTTTTGAACACCACTTTCTTTTTACCTGAGTTAATTTGAATAAATGTTTATACACTACCAGAGAATATTGACATAAATATAAATAGAACAGGACTTTTTTTTTCTATTAGTCTCCTACAAAGAAAAAAGAAACAAAGAAAAGATAGCAAAATACAGGAATTCTCGCTCTGGCTCTTGCTGGTGCTCGTCTGCTCTCACTTTCTCCCCCTTCCCTCCCTCTTTCTTTCTCTCCTTTCCCTTCCCTATCTGCCTCCCTTTCCACCTTTTCCCCTCCTTTCTCTCCACATCTATCATTTATAAATCATGTTGCTTTGGCCACAGTTCATTATCGACATCAAGGAGGGTACTGGAAGTACCTGGAATTTAGTTCTTATAAAAGTCCATGAGAAAGCAAAACAATTTAGGATTGCCATTAACTCACTGTGAAATATCACTTGACTTAGAAAATTTTACTTCTAGGATATATCCTTAAGATAGAACATGTGGCAAGCTCAATGACTTAGATACAACAGTGTGCTTCCTGACATCATTTATAACATGAAAAGATGTGGCATATTTACATGATGGAATGTTGTTCAGCCATCTAAACTATGGCTGAACAATCTATGGCTTGGAAAAATATTCTTGATTTGTTTAGTAGTTAAAAAAGCATATGATAAGCCACATATGCAATGTAATAACATTTAAAATATATATATACAGACACACCTGAAAAGAGAAACATCAAAATGTTAATAGTGTGAATCTCTAGATGATTATATTTGCTTTTAATTTTGTTCTTTGTACATTTCTATTATGATTATGCAGTATATTTGCAACTGGAAAAAAATGAACTCGGGCACAAAAATAGAGGTTTACAAAAAAGAATATACTGTAGATTTAATGTTGAGGTAATGTCTACAGAACAGTGATGTAAAATATGCATTATAATGTAAAAATATATATAGCAGCTAAGAAAAGTTTTTGAACTCTGCTAGAAAAGTGAGAAAGAGTTTTAAAAAGGTTTATCAAAAGAAACACTATTGGCACTTTGGCCAGTATAATTCTTCCAGTGGCTCGATTATCCTAGGAATTGTAGGACAAGTAGCATTTCTGGCTCTCATTCACCAAATGCCAGTAGGGTACTACAGTCATCAAGATAGAAAAAATGTCCTCATTATTTCTAAATGCTCAAGAATTTTCCATGGCTAGAGGGTGACTGTATGAATGAAAGAAAATCAACTGGCCATATCTATGAATGGGTGTGACAGTAAGCTGCCTGAATAACATGATAGAAGGTGCCAAAGGTCAAAATCCCTCCCAAATGATCTTTCTTATGCACTGCATCCTTGGGTTAAAATGTTATTCCTAGAAAATGTATACATGCATACTACCCTAAATCTCAGTTAGTTCTGAGCCTTAGGTTTTAATTGAATCACTTCCCAAAACTCCTATGACCTGGGATCACTTGTGTCCCTTGGCTTCACTCTCATGGCATCACTTTACTTTCTCAGTCTTTGAAATTAGGCTAATGAAAATTCCAAATCTAAAATTTCAATGTTGATTGATTTATAGACTCACTCATGAGTATCTTCATAATTTTTACCAGAAGCAACACTAAAAAGGCAAAATAAGCAATAGCCTCAAGGTCCCAATCCAGTGAGAGGAGAGGTTAAAGATTTAGGTTATCTAAGAGGGCTAATAAAGTAAGGGCTTTTTTTTTTTTCCTTTAATAGCAGAATGATTACATTAAGGAAAAAAATATGATCTCTGCTCACAGACCAAAGAAAATAGGACTCAGAGATGGGCAAGAGAAAAAAGATCCAGGGGACAGACAAGTCTTGATACATTCAAATCAACTGGTTTAGGATGAACTGAATTTCAAAAAATGGAGTCTCAGATGACAATCCATGTTCGATAATTACATTGCCCCGGATGTCTTTAGAGTAGCGCCCTTGCCCTAGGCACCCTTAGTATTTCTACCATTACTGTACTTGACACTAATGTTTTTTAAATATCTTCTTCCCTCACTAAACTGTAAATGCTGAGAGGGAAGACATGGATCTGTTCTGAAGATGACTATATACTCAGTATCCCAATAGCTCTTAAGAAATGCTATCTTGCATTGTGCATTATGGCCCACTTTTTATGTATAATCTGTTGATGACTTCCTCTTATCCTTTGCTTTCCACTTTAGTATTCTTTGTACAGGCATTAATAGTGAAGAATTGCTTACACAGGAAAGTAAGTTTCACGTGCAAAAACAATAGCAATGTATCGGCCATGATACGATTATCTATGTCCTGGGCTATTCCACATTTAGGACTACTGCAGCTTCTGTCCTGTCTTCAGGCTGAGTGAGGATGTGGCTGCTAGCTTGAGAGCAGTATAGCCTTGTTAAATCCCTCTGTACCCCACCCTCCCAGAAAAGGAGCTCACTCTAATACTATTATTTGTTTTTGTCTATCTTAATTATACTAAAAATGTTACCATACAAAAATCCTTTTTTTAACACTAGACAGAATATTTTATCCTATCAAAATACATTTTTTCATTGTGAGATCAGAAGCACATTTTTTCTTTACTTACTAAGGATTTCTGTAACTTATTTTACTAAGTAGAAATACATTTTACCAAATAAGTTTTACCTACAAAGAGTTTTTATTTTTGGTGGATTTTTAAAAATAAAATCTTAATATAATGATATATCTTTATATATAATTTATATTACTTATCACTAAATCTCACTTTTCTCACATTAAAGTGTATTTTTGTCAACCCTGAAAAAAAATTTATTTAGGGTTCTTACAAACATGTTTCATAGTGTATCAATCAGTGATTTTTTTTGAAAGACATTTTCAGATAACATATTCTCAAATAAAGCCCATTTGGTTATTAGCATTTAGAGTAAATGGAAGAATGACTTCATACTGCTCTGAGTTATCTAAGAGGAATTTAGAATATAATACTGCTCTGAGTTATATAAGAGGAATTTAGACATCAGAATAACTCAGAAAGTCAAAATTAAAAAGCATGTCTAAGTAAACTGTTCACATTGTTCCTGACTTTTCTATCTTCAAATGATAGGATGTACTTAAGAGATAGCAAATATCTGTATTTCCAATATTACCCCCTTAATTGTATATTTATGTAATTTATATTATGTATCTTTATAGAGATATATCAAAAAGTAAGCCAGTTAATCCATAAGATACTAAACAAAATAAGCAGAGAAAAAAATGTATCCCATTGAAGACACACACTCATTTGTAGCACACCAAAGAAAAAGACACTCAACTATCTCTTTCCCAGCAATTTGCTGCCTTAGTTTTAGAAATGTAGCTGAATGAAATAGAGTTTTGATGTTCATGCTGCATTTCTCAGTGTAATGTGGGCAGAGAGCACCCTCTACTTTCTCCTGATTAAATAGCACCCCTAAGTCCAGGAGAAAGGAGATGCTGGCTCTATGCAGATATTTTGCTCAGAAAAATCGGAAGGGATTTGTCTTTAAGGTTCATTAACTCTTGGCCTCTACTGGCAATAACCCATATTCAGGAGGCCACCATTGTGACACCCTCAAAGGAACTCCCTGAAGGAGGCAAAGTCTAGAAGGAGAATACCTGCTCTGAAGTTTTCCACCTTCCTTGAACTGAATCTGCACAGCCACCCCAGGAGGGGAGAATGCAGCTTTGAAAAATAACACCTTTGTTATTCCAAGTGTTAGAGATGAAGCTGAGTTTTCAGATGGCCTCAAGGTTTGTGCACCCTTCACCAAACACAGATGGAAACTGGGCTCTTTGAACTGCTTTGAAAATCTGTTACTAAGTATTGCTGTGGGTCTGTGAAACAGCCATCGCTAACTTCTGACTGCCTGCAATTTTTATGGCTGTGTGATGACAAGGGATAAAATAGCTTCATTTTAGAACTACGTGGCTTATGTGCCAGGAAGGGAAAACCCATCATCTAAGCAAGATTTAATCTTAACTATGGTAACTCTAAGTGTTGGTCTTTTTGAAAGACTGAATTAAATATTATCCTTTTAAACAAGCTATAGAAGATGTGGGTAACATTAATTCATTTACATTGTTCTACTGATAATTTTGACTTTTTATCATGTCAGTACTCTTAAGACATTAAAATACATAAAGATCAATATCAACTATTTATATCTCAATGACTGGCATTATAGTTCCTTAGATCTCTGCAGTTACATTAGAATGTATTGATTCTTGAATCTAGAATTAACAATACTTGCTGTTAAGTCATGTCATGCTTTGGCTTACATAGTAGTTCCATTAAAAAAAAATTAGATTGAACACCACAGATTTCATTTGCCTATATTAGGAACCATTCAGTAAAAACACTATAGATTGACTATCTTAAGTCAGATTTAAGTCAACAGAATTTACCATGTACCATCTCAACCTGTCACATACACAGCATATAACCTGTTACATATACAGCAGGTAGACAGCTCTTGTTGTTTTTCCCTTCAAAGAAAATTGAATTTCTGTATAGGAATCCAAGACATTCCTATAAACTAGCAGAAGGCTGTGAGAATTTTGGTCATGTTGTTCTTAATAGGGAAACTAATGTTTGGCCAATGTGAATGACAGCATACAATTATATGTTCTCAATGTAGTTTGTTATGATCTTAGAAATACTTAAAATTGCATAGGTATATACAGTGTGTGTTTCTGTCTGGGCCAAAAACGATGACGTCCTATATTAATGTTAAATTAAGTAAGTTTTAATGGTAAGGTTCCTATGGAAACATTACCTTAGCTGTGTTGTTTATATGCAACTTTTTTATGGTAGGAGTTTAGCAATATCAACAGAGGTACATTATGATATATATTTAATAAGAACACATACTTTAGCCACAGCAGGCTTCCTCCTTGGAGCATGGCAAGGATAGCTGTGTGACCCTCCACCCCGTCTCAGCGGGTACACACCAGCAGGACTGAGCGGGCTCAGTAATCTCTTCCCTGGACCTATTGAACCTTTTTTTTTTCAAAAAAAAAAAATTGATGTATATATAAAGAGAGCAGGGAATCTGAGCTTCCTTGCAACTTCCACCCCCCAGGGTACCCTGAGTGACTGTAAAATTCTGGCGCGCACAACAGTCTTTCTTCCATCCTTCCTGCCGCACGTATTAATCATGGTGAAAGGAAGAACCTCACATCATGGAAATTTACAATCTCTACATCTTCCTTGAGTTTAACATGCTTGTATGATTCAAAAGTGGCACTAAAATTTAAATGATATTTCAAGAAGGGGCTAGTGGAACTATTACCAGTCGGATAATAACTACCTGATGTAAGAAAAAGAAAGGTGTCCTGGAACTGGAAGAAGAAAGGGGAGGAAGGAAAAAGAATGCTTTGTCACCGGGTTTCCCCATCTATTATTTCACTAACAAAGAAGTCATGAAGATGTGTAAAATTTCATTCACATTCTTGAGGGAAAAAAAACAACACTTGAATGAGAAAACGACTATATGACTGCTTTGCTGATATTCACACTTCATTCTTAAAAATACTCTCAGAAAGAGGAAGAGCGAAAATGAAGATGCCGAGTTGCCAGCATCTTCAACTAAGTAGACTTGAATAATTTGAGACATCTACACATTTTTATGCCATGTCTGTTTTTTTCGCACTGCAAATTATGTTTGGGGCTAGAAATAAAATGACTGGTAATGTCCTTGCCAGGTCCACGTGGCATGATTATACCGATTGTGAATGCCCAGTACCGAGGCCAAGGGCAGGTGTGGGGCTGTCACACGGCCATGCTGGGCTCACCATGCTCAGCGTGGTGCCTGCCCAGTGGAGACTGGACCAGGGATGCATTCACATACAAAAAAGGGACACCTTTTTTAACTCACATACTATCGTGCTGCAAATGCTCTGGCCTCTGTGTAGCTCAAAGAATATTAGTACATTAGGCATAAAAACTTTTCCATGAAAGAGGATAGCTATCTTCCAGGCACTTGATACATCATATATATCATATATGCAGTCTTCAGAGGAATGAAAGGGCTTCGTGAGGCCCAACGTGGTAGGCCACCATCCTCTACAATTGAGGCCACGCTGCAGGGAGGAAGGGTAAGGAGGCTGAGGGTTAAACACACTTCTAGTTAAGTCCCCCCTCAGTTTCCTCAGGGAGCTTCTCCAGAGTTCACAGAGAGGTGTCTTGTCCTCTCCCTCCTCTCCCCCAGCTCTCCCTTCTGCCTCCCCTGCTCTTCTCTGTTCCCAGGCACCTTTGGACTTGGTGGTCCCTCTGCCAGGAACACCTCCTCCATGTAGCCACCCTGTGATTCATTTCCTCACTTTCTGCATGGGCCATCTTCTCAGGAAAGCCTTACTGGCAAGTCTATCTAAGAGGGAGCCACCTCTCTGATGACCCCCAATCACTTTGGACTCATGGTCCCCTTATTCTGCTGGAATTTTCTTCATTTACTTTGCCATTCCCTATTGTACATATTTAATCGATGGTCTGTTTACAGTCTGTCTCCCAAAACTAGAATCAAGTTTCAGGGAAGGACGGATTTTTACCAGTCTGTTTTCTGTGATATCTCCATCTTTGACAAGTGTGGGGTGTCACCTGTGACCTGATGTATCATCAACCTACGTGTGTAGACTTGTCTGAGGGTTTGTCCCTACCATCTCTACCCCCAGTATTCAAAAAAATAGGTAATACTTACTGGAAGGAACCTACTTTCATAATTTAACCAAAATTAAGATATTTTAGAGTGATGTATTATTTTCTGAAGAAACCTTATTTGAAAATATTATATAAAATATGAAAAAGATCCCTAGGAAGTAATTTACGGTGATATAGAAGTTTACTGCTGTCCCAAATAAAATCAAGGTTCTTATAGCCCCTGTAGCAGTTAGGAATTGTGTTAGGCTCCATGTAACAGCAACTGTGGACTGGGTTTTTAACACATTAGGAACTATTTTGTCCTGTAGCAAGACATTTTAAAGTTGATAGTCTAGGACAAATGCAGCCCCTCCATGACACCTTCAATACTTCAGCTCTTTTTATTTTCCTTCACCTCAGTCCTCAGGGTGTGTCTGTCACTCTCATGGTCACAGGAATGCATTTTCCACCATCCGTTACCATTGAAGCTGTGTTCCAGGCAGGAAGAGTAAGTAGGGTGAGGATCAAATATATATTCTAGTTAATTAAGTCTAACCCCTCTTAAGGAGCTTTTCTAGGATTCTACATAGCAACTCCTAATCACATCCCACTTGGGAGCATTGTGTGGCATAAATACCCATAGTATAGAGTCAAGAAGTGTAGCATTTTAGAAGAATGTATTTCCACCTCCATCTAAATCAGGTATTGCTGATAAGGAAGATAGAATGAATAATGAGAAAGCAACTAGTAGATAATCTATCACTGTCCCTATAAGAGAGTAGTGATACCACATTATCAACCAACAGTGTGTGCTAGAGTGAAAAAAATATTTTCTCCATAAGTCTCCTAATCTTCACATGGTATTATAAGGCAGCTAATGTATTTTTTCAGAAGTTATTTCATAAAGAACTATTCTAAATCAATTATAAAAATCCTAATAGAAAATTGATCAAGGGATATGAGACATATGCAAAATAGCTGATTAAAAAGCATATTCAACATTGCTTGTAATAAGGAAACACAAATTACAACAGTGAAATACCATTTCACATCTTCAGACTGGCAAGAATAGAAAGGTCAGATAATATCAAACATTTGCAAAGATGTAAGAAAATGACAGTTCCTTTATTGTTGGTGAGAATGTAAACTGGTACACCTTAAGAGCAATTTGTTGGTACCTATAAAGCAGAAGATGCTCCTACCCTTTATATAAGGATTCTGTGAGTGTCATATACCCTAGAAATGCCCTTACACAGCAGCCCAAAGAGAAGAGTTTACACATACAGATTTTATCATTATTTGTAATACCAATTGGCTGGTTTGGTGGGCATGGTATTAATACAGTAGGAATTGACTTTTAGGGAAAGAGAATAAAAAGATGAGTAGGAAGGCAAGGCGTAAACCTCCCATATACACTAGGAAATAACTACAGAAAATACAACTAACCCTGAAAATGACCTGAAGACTGCAGAATAGGCCATCTGGTGAAGAAGAGAACACCACATTGAGAAGGGTAAAGGGGCAGAACCATGATCACTTGGGACCCAAAGCCTTCCCCCATCCCAGCCCATAGGTGGGAGGAAGAGGAACGGAGTGGACAGGTGATAAACGCTCAGGAATCTGGCACACCTGACCCTGGAGATCTGCCCCAGGAATATGAGTTCACAATGCATTGGGCTTTGGTAATTATCAGGATTGGAAATCAGAGAGAACTGGAACGCTCTAGGGAGCAGAGACCCCTGTAGCTTGTGGAGGACAGGCATGCTCTGTTAGTCCTGCTGAGACCCAACACAGAGGCGGCACTGTGAATGATTTACCATCAGCAGGAGGTGTGCCAGAGGGTCAGGGAACAGAGGGCACTCTCTCCAGAGAAGAAAGGGCAGGTGGATGACATTTTGATACCCTCCCACAGACCAACTGGTCATCACTCATGGAATCTGGCTCCAAATGACCCATCGCCCTTGCTGGCAGCTCAGCCCTGCAGACAGCGCTCCCCCGTGCACCTGCTGTGCCTGGTGCAGGCAGAAGGTAGACAACACTTTTCCAGCTTCTCCAGTCCTCCCCCAGCCCAAATGGTCCAGCACTTGTGGGCAACAGCACTAAAACTCTCCAGCTCCCGCACTGGTGACTCAACCACATGGTGGCGGTAGCCTGCATACCCACTCCTCCAGGTATTCTTAGCCAAGCAGAAGGCTGCCATCGCTGAATGGCAGGCAGAGGTGGCCCCACCCAAATGAATCCCAGCAGAAATGCCTCACAGCACACAAACTGCACACAGAGGCAAGCTGTGGGGCTCAGCCACTGCCAGCAGACAGTCAGAAGGGCAGGCCTCACCCACAGATCACCACCAGCACCTGCAGCTCAGCCACAAAGAGAACCAAGCACTGATGAGCAGAGTCAAGCATCTGGGCACCACAGGATGCCCACTTCATAAAGCTATTACCTTCAAGACCAGGAGGAATAGCTGATCTATCTAATACAAAGGGAGAAACACAGAAACACAGAAACACAGATAAAATGAGGAGGCAGATGAATATGTTCCAGACAAAAGAACAAGATAAAATACCCGAAAAGTGGCTAAATGAAACAGAGATTAGTAATCTTCTTGATAAGAACTCAAAGTAACAATCATAAAGCTGCTCACCAAACTGGGGAAAAGAATTGATGACCTCAGATATTGCATAATAATAAAGAGGTCAGTCCAACAAGAGTATATAACAATTTATTAATATCTATGCAGTCAATACAGGAGCACCTAAGTATACAAAACAAATATTAATAGATCTAAAGGGAGAAATAGACAGCAACACATCATATTAGAGGACTTTAACACACTACCTTACATCAATGGATAGATCATCCAGACAGAAAATAAATAAGGAAAGAGAGGCACTGAATGACACATTAGACCAGATGGACTTAACAGATATACAGAACATCCAACCCAAAAGCAGCAAAATAGACATTTTTCTCAAGTGCCATGGAACATTCTCCAGAACAGATCACACATTAGGACACAAAAAGAGCCTCAATAAATTTAAAAGATTGTAATTTTATCAAGAATCTTTTCAGATCACACTGGTATGAAATTAGAAATTAATTACATGAAGAAAACCAAATCAACCCCAAACACATGGTTGCTAATCTAAATAATCTAAGGATCAATGAACTAATCAAAGAGGAAATGAAACAATACATGGAGACAAATGAAAATAGAAATGCAACAGTTTAAAATACGTGGGATGTAGCAAAACTGATTCTAAATGAGAAGAAGCACATTATCACATGAAGTAGAAGTCAAAAGAGAGCAGGGCTAGCTATACTTCGTCAGACGAAATGGGCTTTAAGCAAATAATGGTGACAAGAGACAAAAGGTCATTATATAATGACAAAGGGATAAATTCACCAAAAGGATATAATAGTAAACATATAGACACATAAATTAGAGCACCTAAATATATTAAGCAAATGCTAATGGATCTGCAAGGGAGAAACTGACCACAATATGATACAAGTAGGAGACTTCCATATATTCCTTTCAACAATAAATAGATCATACAGGCAGAAAATCAATAAGGAAACACTCACTTGAACTATACTTCACACCAAGTAGACCTAGCAGACATATACAGAACATTCAAGAGCAGCAGAGACACAGTCTTCTGAAGAACACAAGAAATGTTCTCAGGGATAGATCACGTGATGGTCACAAAGTGAGTATTAACAAATTTAAGATTGGAATCATACCAGTATCTTTTCTGAATATGATAGTATGAGACCAAAAATCAGTAAAAGGAGGAAATCTGGAAAATTAACAAATATGTGGAAATTAAACACACCAATGGGTCAAGAAGGAATCAAAAGGAAAATCTCAAAAAATATACCAAAACAAATGAAAATGGAAACATACCAAAACTTAAAAGATACAGCAGAAAAAATTCCAAGAGGGAAGTTTATAGCAATAAGTGCATATTAAGAAAAAATAACTCAAATAAGCAACCTAACTTTATACCTTAGGGAACTAGAAGAAAAATCAAACAAAGGCCAAAGTTACCTTAAGGAAGGAAATCACAAAGATCACAGCAGAAATAAATGAAATAGAGACTAGAAAAGCAATAGAAAAAATCAAGGAAACTAAGAGCTGGGTCTTTGAAAAGGTAAACAAAACTGACAATGTTTTAGTTGATTAAGAAAAAAAGAAGACTCAAATAAAATCAGAAATGAAAGAAGAGACATTACAACTGATACCATAGATATACAAAGGATCATAAGAGATTATTATGAACAACTATTTGCCAACAAATTGGATAACTTAGAAGAAAATTCATAAAGTCCTAGAAACATATAACCTACTAAGACTGAATCATGAAGAAAAGAAAATGTGAACCTATCATGAGATTGAATCAGTAAAGAAAAATCTCCCAACAGAGAAAATTCCAGGCCCACATGGCTTCCCTGGTGAACTCCACCAAACATTTAGAGAATTAACACCAATGCTTTTCGAACTGTTCCAAAAAACTGAGAAAGAGGGAACATTCTAATGATTTCAAATTATATGAAAATCTATAGTAATCAAAACAGTATTGGCATAAAAAAAGACACATAGAAAAATGAAACAGAATCTAGAGCAAGAAATAAATGCTTATATGTTTGGTCAACTCATATTTGATGAGAATGCCAGGAATACTCAATGGGGAAAGGATTTTGTCTTCAACTAACAAAGTTGAGAAAACTGGATAATCACATGCAAAAAGAAATTGGACCCCTATCTTACACCACTCACAAAAATTAACCAAAATAAAGGTAAGACCTAAAATTCCTAGATGTAAACATAGGGGAAAATATCCTTGATGTTGTTTTAACAATGATTTTTGGATATGACACTAAAAGTTCAAGTAACAAAAGTAAAAATAAATAAATGAGATGATACTAAACTAAAAAACTTCTGCACAGTAAAAGAAACAATCAACAAAATGAAAAGGCAACTTAATAAATAGTAGAAAATATCTGCAACTCATATATCTGATAAGGGGGTAATATTCAAAACACATAAGAAAGTCATATTATTATTTATTCAATAGTAAAAAAAATCTAATTAAAACTTGGACAGAGAAACTGAACAGAAAGTTTTCCAAAGAAGGTATACAAACGGCCAACAGGTAAATGAAAAGATGTTCAACATCACTAATCCTCAAGAAAGTACAAATCAAAACAACAATATGTCACCTCACATCTAAAAGAATGGCTTTTATCAAAGAAAAGAGATGACAAGCAAGGATGTTTTAAAAAAATGGGAATACTTGTGCACTGTTGGTAGTGATGTGAATTAGTGCAGCCAGCATGGAAAACAGATGGTTACTTAAAAAATTAAAAATAGAACTACCATATGATTTACCAATCTCACTTCTGCATATATATATATCCAAAAAACATGAAATCAAGATCTCAGAGAGATATTTGCACCTCCACCCTCTTGCAGTATTCTTCACAATAGCCAATATGGAAGCAACCTAAATGTTCATTTCCTGATGAATGGATAAAGAAGATGCAGTACATACATAAAATTAACTATTGTTCAGCCATGGGAAAGAAGGAAATCCTGACATTAGTGATGGATGGACTTTGAGGGCATTATGCTAAGTGAAATAAGTCAGATAGATAAAAAGAAATACTATATGATATCATTTCTGTGTGAAATCTTCGAAAGCTGAACTCATGGAAACAGAGAGTAGAATGGTGGTTGCCAGAGGCTGGTAGACGGGGAAAATAGGGAGATGCTGGTCAAACTTCCAATTATAAGATGAAAAAATGTTTCTACATATATATATATATATATATATATATATATATACATATACATGTATTAGATATGTACATAATGGAAGTATATGTAGATAATAAATATACATACACTAATCTACATATACATCTAATGATCTAAAATACATCATGATGACTGCAGTTACCAACACTGAATTAGATACCTGAAAATTGCTAAGAGGACAAATCTTAAATGTCATCACCACACACAAAAAAATGGTAACTATGAGGTAATATAAGAGTAAACTACTACAGTGCAAATCATTTTGCAATGTATAAGTGTATCAGATCATCACATACATTTTAAACTAACACAATGTTATGTATCAATTATATCTCAATAGGCCTGGAATTTAAAAAACTGGCTTTTAATCAGGGAGGTAAACACTGTTCCAAATATCCTGGCCCTAAAATATAAAATCAGTATCAATAAGCAAATGTGCAAAAGGGTGTATCATTATGCAATAAACATATCTCCTGTGTATTCAGGTTTTTGTTGGTAACAAGTCATATTATTTTGAAAACTATAAAGAAAATATCTTTTCTCTAAAAGTATTTATATTTTCTTTGATGCAGCAATCACTGTGTCATTGAACTCATCTTTAAGAACAGTAATTACAATCTTTCAGAAAAAATAAGAATAAATTTAGGAGCACTATGTGGCAAACTTTTGGTGTGACCACAAAGGGTTCATAAGCATTTCTTACTCCCTTTCTAAGAGTCTCACTTTCAGGTTCTATCATTCCTAAGACATGGCATAAAAAAGCTTGATACTTCTTAATAAATCTGTCACCAAGCAAATTGTTAAGTTTTCCTTAAGTTTAAGGCTATCTTTCTCCTATTTCTTTATTTTTGGCTTCTGTGTAATTTCTCACGATTTTAGAAATTGTATATACTTCAACCATAATATGAGCAATAGTATTTTATAAAAATAAATAATCAAGATAGGGTTTTCCTGAGGAACTGAAATACTGAATACCATAAAAAGTGTTCACATATAATTTCTTCTGGCATATTTGATACAGTAAGAAATATAAAAATATTTCTAGAAGATAAATGGAAACATATTTTGTCAAATTGTGGGCACAAATAATGTTTTATATTTTAATTGAGAAGTTATATTTCCTAAATCGTTAATTTATTTTGTGAGTTCTTGCCAACATTTAGTGTACTTACTTTCTGAGGGGATGTTTTGCTCTCTCTTTCATGCTCCGCAGGCCTCCGTTACAACCAATGTTTGCCAGTGGATCATTAGAGTTGTTTATCAAAGCATTTCTTTGCTCTTAGTATTTGTGCAGAATGTCCTTTAATGTAAAGTGAATAGAATATATATTATCCAGGTTACAGATCATCATTCAGTGGCTACATAATATAGACATGAATTATTTTAAAGATTTATACATGTATTAATATGCATACAATATATGAAATCTAAACATATTTTTATTCTCATGTAAATGTCATCCTACTGTCAATTTTAAATCATATATTTCTAAATATTACATAAGGATTCAGAGATTAGTTCAAAATTATTTCTTCCCTCATTCTGCTCTTCCCTCTCAAATAAAGTAAGGTTAGTAGTCATCACCTGTGTTAAGGGACCATAGCAAGATAAATGAATAGGACCATATTTGGAGACAACCAAATTAAAATGTGGCACGTTGATTAGAATTCCTTAAGACCTAGTCATAATGCAAATATATGATTACCTTTTCCTAACTGGCTAACAAAATTTATTAGTCCCTCAAATACTTGGAAAGAAAGGTTTTCACCCAATAATTAAACTTCAAGAATAAGACATAATAAATCTGCTCAAAAGGGCAGGATGATTCTCAGGCCAAGTATACATGACCTCTAATAATCTAATTGACAGGTTTAGTATAGCACAAGGAAGAATGTGTTTAATCTAGAAGTGAGGAGAAAAATAGAAGTTGTGCCCAATGGTGATAGGTAGCCTCCACCATGGGCCCAATAATTCTTGCCTCCTAGTGTTAAAATCCTTATATGGTCCCTCCCATATTGTAACAGCATTGGTTGGAACGACCAATGGAATAATAGAAAAATGGCAGAAATGATGGTATGTCATCTCCAAGATTAGTTTATAAAAGACAGGGAATCTTGGCAGCTCCCTCTGAACTCCCTGCATCTGGGGCAGTCTGGTCATCAGCAGCTCTATGGGACTGTCCCCGTGGTGAGCAACTGAAGCCTTCTTTTAGAGATTTTTAAGTGAGCTTAGAAGTAGATCTTCCAGTCCCTTTCAAATCCTTGTAGACTGCAACAGGCTGAGAGCTTTTGACTCATGAAACTCTAAGGCAGAACCACCCAGCAATGCCAATCTCAGATTCATAACCCTCAGAAACTGTGTGAGATAATAAATGTGCACTGTTTCAAGCTGCTATGTTTTGTGGGTAATTGTTATGCAGCTGTTGATAACTAATACAACATCTAAGCACAGTAGCAGAGAGAGAGAGAGAGAGAGAGAGAGAGAGACCAGTGGGTACTAAATTAAATGCATATGAATGCAAAGACTATCCACTAATATCCTCTAAGACATATTTGACTTGAATGACTCCATGTATCCTACATGTATCACATAATTTAGGCAGTCACCAAGCAATCCATCAATAAAATTCCTCTTTCCCTGTTTTTAATATTCACCAAGCAACCCTCTGACTGATTTGACTTTCCAAAGAGTTCTGACTACAAAGAGAAACTGCACTGATAATGCTGGTATGAGTATTAAAATCCCTGGAAAGCTACTCTCCCTTCTAAATTAAATTGGCAATCTGATTTTAGAATTTGTAAGGAGACCAGTTAATATAATCTGCCATTGAGAGTGTCTGCTTTTGATGTGCTGTGAAGCCTGGGGTTCTGAGCCTTACGGAACTGAGACCCAGACCATCAATGCACAAAATTTGTTATATTCACAAAGTGAGATCTTCTTGGGGGGACAGACTATAATCCTTTCACAGATGACAGTCCCCTTGAAACTAACATTTCTTTTTGAGAGTAACTCATGACTTAACAGTGACATGATGAAAGAAATTCTCCATCTGAAATCAATCAAGAATTCACATAATAATCACACTTCAGACTATGGAAGCTCCATGAGGAGAGGGGTTTTGTCTTGTTTACTTGCTGGTATATCCTGTGCCTGGCACAGTAAATATTCAGTTAATATTCACAGAATGAACACCAGTACTATGCAGACATTCTTCTGTTTCACTATTCATCTCCCTCTCTCATTCCTCACAGAAGCCATTGTGTATCTTCCCTAATTTCTTCAAATTTCTAATAGTGAAACATCTTCTATTAGTAAATGACTTGTCTCCTAATTCACCATTAAAATGTGAATTTTCAAAGGGAAGATCTCTTAACTTCCTGCCACAAAATCTTTATCGATTTGTATCAATACTAAGGCATACTAACTGTCCTATAGACTACTCTGTGTTCACACATACACATGTACCTACTTTGATTAAACTGATGAATTCTTGATTTGTTCCTAAATGTAGTGGGAAATCTACTATATCACAATTTAGCACAATACAGATTCAGGCTTTGTAAATGTAAATACAATCATATTAAATTTCTAGCCCTTCTCTACTGAAAATTTTTATCAAAAACAGATGCATCACAAATTATTTAACATTGTTTCTGGGTTTTAGAAAAACATACTCTGGCTAATAAAGTTCTAGGTCAAAGAGTATATATCTTTTAAGATATGAAAGATATGATCCTATTACTCTCAGGAAAGTACCACCACCTTACAATATTAGCACTGTGTTATGGGAGTATCTAAGGAACAACTATTAAGATATAAAATTTTGACTAATCTATCAGAGGAAAATTGTGCATAAACCTTTCATTTTGTAGAATTTTCAATTAAATGTAAGATGGCATTTCTTTTTTGGTGTGTGTATAGGATCCATTTGTATATTCTTCTAGTAACATGGTTTCTTTTAAGATTTTAAAAAATATTTTTTCTGTTCATCTCAATATTGACTTGTACGAACTTACTTCATTTATTTATTTATTTATTTATTTATTTTTTGAGAGGGCATCGCTCATATTTATTGATCAAATGGTTGTTAACAACAATAAAATTCTGTATAGAGGACTCAATGCACAATCATTAATCAACCCCAAGCCTAATTCTCAACAGTCTCCAATCTTCTGAAGCATAACGAACAAGTTCTTACATGGTGAACAAATTCTTACATAGTGAATAAGTTCTTACATGGTGAGCAGTGCAAGGGCAGTCATCACAGAAACCTTCGGTTTTGATCACACATTATGAACCATAAACAATCAGGTCAAATATGAATATTCGTTTGATTTTTATACTTGATTTATATGTGAATCCCACATTTCTCCCTTATTATTATTATTATTTTTAATAAAATGCTGAAGTGGTAGGTAGATGCAAGATAAAAGTAGAAAACATAGTTTAGTGCTGTTAGAGGGCAAATGTAGATCATCAGGTCTGTGCCTGTAGACTATGTGTTAATCCAAGTTAGACAAGAGCAACAAAACATCCACGGATGCAGAAGATTTCTCTCAAAACAGGGGGGGTGAGGTTCTAAGCCTCACCTCTGTTGATCCCCAATTTCTCACCTGATGGCCCCCCTACGACTGTGCCTGTCTTAGGTTGTTCCTCCCTTGAGGAATCTTACCCGTCTCTGGCTAACCAGTCATCTTCTGGGGCCATACAGGGAAATGCAAAGTTGGTAAGTGAGAGAGAAGCAATATTCTTTGAAAAGGTTAGCTTTTTACTTCTTCGCATATTTATGCCTGTGGCTTCTATGCCCAGCATTTGTCTTGAGGTATCTTTACCACTTGGAAGAATTATGATACCCGGTAATTTCGATATGAGGCACGAATTCTACTTAAGGGTTGTAATTAGGAAGGAAGAAGAAAAGCTATAGAAGTAGCAGACGGAAGAAAACATGGGAAGATTGATTATTTCTTTGACATATCTTCTTGTAGAGTAACATAAGCATGTATAGGTTTTAAATTACTAATTAAATTGCGCACACACATTAACATAATAGGAATACAGCTACATAACCAAAGCAGACCTACAATTACCAGCCATCTCCAGTGAAACCAAGAAAACCAGTTAGGCACCCCAGGCATTTGTGAAAACTTATCAATGATATGATGGATATTGTCTAACTGAATTTGAATAGTTTGAGAAAAATTAGACAAATTAAAACAACACATTCCTGGGAACTGTTCACATCCCATATGTTCTTTTAACAGTAAATAGCCTGTAGTCACAAGATTTTGGAGCACTGCAACTTGCACATCTCCTGATTCTTGGTTGAGTTCTGACAGTATAGATCCAGTCAAATTTGTTGTTTTACTGTATGCACAGGCCAGCTTAGATATCTCCTTCTTCATTCCAATGGCAAGTCCAGGAACCGGTGGGATGAATGCAGCTACAACTCCAACAGCGCCACGATCTTTGTTGAAAATTTATGATGATCATCTTCTGGAATGACTCTTCCAGAGAATGTTGATGTTGGAAGTTCTTCTTCATATCATAACTCAATTCGTTTTCTGGGTAGCCAAATTAGGCTTTAATCCTCTGTATAAACACAAACAGACCCGTTGCCCACACGTTAATATGCCCTTCATACCATTGTGAAGAACTTATTGGAGATCACCACACAGGAACTGCTTTTTTTTTTTTAAGAGAAAGGAATATTATCAGAAAAATGTATTTCCAAACCTGATCATCTGACACCCTTTAAATGATCAAAATTAAGGATATTTAAAGCATGCATTAATCGTTGATTTACACTTAGTTTTATCCTATCAGGGAGTAATCCCCCTTTTCTTTTCTTTTTATTATCATTAATCTACAATTACATGAAGAATATCATATTTACTAGGCTCTCCCCTATACCAGGCCCCCCCCCCCACAAACCCCTTTACAGTCACTGTCCATCAGCATAGCAAAATGTTGTAGAACCACAACTTGTCTTCTCTGTGTTGTACAGCCCTCCCCTTTCTCCCCCCCATTATGCATGCTAATACCCCCTTTTTTCTTCCCCCCCTTATCCCTCCCTACCCACCCATCCTCCCCAGTCCCTTTCCCTTTGGTACCTGATAGTCAATTCTTGGGTTCTGTGATTCTGCTGCTGTTTTGTTCCTTCAGTTTTTCCTTTGTTCTTATACTCCACAGATGAGTGAAATCATCTGGTATTTCTCTTTCTCCGCTTGGCTTATTTCACTGAGCATAATACCCTCGAGTTCCATCCATGTTGTTGCAAATGGTAGGATTTGTTTTCTTCTTATGGCTGAATAATATTCCATTGTGTATATGTACCACATCTTCTTTATCCATTCATCTACTGATGGACACTTAGGTTGCTTCCAATTCTTGGCTATTGTAAATAGTGCTGCGATAAACATAGGGGTGCATCTGTCTTTTTCAAACTGGAGTGCTGCATTCTTAGGGTAAATTCCTGGAAGTGGAATACCTGGGTCAAATGGTAAGTCTATTTTGAGCATTTTGAGGAACCTCCATACTGCTTTCCACAATGGTTGAACTAATTTACATTCCCACCAGCAGTGTAGGAGGGTTCCCCTTTCTCCACAACCTCGCCAATATTTCTTGTTGTTTGTGTTTTGGATGGTAGCCTTCCTTACTGGTGTGAGGTGATACGTCATTGTGGTTTTAATTTGCATTTCTCTGGTAATTAGCGATGTGGAGCATCTTTACATGTGTCTATTGGCCATCTGTATTTATTTTTTGGAGAACTGTTCAGTTCCTCTGCCCATTTTTTAATTGGATTATTTGCTTTTTGTTTGTTGAGGTGGATGAGCCCTTTATATATTTTGGACGTCAAGTCTTTATCAGATCTGTCATTTACAAATATATTCTCCCATACCGTAGGGTACCTTTTTGTTCTACTGATGGTTTCTTTTGCTGTACAGAAGATTTTCAGCTTAATATAGGCCCACTTGTTCATTTTTGCTGTTGTTTTCCTTGCCCGGGGAGATATGTTCAAGAAGAGGTCACTCATGTTTATGTCTAAGAGGTTTTTGCCTATGTTTTTTTCTAAAAGTTTTATGGTTTCATGACTAACATTCAGGTCTTTGATCCATTTTGAGTTTACTTTTGTATATGGGGTTAGACAATGGTCCAGTTTCATTCTCCTACATGTAGCTGTCCAGTTCTGCCAGCACCATCTGTCGAAGAGACTGTCATTTTGCCATTGTATGTCCATGGCTCCTTTATCAAATATTAATTGACCATATATGTTTGGGTTAATGTCTGGAGTCTCTAATCTCTTCCACTGGTCTGTGGCTCTGTTCTTGTGCCACTACCAAATTGTCTTGATTACTATGGCCTTGTAGTAGGGCTTGAAGTTGGGGAGTGAGATCCCCCCTACTTTATTATTCTTTCTCAAAATTGCTTTGGCTATTTGGGGTCTTTGGTGTTTCCATATGAATTTTTCAACTATTTGTTCCAGTTCGTTGAAGAATGTTGCTGGTAATTTGATAGGGATTGCATCAAATCTGTATATTGCTTTGGGCAGGATGGCCATTTTGACTATATTAATTCTTCCTAGCCACGAGCATGGGATGAGTTTCCATTTGTTAGTGTGCCCGTTAATTTCTCTTAAGAGTGACTTGTAGTTTTCAAGTATAGGTCTTTCACTTCTTTGGTTAGGTTTATTCCTAGATATTTTATTCTTTTTGATGCAATTGTGAATGGAGTTGTTTTCCTGATTTCCCTTTCTATTGGTTCATTGTTAGTGTATAGGAAAGCCACAGATTTCCGTGTGTTAATTTTGTATCCTGCAACTTTGCTGTATTCTGATATCAGTTCTAGTAGTTTTGGAATGGAGTCTTTAGGGTTTTTTATGTACAATATCATGTCATCTGCAAATAGTGACAGTTTAACTTCTTCTTTACCAATCTGGATTCCTTGTATTTCTTTGTTTTGTCTAATTGCCATGGCTAGGACCTCCAGTAATATGTTAAATAACAGTGGGGAGAGTGGGCATCCCTGTCTTGCTCCTGATCTCAGAGGAAAAGCTTTCAGCTTCTCGCTGTTCAGTATAATGTTGCCTGTGGGTTTATCATATATGGCCTTTATTAAGTTGAGGTACTTGCCCTCTATACCCATTTTACTGAGAGTTTTTATCATGAATGGATGTTGAATATTGTCAAATAATTTTTCAGCATCTATGGAGATGATCATGTGGTTCTCGTCTTTCTTTTTGTTGATGTGGTAGATGATGTTGAAGGATTTTTGAATGTTGTACCATCCTTGCATCCCTGGGATGAATCCCACTTGGTCATGGTGTATGATCCTTTTGATATATTTTTGAATTCGGTTTGCTAATATTTTATTGAGTATTTTTGCATCTACATTCATCAGGGATATTGGTCTGTAATTTTCTTTTTTGGTGGGGTCTTTGAATGATTTTGGTATAAGGGTAATGTTGGCTTCATAGAATGAGTTTGGGAGTATTCCCTCCTCTTCTATTTTTTGGAAAACTTTAAGGAGAATGGTAATTATGTCTTCCCTGTATGTCTGATAAAATTCCGAGGTAAATCTATCTGGCCCGGGGGTTTTGTTCTTTGGAAGTTTTTTGATTACCGCTTCAATTTCATTGCTGGTAATTGGTCTGTTTAGATTTTCTGTTTCTTTCTGGGTCAATCTTGGAAGGTTGTATTTTTCTAGGAAGTTGTCCATTTCTCCTAGGTTTCCCTGCTTGTTAGCATATAGGTTTTCATAGTATTCTCTAATAATTCTTTGTATTTCTGTGGGGTCCGTCGTGATTTTTCCTTTCTGGTTTCTGATACTGTTGATTTGTGTTGACTCTCTTTTCCTCTTGATAAGTCTGGCTAGAGGCTTATCTATTTTGTTTATTTTTTCAAAGAACCAGCACTTGGTTTCATTCATTTTTGCTAATGTTTTATTCTTCTCAATTTTATTTATTTCTTCTCTGATCTTTATTATGTCCCTCCTTCTGCTGACCTTAGGCCTCCTCTGTTCTTCTTTTTCCAATTTCGATAATTGTGATATTAGACCATTCATTTGGGTTTGTTCTTCCTTTTATAAATATGCTTGGATTGCTATATACTTTCCTCTTAAGATTGCTTTTGCTGTGTCCCACAGAAGTTGGGGCTTAGTGTTGTTGTTGTCATTTGTTTCCATATATTGCTGGATCTCCATTTTGATTTCATCATTGATCCATTGATTATTTAGGGGCGTATTGTTAAGCCTCCATATGTTTGTGAGCCTCTTTGCTTTCTTTGTAGAGTTTATTTCTAGTTTTATGCCTTTGTGGTCTGAAAAGTTGGTTGGTAGGATTTCAATCTTTTGGAATTTTCTGACGCTCTTTTTGTGGGCTAGTATGTGGTCTATTCTGGAGAATGTTCTATGTGCACTTGAAAAGAATGTGTATCTTGTTGCTTTTGGATATAGAGTTCTATAGATGTCTGTTAGGTCCATCTGCTCTACTGTGTTGTTCAGTGCTTCCGTGTCCTTACTTATTTTCTGCCCAGTGGATCTATCCTTTGGGGTGAGTGTTGTGTTGAAGTCTCCTAGAATAAATGCATTGCTGTCTATTTCCCCCTTTGGTTCTGTTAGTATTTGTTTCACATATGCTGGTGCTCCTTTGTTTGGTGCATATATATTTAGACTGGTTATATTCTCTTGTTGGACTGAGCCCTTTATCATTATGTAGTGTCCTTCTTTATCTCTTGTTACTTTCTTTGTTTTGAAGTCTATTTTGTCTGATATTAGTACTGCAACCGCTGGTTTCTTCTCGCTGTTTGCCTGAAATATGTTTTTCCATCCCTTGACTTTTAGTCTGTACATGTCTTTGGGTTTGAGGTGAGTTTCTTGTAAGCAGCATATAGATGGGTCTTGCTTTTTTATCCATTCTTTTACTCTGTGTCTTTTGATTGGTGCATTCAGCCCATTAACATTTAGGGTGACTATTGAAAGATATGTACTTATTGCCATTGCAGGCTTTAAATTCGTGGTTACCAAAGGTTCAAGGTTAGCCTCTTTATATCTTACTGCCTAACTTAGCTCACTTATTGAGCTGTTGTATACACTGTCTGGAGATTCTTTTCTTCTCTCCCTTCTTATTCCTTCTCCTCCATTCTTCGTATGTTGGGTGTTTTGTTCTGTGCTCTTTCTAGGAGTGCTCCCATCCAGAACAGTCCCTTTTAGATATCCTGTAGATGTGGTTTGTGGAAAGCAAATTCCCTCAGCTTTTGTTTGTCTGGGAATTGTTTAATCCCATCATCATATTTAAATGATAGTCGTGCTGGATACAGTATCCTTGGTTCAAGGCCCTTCTGTTTCATTGCATTAAATATATCATGCCATTCTCTTCTGGCCTGTAGGGTTTCTGTTGAGAAGTCTGATGTTAGCCTGATGGGTTTTCCTGTATAGGTGACCTTTTTGTCTCTAGCTGCCTTTAAAACTCTTTCCTTGTCTTTGATCTTTGCCATTTTAATTATTATGTGTCTTGGTGTTGTCCTCCTTGGGTCCTTTCTGTTGGGAGTTCTGTGTATTTCTGTGGTCTGTTCAATTATTTCCTCCCCCAGTTTGGGGAAGTTTTCAGCAATTATTTCTTCAAAGATACTTTCCATCCCTTTTCCTCTCTCTTCTTCTTCTGGGACCCCTATAATACGGATATTGTTCCTTTTAGATTAGTCACACAGTTCTCTTAATATTGTTTTGTTCCTGTAGATCCTTTTATCTCTCTCTATGTCAGCTTCTATGTGTTCCTGTTCTCTGGTTTCATTTCCATCAATGGCCTCTTGCATCCTATCTATTCTGCTTATAAACCCTTCCAGAGTTTGTTTCACTTCTGTAATCTCCTTCCTGGCATCTGTGATCTCCCTCCGGACTTCATCCCATTTCTCTTGCGTATTTCTCTGCATCTCTGTCCGCATGTTTATGATTTTTATTTCGAATTCTTTGTCAGGAAGACTGGTTAGGTGTGTCTCCTTCTCTGGTGTTGTCTCTGTGATCTTGGTTTGCCTGTAGTTTTGCCTTTTCATGGTGATAGGAATAGTTTGCAGAGCTGGGATGAGTGACGGCTGGAAGAACTTCCCTTCTTGTTGGTTTGTGGCCCTCGTCTCCTGGGAGAACAGCGACCTCTAGTGGCTTGTGCTGGGCAGCTGCATGCAGACAGGGCTTCTGCTTCCTGCCCGGCTGCTATGGAGTTTATCTCTGCTGTTGCTGTGGGCGTGGCCTGGCTCGGGCTGCTGCTCCGAAGTGGTAGGGTCGCGTTCGAGGGGGAGTGGCTGGGAGGCTATTTATCTCCATAAGGGGCCTCCGTGCTCCCTGCAGCCCAGGGGATTAGGGTGCCCAGAGATCCCCGGATTCCCTACCTCTGGATTAAGTGTCCCGCCCTGCCCCTTTAAGACTTCCAAAAAGCACCCGCCAAAACAAAACAACTACCACAAAAAAAAAAAAATTAAAAAAATTAAAAAAATAAATAAGTAAATAAAAAGTGGCTGCTCGTTTTTCTTTGTTCTCCGGTGCCAGCCTCAGGCATCTGCTCACCAGTCTTGCTGCCCTGTTTCCCTAGTATTGGAGTCCCTATCCCTTTAAGACTTCCAAAAAGCGCTCGCCAAAACAAAACAGAAAAAAAAATGGCCGCTCGCTTTTCTTATGTCCTCTGGCGCCAGGCCTCCGGTACCCTCTCCCCATTCTTGCTGCCCTATTTCCCTAGTATCCAGGGCCCCGTGCATGCACTGTGTCTGCGCTCTAGTCCGGATGGCTGGGGCTGGGTGTTTGGCAGTCCTGTGCTCCGTCTCCCTCCCACTCTGCCTATTCTTCTCCCGCCAGGAGCTGGTGGGAGGGGCACTCAGGTGTCACTGGGCCGGGGCTTGTATCTTACCCCCTTTACGAGGCACTGGGTTCTCGCAGGTGTGGATGTGGTCTGGATGTTTTCCTGTGTCCTCTGGTCTCTATTCTAGGAAGAGTTGTCTTTGTTATATTTTCATAGATATATGTGGTTTTGGGAGGAGATTTCCACTGCTCTACTTAAGCCCCTATCTTGGCTCCACCCTTTGTTTAACTTTTGTGTTTCTTCCTTGGTCAGTCTTGGAAGGTTGTATTTTTCTAGGAAGTTGTACATTTCTTCTAGGTTTTCCAGCTTGTTGGCATATAAGTTTTCATAGTAGTCTTTAATAATTCTTTGTATTTCTGTGGAGTCTGTCATGATTTTTCTGTACTCATTTCTGATTCTGTTGATTTCTGTTGATTCTCTTTTTCTCTTTATAAGTTTGGCTAGAGGCTTATCTATTTTGTTTATTTTCTCAAAGAACCACCTCTTGGTTTCACTGATTTTTGCTATTTTTTGATTCTTCACAATTTTGTTTATTTCTTCTCTGATCTTTATTATGTCCCTCGTTCTGCTGACTTTAGGCCTCATTTGTTCTTCTTTTTCCAGTTTCGATAATTGTGATGTTAGACTATTCATTTGGGATTGTTCTTCCTTCTTCAAGTGTGCCTGTATCGCTATATACTTACCTCTTAAGACTGCTTTCGCTGTGTCCCACAGAAGTTGGGGGTTTGTGTTGTTGTTGTCATTTGTTTCTATATATTCCTTGATCTCTATTTTAATTTGTTCATTGATCCATTGATTATTTAGGAGCATGCTGTTAAGCCTCCATGTGTTTGTGAGCCTTTTTGTTTTCTTTGTAGAATTTATTTCTACTTTTATACCTTTGTGATCTGAAAAATTGGTTGGTAGAATTTCAATATTTTGGATTTTACTGAGGCTCTTTTTGTGGGCTAGTATGTGGTGTATTCTGGAGAATTTTCCATCTGCACTTGAGAAAAATGTATATCCTGTTGCTTTTGGATGTAGAGTTCTATAGATGTCTACTAGGTCCATCTGTTCTACTGTGTTGTTCAGTGCTTCCGTGTCCTTACTTATTTTCTGCCCAGTGGATCTATCCTTTGGGGTGAGTGGTGTGTTGAAGTCTCCTAAAATGAATGCATTGCAGTCTACTTCCCCTTTTAGTTCTGTTAGTATATGTTTCACATATGCTGGTGCTCCTTTGTTTGGTGCATATATATTTAGACTGGTTATATTCTCTTGTTGGACTGAGCCCTTTATCATTATGTAGTGTCCTTCTTTATCTCTTGTTACTTTCTTTGTTTAGAAGTCTATTTTGTCTGATATTAGTACTGCAACCGCTGGTTTCTTCTCGCTGTTTGCCTGAAATATGTTTTTCCATCCCTTGACTTTTAGTCTGTACATGTCTTTGGGTTTGAGGTGAGTTTCTTGTAAGCAGCATATAGATGGGTCTTGCTTTTTTATCCATTCTTTTACTCTGTGTCTTTTGATTGGTGCATTCAGCCCATTAACATTTAGGGTGACTATTGAAAGATATGTACTTATTGCCATTGCAGGCTTTAAATTCATGGTTACCAAAGGTTCAAGGTTAGCCTCTTTATATCTTACTGCCTAACTTAGCTTGCTTATTGAGCTGTTGTATACACTGTCTGGAGATTCTTTTCTTCTCTCCCTTCTTGTTCCTCCTCCTCGATTCTTCATATGTTGGGTGTTTTGTGCTGTGCTCTTTCTAGGAGTGCTCCCATCTAGAGCAGTCCCTGTAAGATGTTCTGTAGAGGTGGTTTGTGGAAAGCAAATTCCCTCAGCTTTTGTTTGTCTGGGAATTGTTTAATCCCACCGTCATATTTGAATGATAGTCGTGCTGGATACAGTATCCTTGGTTCAAGGCCCTTCTGTTTCATTGCATTAAATATATCATGCCATTCTCTTCTGGCCTGTAGGGTTTCTGTTGAGAAGTCTGATGTTAGCCTGATGGGTTTTCCTGTATAGGTGGCCTTTTTGTCTCTAGCTGCCTATAAAACTCTTTCCTTGTCCTTGAGCTTTGCCATTTTAATTATTATGTGTCTTGGTGTTGTCCTCCTTGGGTCCTTTCTGTTGGGAGTTCTGTGTATTTCTGTGGTCTGTTCAATTATTTCCTCCCCCAGTTTTGGGGAAGTTTTCAGCAATTATTTCTTCAAAGACACTTTCTATCCCTTTTTCTCTCTCTTCTTCTTCTGGTATCCCTAGAATATGGATATTGTTCCTTTTGGATTAGTCACACAGTTCTCTTAATATTGTTCCATTCCTGGAGATCCTTTTGTCTCTTTCTATGTCAGCTTCTGTGTGTTTCTGTTCTCTGGTTTCTATTCCATCAGTGGCCTCTTGCATCTTATCCATTCTGCTTATAAATCCTTCCCGAGTTTGTTTCACTTCTGTAATCTCCTTCCTGGCATCTGTGATCTCCCTCTGACTTCATCCCTTAGCTTTTGCATATTTCTCTGCATCTCCATCAGCATGTTTACGATTTTTATTTTGAATTCTTTTTCAGGAAGACTGGTTAGGTCGGTCCCCTTCTCTGGTTTTGTCTCTGTGATATTGATTTGCCTGTAATTTTGCCCTTTCATGGTGATAGAAATAGTTTGCAGAGCTGGGATGAGTGACGTCTGGAAGAACTTCCCTTCTTGTTGGTTTGTGGCCTTCCTCTCCTGGGAGAACAGCGACCTCTAGTGGCTTGTGCTGCGCAGCTGCGCGCAGTCAGGGTTTCTGCTTCCTGCCCCGCTGCTATGGAGTTAATCTCCGCTGTTGCTGTGGGCGTGGCCTGGCTGGGGCTGCTGCTCCAAAATGGTGGAGCTCCGTTGGAAGGGGAGTGGCCGGGAAGCTATTTATATCCATGAGGGGCCTCCGTGTTCCCTGCTGCCCAGGGGGTTAGAATGCCCAGAGATCCCCAGATTCCCTGCCTCTGGACTAAGTGTCCTGGGATGCTTTCATCCGGGTTTGGGTTCCCTGTCCCTTTAAGGCTTCCAAAAAGCAGTCGCCAAATAAAAATTAAATTAAATATATAATTAAAAAAAAAAACAATGCCGTCCGCTTTTCTTTGTCCTCAGGCGCCAGTCTCAGGACCCGCTCACTGGTCTTGCTGCCCTGTTTCCCTAGTATCCAGGACCCCACACATGCACTGTGTCTGCGCTCTGGCCCGGATGGCTGGGGCTGGGTGTTCAGCATTCCTGGGTTCCGTCTCCCTCCCACTCTGCCTATTCTTCTCCCGCCGGGAGCTGGGGGCAGGGTCGCTTGGGTCCCGCCAGATTGGGGCTTGTATCTTACCCCCTTCACGAGGCGCTGGGTTCTCGCCAGTGTGGATGTGATCTGGATGTTGTCCTGTGTCCTCTGGTCTCTATTCTAGGAAGAGTTGTCTTTGTTATATTTTCATAAATATATGTGGTTTTGGGAGGAGATTTCTGCTGCTCTACTCACGCCGCCATCTTGGCTCCACTCTCTTCATTTATTTTTTATTTTAAAAATTCTTTCATTACAATATGACACATTTGTATTATAGCTGTTTTTGCTAGTGTTACTTTATAGCTGATATATATGAAATACAAGTAACATAAGTAAATTTATGAAAATATAAATTTATAAAGCAAATGAATAAAATGAGCACCCAACTTCATAAGCACTCTAACCATCTCTGGAGTCTATAAAACAATTTGGGGAGAACTGACTGCTTTTTCCAGTTCATTCAGACTATATAGCCCTCCATTTCTTTACTATCTGAGTTTTATTAGTGTTTGTACAGATGCTATTGTAAATGTATCATTTTTTAAAATTCCACTTCAGTTTTTAACTGCTTTCATTTCCTTGCTAAATCCATTAGTTTATCTTTTTAAAAAATTGTTCTATTCTACATATGCTGTTTGAATAATGGTAGTTTTATTTCTTCTAAGGTTTACATTTTTCTTCTTGTTTCATCGTACTGGCTATGATATCTAGGACACTGTTGAGTAAAAACGGCAAGTGCGACTGTGCTTACCTTATTCCCAGTCTCTGAGGGGAAATTTTTAGTATTTATAACCAATTAATATGCTACATACTATTTACAGATATACTTATCTTGAATTTTATTCTTTGCTTACAATTTTTTTTATCATAAAGAGGTATAATACTTTATCAAATGTGATTTTTGTGTCAACTGAAATGATTATATGATTTTTCTCTCTTAGTTTGTTAACGTAGGGAATTATATTGGCTGTTTTTTAAATGTTAAACCAAGATTTCCTGGAATAACCCCCTTCTTGATCCTGAAGTCTCATCATCTTTTTATACATTGCTTGATGAATTTCATAGTATTTTGTTTTGAATCATCACATCCTTGTTTGAGTCATTGGTTTACAGATTTTTTAAATTTGTGCCTAGATTTTGTTATCAAGATTATGTATAACCAAGGTAGGAAAATTTCCCTTTTTTTCCCTATTCTCTTTAATGTTATTTCTTTAATAAAAGTTTTGTAGGTGCAACAGTAAATCACTGAGATCTACTTTTCATGCAGGGGTAGGTATATGTATGGGAAGGATTTAACTATGGAGCCAATGTTTTTGACACATAAAAAATGATTCAGATTTTCCATTTCCTCTTATACTGGTTTTGGTGCTTTTGCTTTTTAAACTATCCATTTAATTTATATCGTCAAATTCACCAGCAAGCATTTGCTCATAATATCAGCTTTACTGTTAAATGCCTGCAGAAACTCCATTATGGTTTCCTTTTTCATTTCCAACCTTGGCAAATTTTATTTTTACTCTTTCTTTGGAGAGAGGTTAATTCATTTTTTTTAGTGGTTTCAACAATGTTGTTTTTGACTTGGCTGACTATCTCAATTGTACATTTGTTATATTTTCCTTGTTTTACGTTTTATTTTTGTCTACTGTTTTTAAGATTAAACTTGTGTTTGTTCTAATGTCTTGAGATATATATTTAGAAGTTGATTTTCAACCTTCTTTTTTTTTTTTCTAACAGATGCATCAAATAGGTCACTGTCTCTGCTGAGATGTGGAAAAACAAGAGAACACAAATCCCACAGAAACACTGAGAAAAATCCAGGTAATCTCCAAAATGGTAACTTTTTTATCCAATAAGAGAGCTGAGGTCAAAAGGCAACCGGATGAAATAAATTTCAAAGCTACAAACTCCTCTGAGGAGTTAAGAAGCAAACTGATTTACCTTTTACAGGGCCCTGGAGGAAGAGGCGGCCCACCATACGAGAGTAAAAGGTGCAGTAACAATATCACAAGTCCGTCATAGCTGGAATGCAGTGAGACTTTAGTCTCCGTGGGAGCCCCAGGCAAGAGCAGAGCCTGCCCTCCCCTCAAATCTCTGTTCCCTGGTCCAAGCCGTGGGCCTAAGGGTGCAGTGACGCCCTCGGCGAGTCCTTCCCTGGGCGAGCTCAGGGGGTCGCCCACTTCCTGGAATTTTTCTCTTAGGAAACAAAAGCCTTCAGCAAGATTCAGGACAAGATCCGCTAACTCTGATGGACGTGAGGAAGGAAAGGCTATCTGCTCCTTGGGGATAGAAAGCAACACCCTCGCCCTGTTCTGGGTAAAGGGAACTTGCTGTAAGGGGAAGCTGGGAAGTAAAACCTGCGTGCGCTTGAGTGGGAAAGGTAATACCCATCTGCCCATACCAGAAGCCTTGAACAGAGAAACGACAATCTGGCCCACCCCGAGACCCAGGCAAAGGTACCCTGCGGCGGCGAGAGCAGTACAGCAGGAGCCACCGGCCTCTGGAGGAAGGGCGGGAAGCCTGAGCCAGCACGGAATCCTTCGCTGTGCTGATGCAAGGCATGTGTGTGCTATCTCAGGGAGGGATAGAGGTCTTAGAGGGAAATTTAGAGGATAGTGTTTATATTAGAAAATAAGAAAGGTCTCAAGTCAATAAATTCAGCTTTTTCCTTAAAACCTAGAGAAAGAAGGGCTAATTAAGCCCAAAGCAAAAGGAAGAGAGGAAATAATGACGATACAAGTAGAAATCAATGAAATAGTAAACAGGAGGAAAACAGAAAACCCAATGAAAAACAAATTTGGCTCTTTGAAGAGATCAATAAAATTGATAAATCTTTAGCGAGACTAAGTAAAAAGAGAAGATCAAATTACTACTTTCCAGTGTAAAAGCAAGGGAGGGTTGCTAGGAATCCTGCAGACATAGGAGAATAATATAATAATATTATGCACAGCTGTATGCAAATAAATTCCTTTAAAGACACAATCTAACTAAGCTCAGTCAAGAAGAAACAGATCATCTGAACAACCCTACATCAGTTAATGAAATTGAGTGTGGAGTGAAAAATCTTCCCACAGACATAACTCCATGCCCTGATGCCTGTTTTGTGAATTTTACCAAGGATTTATGGAATGGATGTTACTAATTTTACACAAAATTTCCCAGAAAATAGATGAGGAAACACTTCCCAAGTCATTAAGCATTACACTGATGCCAAAATGAAAGACTATGGATAAAATGAGAGTTCCTGTGGCCAGGATTCTCACCTGGCCCTGGGTGACTGGCTCACTGCACACCTGTGGGCAATACCTGGCTGTGGACTCTATATAAAGAGCTCCGCCCAGTGCTCTGCGTTGGACACGGTGGCAGGACTGCAAGGCTGCAGGAGAGCAGAGCAGAGGCTAGAGTGGTGGCAGTGCCGAGGACTGAGGCCAAGGGATGGCTTTGTGGGCCGACTGTGTGGGACGGCAGTGCAGAGAGAGGCCGAGAGGACAGCTGTGAGGGACGGCTGTGCAGGCAGAGAGGCCCAGAGGCAGAGACTAGCTTGCTGCATGCAGACTCACTCTGAGTGAACGGGATTTTAGTGACTGACCTGCCACCTGGAAATAAAGTTGGGTATAACCCTGTCACCCCAAGAATGTTTTACTGTCATTTTCTTTGGTCACATTGAATCCATAGCAAACTTGCCCAGGGCTGAAACCCATGGCAAAACAAATACATTGTAAGAAAACAATAGATGAATAACCATTATGAATATAACTGCAAACACACTTAATAAAATACTAATAAGACAAATACAGCAGTTACAAAAAGGATTGTACAGTATGATCGGGTAGGGCTTGGCCCAGAAACACAACAGTACTTAGTTTAAAATTTATAGGTTTAAGTATCTACATTTTGAAAGGAAAAAAATCTCAATGACCTCATAATCTACCATTAAAATACTAGAAAAAGGAAATTAAACCCAAAGTAGAAAGAAATAATAGTTATAAGACCACAAAACAAAGAAAAAACAAAAAATCAACAGAAAATTCAGTAATGTTAAAAGCTGGTTCTTTGTGAATAACAATAAAATTGATAAACTTCTAACCAAACTAATGGGGAAAAAGGAGAGAGGGCACAAATTAACAATGTCATAAAAGTCAGGGTAACATCACTACAGAGTTTACAGTATTTAAAATATAATATGGAAATACTATTTAAAAAGTACACCAGTAAGTTTGGCAGCTGAGATGAAATGGTTAAATTCCTTGAAAGAGTACTAGTGCTCACTAAAGATGAAGTAGATAATATGAATTGACCTGTATCTAGTAATTAATTTGAATTTATAGTTTAAAAAAACATTTTCACAAAGAAAATTTCAGGCTTAGGTGGCTTCACTGGAAAGTCGTACCAAGGATTTAAGGAAGAAATACCAGAGTTATACATACCCTTCCAGAAAACTCAGGAACATGGAGTACTTTCCAATCTATTATATATTTAAGGTCTGATACCAAAATTAGCACACAAGCCAATTTTTAAGTGAGCAAAAGATATGAATAGACAATTCACCAAAGAAGATACATTGAGGAAAAATAATCATATGAGAAGGTACTTAGCATCATTACTCATTAGAGAAATGTCAATAAAAACTACAATCAGATACTTTTACACAACCACTAAAACAGCTAGAGTCACACACACTGACCCTGCCCAGTGGTAGTACGGATGGACATTCAACACCTGAAACTTCTCTCAACTGCTGGCTGGAATGAGAAATGATATAATCACCTTGAAAGTCAACATGGCAGTTTCTTAAAAAGTTAAACACACCAAACATGTGACCCAGCTATTCAATTCCTAGATATTTCAATAGGAATTAAGGCTTGTGTCCTTTCAAAGATTTGTGCACAAATCTTTATAGCAGTCTTATTTGTAACAGCTAAAAAGTGGGAACAATCCAAATACTCATCAACAATGAGTAGATAAAAATATTTTTTTACATCATTATAATGTAATAATGCTCAATAGAAATAAATTAATGAAAGACACAGCATGATAAATCTCAAAATGATTATTCTGGGTGAAAGAAGTTAGACAAAAAAAAGTACATATTGTATGCTTCCATTCATATGACATTCTAGAAAATGAAAACTAGTCTTTAGCAATAGGGAGCAGTTTTTTTAGTGCCTGGGGACAAGGGGACCCAGACACTAAAAAAGACTAAAGGGAGGGATAAAATTACATGACTTTAGTTTTCCCATATATAATCTTTGCACATTTTTTTTTGTAGATAATTATTTTTTATTGAAGGGTAGTTGACACACAGTATTACATTACATTAGTTTCAGGTGTACAACATAGTGATTCAACATTTATATACATGACAATTCTAGGTACCAGCTACCACCATACCAAGCTGTTACAATATCTTGACTATATTCCTTATGCTATACATTACATCCCGGTTACTTATTTATTTTACCATTGGAAGTGTGTACTTTTTTTTTTTTTTTTTTTTTTTTGTGAGGGCATCTCTCATATTAATTGATCAAATGGTTGTTAACAACAATAAAATTCTGTATAGGGCAGTCAATGCTCAATGCACAATCATTAATCCACCCCAAGCCTAATTTTCGTCAGTCTCCAATCTTCTGAGGCATAACAAACAAGTTCTTACATGGAGAACAAATTCTTACATAGTGAATAAGTTACATAGTGAACAGTACAAGGGCAGTCATCACAGAAACTTTCGGTTTTGCTCATGCATTATGAACTATAAACAGTCAGTTCAAATATGAATACTCATTTGATTTTTATACTTGATTTATATGTGGATATCACATTTCTCTCTTTATTATTATTATTTTCAATAAAATGCTGAAGTGGTAGGTAGATACAAGATAAAGGTAGAAAACATACTTTAGTGTTGTAAGAGAGCAAATGTAGATGATCAGGTGGGTGCCTGTAGACTATGTGTTAATCCAAGCTAGACAAGGGGAATAAAACATCCACAGATGCAGAAGATTTCTCTCAGAACAGGGGGTGTGAGGTTCTAAGCCTCACTTCTGTTGATTCACAATTTCTCACCTGATGACGCCCCTGCGACTGTGCCTGTCTTAGGTTGTTCCTCCCTTGAGGAATCTTACCCGTCTCTGGCTAACCAGTCATCTTCCGGGGCCATACAGGGAAATGTAAAGTTGGTAAGTGAGAGAGAAGCCTTATTGTTTGAAATGGTTAGCTTTTTATTTCTTTGCATATTTATGCCCTGTAGCTTCTATGCCCAGCATTTGTCTTGAGGTATCTTTACCACTTGGAAGAATTATGATACTCGGTAAATATGATATGAGGCACGAATTCTATTTAAGGGTTGTAATTAGGAAGGAAGAAGAAAAGCTATAGAAGTAGCAGGCGGAAGGAAACATGGGAAGATTGATTATTTCTTTGACATATCTTCTTGTAGAGTAACTTCAGCATGTATAGGTTTTAAGCTACTACTTAAATTGCGCACACACGTTAACATAATAGGAGTATAGGTACATAACCAAAGCATATCTGTAATTACCAGCCATCTACAGTGAAACCAAGAAAACCAGTTAGGCACCTTAGGCATTTGTAAAAACTTATCTATGATATGGTGGATATTGTCCAACTGAACTTGAACAGTCTGAGAGAAATCAGACAAATTAAAACAACCCATTCCTGGGGAATGTTCACATCCCTTATGTTCTTTTAACGGTAAATAGTCTGTAGTTGTAAGACTTTGGAGTGCTACAATTTGCACTTCTCCTAATTCTTGGTTGAGTTCCAACAGTATAGATCCAGTCAAATTTGTTGTTTTACTGTATGCACAGGCCAGCTTAGATATCTCCTTCCTCATTCCCATGGCAAGTCCAGGAACTGGTGGGATGAGTGCATCTACAGCTGTAGCAATGCGTGGATCTTTGTTGGGGTTTTTTGATGATCATCTTCTGGCATGAGTCTTCCAGAGAGTGCTGATGTTGGAAGTTCTTTTCCATATCGTATCTTAGTTCATTTTCTGGGTAGCCCAATTAGGCTTTGATCCGCTCTATAAACACAAACAGACACTTTGCCTACACTTTTATATGCCCTTTATACCCTTGTGTAGAACTCATTGGAGGTTACCACACAGGAACTGCCCTTTTTTTTTTTTTTTTTTGGTATCACTAATCTACACTTACATGATGAATATTATGTTTACTAGGCTCCCCCCTATACCAGGTCCCCCCTATAAACCCCTTTACAGTCACTGTCCATCAGCACAGCAAAATGTTGTAGAATCAGTACTTGCCTTCTCTTTGTTGTACAGCCCTCCCTTTTCTCCTACACCCCCATGCATGCTAATCTTAATACCCCCCAACTTCTCCTCCCCCCTTTTCCCTCCCTACCCACCCATCTTCCCCAGTCCCTTTCCCTTTGGTACCCGTTAGTACATTCTTGATTTCTTTGATTCTGCTGCTGTTCTGTTCCTTCAGTTTTTCCTTTGTTCTTATATTCCACAGATAAGTGAAATCATTTGGTATTTCTCTTTCTCCGCTTGGCTTGTTTCGCTGAGCTTAATACCCTCCAGCTCCATCCATGTTGCTGCAAATGCTTGGATTTGCCCTTTTCTTATGGCTGAGTAGAATTCCATTGTGTATATGTACCACATCTTCTTTATCCATTCATCTGTCGATGGACATTTAGGTTGCTTCCAATTCTTGGCTATTGTAAATAGTGCTGCGATAAACATAGGGGTGCACTGATCTTTCTCATACTTGATTGCTGCATTCTTAGGGTAAATTCCTAGGAGTGCAATTCCTGGGTCAAATGGTAAGTCTGTTTTGAGCATTTTGATGTACCTCCATACTGCTTTCCACAATGGTTGAACTAACTTACATTCCCACCAGCAGTTTAGGAGGGTTCCCCTTTCTCCACAGCCTCGTCAACATTTGTTGTTGTTGTCTTTTGGATGGCAGCCATCCTTACTGGTGTGAGGTGATACCTCATTGTAGTTTTAATTTGCATTTCTCTGATAATTAGCGATGTGGAGCATCTTTTCATGTGTCTGTTGGCCATCTGTATTTCTTTTTGGAGAACTGTCTGTTCAGTTCCTCTGCCCATTTTTTAATTGGGTTATTTGTTTTTTGTTTGTTGAGGCGTGTGAGCTCTTTATATATACTGGGCGTCAAGCCTTTATCGGATGTGTCATTTTCAAATATATTCTACCATACTGTAGGGATCCTTTTTGTTCTATTGATGGTGTCTTTTGCTGTACAGAAGCTTTTCAGCTTAATATAGTCCCACTTACTCATTTTTGCTGTTGTTTTCCTTGCCTGGGGAGATATATTCAAGAAGAGGTCACTCATGTTTATGTCTAAGAGGATTTTGCCTATGTTTTCTTTCAAGAGTTTAATGGTTTCATGACTTACATTCAGGTCTTTGATCCATTTTGAGTTTACTTTTGTATATGGGGTTAGACAATGGTCCAGTTTCATTCTCCTACATGTAGCTGTACAGTTTTGCCAGCACCATCTGTTGAAGAGACTGTCATTTCGCCATTGTATGTCCATGGCTCCTTTATCGAATATTAATTGACCATATATGTCTGGGTCAATGTCTGGATTCTCTCGTCTGTTCCATTGGTCTGTGGCTCTGCTCTTGTGCCAGTACCAAATTGTCTTGATTACTATGGCTTTATAGTAGAGCTTGAAGTCGGGGAGTGAGATCCCCTGTACTTTATTCTTCTTTCTCAGGATTGCTTTGGCTATTCGGGGTCTTTGGTGTTTCCATATGAATTTTTGAATTATTTGTTCCAGTTCATTGAAGAATGTTGCTGGTAGTTTCATAGGGATTGCATCAAATCTGTATATTGCTTTGGGCAGGATGGCCATTTTGATGATATTAATTCTTCCTAGCCACGAGCATGGGATGAGTTTCCCTCTGTTAGTGTCCCCGTTAATTTCTCTTAAGAGTGACTTGTAGTTTTCAGAGTATAAGTCTTTCACTTCTTTGGTTAGGTTTATTCCTAGGTATTTTATTTTTTTTGATGCAATTGTGAATGGAGTTGTTTTCCTGATTTCTCTTTCTGTTGGTTCATTGTTAGTGTATAGGAAAGCTACAGATTTCTGTGTGTTGATTTTGTATCCTGCAACTTTGCTGAATTCCAATATCAGTTCTAGTAGTTTTGGGGTGGAGTCTTTAGGGATTTTTATGTACAGTATCATGTCATCGGCAAATAGTGACAGTTTAACTTCTTCTTTACCAATCTGGATTCCTTGTATTTCTTTGTTTTGTCTGTTTGCCGTGGCTAGGACCTCCAGTACTACGTTAAATAATAGTGGGGAGAGTGGGCATCCCTGTCTAGTTCCCAATCTCAGAGGAAATGCTTCCAGCTTCTCGCTGTTCAATATAATGTTGGCTGTGTGTTTATCATAGATGGCCTATATTATGTTGAGGTACTTGCCCTCTATTCCCATTTTGCTGAGAGTTTTTATCATGAATGGATGTTGAACTTTGTCAAATGCTTTTTCAGCATCTATGGAGATGATCATGTGGTTTTTGTCTTTCTTTTTGTTGATGTGGTGGATGATGTTGATGGACTTTCGAATGTTGTACCATCCTTGCATCCCTGGGATGAATCCCACTTGGTCATGGTGTATGATCCATTTGATGTATTTTTGAATTCAGTTGGCTAATATTTTGTTAAGTATTTTTGCATCTACATTCATCAGGGATATTGGTCTGTAGTTTTCCTTTTTGGTGGGGTCTTTGCCTGGTTTTTCTATTAGGGTGATGTTAGCTTCATAGAATGAGTTTGGGAGTATCCCCTCCTCCTCTATTTTTTGGAAAACTTTAAGGAGAATGGGAATTATGTCTTCCCTGTATGTCTGATAAAATTCCGAGGTAAATCTATCTGGCCGTGGGTTTTGTTCTTTGGTTGTTTTTTGATTACCGCTTCAATTTCATCGCTGGTAATTGGTCTGTTTAGATTTTCTGTTTCTTTCTGGGTCAATCTTGGAAGGTTGTAATTTTCTAGGAAGTTGTCCATTTCTCCTAGGTTTCCCAGCTTGTTAGCATATAGGTTTTCATAGTATTCTCTAATAATTCTTTGTATTTCTCTGGGGTGCGTCGTGATTTTTTCCTTTCTCGTTTCTGATACTGTTGATTTGTGTTGACTCTCTTTTCCTCTTAATAAGTCTGGCTAGAGGCTTATCTATTTTGTTTATTTTCTCAAAGAACCAGCTCTTGGTTTCATTGATTTTTGCTATTGTTTTATTCTTCTCAATTTTATTTATTTCTTCTCTGATCTTTATTATGTCCCTCCTTCTGCTGACCTTAGGCCTAATCTGTTCTTCTTTTTCCAATTTCTATAATTGTGATATTAGACCTTTCATTTGGGATTGCTCTTCCTTTTTTAAATATGCTTGGATTGCTATATACTTTCCTCTTAAGACTGCTTTTGCTGTGTCCCACAGAAGTTGGGGCTTAGTGTTGTTGTTGTCATTTGTTTCCATATATTGCTGGATCTCCATTTTGATTTGGTCATTGATCCATTGATTATTTAGGAGCGTGTTGTTAAGCCTCCATGTGTTTGTGAGCCTCTTTGCTTTCTTTGTACAGTTTATTTCTAGTTTTATGCCTTTGTGGTCTGAAAAGTTGGTTGGTAGGATTTCAATCTTCTGGAATTTTCTGAGGCTCTTTTTGTGGCCTAGTATGTGGTCTATTCTGGAGAATGTTCCATGTGCACTTGAGAAGAATGTATATCCTGTTGCTTTTGGATGTAGAGTTCTATAGATGTCTATTAGGTCCATCTGCTCTACTGTGTTGTTCAGTGCTTCTGTGTCCTTACTTATTTTCTGCCCAGTGGATCTATCCTTTAGGGTGAGTGGTGTGTTGAAGTCTCCTAGAATGAATGCATTGCAGTCTATTTCCCCCTTTAGTTCTGTTCGTATTTGTTTCATATATGCTGGTGCTCCTGTGTTGGGTGCATATATATTAAGAATGGTTATATCCTCTTTTTGGACTGAGCCCTTTATCATTATGTAGTGTCCTTCTTTATCTCTTGTTACTTTCTTTGTTTAGAAGTCTATTTTGTCTGATATTAGTACTGCATCCAGTGGTTTCTTCTCGCTATTGTTTGCCTGAAATATGTTTTTCCATCCCTTGACTTTTAGTCTGTACATGTCTTTGGGTTTGAGGTGAGTTTCTTGTAAGCAGCATATAGATGGGTCTTACTTTTTTATCCATTCTATTACTCTGTGTCTTTTGATTGGTGCATTCAGCCCATTAACATTTAGGGTGACTATTGAAAGATATGTACTTATTGCCATTGCAGGCTTTAAATTCGTGGTTACCAAAGTTTCAAGGTTAGCCTCTTTATATCTTACTGCCTAACTTAGCTTGCTTATTGAGCTGTTGTATACACTGTCTGGAGATTCTTTTCTTCTCTCCCTTCTTGTTCCTCCTCCTCGATTCTTCATATGTTGGGTGTTTTGTGCTGTGCTCTTTCTTGGAGTGCTCCCATCTAGAGCAGTCCCTGTAAGATGTTCTGTAGAGGTGGTTTGTGGAAAGCAAATTCCCTCAGCTTTTGTTTGTCTGGGAATTGTTTAATCCCACCGTCATATTTGAATGATAGTCGTGCTGGATACAGTATCCTTGGTTCAAGGCCCTTCTGTTTCATTGTATTAAATATATCATGCCATTCTCTTCTGGCCTGTAGGGTTTCTGTTGAGAAATCTGATGTTAGCCTGATGGGTTTCCCTTTGTAGGTGACCTTTTTCTCTCTAGCTGCCTTTAACACTCTTTCCTTGTCCTTTATCTTTGCCATTTTAATTATTATGTGTCTTGGTGTTGTCCTCCTTGGATCCTTTCTGTTTGGGGTTCTGTGTATTTCTGTGGTCTGTTCGATTATTTCCTCCCCTAGTTTGGGGAAGTTTTCAGCAATTATTTCTTCTAAGATACTTTCCATCTCTTTTCCTCTCTCTTCTTCTTCTGGAACCCCTATAATACGAATATTGTTCCTTTTGGATTGGTCACACAGTTCTCTTAATATTGTTTCATTCCTGTAGATCCTTTTATCTCTTTCTATATCAGCTTCTATGCGTTCCTGTTCTCTGGTTTCAATTCCGTCAATGGCCTCTTGCATTCTATCCATTCTGCTTATAAACCCTTCCAGAGTTTGTTTCATTTCTGTGATCTCCTTTCTGGCATCTGTGATCTCTCTCCGGACTTCATCTCATTTCTCTTGAGTATTTCTCTGCATCTCTGTCAGCATGTTTATGATTCTTATTTTGAATTCTTTTTCAGGAAGACTGGTTAGGTCTGTCTCCTTCTCTGGTGTTGTCTCTGTGATCTTTGTCTGCCTGTAGCTTTGCCTTTTCATGGTGATAGGAATATTCTGCAGAACTGGGACGAGTGACGGCTGGAAGGACTTCCTTTCTTGTTGGTTTGTGGCCCTCCTCTCCTGGAAGAACAGCGACCTCTAGTAGCTTGTGCTGGGCAGCTGCGCGCAGGCAGGGTTTCTGCTTCCTGCCCGGCTGCTATGGAGTTAATCTCCGCTGTTGCTGTGGGCGTGGCCTGGCTCGGGCAGCTGCTCCAAAATGTTCGAGTCGCGTTGGAGGGGGAGCGGCTGGGAGGCTATTTGTCTCCGTAAGGGGCCTCCCTGCTCCCTGCAGCCCAGGGGTTAGGTAGCCCAGAGATCCCCGGATTCCCTACCTCTGGATTAAGTGTCCCGCCCTGCCCCTTTAAGACTTCCAAAAAGCACCCGCCAAAACAAGACAACCACCACCAAAAAATAAATTAATTAATTAAAAAAAAAAAAAATGTGGCCGCTCGTTTTTCTTTATTTTCCGGTGCCAGCCTCAGGCATCTGCTCACCGGTCTTGCTGACCTTTTTTCCCTAGTATTGGGGTCCCTATCCTTTTAAGACTTCCAAAAAGCGCTCCTCAAAACAAAACATCAAAAAAAAAAAAAATGGTCGCTTGCTTTTCTTATGTCCTCCAGCGCCCAGCCTCCAGTGCCCGCTCACTGTTCTTGCTGCCCTGTTTTCCCAGTATCGAGGGCCCTGCATTCTGGCCCGGATGGCTGGGGCTGGGTGTTCGGCAGTCCTGGGCTCCGTCTCCCTCCCGCTCTGCCTGCTCTTCTCCCGCCGGGAGTTGGGGGGATGGGCGCTCGGCTCCCGCCTGGCCGGGGCTTGTATCTTACCCCCTTCGTGAGGCACTGGGTTCTCTCAGGTGTGGATGTGGTCTGGATATTGTCCTGTGTCCTCTGGTCTTTATTCTAGGAAGGGTTGTCTTTGTTATATTTTCATAGATATATGTGGTTTTGGGAGGAGATTTCCGCTGCTCTACTCACGCCGCCATCTTCCGCCCCCCCCCCCCTCATTTTTATATTATATACATAGAAAGCTTGCATATGCTCACAGAAATACCAGGGAAGGTGAAGTAAGGAAATATAAATCCATCAATAACTTCACAATATGGCAGTTTATATTTTTCAGATCACATTTAACATACAGTTTATTATTTTCTTATCTCCCAGTTTCCCTTCCAAAAGGGCAGAATCTAAAAATCCCTTATATCATTCACACAAGAAGGCAGAAAATAAAACCACTATAGGTATTTAAAGCACAGAGGCATTTGATTCAGAGAATTGCTGGAGGATCAGAAACCAGGATATCTCCATGGCATTTCAGCTGGCAGGAAGCTGCTGTCATTGCTACTGAAGACTGTCGAAACTTCCTGTCACACACCACCCTGCCCATCAGATGCTGAATGCAAAATCAGGACACTGCCTCCCTTTCTAAATGCTCAGTCCCCACCTAGCTAGCCAACTGCCACAACTTCAAAACCATAACCTACATCTATTTCCATCTTCCATTTCTCAAAGAAGGTTAAATAATGAGCAGAATCAAATTTGCATCTAGACCTGCAATTTTAAGGGAGGGAGCTTTCCTCACTGTCTCCCTGGCATGAAGTTGAGATGGTAACCTACACAAGTTACCAAATTCCCCCTGCCATTGAGGCAGAGAGACAGAAAGTGTATAAAAACAGAGAAGAGAAAGAACAGAGACTGCAGCTAGAATGAGAAGAGAAAAGCCACTCCCTGATGTACCGGGGACATTTAGAAAGCAAGAATGAATACAGCACTTGTGTGAAATTATAAATATTATAGTCATCAGATATAGAAATGCCTTAAAGTAAGTACTCATAATGTTAGTTTTTTACACTCCAACTATAGCTTTAAGAGATAGCTTTAAAGTATCCCTGATCTAGAAAATACTAGATTGACAAAAAGAGAAAATGCCCTTTTCGATGTTGAAATGACAATATATTTGACAATAATCTTGTACCTCTTAAATTACTTAGGAGTCTTTAAAGGCACATAAATTCCAATTCAGACTGCAAAGTTAAAAAGGAATATTTATACATTAGAAAAGTTCAGCTCTGGGTAGCTTTATGTATGGGTTGATTGGAGGATACAATTAAACTACCAGGACCTGGTTTGTCTTGATTTCTTGGTTCATTCCTTTTCTGAGTTGGCTTCATATCCAGGCTACATGAAATGGCTTGCAGTAATTCCAAACTCATGCTTCACCCACATCCTGTAAATTCATTTACTTAAAAATATTAGGCTGATTCTCTCTTCCAAAAGTCACATAAAAGCTTCAGTGTACTTTCTGGGTGGTTGAGGGTCACTTGCTCATCTCTGTATCACTTATTAGGTAAGGGAAATTTGATGCTCTTACTGGCAGAGTCAAACGCCGTGCTTGTGCCTGTGGTCGGAGATGAATTTAAGCTCACCCAAAACACAAAAGTAGACATAGGGAAGAGGCAGTTGCCCAGAAAAGAACTGGATACTGTTATAAAAGAAGGGAAAATGTACTAAACAGACAAAAATAGTTGAGTTTACTACAATCCCAAGCCCACCATTGGCCCTTGCTGCCCTCCACTGATTCTAGAGAGTAACATACAGAAGGACATGCCAGATAAATGCTGTATTTCAACACACACAGACTTTGGCCTCACATTCCTGTGTGAAGTTCTGGTGAGTTAGACAAGAGGTATGTGGCCAGGACCCCTTTCACTTGAGTGGGCTGCAGATCTTGACCCTTTTCCAGGAGACTCATGCACTGATATTACCAGGCTGATGGCTATAAAAGGCAATGATGGACAAACTTATGGAAGACTCATCATAGAGAGGAATAAGAGATGTTTGCCTAAAGATAGGTTTATTTCTACTCCCCACTAGAGATGCATCTTCATTTTTCCTGTCCTGTTTGAACCCTCAGTGCTTCTTTGAAGGTAGAATGCAGGATGGACTCAGAAAACCTGGAGATCTGACAAGAAGCCCATGAACAGAATAGAGAACAGACTTTCAAAAATTTAGTAAGGAGTTCTTCTGCTCCTTAGTGAGGAAGGAATATTAATCCAAATCAGAAATTCTCAAATTTTTTAATTCAGGCAGGGCTTCTTTGGATAAAAATAAAAATTCATACCGCCAGTCAATGATACTAGATTTTTCACAAAGCAGTACCAAAATCAATGCAAAGATGATTTTCAAAGATAACAAGGCACATTTTTATCTTTGAGTGTGGAGCATTAAGCTGACTAGTTTATTTGACAGAAGCATGTCAGTATTTAAAATGCTAAATAATAGCACAGTCTTATCTTAACTGACTGAAATCAAGCCTATTATACTGCCCATTTCTAAATGATCTCAATGTAAATGGCATGTTAACAAACATAGTCTGTTAATTTTGATATGTATTTTTAAACTTCTGAAACTATGCATGTACTTACTAATGGTTGTCTTAGAGACCCTTCCCTGGGAAGTGGGGTAACATGGGCAGGAGAAGGTTCTAAGGACCACAGCGTTGTATCGTTAGTACAGAGAACACATATCATTATATTTAAACTGTATTTTTAGCAAATGATGTAAGTTTATTCTGCATTGTGTTTAGAGCAAATTATTCTCAAGAATCATGTCTTACTAATAAGCAAGTGATTCAGGCAGGATGCATCCATGTACCTTGAGCAGTTGGAGATGGTTGGTATCTTTGCTAATGGGTCAATGCCCAGTTTGCAGTAGTCAGTATCCATACCAAACTGTTTAATTGTTGAAATATTTTTAAAGTTGTCTTTGCATAGAGATGTTTAAGCCATTCAATGAAGTTTAAAAGAATAGTGATTGCCAGAGGCTGGGGATGGAAGGGTAAGTGAAATGGGTGAATGGGGTCAAAAGATACAAACTCCAGCTATAAAATAAGTAAGTCCTAGGGCCATAATGTACAGCATAGTGACTATAGTTAATAATACTGTTTTACATATTTGAAAATTGCTAAGAGTAGATGTGGGGCAAATCGTAGAATTTCCAGAATCTCCTCCATAGCCTTAATCCATTTACATATCAATAGGTGTTACCACTGAAGCCTCTTGCAGCCTCTGGGGCAAGAGGTGCATAATTGGTCTAGTACCTACCAGTTGCAGGGGACCGACCCACCCACGGAGTTCCTCCTTGAAGGGGTGGGCAGGGAAGAGAGCAGGCGGTGGCACAGCAGGGGCAGCGGCTGGAGGGGATGGATGGGGCTGGGCTTAGTTAATGAATTTGAGCAAGCTGTGAGCAATAGAAATGGTTTCTCCCAACCTATCCTTTCCCATGACTTATTTCAGTTTCACCAGCTTATTAGGGGATTTTCCCGGGGCCAGGAACACCCTTCCTCCTGGAGCTACAATAGATCTTTAAAATTCTCATCACAAGAAAAAAATGCATAACTCTGGTTATGGATGTTAACTAGACTTTCCACGGTGCTCATTTTGCACTATATATAAATACTGAATCATTATGCTGAACCCCTGAAACTGCTGTTATATGCTGTTATATGTCAATTATATCACAATTTTAAAAAGAATTGAAATAATTCAAATTTTATACAGGGATTTTGATGATAAAAGTGACATTTTAAATGAGTGACTAGATAAAATATTGAGTCAGCAGTGTTAGGGAAACTGACTAGAGTTTTCCTTTTTTTAAATAAAATTGAGGAACTATTTCACTGATTACAGCTTACTAGACGCCAAATGAATAAATGCTTTTAATGTAAAAAGAAATTAAATAGTTAAAGTAGCAGAGAAGATGGATAAGTATTATTTATAATCTTAGACTAGATGAGACCTTTCTAAATTTATCACGGACTACAGAAGCTATACAAGAAAATACCAAGTTTGACTACTTAACATTTCTATATAGATAAAAAATACATCTAAACAGAGAAGCAAAATTATTAAATGTTTGCCACACACATTAAGAGCAAAGGACTAATATCTAAATAGAAATAACGTTTACAAATCAAAATCAATTAAAATTAAAAATATAAATGACCTTGATTAAAATATACAAAAAGGAAATGGAGCAACTTAAATAAACAATAGTTGTATTAGGAAGTTATTAGTAATTTTAATACCAGATTTTAAACAATTATTCTTCACTTATGACAAGATTAAGGAGAGACAATACTGGAAAGTGTGTGGAGGACTAGAAAAATTTTTAAACTTTTGGAGAGAGAGTTAATTTGTCCAAACACTTTGGAGAGCAATGTGGAAGTGTTTATCAAAGTTTTAAATATATATATAACTCTTTGACCCAGCTTTTCCACTTGCAAAAATTTCTGGCAGATATACTCTACTAGGCATACACACTTGTTATTTGTAGAAGGGAAAAACACAAAAGAAAGATCTAAGTGTCAATGAACTTGGTACTAGTTAAATAAATCATGATACATCAATGCAAAATTTTACTACATTACCAAGGGTAAAACAAAATAATTAGATATACTTTCAGTAAAAGGTAATAAAAATAATTCTTAAGTGGAAATAAAGCCAAAGCACAAATAAGTATTGTATAATCTATTTTAGTAGAAATATACTTATATGCATTTATGTAAAAAAAAGAAATAGTTAACAGTGGTTACCTCTAGAATACTCAGTTTACTTTATTCTTGCCCATATTTTCAGACTTTTAAATTTAAAAAAATATTCCATTTATAAAATTGAATGTAACTTCAACTTTCAAAATTATTTAAATTATTTTTATAATGAATATAAGTTTTGGCAGCACAATGGCATTTATTCAATTCCCATTTCCTACAGAGATGAACTATGAAATCTGGACAAGTGACTTATTTTTAAGCTTCTAGTTTGTTTTCTATAAATTGGGGATAATGACTGTTCCTTTAGAGTCTGAGGGAGGATGAAATGTGATAATGTACTTACAGTGCCTATCCTATTGCCTGAAACACAGAAAGTAAATGACGGCTATTGTTATAGTATTATTACCAATACTTTAATACTGTTATAAAGTCTAAGGTTAGCAATATCATTTCAAGTATTGTTATACATAAATACACGAGCAGAGGAACTCTAATTACAATTGCAATTACCATTTAGACAAAATAAACACTGTCTTTTACTGAATAGTTTCTCAGATAAGCTTATTTATTTCTAATGGGTTTTCTCCATGTATCCTTATAGATTTAAGGCAGAGTTTATAAAATCATAAAGTATGTTTAATAATTGACCATAACCTGGGGAATTGAAATTATACAGTTAAATTGAATAATTCTGACTGCAAATGTTTTCATTCCACATCCACTCTGAAACTGCATACATTTGCTACTGAGAAACATAAATCACTGGCTAATGGCCAACTCTGTCTTATTTGGGGGTGAACTTTACATAACTAAAAGTCCATGAGCAATATTGGTACACAAAGCAATAAACCAATGTTCCCTCTTAACATCAATATCTAAAAATACTGCTCCATACTAAAATTATGCAAGATAATTTCAATGAAAAGAAAATTTGTACATTTTGATTTATGTACTTCTTGTTTGGAAAACTGGTCAGTCTCTAAATGCAAATACATTCTAACCAGGATTTTGAGGAAAAAAATCCTCTTCTCATTTTGGACTTCAAAACTTAAGAAACTTTTGGAAAAATACAACCTCCCTGTTAGAGAAAAAACAAGCTTTTATTCTGTGTCCAGTTATGTTAAAATAATTGTGTATTTCAAGTGCAATGTAACTGGCAGTATAATAAATGATCTGGTAAAGTGTTGTTTAACAGTAAAGAACACAGAGAAATTTTGTCCGAATGTTACTGTGAATAGAACCACCAGACACCAATTAACATCTCATCGCTATGATTACTTGTTATTGTTCTTGTTCCACTAATAATACTTACACCTTTTCAGTTCATATTTTGATTTCAAGAAGTTATGCTAACAAAAATTTAAATTTCTCATAAATGCAAATAAATGTGAAGCATATAAAGCGAATTAAATTTATAACCACAGAGAATAATATGAAAGCAAATTAAATTGCTTTGCTTCAAGGAAAATCTTTTAGGAAACATTTGTTGAATAAATATAATAGAAAAAATTTTAGTGTTTTCTTACACAGTTGACATTTGGCTGATATTTTTAATATGAAAATCATATGCATTTTCTTTACTTTTTAATATACACTAACTACTGTCTTCATAATATATTAGTAAGTACGTGTTGGTAGTGGTAGAGAGAGGAGAAATCTATTTATAAAACATTTAAATAGAGCTCTCAGTTTTTAGAGCTTATAGAAGAAAGATAATACAATTTAACAGAGACAAATTTTAAAAACAAGCAATGTGAAAATTTACAGGAAACACAAAGATAAACTGAAAGTTTTGGAGATACAAGTAACATTAATTAGATAATATTATGACATTTATGACACGAGCAGTTTAATCTCAAGAGTTACGTCTTTTCAAATATTCTCTTTAATTGTATCTCTGCTATCCTTAGATTCTTAGATATTCATGGGCAATATTTTCTATGCAAATATTTCAATCGTTATGGAAATGGGATTTCAACTTTGAAATGCATCCATGATTTATTGCTTACTTTTAAGTCCTGTATAAGGAAGAAAAATGTTGAGTGGAAGTTGGGCACCAGAAATAATTTGTTTGTTACCCAGATGACAGGTTTACAGGTTCAGCTTTAGAGTGTTTGCTGGCATCCCCAGGAAGCCTTTCCATAGTGGAGCAGAGTTTAGATCGACTCCGGGGTATTAGCACATGATGAAGGTAATCTGTTTCCTTAGCTGAAGCTCACAAACAAAGCAGTTAAATCCCCATCACAAATGGCCATACTGGGACTCATTACACTTTTCATAGGCCTGGATCTTTTTGTTTCTAAGTCCCTAAGACATTTATATAGTGCAATGAAATTTTCACAGAATCTGAGCCAATTCTTTTAACGAAGAATGAGACACATTGCTCTGAAAGGTGCAAAATTCTTCCAAAAGTAGGGATATAATTTAAGTAGCAAAGAAAGAATGGAGTAATGAAGAATAAATACTTCCTCCTCGGCTCCTGGATGAAAATAGAGACTTTTCTCTTGAAATGCTGCTTGTTTTCCAAAAGTTTTCATTTATGTATCAATTTAACAAACCTTAGTTGAGTGCTACCATGTGCCAGGCTCAGCTGAGATAAGAAAGTGAACATGACACAGTATCAGTTTCCTAGAAGTCTAGTCCAAAAGAAGAGTAAGATCTGTAAATATTGTTACGAAACAATGTGCAAGGGTCTATGAAAAGATAAGTAAAAAGTGTCTAACATTGTGGGAAAGGAGACAAATGGGCTGGTCAGAGAGTATTTAGAGTAGGATGCATGGGAAGGCTGGTGTAGGAGAATGCCCTACAAATACATGGGTTTATATGTTTAGACGTGAGAATTTCTAGGTGAAAAGAAAGTAGAGCCTTTTTTTGAAACTGTATTTTAAAGCTTCAGACTGTTGACTTAGTGAGTGCAGTGAGAGTAATGTTCTAAGTAGAGTTTAATATTATGACCTTTCTTGTCTAATTTCCTGCTTATTAGGCCAAAGATCTACCTTTAAAATGGAAAAAGAAATGCCTACAGAAACATCAAAATAACATGGATGTTAGGCTTTTAATAATGAAATGTATGGGTTTTTTAATAATGAAACTGTACATACGATTCATTATATATCATCTTTATAGCAACATAGGAATAAAGGCAGAATAGCGATAGGCTCATGAAACACTACAGACCCTCGTTGTGAGAGCTGAAAATTTGTCCTGACTAGTCAGTGATCAGTCTCTGCAGTAAAGTATGTATGTTATGCTAACAGTGCTCTAACACCAGAAGCATTCCTGTCTTTGGTAAACTTAAATCAGATGTTTAAAGTATAGTTAAAAATTATTTCTTATTGAGCACTTACATTTTAGATTCTCTTCTAAACATGTTCTATTTATGCTATTTTTTTTAAACCTCAACAATCTTTATGAAGGAAATTGTATTATTACAGAAATGCATGGAGAGACCCTGTAACTTGCCCTATGTCACAATGATGCAACTTAGTAGATGTGGATTTCATACCCAGGTAGTCTAACTCCAAGACTCCTTCAGTTAACCCTATTTAACATTTTTCTAAAAATTATTTGTTTTCTTCCTCTTAAAAAATTGGGTTCATCAGCAACTTGTTTTCTGAAAATTTTTTCACCACAACAATGAATATTTCCTACCAGTTGCCCATGATGTTATTTCACAAAGTACTTTTCCACTTCTATGGAATTACATATTAATTACATATCAATTACATATCATAGGTTATGTTATATTACATTTTAGGAATTTGTAATTTCCTCACTTTTATGTCTTCTTTGTTGAACATTTGCTCCTTTTAACACCACCAGCAGGAATGGAGGAAAAGAAATCATAAATAAATCTTTTAAGACATTATAATAAATAATTTAAAAATAGCTAATAAAGGTGACTGACTCCTAGGAAGTGAGAGCTCCTAAGTCTGGGTAAACAACAGTGAGGAATCATAATAACTTAACAAGGAGAAGAAAATATACCATGGCAAAGCATGGGATATACAAGGGTAGCAGAGATATCTGCAAAACTGGAGTATAGAAAGAGACTAGGAATAAAGAATAAGAGGGAATCTAGGGAGGAGGCATTTATAAATGACCTTGAATTCATGTCAAGGACTTTAAACTTTAGTGTCTGAAGACTCATGGTCTGCTAGGCCAGAGTACAGTGTTTACCAAATGAACTCCTTCCTGTTTGACATTACCAGTGCTGACCCACCTGGTCATCACCTCTTCTTTTCCTCCTACTAGCTTATTAGTGCATTGCCTTACATGACCCACACTAACTTCTATAATTTAGTACTTGGTTATTTTTACCTGCGTTCTACAATTATTTGAAAGGGAAGATGTCACTTAATACTGCAGGCAAACTTGAGAGAACGATTAGTCTATACGAATCTAGTTTTTCTTTCTCTAGTTACTAAAGAACAAATGCTTCTTGTCCTAAAGGCAATTCCTCCATTTCTTTTACTCCGTCCTCTATTGCCTTTCCTAATGAAACATGCACTATTGCTGACCATTATCTCAAGTGTATTAAAAATTCTTCCTCTCCTATAAATACTACTCATTTTCACTTACTGCTTGAAATTGCAAGTTAAAAACTACTCATTTAACCCCTCATACTATTCCAGGTCCAACCCAAAACTGTCCAGCAAAATTTTTCAAGAGTCTTCCTATATTTGTTACCTCAATTTCCTTATCATCCATTTCTCAATTTCCTCGAGTTCTGCTTCTACTCTTTTTAAATCTACTGGAACAACCTTAGCTAAAGTTATCATTTTATATCCAATGGACATAGTTAATCATGCACCTTATTTGAACTCTCAGGAGCATTATACAGATTGACTTCTTTTCTGCTTGAAACATTGTATTCCTAATGTCTGTGTCCCCATACACTCCTGGCTTTCTTGGTACATCTGTATTATGTTTTTCTGTCTCCTTTTATATCTTTCTCTACTACATCTTTAAATCATGGAATTCCTCAATGTTCTCTTGTCTTCACGTCCATCATCATTCAGTGGAAAATGTGAACCATGTCCATAACTTCAATTATGACCTATACTGCAGCCAAAGTGTTATCTTTCAATATACACCTCACCCCTGTATTTCAGACTTATGTGCTCATTTCCCTTCATGGAAGTCTCAAATGCACTCCAAAACTAATGTCCAAAATTTAGTCATGATATTTTTCCTCAAATTTTGTTGTCTCACCTCTTTCATCAGCACAATCATTCATCCAGTTATTCAAGCCAGAAAACTAATTCCATGGAAGGGATTCATTTGTTCATCCATGTCTTATGTGCAGACCACTTTTAGAGAACTCAGTACACTGCCTGAGGTCTGGAGATGCCACTCACAATAATACCATCTACTAAAGTTAGTGTTTGTTGTGTAAATTGTGTCAAGTATAAGCATGGCACTTTTTTCCATTCTAGTCCCCAAAAATGCCTTGTCTAAAAAAGAACTGAAATTAGCAATCAGTAAAAATTACTAAATGGTTGGTTAATCCAAGCTTAGTGTGAAAATCCTTGTGATGTCAGAATCGTCCTTGGATTAGCCCATTGGCATCAACTGTACCTTCACCCTTGGCTTCAGCTAGCATATAGAGAATCAGGATTCTGTTAATTATAGTCTCTATAGGTTTCATGAATTTCTACAGGGAATTAAAATAAATGGATTTTTTTTTACTCCAACTGTATCATTTACTACTTCCTGCATAGTTATTTGATAGAGCCAGTCTTTCCTTAAATTTTATCTCTATACATTCTATAAATGAATAAATTACTTTTATTCTATAAATTAAAAATTTGGTGATGAAATATTAGCCAAAGAGAAAAAGGGAGCTTATTTTATGACCAACATATGCCAGATAGATATTTTTATGAGGAGAAAGATATTCTGACTTATTATTAAGAAAAAAATATGAAGGTTGTATTAGGGTAAGACTATCATTCATGTGGAATCTATTATTACAGATGTTGATTGTGAGGACATTTACTTAAAACCTGAGGATGCTTGACTACCATGAATACATCCACAAGAATTTTCTTAATTAAATGAAAATTGTATAAATATGAAATGTGAGATATATTTTATTCTGCTCTTATATGTATTTTTTCCTAGCTAACAGCTAAGTACATGTGGAAAAAATAAGTTGGCTATTAATTTTTTTTCACATAGGTCTATAAATGTAGACTTACAATAATATATCATCTTCTGCATGAAGCCTAAATCTTTCAGCTGTATAAGATTGGGGAATGTATTGCAGAGTTTAATCAAATTATTAATGTGAGTCTATATGGTTTCAGAACCATTTTTTTCACAATACATAAAACCCCTGGCTGTTCCTCTGACTTATCTTCTAATTCTCATCATCATTAAACTAGAAGCACATGTATAATCTCTACTCAGGTACAACCTAGAGGATTTCTTTTGTTCTCTTCACTGAAGCTCTGTTTATATTGTGATGTCAGAATGCTGTGTATATACATCATAGAATACCACAAACCTTTCAAGTCTCAGAATTATACTATACCCAACTATGCAGTGGTTTCAACTCTTTATTTGTATGAATTTATGTTTCAAAAGCTATCAGCTAATAGATTTTCTTTCCTGAACTGCTTTTGTTCAAGCAATTCTATCCATCTAGTCTGTTATGTACATGCACAAGTATGGATTTCACTAATTTTGTGTTAGCACAATACATTCTGGGAGCTATATATTTCCTTATTAAATATATGTTATATTAATTACAGAAGCAAACTCTTGTAGGTATTTGTTACATCCAAAATTTGTACACCTGACTTCATAAATTATCCTGTTTGGAGAAAAGGCAAAGTTATGGTCTTCAAGTAACTAATAGCACATGGTGGGACAATGAGATGGTTAGTTTTTACCAACAAAAATGTAACTATTCACATTAGCACTTCTATATGCCAGGAACTATAATAGACAGTTATTTGGAATGTGTTTCTAACTATTCTATGTAGATTATATTTAATTCAATTTTTTTTCTCAAGTTAAATCCTGAAGTACAGAAGGAAAGACACGCATATGAGTCTTGGAAAGTCTGGATTTGAAAATGTTTAAAATGCCATGAAATTTCATGACTATAGGTCATAAAGCATACTTTTTTTAATCTTTGAGAAAGCAATTACAAAACATCAAATCCAGTTCCCTGATTGTTAATATCAGAAAACTTTGAGTTCTCTGAGATCATATTAGTTATCAATTCATATCTTCATTCATTCATTTGGCAAATGTTTACTATGTATCATGTATTAGGAATTATTTTAGGTACTGGGAACAGAACAGTTAACAAGATAGTCTTGTTTCCTGTTCTCTCTGTTTATATTCTATGCAGAGGTGGAAAAAATTCAGCAAATTTTAAATAATGTCAAGACATTAGTTAGAAAAAGACCAAAGTTTACTCCTATCTGAAGGAGACCAATCATATAAGGATTATCTCTCCAAACAAAAACAAAACCAGTGTTCATAAAAGCTAAGTCCACAGATATTCCATACATTGTATTCCCTCTTGGACATGCTAACTGACTGAAGCTATTGGGAACAATACTTTCCCTTGAAGGAAATAAGTTGTCAGAAACAACTTTCAGTTATTTGTAGGTTTTCCAATAAACCTTGCAGTTTTGCCTATGAAAGAAGAATGACATCCTCTTGTCACTGTGATGTCTGCTATTGCCTTCCTTTCGTGCTTCTACTTTATTCACCCAGGTCTACCGTTTCCCACATTAGTACTATTTTGTAACTATTTTCCTCAAAGTCAGCTCCCAGGAAACCTGGTGAACCATGATAGAAGACTGTTTTTATTCTGAAGTCATATTATCAGCTGGGTGTTGACCAAGATAATGCCATATAGTAACATTTAAGTATCTAGATATTAACAGTAGGAGATAGTATGAACTATGAGGATAATTACAAGTATCTTGAGAAACATTAGACTATTTCATATTCAAGCAAATGTCAGCCAAAAGGGAAAAGGTTAGTCATTTAAATTATGACAAAAGAAAGGTTATATCAAGAGGTGGATGAAAAATACATAAAGAAGAAAAGTTAGTTACAGTGTCCTGAACAGGTGTCTTGATCTGAGGGTCATGGAAGAAAGCTGAGTAGCTGTTTGGCACTGATGTCATATTGTTTATCACTGGGCTACTGAGTATCTCTCTATATCCAGAGGCTGTTTGCTTCTGCAGACTTTTTAATGAGTCTCAGAATTAAATTTCTAGTAGGAATATTTTGCTATGTGGTAAAATACACTACTAGAGGAAAAGAAAAACTAGCAAAGCTCTTATAGTTTCAAGGTACTGGTGTGACAGCTGGCACCGGACAGATTTTCTCCATTAGTCATTTATCGACTTTTGGTGATAGACAAAAGGCTGAGGCCACACCAAAAGCCTACAACCTTGTGTACAAGAAAAGAAAGAGATTCCAGGGAAAGAGGCATAGTCATTAGTCTTCTTTTCAACATATTTGCCCAACTTTGAAACTAAATAGTACAAACAAATGGAGGTTTGGTCTGTAAAACTATAAAGATCAGATCTGGGTCTTCCATAGACTTTCAGAATCAGAAGACAACGTATAGTCAGGCTTGTAATAACAAGTTCACAAAGATCACTACTTGGTAAAAGGGACTAAATAGAGGTAAACTTAATTTTACTGAAACTTCCACTATCCCTCATTCAAATCAATCCATAATTGTATTGAAGTGATCAGACCCTAAAACTCTTTGCCTAAGAAAGGAAAGACTGAACCATTGTTGATGGAAGATATATCATCTGGAACTTCCCTAGTCTCTTTATATAATATGTCAAGTGCTCAGTATAAAAAACACTAGACAAACAATGTGATAAAAACAAAAGAGAAAAGGAGAGATCAGTAGTTGAAGATAGAAAATTGACAATGGAAGGAAAACAGCTGATGATCTAGATACTGGAGTTGGTAGAAAAATTAATAGATAAAATAACTATCGTTAATACATTAAAAAATTAGAGGGAAATATGAAGAAAATGTATAAAAGAATGGAAATTTTCATGAAAGAATTGAAACATAAAAATAAATAAATGAACATGTAAAAAATTTAATGAAACATAAGAAATTTAGAACTTGGGTAGACTCAGCAACATTTTAGACACAATATATCATAGGATATGTGAGACAGAAAACAGATAATTAGAAAATAAAAAAGTAAAGTACACAGAAAAGAAATGATGGGAGAAAAATGAGCAGATATTATGAAATAGGTGAGACAAACAGAAAATACCTAACATCTAATCACTCTAACATCTCTTAAGAAAGAGAAGAAAGAGAGAATTAAGCAGAAGCAACATACAAAAGGGTAATGGCTATGAATTAATGGAAATTATAAATCTATAGATTTAAGAAATATAAAACTTCTGAGTACAATAAACATAAGAAAACCACAGTAAGGCTTATTATAATACCATTCTGAAACAATGAGAAAAATCTCAAGGCAAAGAAAGACTCACCACTTGAAGGGGCAACAATAAAATAGATGACTGACTTCTTATAAGAAATGATGTTAGGGCAGAATACAATAAAATTATATTTTAAAGAAAAATAATCCCTCTGTTCTTGGTAAAAATATAATTTGAAATGCAGTTTAAAAAGTGTGTTATATTATAGACAAACAAATACTAAAGGAATTTGTTGCCCAAAGGCCTGCACTAAAATAAATCTTTCAGGGAGTGATTCAGGCCGCCAGAAAATGAGAGAGAAGAGAATAAATAAAGAGAAAGAGAAGGGAATACAAACCCATCAGAAAGGGTAAATATAAAAGAATATTTATTATCCAAAACATGAGTTCAATATACATGGGGTTTTAAATGTATGTAAAATAAGCATGCATGACAACAGTAATACAAAAGAGTTACCAATGTTAGGAATTGAAAGGGAAGCATGATAAAGATCCTGGAGTTCTGATAAAGATAATATTGTGAAAAACTTTATGTTAATATAAGCATTAATTTAAAAGTACCAGTAATTAATGATGATAGCAGAAAAAAAAGGGAAATAATTAAAGCCCCAAATTTATTAAAGAACAATTATTAAAAATGTTTCTATCAGAAAAGAGGTTCACATAACATCACTAGTGAGAATTTCAAGGTATTAAAGAAAGAAATTATACCAATCTGATACACATCCTTCCAGAGAGTAGAAAAAGAGTGCACACTTCCTAACTCTTCTTATAAGATGAATATAACCTAACGTCAGAACCTCAAAGGACATTACAAGACAGGGTAATTAAAAACCCATTCTCCTAATAAATGCATCTGGAAAATCTTATATATTTAACAAAATATTAGAAAATCGCATCCATGATTAATAAATGGAATAATACATAATATCAGTGGGGATTATGACAGAGATATATTATTTTTAAAAAATTAAATTCACTATAAAATTATTGAAAAAATGAAAAATCATATTATCAATTACATCAATGCCTAAAAAGACAATATTCAAAACTCATCTTGACAAGAAAATCCCTAATAAACCTGGAAAATGAATGAGTATTTACAAAACATCTACAGAAAGTATCTTATTTTTCTCCTCATATTGGGGATGCCTATTGTCACCAATGTACTGGATCTCTAGCTGATGAAAAAGGAAGGAAAGAAGGAAAGAGGAAGAAACTTAAATACTGGAAAAGAAATGAAAGTTCTCATCATTGGTAAATGATATAATTATATACTTATAAAATAAAAGGAATCCACCAACTATTAGAATTTATAAATAAGCATTGTTATTGTGCACAAGGTTAAAATGTTTGCACACATGCACACACTAGCAACAAATAGAAATAAATTTAAAACACTTATAATAGCATAAAATTATCAAATATCTGGAAGTACATGTAGCAAAAGATGTGTGAGATTTCCATTAAGAAATCATAAAATGTTATCGAGAAAAATTAAAAAGGCTAAAATTAGTGGAACAAAATACATGTTTCCACTATAGTCAGACAATATTATAAAAAGGTTACTCCCCACTGCCATTCAATCTATTAATTCAATTCCACCAAGTTGGGATATTTTTTCTTGCAGAAATTGGTATAGTAATTCAACCTTTTTTGTGAAAATACAACAGGCCTAGGTATGCCCTAGAATAGCAACAGGAAGATCAAAAAAGCCAAACAAAGAAGAACATACCAGATATTTAGACCCATAATAAAGCTATTATAATTCAGGGTGTTGAAGTATTTAGTCCCCAAAAGTTACAAACTGATCAATGGAAGAAAACAGAGTTCAGATTCAGAAACAGATTCACTCTTAGCACCTAACTTATGACAAAAGCTCAATTGTAATGATGTGAAGAAAAGGGTAGTCTTCTTAATAAGTGGTAATAAGTCAAGAGAATATCCACACAGAAAAATACATCTCTTGACTCCTATCTCTACAACATAAAAACTAATCCCTATGAATTGCTAAGATAGAAGTTAAAGAAAAATTATAGTTTTAGATAGTAAGATCTAGGAAAGCATAGTTATAACATTTGAGAGATAAAGGTTTCTTAAATAGGACCCACAAATTACTATACATAATTTTTTAAATGATAAATTAGAAAATATTAAGAACTTCTGCTCACCAAAAAGACCCACAAAAAACTGTATAAAAGCAACTTAGGATCTATAACTATTAAAGAAATTGAATCAATAACTAACCTTTCAAAACAGAAAGTACCAGACCCAAATTGGTTCACTAATGAAGTCTACCAAAAACTTAAGGAAGAAACTACACCAATACTCTACATTTTCTCTCAGAGAAAAAAAGCAGAGGGACTACTTCCTAACTTTTTTGATGAGACCAGCATTACCCTAATAAAACCAAAGACATTACAAGAAAAGAAAACTACAGACCAATCTCTCATGAAAATAGATGTTAAAATCCTCAACAAAGTATTAGCAAATTGAATCCAATGATGTATAAAAAATTAACATAACATATCCGAGAGGGATTTATTCCAGATATTCAGGCTAGTTCAACATTTAACAATCAATCATTGTAATCCATGACAGCAACAGGCTGAAAAAGAAAGATCACATATTCATATCAATAGATGCAAGAAAAGCATTTAACAAAATATAACACCCATTTATGATAAAAAGTCTTAGTAAACTATGAATAGAGGGGATCTCCCCCAATTTTATGCAAAATGATGAAGAATATCTACAAAAAATTTGCAGCTGACACATATCACAATGATGAGAAACTTGAGGCTTTCCACTAAGTTCAGGTGAAAGACAAGCATGTCCCCTCTCATCATTCTTTTTCAACATCATACTGGAAGTTTTAGCTAATGCAATAAGAAAAGAAATAAAATAAAACTGTCTTTGTTCACAAATGATATCCCATCTATGCATAAATCTGAAAAAATTGACAAAAAACTCTTGGAACTAATAGACAATTATACCAAGATTGCAGGATACAAAGTTAACATACAAAAGTAAACTGCTTTCCTATAAACCAGCACTGAAAAAGTGGGATTTGAAATTAAAAATAACACCATGTATATTAGCACCCCCCAAAATAAAATACTTAGGTGCAAATTTTAAAAAATGTGTACAGATCTACATGAGGAAAACTACAAAACTCTGATTAACAAAATCAAAGAAGAACTAAATGAATGGAGAAATACTCTATTTTCAGGGATAGGAAGACTCATATTGTCAATATGTTGGTTCTTCTCAAGTTGTCTATAGATTCAATGCAATCCCAATCAAAGTTCATCAAGTTATTTTGTGGATATGAACAAAAAGTACATATGGAGATGCAAAAGACCCAAAATAGCTAATACAATATTGAAAAAGAACAAAGTTGGAGGACTGATGCTACCTGACTTAAAGACCTATTACAAAGCTACAATAATCAAAATATAGTTGTATTGGCAAAAGATAGACAAATATATCAATGAATCATAATCCAGAGCCCAGATACTGACCCATACTGTCAACTGATCTTTGACAAAGGAGAAAAGGTGCTACAATGGAGTGAAGATAATTCTTGTCAATAAATGGTCCCAGGACATGAACATGGAAAAAATGGATCTAGACATAGCCTTACACCCTTCACAAAAATTCATCCAAAAAGGATCACAGACCTAATGTAAAACACAAAACTATTAAAGAAAACTCCTAGAAAATAATATAGGAGAAAACCTAGATGACCTTGGATATGGTGACACATTTTGAGATATAACACCAAAGACACAATTCATGAAAGCAATAATTGATAAGTTGGACTTCATTAAAATTTTTTAAACTTCTGCTTTGTGAAAGACAAGGCTAGGGAATAAGACGACAAGCCACAAAATGGGAGAAAATATTTGCAAAAGACACATCTGATAAAGGATTGCCATCCAAAATATACAAAGGACGCTTCAACCTCAACAATAAGAAAACAACCTGACAAAAATAAACCACATAGACACCTCACGAAAGAAGATACACAAATGGCAAATAGACATATGAAAAGATGTTCCACATTAAATTTCAAAGACAGTATACACCAAATGTTAAAGATGTGAGTTAAATTAAGTTTCACACGTGGCTGTTGAGGGTAGAAATTGGTTCAACTAATTCAGAAAAGTATCTAACATTATCCATGAGAGCTAAACATATACCTATCTTATGACTCAGCAAGTCCACTTCCTGATATATCAACAAACAATACAATATTGGGGTGCCTAGGGAAACATCAGTCAAGTCAGGATGGGGTATACTTAGATTCTGAACATCTGTGAGGTGGTCAAAAGGTTAATTTTAATTAGGAAAAGAAAGTAATGTAACTATTTTTTTTTATTTTGACAAAATGCAGACAATAAAAGAATTCCATAGTTGGTGACCCAACTGACTGAGAATTTTTCAATACCATCCGGGTACCTGTTTGGATTTAGTGCCACATTTACAAAGGCCATGTTTCCCACAGGCTGCTTCCAGCTTGTCTGACCACAGTGGGAATATTAGTGCTGGTCCATTACTACCCAGATGCATGACTCTCCTAAATGATGATTCTGGCCTTCAGCACAATAAAGCTTTCTTAGAATTGAACTACAGCTTGACAGTCTTCCTACTAAACCCACATTTTTCCATCTTTGTACGTGTTTGTCAAAAGCAAATACAGACAACGGAAAATTGTCTCAACACACACCACCAAGTCCCTTAATGACAGTACTAAACTGATGGCCAAAAGGCACACATTACATTTCCCAGGATTTCTGCTACTATCAAAAGGAATAGAGTTGCTCTGTAAAAAAAATATTTTTTAATGAGACTTTTTTTTTTACCATGACCAAGATTCTGTGCATAAGATCAAAAGAATTTGATCACTGTACATGAAACTCACCAGAGGAGCACCATTCAAGCTACGTGGTTTGGTCAGCCCCAAAGAACAGAGTTAGGCATGCAAATTTTGCTGGGACCCCCAGGAAAAAGTGTCAAAGAATCACTTGGACAAATACAGGATACTTGACACTTGTGCCTGAGGGGTGGCGGGGATCGATCCTGTCAAGATTGTCTCTCTTAATATATGCAGAGGCAGTGTTTATAAAACCCAAAGCACAGGCAATGTGTAAAATAGAGAATCTTGTTTAGTCTTATTTGTTTTTCTACACCTTGCATAAGCTGATGGACTGAAAGCTACAAAGGTATCTGCCCTTAAACAGGCTAAGAAAGTTGTCAGGGAGGCCATTTGGGTTCTTCATAGGCTCTGTGAGATTCCTGAGAAATTCTGTGATGTATAGATAGATATTAGTGCCTTCTGTTGAGGTCTCCACTTTAATTAAGCCACACCTTCACCATTTCCCTCAATGTATTTCTCATAAATAAATTAATTTCAGTAGTTAAATTTACTCAAAAATAAACAAGGACCATGTGATAGATAATAATGTTTATATGCAGGAAGAAAATATCTTAAATGATGGTCATACACATCCTCTTTATGGAGAAGACATGATTTTTGAGTTGAGTCTTCAATGATAAGATGAAATCAGTCATGCAAAGATTGAAAAGATGGATCCTCCAGATCAAGTGATCTGACATTAGAATCCAGTTATCTTTTTCCAAGAAAAAAAGAAAAGCAAGGTACTTGGCATATATATAAGACAGGAGAGGAGGATAAGTGAGTGTAGAGAGGTAGAACATAGTAAAAGGTTTTCATTGTCTAAGTGAAACAGGAAGCTGTTGGATGGTACTATAAAGCCCAGCTACACGATTTACTTCATGTTTTAAAAAGATTCCTCCGACTGCTATATAGATAATCACTTGAGGGTGGCAGAGAGTGAAAGCAGGGATATGGAGGATTGCAACTGATTGTGTTATTGGAAATGGAAAGTCGAGATGGAGATTATGATATATTTGGAGACAAGCATACCAGGTGTGTTCTAGACTTTTGTTTGTGTGGGTGAAAGAAAGAGGGGAATGATTTTGGCGTGAACTCAGGTGGATGTGGTTCCATCGACTGCTGTTTAGAAGATTAGGTGAGGAATCCGAATCAAAAGTGCTTCTGTGGGCCTGTTGGGTTTAGGCTGCCCATTTGGCTTCCCAGTGACAATGTCAAGTGGACTGCTGTGTATGTGTGTCTCAGCTCAGGAGTGATTTCAGTACTGAGGACACACATTTGGAATTATCAAGCATGGACATTATTTTAAAGTTTAAACAACATGTTTCTTGAGAAAAGGGTATTTAGAAAAATGAGGAATGGCACAGATGAAGCATTAGGCTACTTCAATATTTAGAGACTGAATAAAGGAGGACAACTTTAAAAAGAAAGGAGTCAAAAGAAGAAAGTATGTCAAATATTATGAAAAGCCAAATAAGATGAGGACAGGAAGAAATAACCATTAGATTTAGCATTATGATATTTACTGGTGACCTTAACAATTTCAGTGGTGGGGATGGAGGCTCACATGTTCCATAATAATATGAGAGAAGACTGAGAACATGGGTTTATGTACAGGTTGTTGGAAAAATATTTTTGTGGAAGTTGTTTCATCAGGTTGTTCCTGTAAGAGTACTTAAATCTTGTAAAATTTTCTTAAGTACCTCATTAGAGGAGTAGAGGGTGAGTGTGCAGTGCTTCATACTGTGGAATGTAGAGGAAAAGTTTACTTGATTATCAAATTCCACATGTATGGATTTATTAAATTCCACCAACACCTTGGCTCTATCCATGAAATTCTAATAAACTCACCAAAAAGATTAATCTTCCCTAGGAGTTAATCCATGCCCATGTTACTAGAATCAGCTGACCTTTGTTATTTCCTACAAACTCCCTACTTGTAAAATCTTAAGATCTATCCTGATATCAGATGGAAGTCTGGTATGACAAACATCTAAATATTTGTTTACATCAATTCATACATTTTTCCCTCAAAAATAGTAATATTTTGAGGTAATTTCAGGGGAGTAGGAGTAGTATGTTGGGTTTTAAGGGAGTAGGAACCGTATTGGGTACAAACGAGAAAATGTTTGAGATTAACTGATTTTAAAAGATATATTTGAATTTGCAAATTTCTCAAAGTTTAAATACTGAGATCTGTCATAGTCTCCTTTTATGTCCTCATATGTTGCTTCACCAGTCAAAAAGAAAAACCCGTTATTTGTACTATCTAAGGAAGTGGTATTTCTTTCTACTTGCATGAAAAATAAGAGATTGATGGTTGTCAAATATACATACATACTCATACACATAAAGATAGTTAATGAAATCGAAGTGGTAATAGATAGTCATAAGTCAGTAAAGATTCCTAATAGTCCATGAGGAGGAGGTTGTAATAATATGTGAAAGCACACTCCTGTAATCAACATACATACAATAACTAAAAAAAAATTTGGCCTTTGTTCTCAAGTGATAAATATAACAATTAAATAATTGATTCCTTGCTTGGTTCCTTAGAAGTATTACTAAACCTTATTTGAAGACTGAAGAAAAGTATCACTAATTCCCATTTTATAAATGAAGCAACTTTGACTCAGGGAGATAAATGACAAATTGAAATTCACACAACTATTAAGTGGTGGAGTTTGGAACCCAACTCAGGTCTTTCTCAGTCTAGTGCTGTGATTTTTTCCAGTATGCTACATTATAACCATAAAAGCATGAAATAATTTGAGTTTTTTAGTTGTAACTATGTACAGAGCTGTTTCATAGTTACCTGTTTATATATCTGACCAAAACCAGATGAAATGCCTGCCCTAGAATATTCTGATAAATGTCAGGAAAAAGTCAACATGAAAAACAATTTGGGTGACACCTAAATTCTGATTATTTTCTTACTTTATGAAACTCCCACTGAACAAAATATGAGGATATATTACATAGAAACCACAAAGCACATATTCCCAGGCTTTTAAAACCACTCCCCTGGCTTCCCCCTCACCCTATCCCCTACCATGATACAAACACATGCACTTGTTCCCAAGGGTTGGGAAAGCCAATCTCTCACAGCAATCGCGAGCATCTTTCAGAGCAACAGGGAAAGATATGGTGGACCACTGACAGCCTACACATCCCTCAAACAGAACATTCTCTACTGAGTCTCATTCTTTGTCTTCAAAGTCTGATAATGTTTAATCACATGCCATAGGGAAGAGCAATTTCTAAACAATGATTTCAAGTAAAGGCAATGTCTTACTATCCACCTGAACATATTAAGTACTGAGAGAGTCTGTCACTACATTTCATTACATACACATTTCATTTCTAAACTTTTTATACCAATTTACTCTGTCATATTCATGGTTTTCATCTATACAGTGAATGGTGAAAATAATAATTATAATTTTCTGAAACCACAAAATCTTGGATGGGAATGGTTGTTTGAAAACACCCATGAATAAGTTTGGTTTGTTATTTTGAGGTGCAGCTGCATTTATCAGCCCTGAATCAAACAGCCTGATTGGGGAGATGTTTACAAAATCTGTTGCTGATTTTAAAATTATGTTGTCTTCACACTAATTGTTGTTTCAAATGGATTGATTCAGGTATTGTAAATGAAAAGATGCCTATATTTAGTAGGCAGAAATTCTAATTTTAGACAGATGCAATGACAAATCAAAGAAGAGAAGACAAAATGAGTAAAAAGGAGGCAATGTCAGTGTAAAGTCAAAGCGACTACTTCTTATGAATATAGTGAAGTCACTGCTACTCAGCACTTCATCATATACTCCATAGCTCTCCTATGATGGAAATAACACCTGAAAAGAGTAAGGGCCAACAATCTGTGTGTTTTGATTAAATCCTATTATCTACCTGAGTTCTTTGGTTACTATGACAGACCATAGACCTTTGTGACTTTATTACCTGTGTCTCTGTATTTTTAAACATAATTTCCACTTTTATTCTACTTTAATTCCTTTCAATCTTAGTTACTTTAATATGCATCAAGATACTCCTGGAAAATATCCAATAAGTATAATTTCCTCTGCATTCATTGTATAGGTCATAAAATCCAGACAACTAAAGAAAAACTCACTATATGTCCTTATGTGAAAAACCAATATTATAAAAATATTTGTAGCTTCATTGCAAGTAATACCATCCGGTAGCAATCCAACCAGTCAAGACACAACTGGTGAATCAAGAATGATAAGAGAGTGAGTCCATGATAGTCTGAGATTTTTGTAGACTTGAAGCAAGAGAAGACTCACGCTTAGTAGTATTAAACTTTATTAAAATTTTACATTATAAACACTTGCTGAGTGCAAAAAATACTATTTAAAACTGGTTGCTTGTTCTAATCTCTAATGTCAATTTACATGACAAATAAGCACAGATTTGACAAGTTGATAAATATTGCTCTTGGAATCTATTAGTAAGAAATACAGGTTCCTGAAATTTAATTCCCTAAGCTTAATGAACCTAGTAAATTTGATCTGATGTCTTCTCAAGTTAATACATTAAATCTAAATTGACTTATATTTTAATGGGGAAAAATCTGTTCATATTTAAATTAATCTTGAAGAAAATACATATTGACATAGAATTATCTATACTATTCATAACTGAAGGCCTTATTTCATTTTATTCTGTTGATGATTTTTTGAAAAGGGACGAAAGTAATTAGCTCAACATGTAAGACTTGTATAGCAAATGCTAATTTCTTGCAAAAGTTTTCTAAGATGAGACGTTAAATTCATCATGCATGACTGACTGATTATGAAGTGCAATGCCCTGTCCTAGGTGTTGTGAAATATATAACCATAATTAAGATACAAAACTTCCTCTGAGAGCTTCAAGCCCATAAAGAAGACTTCAATTCATTTGCATATACCTCTTCAAAATGATTTCCTCTTTATTTCATGGCTAGTGTAGATATAGCCCATTTGTTTAACTTTCATATCTATTTTATATCATAGGCACTATATACAATCCACATTTATAGAAAACTTAAATATAACCCATGACTATAGAGAAAAAAAGAACCTTATAATGTAGAATCTAAGAATGTAATATCATAAAACCATAAAATCACAAAACCATAAATCACACAACAGAGAATGTATAAATGAAGATTATTATATAAATGCTGATAATAGGGGAGAAACAACAAAATTGTCAAGATGAATAGGCCCTGGATTTTGGAGGGCACTCAAGATGGCGGCATGAGTAGGGTGGCGGAAATCTCCTCCCAAAACCATATATGTCTTGAAAATACAGAAAATAAAATTATTCCTAAAAGAGAGACCAGAAGATACAGTACAACAGCCAGGCTACATCTACATGTGCGAGAACTCAGCATCTCACAAAAACCGTAAGATACAAAGCTGTAACCTGGCGGGATCCAAGCACTACCCCCAGCCCAGCTCACCAGCAGGAGGAAAAGAATCAGAGTGGGGAGGGAGTGAAAGCACAGGGCTGCTAAATAATGAGCCCTAGTAATCTGCACTGGGAGCAGACACACATTGCATGGTATACTGGATATTAGAGAAACAGAAAAGTAAAATCTGAGACTGTGAGCAGCCCACAGTGGGCTCTCCTGGGACAAAAGAAAAGTGGGTGCTTTAGAAGTCTTAGAGAGACAAGGGTTTAAGAGGTGGACAAAATCTTCCCAGCACACTCAGCCTAGCAGGCAGGAATCTTAAGGAACTTCAGGCACCCTAACCCCCTGGTTGGCAATGTAGCTCCAAAGCCCCTCACGGTGATAAGCAGCCTGCTGTTCAATTCCCCCCATGCTGGCACTGCAAGCAAACCATCTGACCCACCACTGCTGCAGACCAGCTGGGTAGCAGCTCCGCCTACAGCAACTACACAGTGTCTTCTCCCAGCACGCAGCTAACCAGGCCAGACTCAGAGGCTGCTGCCTACATGCAGCTGCCTGGCACAGGCAAAGAAAGCCAGCGCAAAGTCTGGAAGGCATGAAGGGGTGCCATTCTAGCAGGAGAAAGACACCTGGTGCATCTGTGACCTCCCACAGTGCCCTAGGCTACCCTGAGGGCCGCCCCGCCCATGGAAGCTCAGGGGATTAACCCAGAGACTGCTCCCTGTGTGCATGTAACTAGAACAGGCAACAGAGAAGGGCAAGGTGACCAGCAAGCAGAAAGGGATTTTGTTCTCCCAGCTGACACACATGCCACTTGCCAGTGATCACTTCTATTGCCATGAAAAGGCAGAAGAATCTGGTCAAGTCAAAAATCACTCAAATAATGCCAGGGAGAGGGCCTGGGGAAATAGGTATAATCAATCTTCCTGAAAAAGAATTCAAAATAAAAGTCATAACCATGGTGATGGAGCTGCAGAGAAATATGCAAGAGGTAAGTGATGAAGTCTACAGGGAGATAAAAGAAATGAACAATCAATAGAAGGACTTAAGAGCAGACTGGATGAGGTGCAAGAGACTGTTAATTGAATAAAAATCAGAGAAAAGGAATACAGAGAAGCTGAGGCAGAGAAAGATAAAAGGGTCTCTATGAAAAAATATTAAGAGAACTGTGTGACCAATCCAAAAGGAACAATATTCGCATTATAGGGGTACCAGAAGAAGAAGAGATAGAAAAAGGGATAGAGAGTGTCTTTGAACAAATAATTGCTGAAAACTTCCCCTAGCTGGGGAAGGAAATAATCTCTCAGACCAGGGAAGCCAGAGATCTCCCAAACCAAGGGACCCAAGGAAGACAACACCAAGAAATATAATAATTAAAATGGACAAGATCAAAGACAAGGACAGGGCATTGAAAGCAGCCAGAGAGAGAAAAAAGATCACCTACAAAGGAAAATCCATCAGGCTATCATCATACTTCTCAACAGAAACCTTACAGGCCAGAAGAGAATGGCATGATATATTTAATGCAATGAAACAGAAGGGCCTTAAACCACGAATACTGTATCCAGCCAGATTACCATTTAAATTTGAAGGAGGGATTAAACAATTTCCAAAAAATGAAAAGTTGAGGGAATTTGCCTGCCACAAGTCACTTCTACAGGGTATTTTAAAGGGACTGCTCTAGACGGAAGTACTCCTAAGGCTAAATAGGTGTCACTAGAGAAAATAAAATCACAGCAAAGAAAGCAGACAAATCAAATACTAAGTAAAGGCAAAAAATAAAATCAGCTTCCATAGAAGCAGTCAAGGGAAACACAAAAGAGTACAGAATAAAACACCTAACAAATAAAGAGAGGAGGAGGAAGAATAAGAAGGGAGATAAATAAAGGACCATCAGACTGTGTTTATAATACCATAATAAGTGAGTTAAAGTTAGACAGTTAGATAGTAAAGAAGCTACCCTTGAACCTTTGGTAACCACAAATCCAAATTCTGCAATGGCAATAAGTATATATCTATCAATAATAACCCTAAATGTAAATGGACTAAATGCACCAATCAAAAGACACAGAATAATAGAATGGATAAAAAAATAAGTTCCATCTATACGCTGCCTACAAGAGACTCACCTCAAACCCAAAGACATACACAGACTAAAAGTGAAGGGATGGAAAAAGATGCAAACAATAAGGAGAAAAAAGCAGGTGTTGCAGTACTTGTATCAGACAATATAGACTTCAAAACAAAGAAAGTAACATGAGATAAAGAAGGACATTACATAATGATAAAGGGGTCTGTCCAACAAGAGGATATATCCATTATAAATATCTATACATCCAAAACAGGAGCACTGACATATGTGAAACAAATACTAACAGAATTAAAGGAGGAAATAGAATGCAATGCATTCATTTTAGGAGACACACCACTCACTCCAAAAGACAGATCAACCAGACAAAATGAGGACACAGAGGCACTGAACAACACACTAGAACAGATGGACCTAACATACATGTACAGAACTCTGCACCCAAAGGAGCAGGATACACATTCTTCTCAAGTGCACATGGAACATTTTCCAGAATAGACCACATACCAGGTCACAAAAAGAACCTCAGTAAATTCAAAGAGATTGAAATTCTACCAATCAACTTCTCAGACCACAAAGGTATAAAACTAGAAATAAATTGTACAAAGAAAACAAAAGCCTCACAGACACATGGAGGCTTAACAACATGCTCCTAAATAATCAATGGATCAATGACCAAATTAAAACAGAGATTGAACAATATATGGAGACAAATGAAAACAACAGCACAAAGCCCCAACTTCTGTGGAATGCAGTGAAGGCAGTTCTAAGAAGAAAGTATATAGCAATCCAGGCCTATTTAAAAAAGGAAGAACATTCCCAAATGAATAGTCTAAAGTCACAATTATTGAAACTGAGGAAAGAAGAACAAATGAGGCTCAAAGTCACCAGAAGGACGGACATAATAGATCAGAGAAGAAATAAATAAAATTGAGAAGAATAAAACAATAGAAAAAAATCAAGGAAACCAAGAGCTGGTTCTTTGAGAAAATAAACAAAATAGATAAACAGTTAGCCAGACTTACTAAGAGAAAAACAGAATCTACACACATAAACAGAATCAGAAATGAGAAAGGAAAAATCATGACAGACAGCACAGAAACACAAAGAATTATTAGAGAATACTATGAAAATATATATGCTAACAAGCTGGATAACCTAGAAGAAATTGACAACTTTCTAGAAAAATACAACCTTCCATGACTGACCAAGGAAGAAACAGACCAATTACCAACAACAAAATTGAATTGGTAATCAAAAAACAACCCAAGAACAAAACCCCTGGACAAGACAGATTCACCACTGAATTTTATCAGATGTTTGGAGAAGACATAACGCCCATTCTCCTTAAAGTTTTCCAAAAAATTGAAGAAGAGGGAATACCTGCAAACTCATTCTATGAAGCCAGCATCACTCTAATACCAAAACCAGGCAAAGACCCCACAAAAAAAAGAAAATTACAGAGCAATATCCCTGATGAACATAGATGCAAAAATACTCAACAAAATTTTAGCAAACAGAATTCAAAAATACATCAAGAGGATCATACACCATGACCAAGTGGGATTCATCCCAGGGTACAGCACTCGAAAATCCATCAACATCATCTACCACATCAACAAAAAGAAGGACAAAAACCACATGATCATCTCCATAGATGCTGAAAAAGCATTTGACAAAATTCAACATCCATTCATGAAAAAACTCTTAACAAAATGGGTATAGAGGGAAAGTACCTCAACATAATAAAGGCCATATATGACAAACCCACAGCCAACATCATACTTAATAGCAAGAAGCTGAAAACTTTCACCTGAGATCAGGAACAAGACTGGTATGCCCACTCTCCCCACTTTTATTCAACATAGTTATGGAGGTCCTGGCCATGGCAGTCAGACAACACAAAGAAATAAAGGGCATCAAGATTGGTAAGGAAGAAGTCAAACTGTCACTATTTGCAGAGGACATGATACTGTACATAAAAAACCCTAAAATATCCACTTTAAAACCAGCAGAACTAATAACTGAATTCAGCAAAGTAGCAGAATACAAAATCAATACACAGAAATCTGTTGCTTTCCTACACACTAACGATGAACTAGCAAAAAGAGAAATCAGGAAAACAATTCCATTCACAATTGCATCAAAAATAATAAAATACCTAGGAATAAACCTAACCAAGGAAGTGAAAGACCTATATCCTGAAAACTACAAGACACTCTTAAGAGAAATTAAAGAGGACACTGACAAATGGAAATTCATCCCATGCTATTGGGTAGGAAGAATTAATATTGTCAAAATGGCCATGCTACCTAAAGCAATCTACAGATTCAATGCAATCCCTACCAAAATTTCAACAGTATTCTTCAACAAACTGGAATAAATAGTTCAAAAATTCATATGGAACCACAAAAGACCCCGAATAGCCAAAGCAATCCTGAGAAGGAAGAATAAAGCAGGGGGCACCTCACTTCCCAACTTCAAGCTCTACTACAAAGCCACAATAATCAAGACAATTTCATATTGGCACAAGAACAGACCCACAGACCAGTGGAACAGAATAGAGAGTCCAGATATTAACCCAAACATACATAGTCAATTAATATATGATAAAGGAGCCATGGATATACAATAGGTAAATGGCAGCCTCTTCAACAGCTGGTATTGGCAAAACTGGACAGCTACATGTAAGAGAAAGAAACTGAATTATTATCTAACCCCATACACAAAAGTAAAATTGAAATGGATCAAAGACCTGAATGTAAGTGATGAAACCATAAAACTCTTAGGAAAAAACATAGGCAAAATTCTCTTGGACATAAACATGAGTAACTTCTTTCTGAACACATCTCCCCAGGCAAGGGAAACAAAAGCAAAAATGAACAAGTGGGACTATATCAAGATGAAAAGCTTCTGTACAGCAAAGGACACCATCAATAGAATACAAATGCATAATACAGTATGGGAGAATATATTCATAAATGACATATCCAATAAAGGGTTGACATCCAAAATATATAAAGAGCTCACACACCTCAACAAACAAAAAGCAAATAATCCAATTAAAAAATGGGCAGAGGATCTGAACAGACACTTTTCCAAAGAAGAAATTCAGATGGCCAACAGGCACATGAAAAGATGCTCCACATCACTAATCATCAGAGAAATGCAAATTAAAACCACAATGAGATATCACCTCACACCAGTAAGGATTGTTACCATCCAAAAGATAAACATCAACAAATGCTGGCGAGGATGTGGAGAAAGGGGAACCCTCCTACACTGCTGGTGGGAATGTAAATTAGTTCAACCATGTGGAAAGAAGTATGGAGGTTCCTCAAAAAACTAAAAATAGAAATACTGTTTGACCCAGGAATTCCACTCCTAGGAATTTACCATAAGAATGCAGCAGCCCAGTTTGAAAAGACATATGCACCCCTATGTTTATCACAGCACTATTTACAATAGCCAAGAAATGGATGAGTATACAATGGGGAAATGACAGCCTCTTCAATAGCTGGTGTTGGCAAAAATGGACAGCTACATACAAGAGAATGAAACTGGATTATTGCCTAACCCCATACACAATGGATGTGTTGTACATGGAACATTTTCCAGTAAATGAATGGATAAAAAAGATGTGGTGTATATACACAATGGAATATTATTCCACCATAAGAAGAAAACAAATCCTACCATTTGCAACAACATGGATGGACCTAGAGGGTATTATGCTCAGTGAAATAAGCCAGGCAGAAAAAGACAAGTATCAAAAGATTTCACTCATCTGTGGAGTATAACAATTTAGAAAAAACTGAAGGAACAAAACAGCAGCGGACTCACAGAACCCAAGAATGGACTAACAGTTACCAAAGGGAAAGGGACTGGTCAGGAGGGGTGGGAAGGGAGGGGTAAGGGGAAAAAGGGGGCATTACGATAAGCACACATAATGTAGGGGTAGGGGCACGGGGAAGGCAGTACAACACAGAGAAGACAAGTAGTGATTCTATAGCTTCTTACTACACTGATGGACAGTGACTGTAATGGGGTATGGGGTGGGGACTTGATAATGTGGTAGTCTAGTAACCATAATGTTGCTCATGTAATTGTACATTAATGATACCAACATAAATAAAAAATAAAAATAAAAATAAATGAATAGGCCCTGGATAAGTACCTAAGGATGTGAATGGAAGAGAATCATGGGATGTCACTTTTAGCCAGATCACAGCCAAATGCTCTGTGCAGCAGATACGACTGAGCACTACTTTTGTGTTAGGCCCTGTGTGAGGTACACAGGGCAAAGTGGTTTAAAGGGATGTAGACTCACCTTCATAGACCTTATAGCTTCTGGGAGTGAGGGTGACCATATTAACAAGTAATCACTCCAGACAGGGGATACAATCTATGAAAGTTGCTGGCTTAATAAGCACAGAGAACTCTCATCTCAGCTGAGATCTGATGTGTGAAGAGCAGTTACTGGGTGCGTTTGGATTGAAGAAGGGGTTAGAAGATGTTCCCAGGAAAGGGAGCGGTGGTTTGGGTAGAGGTTCTGAAGCAGGAGGCAGCAAAGCACATCTGAGGAAGAGAAAGAAACGTGTGTCTGAAATGTTGAGAGCAGGGACAGGGAACATCATAAGCTGAGAACAGGGAGTTAACTGATGATCAGCATATGTAGAGCCCTGTTAGTTATACTTGAATCTTTATTCTAAGTATAAGAAAAAAATTACTGAAACATTTTAGGCAGAGGTGATTCTTTTTAAATGATTATTCAAGTTGTAGGGTGGAGATTATATTAGAAAGGTTTCAAATGAAGGGGGGACCAGCCAGGTGGTTGTTAAAATAGTTTAGGCAGGAGGTTATGGTAAAGTGGATTAATATACTTTGCTGGAAGTGCAGATGGAGCAGAAATAGATCAACTTAAGATATGTCTAGGTAAAAAATCAAAAGAATTATTGATGAATTGAATGTTGGGGTGAGTGACAAAAATTGTGTCAAGGAAAACTTCTGGTTTTCTACCTTGTTCAGTGAGTGATGTCTTTCACTGAACTGGAATCCTAGAGAAAAATAAGATTTGGGAGTGGATAATGGGCTGAGACATTACTGGGTTTTTTTGTCTACTAGGTTTTGAAGTATCCAAGAAGAGATGTCAGATAAAATTTTGTATGAATTATGGAGATTAGAGTAGTGCTCTGAACTAGAGATCTAATTAAAGAGACTCATTAGACTACTCCAAAGTTTAGTTAAAGAATGAACAAAGAAAAGAAGCAGGAAGGAATGGGTATGTTGTAATGTGGAAGAATTCACAAGTAAAAATGTTACTGGAAATCTGCACCGCTAGCAGTCTCAAAATACACTATTTGTCTTCATAATTTCATCATATTGGGATATGGACTTCTGCTGTATGATCTAAGAAGTAATTTTTTTTTCAGTATCATCTTGGTCTAGATCACAAGACATTTAATCACAACTAAAATGCCAGAAATAAAAGGATAAAGACAACTCTCACTGAATGGCAGGCTCATGTGTGTGTATAAGCAGCCTATCTGTTCACTGCAGAATGAAGTCCATGGGAAGTTGATTACAAATGATGCTTCATGATAATGAGATCTTACTTATGTCAGTACAATGGCATAAAGATTTAATAATCTTATGCCTTTTTCCTGTAAATACCTAGCTACCTGTCCTAAGAGTCTTTGGACATTGCCATTTTTTCTCCAGTCGTTGTTCATAAAGGGTTACTTACTTCCAGTTCTTCAGGTTTTCAGTTTCTCTTCCCCATGCTAATATAGCCTTTTGTTTGTAAACTTTTCTCAAACAGGATTTTTTTTTGCTAAGGCTTACTGTACTTCCCCTTCCCCATAAATACAAAAGCTAAAAGTTCTGCTGCTGATGAAAAAATATATCACATTATAAAAAGTAAAAAACTAAGATTTAAAGAAGTAAAAATCAGTAGAATGCCCACCACCCTAACATCATCATCATTAACATTTTAATGATTGGTTCATGCATTCTTTTAAGCACCATATGTCAGGCAGTCTTATTATTGTTTTTATTATTATGTTCCTTTACTACCTTTATACTTCATTTTCCAAGACTATCAGGGTCTAGGTGACTCTGTTTTTTTTTTGTAGATAATTATTTTTTATTGAAGGGTAGTTGACACACAGTATTACATTAGTTTCAAGTGTACAACACAGTGATTCAACATTTATATACATGATAATTCTAGCTACCAGCTATAGGTGACTCTGATTTTTAAAAACCTGCTGTGCACCTTCTCATACCTTCTGAGGTGCTTATATAATGAAACACAAATACATAGACACATGATAGAGATAAAGAGGTAAAGAGGTAGATATATATATATATATGTGTGTGTGTGTGTGTGTGTGCATATATACACATGCACTTATATATATTTCTATCACTTATGTTATGAAAATAGGATCGAATTATTTTTCCACTGTCCAACTTCATGTTTTCTCATAATGTGAAAATTACTTTCTTCTTTAAAGCACTGGGTAATAATATGGATGGTAGATACTCTATGATATGAATATCATATCATTATTATAGTAATGTTTATTTAACCATTCTCCTACTGATAAGGAATCACTTGTTTTTACTCTTTACCAGAAAAATGTTGCAATAGACATGCTTGTGTGAAAAATCTTTTTATAGTTGTACTTTAATTTACTTAGTATTCAATCCCAGGAGTCATAATGCTTAAAACAAAGATCTGTTTATTTTTCAAGAGGGCTGTAATGATTCACATTTCCATCAGCAAGGTTTGAGAATACTATGTCACTGTGAGCAGCAGGTGTTCTCTTGATTTAATTTTCCCAATATGAAGTGCATAAAGTGATATAACTTTATTACTACAGTTTAGATTTTTTTTCTTGCTACAAGGAGAGAATAATTTCATGCTCTTCTTTGGCATCTTCTAAATTTTTTCTAAAATATTTATTTATTTTATTTATATATTTAAGTTTTAGTCTATTTTTGTTTTTCATCCAGGATGGGTAGTTTGTTGTATCATTGCCATTTATTAAATAAATCATCTGTATCCTACCACACTGAAATATTTTTTTTATTATACATAAAGTTTCTATGAGTTTTGATATCTATTTCTAGATCCAATACTTGTAATGATTATAATGATGCTTGTTGGTGACTCTCTCCATCTCTATGATATTTAAATAATTGCCTTCTGTGCCTATTTTACTAGCAATTTTTATTTGTAGTGGACTGATTTTATCAAATGACTTATAGCACATATCAATATGATCATATGGTTGTCCTCCATTGACTGAATATCATAGATTAATTTGAAAGATTTCCTGATATTAAATCTTTGCTTTCCCTGATATAAATATTAATGGTCATAGTGATACTTATTTTATCATATTACGTTGTGGTTTCCCAGAAGTTTATTTAGAATTTTTTGTACCTACATCATGGGGATTGAGCTGTGTTTTTGTTTTGTTTTGTTACTAGCTACTTAAGTACTGGCATAAAGGTAATGTTTTATTAAATGAACTGGAGAGTTTCTGTCATATTTGATACCATGTAGTCCTGGTAATTTTAATTTTTTAAATCAGGAATCTTCAATTGCCCTTCTAAACTTTTCATAGGTAATTTTTCTAACCAAGTTTTTTTTTCTTCTTAGGTAAGTTCTGACAGTCTATGACTTTTCTTTCTTAACAGAAACAATATAAGTTATATAGTATACTTCTTAATATTGAAGCATCTTGCATTCTTGAAATGAGTATGTATATCCATAAAACATTTATATTATGTGTACTATATATATATATATATATATATGAGTACCACATATATATGGGTATACACATACACACACACACACACACACACATACATATATTTTTTAGATGCATTTACATACAAGGGGCAATGAAGCCTCATTTTTTTTTTCTAGTTTCCTCAGTTTTCATGGTTATTAGCTCTCTTCTAATTTTATGTAATTGATTTTTTCTACTTGTTTTATGTTTGTTTAGGTTAACTAATAGTTTATCTCTTCAGTTACTTCAAAAAACTAGTTTGAATTTATTAGTCCTATATTTTAGCTGTTTTCTAACATAATAACTTCTACTTTTACCTATATTAATTCCCTCTTGCTTCATTTAGAATTTATATTTCTTTCTCTACATTCTTTATTTGGATTCAATGCACTTAATTTTTACAATTTCTCATTAAAGTAATCATTCTGATGCCTCTCAAATTCTTATTCATCATGGTTTCCTAAATTTTATTTTAAGAAATTCTTCAGTTTTGCTTATTATATACCTTCAGAAAGGAAAGCTTTAAATAGAGTGCTTGAATGTCCAATTGGAAGAACTCTTCTTTAGAATTAATTTCTGGTTTATAGGAAAATAAGTTCACTACAATAAGTTATTTTTCCATCCATGAATACTTCAACATTTATTGCTAAGTATAAAGACTTTTAAAGAATATTACAATATCCCTAAACAGTTAACTATAATTCATTAATATCATTATATATATTCTAAATCTATCATTAGTAAATTTCACCTAAATAAAGGAACTTCCTTCATCAATTATTTAGTTACTCTAAAGTACCCTTGGTACATGAAAATAACATATATGTATGACTTGTTCTCTTTACTAACCAATCGACAGAATAATGAATTTGTTCCCTGGTGTTCTGGAAAGAAAACCAATGAGATTTTTTAAATCATATCTTTAAAGTCAGAGGAGATTTATGTTTATAAAAAACAATCCCAAGATTTTAGTGGTTCCTTATGCCTGGAGGTGCTGCCATCTTCAACAAAACTTTCAGGTCTGCATGAAAAGAGAAGGGAGAATGCGTAGAAGACTCATCTGCTGTTACCCCTAAAATGGCACAGCATTTCTGCTCATCTTCCCTTGGTAATGCCTTCTTACATGACCACATGTATATGCAAGAGGATGTGAAATGCAGATTAGCTGAGTTCTGGGGAAGGAAGGAAATGGATTTTAAAAATATACAATAAAGTAAATCTCTGCCACAAGAACAACTGGGGACAGAAAATGAAAGGTGTGAAAATGTACCCTACTTGTAAGCTAACAAGTCAGCTTCACATATATATATATATATATATATATATATATATATATATATATATATATATATATATATATATAATACAGTATATACTATACATATATACACTGCACATTACGCATTAATATATATACTTACATTATGTATATCTGTGTGTGTGTATATATATATATATACATATATATATAAATGTATAGTAAACTAATTTATTTCATGTATCTATAAAAAATATGAAACCTATGGATCACAGACCAAAATAGCTTATTAATGAAAGCAAAAGCAGCAGGCATAGCAACATTTTGTGTCTGTGCCCCAATCTTCACAAGACAGTGTACCAGGAGCCAGATGGTACTTACACATGCAATCACAGAAGAGGAACTCTGATATTAGGCAGTTAATATATAGGGCTGCTAGTGATGTGCCCAACTCCCTGTCTGGAGAAAGAAAAACTTTTTCTTTGCTCTGAAATATAAGCAAATATTCCCTGGAGATGGGGAGGGGATATGATAACTCTTATCTTTACTACCTTGGACCAGAACCGGGAAGGCATATGTCTCTAACCTTTATTATTCCAGAATATCTCCTCATTCAGACATTCTTAAATTAGCTGTAAATGCCTAACCAGACAATGCAGAAATATGAAATATTCAGAGAATTAGCTTCTGACCAGACCAACCAAAAACATTCAAAAGATCAAACTTTTATAAAGTTATTAAGTACCATCCCTACCACCTAGTTTGACAGGAAATATTTACAATCAAATACATTATATAAAAATATCTATCTCATTACACTATGTCTATCTACTGTCACACTTTTTACTATGTTAATCTAAAATTACTGATAGATTGGTATCTCTTCTTTATATTGTTCTGTAGCCCCCATGTGATGGCATAGCCACTATCCCTCCCCGCCCCCTGTTTGTTCTCACCGAACCAGCTGCCTGGTTCCTGCTCTGTGCCAGCCTGCGTGCTGCAGGACACCCACTCCTCTCCGAATGGAATGATTGTCTCACTTCTTTTTAAATTCAAATCCAACCAGTCCTTTATTACTTATCTTAGTCATCATTTGCCATACAAAATCCATCTTTTCCCTCCCTTCTAGGAGTTGAAATAATAGGATAAAATATGTAAAGTTTCTAGTATAGTGCCAGACATTTTGACACAACAAATTATACATATTCTGTTTATTTGTATTCCTCTGACACACAAAATATTGTCTACGTACCTACCACTTTTAATCACATGTTACATATTGGCATCTGTGTTAATTCTCCTACCAGACAACTGATTCTTCAGTGACAAAAACTATTTCATATATATATATTGTATAATTCTCTACAGCACTTAGTTTAATGCCAGAATGAATTAATAAAATGCTAGACAGTTGGATAGATCCAGTGAACAAATGGGTGACTGAATAAACAAATTACAGTATTATTAATAGCAAATATTTTTATAACACATAATATATGAGATATTATTTTAAATCCTAGACACAAATTGCTACTTTAATCTCCAAAACAACCCTATAATGTAGAGTCTACTATTTTACTGAACTAAAAGTGAAGATACTGATGCCTAGAGAATTTAAGTAACTAGCCCTAGTCACTCAGTTAACAGCAGAACAGGCTTCAAATCCAAGCAGAATCAATTCCCTTTAGCATTACATTATCTTGAATAAATGATTATGGAGAGTAAAGGGCCTATTAGCTGACTGGAAGCTCTTTTTCATGACAGTATATCTTGGTAAATATAGAAAGGTCATAACCTGTTACTTAGAAAGAAATGGAAAGGTATTTAATGAAATCTCTTGCAAATATTCTCTGTTGCTGCTGACCTTCCTGCTTAGCAACTTGAAAGAAGATTTATGCAAAATAGCTGAGCCCATGGGGAAGTAAAATTTATTACTGTAATACTGTATTGTATATGTGTAAGTTGCTATGAGGGTGGAGCTTTAATGTACTCACCATATTAACATCAACAACAAAATGGTAATTCTGTAATGTACAGGATGTGTTAACTAGCTTTATGGTGGTAAACATTTCCCAATATAAATGTATATCAAACCATCACATTGTATACTTTAAACTCACACAATGTTATATGTCAATCTCAATAAAGCTGGAAGAATTGTCACTACCTATAACTGTGAACTCCAAATTCTGTGGCCATACCTGATCAGTCAGAATGAGCCACAGAAGCCTCTCTGCGTAGGCTCTCATCTGGCCTGTTCCTTACTCCAGGCCTCCTTTCCCTGGGCTCCCAATTTGCTTTCTGTGTTGGAACACAAACCTAAAAAAGGAAGGCATTTCTAAACCTACCTTATTATGCCAGGTATATGAAATTCCAAAGGGAAATACAAAGATTGCTTTTGGGTTTCAGCCATGACTCAGATCAATATGTCTCTCTTTTTAAGGTAAATTGAAAGGAAAGGAAACTGAAATACCTCATAGGCTTAAATGGTAAAACTAGACTTTAGCAAATACCTGGATAAATACAACATTCCTTTCTCCTTGACCTAAAACTAGAGTAGTTCAAAGTTTGCCCTCATTTATCCTCTTGTAAGTCCAACCTAGAGTGTATGCTTGGGCAGAAGCTCAACTCTGTTTTGTGGCTAATTCAAAAGATATCTCAGCAGTCTATTCTAATTGTAGTCTGCAGGAGACTACTCTAATTTTAAAGAGTTTTAGAATAAGACTTTATTTTTATATTTTCTTGAATTGACTTTTACTCCATTAAGCTAAGAGGCTTTTTAGATCTTAAGAAGGAAAGCTATAGTTTGAATTTTTAGCAAGTTATTATCAGTTTACCTTAATTTTAGATTATTGGAATATAACAGCAACATGAAAAATAGTCAATAAACTGAACTATCAAGGCAACAATTTTTAGTATTAAAATCAATTTACAGTGTGTTTGCTTGAGGTGCACATAAATTTGAAGAGGCAGTAAGTGTAAACAGAATAGCTGATTTCTTGGATGCACTCCAATATAATTATAGCTGTTCACCCTTGTGACTGTATGTGTGTGCAGCTTAAAGCTATTTTCCTGCCCCAAGCCACACGTGCAGTATTTTTAGACAGGTTTGCAATTGATTGAAATGCAAAATCTCTGTATACTAGAAAAAAACACTAACTAAAATAAATATACAAGTAAATTTAAATAGTAGATTAAGAATGTATTTTGGCATTCGTGTCAATTCCTAGTTTGTAATCTCATGACTTGGAATTGAGTTATCCCTAAGTGTTTAATCACAAAATAGTGTATTTCTAATAGGCAATTGTAAAAAAATATCATCAATCACATTTATTACAAACATCTCATAAAACAACAAAACATTTATGGGACTGTGGAAGGCAGCTAGGTTGTTCTGTAATGTATAAAGATTTGCATATATAAAAAAACCAGCAGGCAGCAAACAAGGTTTGCTTCTCTGTTTTCCAAACAGCAAAACTAAATTTGATATAATAGCTACTTAATTTTTATTAAAATATATTAAATATTTTTCTGGCAATAGCATTGATCATCACTATAGTCTAACATGTTTACATTTTGAAATAACTAAGCTCAAATCTTAAAATATAGAAAAGAACTCCTTCTTCAACCCCAGCGGTGAATCAGAGCTCCTCAAACATATTTGTGTTGTTAATTGATACTACCTTTTATTTCATGCAGATACATACATATGTGAAATTGTTGTTATAAGTTTTTATTATTGCTTTGTTTTCTATGATAAACATCTTTAAGTGACAATAGTGTTCTCAAAATAATTCTGTTTATGGTTTACATAGCTGGCATTGTTTGTATGTGGGTAAGAATGAAATGTGTTTATATGCAGAGAAAAGTGGAGTTCTTTTTATCTGTAGCCTTAAGGCCACCAACTGTCTGTACCTTAATCCACTAATCCCCTCTGTAATCATGTGTTCACGTGCTGTGCAAACACTCAGAAATCATTTTAAGAAACTCTTTTTTTTCCCCAGTCAAGAGTGTACTCATTATTGGCTGTATGTTATAAAATGGCTAATAAAATCTTTGAATGTTTATATACTAGCATTGAAAGCTATCATTTTTAGGCATATCTTTTCCTTTAAAAGAAAAAAAACAAATGCTATGAAAATTGAAGAAACAAATAGAACAGCAAGGAGAAAAATGAATGCTATCACCCTGTATAAAACTGCAGGATTTTTACATTTGGCTTTCAACAATCCTTTTTAAAGATTTTGTCTTCTATTTACTTGTCAGAGACTAGATTTAATTTTTGTATGCTGCATAGAATTTCCCATGTTAAGATATTGATATAACAAATTGCTGAATGTTTTAGTGATTGATTCTTGCTGACCAAAATGGGCTTTCAGATTAGAAGTCTTTCTTTTTTCCCTAGAAGACACCTGCTGAGACAGAGAAGTCTGACTGCCACACAAAAGAAATGCATGGTTTCTTCAACTGGCTCTGTCTCGCAATTTGCCATGCTATAAAAAATTGCATTTTTTAATGAAAATTACCTAAGGATTTGGCAAAACAACAACAACCACCTTGGTTAGAATGAACTAACTGCCAATTCTCAGGCAGTATTAGCATACTGATTGGCTGTTACTTCTGTCACTCTTCTGCCCACAAAATTATGACAGGCCCCACAGCAGGAAGCAAATGATCATTAATACCCTGTCCTCTGGGACACAATAAACTGCCATTCACTTGCAAACAAATGAAATACACAAGGCTTGTCAGGCAAGGGGACAAAAAGGGAAAGATGCTTCTGCAAAATGGTTTGCTACTACAGTGGGATGGGACCACTCAAAGGGTTTTGTTTTTCTGTCCATCTCTTCAAGGTAGAAAAATTCTTTTATATAGATTTCCTTTTAAAATATCCTGTCTTTCCCCACTTGAGCTCTCTGAGCTCTTCACTTAAATGGTAAGGTCTTGCTTCTGAAGAGAAAAAAGAACACTTTATAATCCTATAATTAAGCCCACAACATAGAAAGCACAACAAAAATTTTAAACTTCCATTAAAAGGTAAGACAATGCACCCTTTCATTTTAGAATGTGGAAAATATAATGTGCAAAAACACACATTATGTTTGGGATCCGTCAAAACAAAACACAATTGGAAAAATGATACACGCATAGAATTACAGTTGAAACTCCACTGTTTCTTTTTTACACTAAAAAGTAAAGGTCAAATTTAAGCTTAATTAAATATAATCATATGACTAAAATTATACTTTCTTACAAGCAGATGATATAGGATTGAGGAATAAAATTAAGGCAATACTTTGCAAAGAATGATGAATGATTTAATTCCTTTGATATTTATTAGAGCAACAATTACTCTGACAAATATTTAGTTTCAATCACCTAACCTAAATTCTTCCTGAAGGCATGCAGAGAATACAGTGACTCCTGACAGGTGCAGATGCTGTCATGGACTGTATATTCACCGGTCCAAACCTCTGTAAGGCATTATTTTTAACTTGAAAAAGAATTGAGAGTACATACTTGGAGTCTACAAATTTAGTCTGCTTAGTTTAATTCTATTGGTTTTCCTAAACTTTTATTCTCCTTGTCAATTTCTGGTGAAACAGACAGATGTTATGCTCAAGGAATTTAAAGTAGGTATTTATATACTCCCAACTTATAAATCAACTTTACAAGAGTTGAACAAGAGACAGCAGCTGAGCCTATCATTTAAATTCTAAGATAAAAGGAACAAACTAGTAATACCCAAACAACATAGATGAATATCAAATGCATTATGCTAAATGGAAGAAGCCAGGTTCAAAAGGCTACATAATACATGATTCCATTTATACAATATTATCCAAAACAGGCAAAACTTATAGAGATATAAAATAGATTAAAGGTTGCCGGGAGCTGAAGGTAGAAGAAAACCTAAACTACAAATAAGCACAAGGAAGCTTTTAGTGTGATGGATCTATTTTATGTCTTGATTTTAGTGACAGTTACACAATGATGTGCATTTGTCAAAACTCATAGAACTGTACACTAAAATGAGTGAATTATACTGTTTGTAAACTACATCTCAGTAAATCTTATTTAAACAAAAAATTCTAGGCCTAGCAATGTCATGAGAACACTGGAATGTCCTGAATTGGGGTCATTTAGTCTAGGCTAAGTAGCAGAAATGACTGTCATATCTTTAGAATTGGGCAGTTAGAAGCACTTTTTTTGTAATTGCCTGTAGTGATGAAGCTCCCAATGTTGAATGTTAGAAAGACTGAAGTAGATTAAAAATACTCACTGCCATTCTAGTGTCTCCCACATGTAGCATTAAGCAAAATCAAAACTCCAATACATTAGTTAACACATTTTACCACCGATATAAATTATCATTTACAGTGGGAAAAGAAAAAAATGGCAGAAAATACAGCTTAGCTAAGAACACTAACTCCTTGCCCTTTCATTGACTTGCTTCCCACTTTTAGGACTTAGACCCAATGACATTATTAACTACACAGCCAATGGCAATGAAATAATCCACATCCTTCTTTGTTACATGGCAGCAAGAGACAGCTCTCATTTTCACAGTAATGAATAGACTAGATTGTATAAACATAGAAACAAGATGACACCTCGCAGATATGACAGGAATGCCTCTATGCCCCAGTAACCTCCAAGAAAGGAATTTTTGCAGAAAAAAAAATAGAAAACAACCCCTCTTACTGAAATTGCAAAGAGAATTTTTGGTCGTCTGAATGTTATTACAATTTGAATAATAGCCAGAACTAAGGCATTAAAGTAAAAAACAAAAATTTCCCAGTTACTTAATATAATAAAAAAAAGTGTAAGTGGAAGATTATCAGCAATTGGAAAGATAGAAATAGAATCAATTGGCGATATTATAATATATTAGTAGTAGTAATAATCATTAAAATTATATAAATCTAAATCCACAATTACAGAGAAACTCCAGAGAAGGAAAATTTACTTCCAAACACATTTGCAATCAAGTAAGATGAAAAGAAGCCATACATTCAATAAAAACTGATTAGCTTGTGCTTCTTGTGAGGCATTATTCTACATGCTGGAGATAGAGTTATAATCACCAGATACTATTTTTGCCTTCAATGGACTTTGCAATCTAAATCACCTCTAAATCACCACAGGTATTTGGTTTTGTGCCAAAGATGATTGTAATTCTATCTTGGACACATAATGGGAAAACTAAAAGTAAATTCTAAGTTTTTAAAAAAAGACCCCTCATATTAGTTCTCTCTTTTAAGAAACAGAAAAGAATTTATTCTTCAATGGTTTTGCATCAGACTCAAATCAATACTTTTAAGATGCAGTGATCAATTGTTACAAAGTTACTCCTTGAACTTATGGGGTGAACTTTAAACAGAATTAATTACTTTTGCTTGAAGAGATATTAACATCTGAAACCACTTTCTTCTAAGCTTTTAGGGATAATTGATAAATCTGTTATCATTTAAAGTCTTGATTATATAGCCAAGAATCTATTGTTCATTACTAGTCATTTTTATTATTATTCATAGCATGTATCCATAACAAATTTCTCCCTGATTTTTTAAATCCTCTTCCCTTATTTGTAAATCACTTGGAATGCCCTCCAAATAGGCCACCTATAGATGCAATAACCTAAGTCCCATTATTATTATAAAATATTTTTATAAAACTTTTGTAAGACACTTCTAGATGTATAGTCATTATAATCTATTTAGCACATGCATTACATTTCCAGTAAATTGATTTGATCCAAATATTATGATTTGTTATTCAAAAAGTCCTTTTTCCTGAATGATTTTTCTTGCAGAAACAAGAAAAAAAATATTTGCTCGATTATCATTGGTCAGCTAGATATCACCATTTCTGCCTGTTAGGGTGCTCTCGGCAGAGACAAGACAGCAATTAAATTTCCAGAAGCCCCTTCCCTATGGTTGAGTTAGAGGCCTTCACTGAGAAACATAAAATTTGAAAGGAGGACGAGAAGTAGAAGCCACCATTCTTTGGATGCAGCTGTGGGCAGATACCTGGGCAGATGTGAATTTCCCAGCAGCTTCCAGATGAGCTTCTTGAGATTATTTCCCGCTGGCTGACACGGTCCATGGGAGCTGGCTGGAGAGTTCTGAGGTGTCAGGCAGCTCCTCTATGAGCTCTTATAAAAGCTACTCGCTACTGTGCTGCATGCTAAGAGACTTTTTGAAAACCTTACACAAACCTCAAATTTCTTGCACTAGGAACCTTCATGTGCCAAAATATAACGACTTCCGTTTTCCTGACCAAACTCTGGCTGGTATAAATATCACACACTATAAAACTATAAAAAGTTCAGTGTTAAATAGATTTAGATGATGATTGCTGTGAAGGAAATCGCAGCCTTGAGCAGTGTGTAAAGCCGTTGTAGAATCACACTGTGCAGGTACATCAGGACTCCGGGCGGTGTGCCTCTCCCTGACCCAGCAGCGCCCAGATCCTCCTGGGTGATAACAATTGGGAGAAAACATTTGCCTTGGCTTAAACTGCCAAAGATTTGTTTCAAGGATATGCAAGGGGACACTTATGGAGCTATTCAGTTCTTACTGAGCAGTCACTTTGAGACAGGCACTATTCTAGGAGCTTGGGCTACACAAGTGGCCAAACCATGAAATGTTTCTCTCAGTTAAGGAGTTAGGCTGGAGCAAAGAATCACGATAAAAGAAGCAAAAACAATGTAACAAGCAAGCAAGTTATATGACATGATACAAAGTGATAAGTTCCATGAGGAAAAGCAAAAGTACAACAGAGAGTGGGGGGATTGAGAACACAGGGTCTGAGAGGCAGACTGCAATTTTAAAATGAGTTGTCAGCACAGCTCTCTTTGAGGATAACATGTGAATGAAGATTGTAGGTGCGAGTGTCAGCTATGCTGAGATTTCGAAAACATCACACAAAGCAGAGAGGACTCTGTACAAAACCCTAAATGGAACAAGTCTGACATCTATAAAATATGACCAGGTGTACAGTATGGCTCAAGAAAGTGTTTATGAGCTTAAAGAAATGTCAGTAGAAATCGTCCTGTCTGAATCACATGGAGCAAAAAGTACAGTAAGGGAAGAAAGAATGTATATGAATGCAGAGATTAAGGGAAAACATACAATGGAGGAAGTTTTTAAAATATTTGAAACCTGTTCCTTTGAAAACCTAATGAAATTGATACATTTCTGTGAATATGAAGCTAAAAAACAACAAAAAAAAACATCATTACATGATACAAATTGCTGATACCAGGAATTTTAAAAGAGAGAAATTACCACAGATCCTAACTGACTTAAAAAATTAACAAGAGTTTCAGGGAAGACTATCTTTTTAGAAAATGGCACAAACATTTCCATCTCACATGTCCTTTTTCCAATGTAATTTTGACATTCTTCCTATGCAGAAGCCAGGTTCATGTTCTCTCCCTTTAATCTCATTGCACTTGTGACTGCAGAAGATATGATCTTATGACTACGTTACAAAAGGTCCCAAGTTTCTGGCTGCTTCTCTTGGAATATTAGCTTTGTAAAGGCAAGAGTCTGGCTAACTATCTCCAGAGCATTGTCTCTCCTTGGCATCCGTTCTGTTTGCTCAAGTGGCCTGAAGGGACCTTGAACTGACACAATCTCCCTCACACAAGTGTATGCCCTAATAACAGCCTGCAGAGTCACAAGAAAATGCAAGTTCTTAATATAACTTCCCTAATAATCCTTGAAATAACAGTTCTCCACCAACACCAGGGCTTTCTCTTTGTGCGCCCCTTAGATAAGACACCCCTGGGATCTTACCAAAACTCCACTCTTTTTGGTTTAAATTGACCAATCTGGTTTTAGCCCAGGAGTCCTAAAGCAGTCCACCCATAGGTCCAAAAAAACGCATGCTCCCCAGGTCCTGTTTCTCTCTTTCTGCCTGCACCACACCTTGGCCTCTCCATGTGGCCCTTAGAAGCATGTACTTCCTCCAAGACCTGTGAGTAATCAGCTTCTCTATTTTTTCTCTTGTGGTCTTGTGTTGAACCTGCAGCTTACTATCTGGTACCCTGTGAGTCACTTAATAAATGTTAATTTAACAAAGTCAGAGATATAACCCAGCCACTACATCAGAATACATATAAGCAGATCTTGGAGAAGACCACATGGAGAGGAATCAGGGTTCCCTTGCCCATAGCTCTGATTGAGGTTCTGGCAAGCTAATCCAAGGAGTCCAGTCCAAATTGCAGAATAGTAAGTATGACAAGAATGTGTTATTGTTTTAACACAAGAAATCCACCAGGATTTCAGGTAGTTTGTTATGCATCAATAAATGACTGATATGGAGGCTGTGAACAAATTTATGCCAATAAATTCAAATATTTAGCTGAAATGGACACATTAACAGAAAAACACCATTTACCAAAAAATATTCAAGGATGGATAGAATATATGGAAAGTCCTCTGTTTATTGAATGAATTGAATTAAAACATCCTCCCCATAAGAGACCTAATTAAAATCTTTCTCAAAAGAGGATTCACTTATAAATCTTATCAGTCATTTAAGAAATAATACCAATCTTATACTTGCACATATGATAGAATAGCTTTAACAGATGAATCCTCCTGCCAAGAACAACTATCATAGCTAGAGAAAATATATAATGCAGCTGTCTGAAGATATTTGGACTCAACCAAGAATACTAGAGAGAAAAGAAAGACATGTTATGGAATGAGCTCCACACATACCATGCCTTTGTCCTCCAGGATTTGCTGATTTACAGTGTGGGAAAGAGAGACCTTGCACTAAGTGGTAGAAGGAGCTTCTGAAGTCTTACTGCTCTCAGGAGGCGAAAGTAGGAGGCATTTTCTGGGAGACCAGTCTTTGAGAGGTGAGGAAAACCTCAGCAATGAGCCCCAAATTCGAAATACAACTTCCCTTCAAGGCATTTGCTGATTCCTTAGTCCTTTAGGTTCAGTGTGAATTCCCAGGAACTAACTGAAGCTGGGAGCCTAAAGAACTGAGCAAGGACCTGAGAAGTCCTGCATGGCTTAAACCTAACAAGGTGAACCCATCCCAGCAACTCGAATATTTCAACTGAGACCCAGAAGGTCTACAGTGTAGAAGTGAAAGGTATTCCCTAGGATTAAATGCAAAGTAGGGAAAGTTCAGAGCCTAATAAAGACTAAAATACCCATCTGACTAGATCAAAATCATCTGTCTAGAATCCGTCAGCCTTCAAGAAGGAAATCAAATCCTCTTTGAAAGAATATAAAATCAGAAAGAGCCTCTATAATTTTTTCATAGACTAGGTTCAGCATTTGACCTAAAATTACTAGTTATATAGGAACTATATTTAAGAACTGCAAACTAAGAGAATAAAATAGACACCACAAATAGACTTCAAGGGATCCAGATATTAGAATTATCAGACTAAAAGAGCAATGACATGTAATTCAAAGAATTGAGGAAATAATAGAGAATGTCATCACAATGCAGAATACTATTAAAAGTACTAAGTACATAAGTATTATTAAAAGTACTCTAAAATTGAAATAATAAAACTGGAAGAAAACGATTGGTGTTAAAATTTACAAGAATGGACAATATCAGATTAGTCACATTAGAGATATATCTGTAGAAAACATGTACAATGAAGCACTGAAAGGAAAAGATGGAAATTTTAAAAAGAGAACATATATAGGAGATAACAAATAGGATTATACTTAATCGAAGTCACAAAAGGAGAAGAATGAGAGAATAGGGCAAAGCTGTATTTGAAAAAAACACTGTTGGGAATTTCCCAAATGCAAAAGTAGATACCATGCCAGAGACTCAAGACATCTGCAAGTATCAAGAAAAACATCTACAAGGAAATGACACCTATGAGTATGATAGTGCTGAAAACTAAAGAGAAAGGAAAAAATACATGTAATACATACAGACCAAAAAAATTTTTTTAAAGCAGCAGTAATGATGACAACCATTTCTCAATAGGAAAAAACAGAAACCAGAAGACAATGTACCAACATCATTAAATGCTGTGAGAAAATAGTTGCCCAGTTAGAATTCTATGCCTTTTCAATACTCAGAACTAACAACGCAAAGATATTTTCAGACAAAAATAAACTGAAAATGGTCATCACCAGCAATTCTGCAATACAGCAAATACTAATGGAAATTCTTCAGGTTGAAAAAAAATGTATCCCAGAAAGAAGCACAGTTATGTCGGAAAGAATGAAGAACCCCAGAAAGGATAAATATTTGAGAAGCTCTAAATAAACACTGACTGTTTAAGACTATATTAACAATGCCACATGGGGATGAAACAGTGAAATAATTAAATTTTATGAAACAACATCTCAAAAGGCAGGAAGGAGTGAAATAGAGTTAAACTTTTGTAATGTTCTTGCATTGTCCAAAAACTAGAAATAGTACTAATTTAAGGTAAACTATATGGAGTCCAGAATGAAGGTTGAAATCCCTAGAGCAGCACCTTTGAACATAACTTCTGCAATAACAGATGTGTCCCACACTGCCCTATACTACAGCCCAGAGCCACATGTGGCTATTGAGCAATGCAATGTGGCTGGTGTGATGAAGGGACTGTATTTAATTTAAATTGCTGCATGTGGCTAGTAGTTACTGTTTTGAAGAGTGAAGCTCCGGAAAAATCACTGAAAAGAGTAAATCATATGATTAACAAGCTAATGGAGGGGGAAAATGAGATAATTCTTCAAACATGCTTTATCTACAATAAAACAAGAAAGGAGAAAAAACGACAAAGAATAAATGAAATGAGAACAACAAAAGCGATTAGTAAGGTAGTAGATTTAATCCCAATACATCAGAAATCATATAAAATGTGAATGGAGGAGACACACCCAAGAGAAGTTTATGATCGGCAGACCAATAAAAAATAAATACATATTTTTTTCTGATAAGAGCTGTATCTTAAGTATAAAATCACAGAAATGATGAAAGTAAAGGATACAAAAATATATTCATGCATATACTAACAAAAAAAACCCTAAAATATCAGAAAAATACTTTAAGGCAAAGAATGTTATTGGAGACTAAAGAGGACATTTTATAATTATGAGTCAACTCAACAGAAAGATATAAAATCCTGTTTGTATTTACTGAATAGCATGGCCTCAATACATATGAAAAAACTAACACAATTATCAGAAAAATAGACAAAACTATAATCATATGGTACCTGACAGTACCTGATAGAACAACCAGTTACAGAAGACTTGAATAAGATTAACTGATTTGATGTAGCTAGTTTTTATAGATAGTAACTACAGAAATACCTCCTCTTTTCAAGTGTACATGGAATATTTACCAAAATCCCAATCAAAATACCATATTTTATATAAACTGAAAAACAGGTTCTAAGATGAATAGAAATTAAGAGTGCAAAAGAGCCAGGACAATCTCGAAGATGAAGAGCAAATTGAAGACTTACACTTCCAAAAATACAGACTTATTATGAAGTTGCATAAATTAAGATAGATGGTATTTGCGAAAAGTATTTTAAAAAGTAACCATTGGAGTAGAGTCCAGAAATAGAACCACATGTGTATTAGTTTAATTATGACAAAAGTTCTGCTTACAGTGCATTGAGGAAAGGAATGGTTATTCATATGAACAAAAGAATCCTGACCCCTACCTTACATCATACATAAAAATTGAATCGAACTAATTTATAAACTTAAAAAGCTTCTCTCAGGAAAATCTTACCACCACTGGCCAGGGAATGATACATGGCTAATAAACATGTAAATTGAACAATATAAATGAAAACCGGATGGCTAAAATGAAAAAGTTTAACAATACCCAGTGTTGGCAAAAGTGCAGAACATTCTGACCTTTCACACAACCTGGTGGAAATACAAATCGATGGAACTATTCTAGAAATGTTTTGGCATTATGTACTCAAATTAAACACAGAAATTGCCATTTAGAAATTTCATTTGTAGTTATATACCTATGAAAAATAAATATGTATGTGCACAAAAATTGTATAAGAATATTCATAGCAGCACTACTCGTAACAAATTCTGAAAGGAATAGTCCTATCCACAGATAATAGAATTGATCTATAAATTTGGTATATTCATATAATGGAATACTATTCTGCAATAAGGATGAACAAACTGTTGCTACATGCAATAACAAGGAGAAAGCTCACATAAATCTCTTTTTCTGGAAATGTTACATGGATGGGTTTATGTTTTGAGAAGTGCACAAATATATGCTAAAACTCAATATAAGAGTACTCAGTATAAAGGTTTTACTATGACTGCTCCTTGAGGATAGACTGGAGGTAAGTCAAGGGTAGGAAGAGACGAGAAAGAAAGTTACTCCAGTAACTCTCACATTGAATGGTGCCGGCTCCTACGTGGGAGGAGCGGCATGATAAGAAGTAGCCTGTGTTCCTCCATATGTTTTAAAGGAAGGGTGAACAGATTTACTGGTAGGCTGGATGTGCCGTGAGAAAAAGGAAGATTCGCGGATAATCCCAAGTATTGGACTTTGACCACTTGGAAGAATGAAGTTGATAATGAGATGGAAAAAGCTTTAGGCAGACCAGATTTTGAGGAATAAAACTCAGAACTTGGAAGAAATTTGGGACAGAGAGATAAATCTGGGAGTCGTCACCATTCTAGTGTTATTTAGAACTGTGAAATCAATAAGGAAGTGGGTGATGTTAAAGGGGGGAAAAAAGGACCAAGACTGGAGCTGTAGGACACTTCAACACTAAGGGAAAATTGAGAAGAAGTCGCAAAAGAGAGGAAACCCAGTGTGTGGAGAAGGACAAAAACCACAGGACTAGGTGTTCTGGTAGGAACATGAAGAACATGTATAAAATAAGGGAGAGACCAGGTGGGTGAAGTAAGATGGGATTTGACAAGTGACTGGAGCCGTATGGGGTTGTTTATGACTCGACAAAGACCTGACTGGATCATAGTTAAAGAGAATGGATATATTTAAGAATGGATGTATCTCATAAATATAATGTTAAGCCAAAGAAGGCAGATAAAAAGAGTACATGGTCTATAACTCCATTTATAAAAACTAAAGCAAACACAATCTGCGGTGTTAGAAATCAGGAAATTTGACAGTTTGGGGGAGCTGTTTCTGAAGGGGAGCAAACAGGAGGCCTCTGGGGTGCTGGGAATACTATGTTGTGGGTGCTGTTTTCATGAGTGTTCAATTTGTGAAAGCAATCAAACGATACACTTACAAAATGCGTATTTTCCTGTTTTAAAAGCAAAGATGTATGCACAAGAACTGGACATGAAATACAGAAAGCTCGTTAGAGAAAATGGCATGAATGGAAGCAAAGAAATGAGGTGGTACATGGTAGGGAACACCGAAGTCCAGATTCGTTTTTGTTGCTTTCTTTCCTTTCTTTTCTGTTTGGTGTAGAAAGAATATATTTCTATGCAAGCAGGACACTGGAGTTAGGAAGAGAGAAACTGATCATGTAGGAGAGAGAGAAAAGAATTGGTTGGAGTGGTGTCCTTGTGTAGATGAGAAATGCCACACAGGAGAAGAGGGTGGTTTCAGATAGGAGCATGGAGAGGCCATTGATGGTAATAAGTGAGAAAGCAGTTTGTGGGTATGACAGAGATGTGCACACAATTTTCTTTAAAATGCTTTTATTTTCCCAGTGATACGAGAAGCAATGTCAACAGGAGAGAATGAGGCTGGTTAGGAGGGGATAAAGATAGGGAGAGATAGAGAAAAGTAAGCAATAGTTAGCTACGACAGTGGGAGAGGGAATAGAATATATAAATAAAGTGTGATTGCATGGCAGTTATTTAAGTCTCCCTTAAATTTTGTTTCCATGAATTTAAAAGCAAAATTAATCAGCATGGTAGTTTGTTTTTCTCCTACAGTTCAGCTGCAGAGACCCAGGTATTGAGCAGGTGGTGGATGAGATTGAAGTTACATACTGGCTTTGCCATAACAGTGCAAAGAAATCAGTGAAGACCAGAGGAGGGTATGTGCATAGTAGTATTTATAATGATTAAGCTGTGGAATCAAGGAGAAAAGACAATGAAAAAGCATCAGAATCAATACATTGGAAGTTCCACTGGGAATGAAAAAATTGTTGGAATAAGGGTATGAATTATGTATTATAAATATACACTCACTGTAAATAAAAACCATTCTTATTGTTTTACCACTCACTGTTATCCTTACTCACTATTCCTTTTTGCTTCAAACTCAATCTCTTCTTCCTAAAAATATCTCAGGATTTTTTTTAATGAGAGTCTATTGGTAGTAAGCTCATTTATTACTTTTCTCAAATATCTTGATTTTGTTTTTATTCTTTGAAGATATTTTTGCTGGAAACCTAGGTTGACAGTTATTTTCTCTCAGCTCTTGGAAGATATTCTTCTGACTTCTAGCTTCCAGAGTTGCTATTGATAAACAATTCTTCATTCGAATTGCTATTCCTTTGTAGGTGACTTCACTTATTTCTCTAGCTTTTTTTTTTTTAATCGTTTTCTCTTTTCTTCAGTGTTCTATAAATTGACTAGCATGTGTGTAAGTGTGGATTCATTTTTATTTAGCCTGCATTGGAAGTGGTAGTTATCTTGAATTTGAAGATTGTTGTTTTTCAAATACAACCTCTAAGGATAAGTTTTCTTCTCAACACAACTGGCTGCTTTAAAAAAGGTGAGAAGGGAGATGCCATAAAGGACCAGAAGCAGCCTAGCCAAACTCAAGAGACTCGACAGCATTTCAGCCAAACAATTCACATCTACTGTCGTGCTTGCCAAAAATCTCTCTGCATACAGTATGTCTGTGTACACATGTGTCAGTTAACAAGAAAACCTCCAGCTACGATGGTGAGTCACGGGGTGTGATGTTTGTTTATATCGCATTCATCTTCCTTGGCCCCCATCTTGCCTGCAGCTTTGGGGTCAGCCAGCTTTGGTCCTTTTCCTTGTAGCATTTCTCCAGGTTGATTATTAAATCCAGAAAGTACCAACTATTTCTGATTAAGGTATATGAGTTTCAGCTAAAATATTTCATGAGCTAGCATCTTGGCATTTACACTGTGGGTTTTTCCCAAAGTTAGTGGAATGAAAAATGTTGTCAGTAGTTAAAAAAATTTCAGTCATCAGCAAACAAGTTCAGAGAAGTAGGAACTGGATGGAAGAAGTAAAAAGTACACTATATTAATGTCTAAGGGAATTTTCTGAACCCCTGTTATTAAGTGGGTATATCACTAACCATATACATGTATAACTGTATAATGGTAAGGTGATTCTTATTTAGTCTTTTTAAGGTAGACAGACAATGGGGAAATGTATTTACACATGGCCCGTGTTCTGTCAAATTTCTGATCATCACTAGCTTCCCAAAGAAAGACGAGTAGGGGGATTTTCAAGCTACTCTTCCTGGATCCACATTACCAAAGAGTTGCTAAAGATAAGAGGTGCTCCTTGGTTTCCATGAATCCAAAGAACATGTGCTGCCCTAGGGCATGTTCATCCATCAGGATTCCTCCCTCCAAAGCTTCCCTGATTCCCCATTCTGTGCATCCTTCACCCTGAGCTTTTTTTTCTGCTTCTCACTCTTACATAAAATCTGTTGTATTTTATCACACATACTTTAAAAAAGTTATTAACACAAATCACATTGAGCTGTGCTGAGGTAAAGATAAAAAATGAAATATGTCCACTGGCATGCCTAAACTTCCCTTGTAATTTCTGGTTTTGCTAATGAAGTACCGACAAAGGACAACAGAGTTGTCAGAAATATGGCTTTTGGAATCAGAAAGATCTTTACTTGAATATGGATTTCATGACTTACTGCCTTAACTTTCCTCATTGATAAAATGAGGACAATCCCCTGAGGCAAATTTGCCATAAAATAATGAAGCTTAAGCTCAAGACCCCTCACCTTTTGCATGAGGGACTCCTCCCTCCACGTGAGTCCCTGGGGAGGGCTGTTGAGAGATTTTCATAAGGTGTTTTACTTCTGTAAAACTTTATGAAAGCATGATATTTTTGTCTTTTTCTTCAGGAGTCCTCTCCCCAACATTTTATAAGCTTCATGTCTATCCCAGAGAAACTGGTCCTTCCATAATGTTAATAGTAAATGTATATGTTTGTGAAGAGAGTAGGATAAAACGCTTTCTGCTGTCTTTTATCCTTCTGCCTTCACTAGAGAATTCCTCCTTGGCATCTGTATTTTAGTTTAATAGCCCACCCTCAGAGAAGCTTTCCGGATCCCTCCTCCACCCCAGGTCAGGCACAGGGTTCAAAACTCTCTAAACATTCAGCATTTCTACTTGTTGATGACACATGATAATTAAGTGATTATTTCTGTAGTTGTTTGCTCTTGTGTGTGTATCCTCTGCTAAAATGTAATTCTATGAGAGATCTGCATCTATCATGTTTATCACATGTTCCCGAAGCCTATAAATGAAATAATAAAGCAATTCATTCATTCATGGATTAATAAGCATGAATGGCTTAATAATCAATGAAATAATCTGGCACCCAGTAAGCACAAATATATTCAATAATGTACCTCTTCACTAACATACAAGTAAAACTATGATCAGTAATATTAAGATAACTAAAGTGTATTTTTAAATCAGCTGAGATATTTTATTTCCTGTCTGACAAAATCTTAGAGGCCCCATACATTAGTGTATGTATGGGGATGAGAAAACTTAAATTTATGCATTTACCAACATATATTTCACTAGATTTTATTTTATTTTATAGCCATGGATGTTTTAATTACTACAGATAGATAACTACCACACAATTCATCTTATGGAGAAAAGGCCAAATTTCAGAAAGAAGGCCATCAATCAACTGTTAGTGTGTTGCTGTTGAGAGTAACAGTGAGTGGGAGAAAAGATTCCTCTTCAAACTCATGCTGAACTCATGCTCAGTTAGAACTGGATTCTAGTTCTAGCTCGGACACCTACTGGCTATAGAATTTGAAGAAAGTTGATTAATTTTCCTATATTTTAGTTTCCTCATGAAATCATGGTAATACTTCACATTGCTGCAGTAAACATTAAACAAGTCAATGAATAAAACCTTACCACAATGCTTCACAGGGAGAAAGTGTTCATTGTTAGCTATTTTTATTTTAAAAACTATACCTTTTAACTAAAAGTTCTAATCAATCTAAGCTATTTGGCAGTAACAAATTGATAATGCCTTTGATTTATTCACAGGAAAAACTCTATTCAGAAGTTTGAACTAATTATTTTAAGCACATTTTGGTTTGGGTTTATAGAAAGACCTGATTAGTTTGCATGACTGATAGCTCAAGGAAGATAAACCTTATAGCAAAACACAACTTCATCAGTCACTATTCTAATTTTGGGGAAAAAAAATTTAAAGAAATAATGATACTGACCAGGAACACATGCAACAGTAATATCAGGAAGAGAATGTAATTTTTAAGGCGTTCTTTTGAAATAGTACAGCATTATATCTGAACTTTATATGTTCAATATCAAGGATGAACATATTTTCTAACTATGATTTGAAAATACTACCTTTATACTGCACATACTGAAATAAGAAAAAAGCTGAACATATTTCAATAATTTTACAGACAATGTGGAATGTTGTACCCTGAGAAAGTAGAAAACTTCCCATGAGAATGTTTGAAATGTCACTCCGGTTCAGTGTAGATCAGAGTGCAGGTGGCTCTACAAAGGGTTTGCTGGAGGCTTTGTGTTTATACAGTTGTTTCTTCCAGGATGGTATTGATTGGTCAGGCATTAATAAAACAAGCAGCCCTGCTTTCATCCGTGTGTATTCTGGGGCTTCTAAAAGATAGAAAAGTGGTTTTAATTAGGACATGTTCCCCTCACTTATTTTACTTTTTAATTCTTTTTTCTTCCTTGACCATTCCAACCCACATCCTTCTCCTATTTCAGAATGTCCCTTCCCGCTTATGATCCAAACCCCCAGATGCTTTAGATGGCAAACAATCCTGAGGAAGATATTCTTCCTGGGTCCTTAAGACAGACACCCTTAACATTGGAAAAACCAACAGGCTGTATTGTTTCTTTTCATCAGTTTCTATTTAGAGTTACTTATTGATAACCTAAGACTACATGGAGCCAAATTTTTCAGGTGAAAATAAACTAAAATTTATAATGGAATTTATGAAAAAACCTTGATAGGAGACTATCTACAATTTATATGACATCTGGAATGCATAAAAGCAAGTTGAGCACCAAGTCTTTATATATGAATGTGTGTATTTATGTATATATAGATATATATTACATATGACAGTTTTTAAATTTATGATAAATTTGTATTTTTAGAGTATTTTCCCTCTATAATCAATAGATTCTTAGTTTATATTTCTATATTTTTCCCTCTTACTTCTGTGGTATTGCTTTGTTTCTATTGTCTCCTTTCAAATCCCCCCAAAATATAAAATCTGTGATTTTGTAATGAATGTCTAAGGAAAATTGGATACAATATTTAAAATGTAACTCAAAGACTATATTTTCTCAGATAGCTATGCAGAATAAGCTGTAGGAAAAAAAGTGATTTGTTTTCCCAAGAAAACTTTAAAAAATAGAAAAAGATATTAAAAGCTAACCACATAAATTAGCATATAAACTGGAAGTGTTTCCAAAGACAAACGTAACATGTAAAAGTGCTAGTGTAATTCAAATAGTAGCAATCAGGTAACTAAGATGAATTACTATAAACACATAATTAGTATATCTTGGGCTCAAATAAGACCAATCTTCTTTCATAATTCATTTAAAGTGTTTCAAGAATCTATAGAAAAAACAAGAAATATTCATTTTGATAGACCTTAAATTATTTTTGTTGAAATATGGAATCTTAGTTCTGAAAATATTTTCTCATAATGTGATTTAATTAATTTGAATGAAGACTCTTATAAAAGAAATGATAGATGATCAAAATTCTGAAGAAGGAAGGCAGTAGAATATACCAGACTGCTTCTCACCATCTGGCCCCTGGGCACCAGAATCCCTTGGGAAGTGGTTAGAAATACAAAATCTCAGGCACTACCCAGACTTCTCACATCAAAAACTCAGGATGGGATGCAGCAAATTGTGTTTTAGCAGCTCTCCAGGTGATCCTGATATGTTCTAGTTGGAGAAATACTAATAAGCCAGTTAATAATACAAGCAGCCCTATGTTCTAGTTGGAAAAATACTAGTAAGCCAGTTAATAATACTAGAGCCAGTTTACTCTAGAGCCAGGCTGACAGTTCAAATCTCAAATGTCCTACCAGTTAGCTGAGTGACTATTGTCAAATATCTCCAACATATTTAGTGTTCTACTATTACCCTTTTGTAAAATGGGACAAAAGTAGTTGTCTTGCCTGAGGGTTTCAGCCCCAGACAAGTTCACTATGGATTCAGTGAGACTGAGAAATAACAACAGAATGTTCTTGGAGTAAAAAGGTTTATACCAAGCTTTATTCTCCCGGTGGCAAGCCAAGCACTAGGATCATGTCTGCATGCATCAGCCTGCAGATCCGTAAATCACCTCCATCTCTACCTCTGCCCAAAGCACTGAGAAGATCTCTACATATAGTGACTCAGTCAACAATAGCTCATTGCCTACGGGTGTGGAAGCAGTGGCCTAGCAGTAGGCCAGTTACATCATCAAGTAGTTTAGGGTCAGGTGAGGATCCTGGCCATAGGAACTGTCATTTTCCCCACAGTAGTACTATCTCATAGTATTATAATGTATATGAAATTAATTCATGGAGAACACTTAGGCCATTTTTGGATACACAGACAACACTCAATAAATGTTATCAGTTGTTACTCTGTATCTGAAGCCAAGTTCCATTGAAAGTAAGTGACTTGGTCAAGGTCAGGCAGTTAGTGTCACTTAAGGAATAAAACCCCAGTTTACTCACAAGGACTGTCTATTTCACAGCAGGGCATTGTTGAAAAATCATGTTTTCTCTAATGACCAATTAAGTAGTAGACTAACCACATACATATATGGTATTTTTATAATGCATATTTTGATCTTAATCTTTGTTGTGCATTTTTAATAATATGCACTGACAAGGCTATCAGTACCCTTTCAACAAAATGATTAAGAAATAGTAAGCTTTTCATCTCTTTTTAAGATAGTGATAATCCCAAATTAGCATTATTTCATAATCAGTATTGCCAAAATGATGGAAAGCTTAGTGAAAGGAAGATAATAACAGCAACATCTACTATAATAGCAAATAGAAGCCTGTATCTTCTAAGTTACATCAACAGGAAAAGATTTAAGTGCCCCAACAGTATATGTTATGAAATTTGGAAAAGAAAGCATGGAAAGAATGAAAATAAGCATGCATTAATAAACTACTAGCTGCTTCAACAAATAAACATACAGTTGTACAGTAGCTCAAACATAATAGGGAGCATATTTCTAGGTCTTATAATCACCCTCTGCAGGAGTTCCTGGTCCATGGGCAGATTTTTTCCTGGGCAACAAAGGCTTCTTCTCTTCTGTGGCTCCAGTATCTTGAAAGGCCTTGTAATCTTCATCCTGTTGGAAAATGTGGAAAAGAACATGGAGTGGGCACTCCCACTTCTTAAAAACTTAGACTAAAAACAGTACACCACCTGTGTTCTCAAACTCTCTCCACCAGGACTCAACTGGACCCAGCTGACTGCAGGGAAACTGGAGAATTTAGGTCAGCTGTGCACTCACTACAACATTCTCTTATCTGATGCCAAATGGACTACCAGATAGGTGACAGGTGACAGGTAAATTATATGGTTAGAAGTAACAATTTGAATTTTTTGTTCCTCATTTGTGGAAGTAAGCTAGAATATCTACCTAAAATTCTTCATCCAGCAAAAAAAACAAGAAATGCTCTCTAGTACCTCACAGGAATTCTGTGAGGATTAAATGAGAATGTATGATGTTTTATTTTATCCTAGTATCTGCACAGTAAGAGGTCTACAAATTTTATACATGTACATCCCAAAAAGGAAAAAAGGATTGGAGGTTGGGAAAGGAAATGGCCATAAAGCAAAGAGTGTTTGAGTTTAAGAATTTAAAGGAAAACCAAGTTTGGAGATTTTAACATGTACCAGAACTAAAATATATATATATACTTTTTATTTTAATTATGAACTTTTAAGTTTTTCTTTAAGTTCCTCTGTCATTAAAATTAGCATTTTAATTGGAGAAAATTCCATTTCAACTTAGTGCAAACAGTTCTAATTTCTCTAGTTTAGAAGTTATAAGTGACTTCAGAGCCCATGAGTCCATGACCAAAAGCATGTATCTCAAAGAGCGCTTGTCTCTTTATTTCCAAATGTGAACGACCTTAGGATTCACGAGCACAAATATCAGTAGCAGGTCCAAATTACTTCATGAGAAAGCGGCTTTTTAAGAGCTGTTAAGCCTCATGCAATCCAGTGAATTATTGTCCCTAATAATATTTCTCTTCCAAAGTAAAGTCATAAAGGACACTTTTCCAAATAGATGTATAAAATGTCATTTTAATTCTTTGTTAATTAGAAGGGAATAAAAAAACATCAGTCACCATACTGAGAGTATGCTCCTTGGCCTGTCATGGAACACCTCAGTAGCACAGTATACGTGACAGTCTCTCCTAGCATCAATGTCCATACTCAACCAGGTAACCTGCTCTCTCGCCTGAGGGGGACTCTGCCCTCAGGCAAGTTCTTTCTAGATTCAGTGAGACAGAACAACAACAGAACATTGTGAGTAAAAGGGTTTATACCAAGCTTTAGTCTCAAGGCAGCAGGTTGAGTACGGGAATCACGTCTGCCACTGGCAATTTCACAATCTGTTTCTGTCTCTGCCTCCAGGCACAACAGTGGGCAGAGCTCTTTATATAGTTACACCAACAATAATGGCTAATTGCCAACAGGTGTGGAAGCAGTAGCCTAGTGGTAGGCCAATTACATCACCAAGTAGATTAGGGTCAGGTGAAGATCCTGGCCATAGGAACTTCCATTTTCCCTATACCTGCATTCTAACCATCAAGGTTGAATGTCTTGACCTTTATACCAGAGTCTATAACATTCAGTATTAATTATTAAAATTTTCCAAACAAAGCCAACACAATAGTATTTATTGTAATCACAAGTCAAAGAGGAAAAAAATTTAGAAGAATGTTCTGACCCAGTTAAAAAGCCGAGGTTCATAAAATAGATGGGAAGGAATTTGAAAATATTTAAAAATCCTACTAGAAGAAATCCTTATTTAGAGAATCTTGAGAGTTTGTTTGTTGTCTCTATTCATCTTGAAACTTTGCCTGAAACATCAAGAGAACATTCTCAAGAGAAAATAGGAAAGATGTAATATTTGAACTAAAATAGCTCATCCAGAATACGACACTTCACTTCCTTTGCCTTTCTGATATCTCAGTAAATTTCTCAGAACTCACTCCCTAATACCCAGGAAATGAGAACATGCCTAAATAAACTATAATGTGAAGCTTAACAGAATGAAGATTGGTGAAGATCAGTGGGGGAAGGAGATTAGGGGATGTTAGGTTTAACTTCCTCTACAATAAGCACCAGATTAGATACACAACTTCACTTCTTTCTTGCCTTCTCCATTGGACTTGTGGACTGTTCAATATCAGCAAGAACATATCCAAAGTTATGCTATCCCATGCTACCTTAAAGTGGTCAAATAAACAACCTTTGTGGTTGTCTTGCCAATTGGTTTCAGCCCTGGGCAAGTTTTCTATGGATTCAATGTGACCAAAGAAATTGACAGCAAAACGTTCTTTGGGGTGAAAGCATTTATTACCCAGCTTGTTCTCCTGGCAGTAAGTTGAGCACTAGCATCTCTGCCTCCGCCCAGAGCACTGGGCCTAGCTCTCTATATACCACAATAATATCTTATTGACTAAAGGTGTGGAAGTGGTAGCTTAGCAACATTCCAGTTACATCATCAGGTGGTTTTAGTTCAGTGAGGATCCTGGCCATAGGAACCCCAACTTCCCCACACTCCACCCCTCCAGGATTCTCACCTTACAATATACACACTTTCAATCTTCTGCAATGGTCCCTGTGCAAGAAAGCTAGAGCACTGTAACCAGATTCCACAATAGCAACAGAGGATGACAATAACTTAGAGATAGTAAAAATTAAGATACAGCAAGATTTTGATACAGGTAACAAAAATTATAATAATGCTCAAGTCAGAGGAAGTTATCAATCCAAAGACTTTAGGGACGATAAGGCACATGTTTTAATGACACCAACATAGGCCAATCTTGTCCATCAGGTAGGATGCATACAAGAGAGTGGTCCTGTGATAGGACTGTAGCAGGAAGGGGGTCCCTTCCAGGTCTAGCATACCATACTTTTACTCCTTTCCCCATGGGGGTTACCATGAATCAGTGAACATTCAGCCCCTGTGTCCACCAGAGCCAGGACACATTGTATGTTCACTGGGGACCAAGGGATAGCTATTTCAATGTGTGGCCTCCGGTCCACTGCTGGTCCTTCATGAAAGATACCTTGACCTTCCCCTCAGTCAGACTGTGTTCCCCAATCACCTTCCTGTGTGGGCTCAAGTGAGGTTGGTTGGCTCTCCAGCAGGAAATCTTGCAAACACACAGGCCAGACTCATGGCTCTATCTCTGACCTCTGCCTCTTTGGTCTTAATGGCTGGAACTTCAGCTCTGGTTTCAGCTGTTGCCATAGCTCTAGTAAGATCCTATTTGACTTCCCATCTAATTTCCTTCCATCTGCCTCTGCCCATATTAAATCAACCCACATCTGGTTCCTTGTAACCTTCATGGGGCCTTGTAAATTCTTCTTGTGACTAACAGATCTTATTTCTTTCCAGGTTCTCATTGCTTCAGCCTCTCCTAAGTCTGCTACTATACATGTCACCTCACTATGGGATGCCCTAAGTGAGGGGAAAGAATGGCCAGTAGAGACCCAAAGAGGGATGTAGGAGCCATTTGAAGTACAATATTTCTCATCCTAGTAGTGAAAATCTCTTCATCTGGGCCATAAGTCTCTGAACTATAGATGGCATTTCTTATGCCTAGCTCTTGTAGCACCTGTTGGAGATCAGCATATGTCTGCCATCTAACAGGAGAGGATGGCAGATTACCTGGATTGGGCCACACAGCACAAAGTGCAGACATAAGCCAATTGAGGAGGGAGTGACTCCCTGGGGTCTGATGTGCATTTTGTAATTGCTGCCTCAAGGCAGGCTGCACTGTCAGGAAAGACAGCTTTCCCATCTCTGATCCTGACAGAACAATTCCGTCCACCCCTAAGTCCCACAGATGCAGGAGCCAAACTGATATTGACTCCGAAGGCTTCTGCCTAAACCAGGAGCCCAAATCCACCAGCTCAGACTGAGTATAGGGGCGGAGTATAGAGTGCTCCATGACCTGGGGAGGGGGCTGTTCCTCTCCTTGAGGAACTTTCAGTTGCTGGGTCTTTATTTTCTTTACAGCCACTGGGTGTGCTTTCAATACAGGAGGGTACAGTGCCTCTGGCACCACCCCTTTATCCTTCCCCAGCTCCTCCATTTCTGGGGCTGATGGCACCTTTCTCTCCCATCCCCCAAGTGCCTCCTCTGATGCAACCTTTACCTTTTCTATAGTGCCTCTCAGCAATGCTAACTCAGTCTTCATAAGGTCCCTTACCTTCACCTCAATGCTTCACAGCTGAATTCTCGTGCCACCTCTGCCTGTGCTTCCCTCAAGAGTTCGTATTTTTCCTTGATGGCCTCTTCCTCCTTCAGAACACCTGGCAGTGCTGCCATCTCATTCTGTAAGGAATTTTTGACCTCTTTAATGGCACCTTGCTGCTGGCATTCTCATGTAGAGACTGGCCATAGGAACCCCAACTTCCCCACAGTGGTTCTAGGAATTATGTTAGTGGCAAAACCAGAAAGGCACTTTAATTTGGTTTTGAATTCTCTAAAAGCTACCAGCCCTCCTCCATCCACTCCCCCCTACAGACACACTCTCATCCATGTCTTTTCTATTCTCTGCTCACATTTGTTCACCGTACAGTTAAGGGGCCTTCATGGTTACTAAACGTTTTTTAGTACATTAAACCAGCATTTTAGAGAATTATAATAAATGTAAAACTAACTCAAATATTAGTTGCTCAATAAATGTTAGTTACTATCACTCTTGTGGGGAAGTTGGGGTTCCTATGGCCAGGATCCTCACTGAACTTAAACCACCTCATGATGTAACTGGCCTGTTGCTGGGCTACCGCTTCCACACCTTTAGGCAATAAGCTATTATTGTGTATACAGAGAGCTCGGCCCAGTGTTCTGGGCAGAGGCAGAGATGCTAGTGCTCGACCTACCGCCAGGAGAACAAGCCAGGTAATAAACCCTTTCACCCCAAAGAATGTTTTGCTGTCAATTTCTTTGGTCACATTGAATCCACAGCAAACTTGCCCAGGACTGAAATCCAGTGGCAAAACACTCTTCTCAGAAATATCTGCACTATTATAAAAGGATCTTAAACTCTGGCTTTTAAATATGTAATGTAAGAAGTGATATTCTTATTGTACAAGATTTAATGACAGGTGCCTGAGGAGAAATTTGAGGGTAGCTTAGGTCTCCATAAGTCAGACCACATAAAATGCTACCTGTGTATGTACAAAGATTTCACTTTAAATCAGTGCTTCATAGATTACTGTAGTGAAGGATAAGGGGTTCCCTCCCCTCAGTCTCCACCAGAGCAATACTTTTGTTAAATACAAAATCATGCAGTTTCCTGTCCTGGCACTCGAAATTTCTGGTACTTTTTCCACATGAAAGACGAAATTCAAGGGCATGGCACCAGTCCCCACATCACATAGCATTAGCATTGTTTTAAATCCTTGTAGCTGTATTAGCTTCGAGGACACTTTATGAGGAAATTAGTAGTGCCTGAACTTTTAATTATTCTTAATTATATTAATTGCCAGGAGAAAGTAAATGTAGTGTCTGTGCTGTCTTAAGCAACAGGGTTTGCAATTCTATAAACAATAAAGTGAAGTACATGAGCAGGCTGAGAAGGAGTTCATTTTGGAAAGTCTTAGATGTCAGTTCTAATCAGAAGTGACCCTCTCCTGGCTGTTTCTAGGCAGCTAACTCAATATCCTGCCAATCCAGATTTTCCTGACCAGATACAGCTGTAGCTTTCAGAGTTCAAAAAATCAATAACCATCTTCTAAAGGGCAAGTATGCTGGGGATGGGAGATATGTATTCATTTTTATTCAAATGGCATTAAAATATAAATATTTTTAACTAATAACTACTATTCTTATACTCATATTACACACCACATTTCTTGTACACATGTCCTCTCGTCCTTAACACAGCTTTATAAATATTATTCTAATTTTACAGATACAGAAATAGAGGACTATACCGACAATCGAATTCTATTTCTATTCTAATTATATATGTTCACACAGACATACAGACATAAACACACACACACACACACACACACACACACACACATCTTTATTCCTCATTCCAATGCCAGGACAGAAACAGGCTTCTCAGCCCTTTGTCTCTTCCTAGGAAGCAAACAGTGTTTGGTGCAATGATTACAATATCACCATAAAGCACTTATATTTCACCATCTGGCCAAAATCAGAGTGAGGAGATAGAGGGAAAGAAAAAAAAAGAAGTGTTAAAAAATAAGGAGTTCATACCACTAATGGGAATTCTTTAATATTTAATAACAACAGACTCAAGACCCAGATTTCAGAGGTATTTACTTTAGCTTTTCTATACTTTATGTCCTAATCTACAAATGTATGTCCTCATGGAATGCTAGAAATTTTGTTTTTTTTAATAGCCTATTTACCTTGGTGTCTTGCCACTGGGTTTCATCCCAGGTAAGTTCACTATGGATTCAGAGATCAAGGAATTTCAATGGAACTTTCTAAGCTATCAAAATAAAGAAAACTTTCATAGTAAATCAGTGGTTTCTTGGGAAAGGAGGCTGGGGAAGATGAGGGGTGTTGGAAAGGATTACAAAGGGACCCAAGAAAACTTTGCAGCTACGATGAGTATGTTCACTCTTTTGATTTTGTTGATTGTTTCATAGAGAAAATATATATCTAATATCTATGTCAAAACACCAAACTGTAACAGTAAATACATGCGATTTATCATATGTTCATTATGCCTCAATAAGGCTAGGGAAAGAGAGAGAGAGGAAAAGAAAGAGGGAATGAGGGAAGAAGGAAGAGAAAGAAGAAAGGATGGAAGAAAGGAGACTCATAATTTCCTAAAGAGCAGCCAGGTCTGAATTAGATTAGGAACAAAAACAATAAAATGCCAATTGAATGTTAGATTTGAAACTCAGAGATGACCATTTACATAGTGAAGAAACAAGGTGGGCAGATAGAAGCAAGCTTTGTTTGCCCTCTCTTTAATTAAAGTAGAATAAAAATCCACATTAATGAGCCCTACATTTTATAATGAATTGGAGTGTCTTGCCCGTGAGTTTTAGCCCTGGACAAGTTTACTATGGACTCAATGAGACCAAAAAAATGGCAATGGAACGTTCTTGGGGTGAAAGGGTTTATACTCAACTTTATTCCCACAGTGGCAGGTCAAGCACTAGAATCACATCTGCCTGAGAGCAAGTCTGCATGCAGCAAGCCGGTCTTGACCTCTGGGCCTTCTGCCCCCTGCAACTGTCTCAGTCTCTATCCTCGGCACTGCCACCACTCTTGCCTCTGCTTTCCTGCAGCCATGCAGCCATGCAGCAGCCCACAGCACTAGGCTGAGATCTTTTATATAGAGTCAAAAACAACATATTGCCCACACATGGGTAGTGAGCAAGCTAACCAGGGCCAGGTGATGGGAATCCTAGCCATAGGAACCTTGACTTTCTCCACAGAGTGAAACTGATGATTTGTTCAAGTTCTGCTGACCAAGTTCATTACCTTAATGTAATATACAGTGAAAGAACCTTACCTACCATGATTAGAATTAAAACGTAAATGTTCAGTGTATCCATCTCACCTTCAACTCTAAGTACCCAAAAATATACCTCCTGGTATAATTCAGCTTCTTTCAAAATTATGCAAAAATAATCCTTGTTGCATGATATTACTCATGGCCTGTTATTTGGAGACTATTATCTGTGATCACAAATTATGTACAAATAAACAGATAACTTTTGGGATTTTGTAGGCTTTGTTGTAATTGGAATTTTTTCCTTTGTTCCTCACCCAAATCTTAATTTCTTCCAAATACTTTCATCCATCTCTTATAAATAGGACAACAACAGGCAGGAAGACAAAAGGTAAATAAAAAGGAAACTTAAAATTGACTGAAAGAAAACATAAGCATTAGTCAGAAAGCAAAGAATAAAACCCAAAACATTCAAGAATGTCCTCATTTTATTTGCCTCCTAACAGGACACCACACCTGTTGAAATAATGTTTTTGTTTCTACTTTTGTCAGTTGACTTCCATCTCTTTGACATCTCTGTTTAACTGCAAGAACAAAAGCCTGGTAAAAGGACTTTGAAATCCAAAGTTTGTTTGGCCCCAGCCAGGGTCTCTGGTTTTAATGACCTCTTCTCCCTATTCTATATATGTTGGAAACATTCATTGTCTCGTACTTTAGGGAAATTATAGGGACAGAGCTTTAGTAAAACATACATTGATATGAAGCGAAATTGTTGCTAAAATTTCTGGTAAAAAACACATTAAATCCAAAGCCTACTTGTTTGAGTTACTAACATTTTGTCCTGTTCTCTGACAGCTGGGGATGTTAAGATGAATTAGAAATAGGCCCTGCACCCATACATCTTTATTGATTATTGAAGTTATATACACTTCTCTACTGCTTCACAAATAAGCACTGCCACTGTTTCCTGAATGCTTCCCAGCCACCTCAGCAGCCAGGGCACTGGGACACCCTGAAATTCCCCAGGATCCAGCAACTGATGCATTAACAGCCAGCACAGATGAGCTCCAAAGCCTCACTTCAGTACTTGACCACCATCTGGGCCAGTTATTTTAAATATTTTTAATATCAACCCTGATCATGATGTCACTTTATTTTTAAAAAGTGTTCTGAGTACCTGGAGGATGAAATTATTAACTCCAACCTCAGAGATTTAGGAAGCCTACAGAAAGCAGCTGAAATGTGAGTGGAGTCTGTAACTGCCCCAAATAAACCTTTCTTCTCCTACATCATCTTTTTTCTTCAATGTTTCTAATTGCCTCTGTGTTAGGTAATAAATCTGCTTGTGTACTTACTTTGCTTGTTTGTTCGTAAGAATGGTAGGCTAAGTAAAAACAGAACTTCTGATCCAAAGCAAAGGGCCTCTCCTAAAGACCATCGATGGCTTTGACCACATATGGCTGAAGCCTTAAGCCAGTGGCTGCAGTGGCATGGAAACTTTATTTCCTGGGCCTCTTCCTCTGGCTTGTTGAAATCGGTGAGCCAGGAACTTCCACGTAAGTGGATGCTAAAATGGCTTTTGAACATATTTGTAAGTAAAGTGACCACTAAAGGCAATTTTTGCAAAATACAAGCCCTCTGAACTCAAAGTATATTTGGAATCTAGCTTTTTTTTTATGCTACTGCATTTACTGCATTTAGGAATGTTAATGAAAAGACAAGATTTTATCCAATATTTTCATTAGACTCATATCTTAACCATGATTTTGTTGCTGTTCTTGTTACTCTTCACATAGGCCTCGGAATACAAAAAGAATAAAGTAATTATTTCAGAGAAAAGGTAAGGAGACAAAGACATCAAGCCTAGTACTTAAAAGGTTCTATCAGGTAGGGAAGTCCAGTATAGAAAAAATAAGCCATATTTTTACACAATATTAAAACAAGAAATCTCCAGTGATAGTTGTTTAAAATGTCTGCAATTATATGGGATTCATAGGGGCCACCCCCTACTGTTTTCCATTCAAATGAATGGGAAGCACATGGGTAAATTACCGCCTGCAGCGCCTGATAGCGGACATGGTAAGCAGCTGTCACTGTAGCCCTGTAATTATGCAAGTATACTTCCACTATTATACAATTAGAGAGACCTATCTTTCTTTCTTCCACTAGGTAATGTTTTTGTCAGTGTCAAGAACACTGAACTATCTCTACTTGTTCAATCGCTGTAGCTGAGTTGAATATGACCAGTACATTACTGGGGACTTATTTTTTCAATATCAGTTTTTGGACCCTCTTAGAAATTTCTATCATAATAAGAAAGCTTATCTTATTCCAGTTAACTGTTAGTAAATGAAAACTTTATCCACTTTTTCTATATTATCCCCAATAATCAGCTCTGTTGGAACTTATCAAGGTGGGAGGCAGGGAAGACACAAACATTTTGGAACATCTTTCAGTATCATAAGTAAATCAGAGGACAGGAGTTAAAATATAAAGCACAAAGAATAAAATATCCATATCTCTTTTATAATTTAAAAACTAGATTTTAAAAAGCAAGAGGTTAATCAACCTTTAAGAGTTGAAATATTTCAAGATTACTGAGGAATGGAGATTTAATTGAAACTTAGAATTTAATCAAAAAAGAAATTATGATTTACCAAAAATAAAACACATTATTCATAAAAGTTTATAGTCATGCATAGTGACTCAGCCATGAATTTATGGGTCTTTTTTTATAAGATGAGCAGAGTTGGGTGACTGTTGATTATATGAAGCTCTAACACTCACATGTATATTATCTGTTGTCAGTCTATTTCTAGGCTCTATTATAGAAGGTCACATAGTAAACTAAGAAGAGTCAGTCACTTTTAAATGTTGACAACCAGGTCATTGAAGATTTGAGCTTAGGATTCATTAGAAAAGACTGAATTTCAAAAGAATTTCATTATCACATGCTAATAAAACATATTTATCACTTAACATAATCAGTTAATGATCAGGATGATTTCTGATATTGTTAACTTTTTCCGATCTCTTTTTGACTTAGTCAAAACATTCACTTCATGTAGCTTACATTCTATGTTCTCTATTACCACTGCCATCGCCTAGTCCCTAGGCCTTAAATATCTCTGGCCTCTGTTCCCATATGGAAATTTTTATTTTTAAGTAGCAGAAAATCTTAACCCAAATGGGCTTAGGCCAGAAAGGTCTCTACTGCCCAAAGTAACTAAAACGCCCATAGGTTTGATCTGTCCAGAGATCTGGCTTCAGGAGTCCATCTTCCGTTAACACCATCACCACAGTGTTGGCTTCATTTCCAGCTTGAGTCTTCATGGTGATATAACTGCTACCAGTTCCAGGCTTCTGACAACCTCAAGTTCATCAAAAAGGAGAACTATTCTTTCCAAGCAGTTTGAGCTAAAATCCTGTGCCTCACTCAATTCGGTTGAAATTGGGTCATGTAACCATCCCTAAAAACATGAGAGTTCTGATTGGCCAGGTCAATCACTGCTTATCTCCAGAGCTGCAGATCAAGAACATCAGAACTGCATGGACTCAGAATGAAAAAATGATGATTCTTTCTAGAGCAGAACTGTCCAGTAGGCACATAATGTGAGCTACCTCTGTAATCTTAAATGTTCTAGTAGTCATATTTAAAATAGTTTTAAAAAGTGAGATTAATATACTAATACATATAATTAATATTAATATTAAGTTAATAATTGAAATAAAATCAAAATAATATAATAATACATTAATTATTAGATGTTCTACTTTAACCCAATATACCAAAAATACTGTCAACATCTTGTCCAAACAAAAAATTATTAATAAAATATTTTGTATTCTTTTTCTAAATTTGGAGTAAGTTTTAAAAATCCACCCAGTGCATATTTTACTCTTCCAATATAGCTCAGTTCAATTAAGAATGTATTTCCTCGATCATATTAACTTCACTTTGAGTATGCAGTGCGATATGAAGCTAATGGCAATCATAGATGGTAGCATAGCTCTAGAATCTAGAGGGCACTTGAAGTGTAATGATCTCAAAAGAAAAATGGATGCTATTGATTGGCAAAATGACAGGTATATACCCCAGTTTCCTAGTTAGTTTCCTTGTTTTCCATCACTCCACATTCTGGTCTTACCAGTAAGCAGACCAACAATACGACCAAGAACTTTAACAATGTGGACTATAATTTAAGTCTCATTATCAGTCAGTCCCAATTAACTTTTTTTCTAAACCTAACTTGTTACATTATTTCTGTGTCTAGGTTCTCCCCATCCAGAGAGTTTTCATTACCATACTGCTACATATTGTTTAGTCATTCTTGCAGGAGTGGGTGTCATTTGCAAGAGGTAAAATGTTCTAGGGAACACTTGGAAACATGTGGGTATGCTTTTACTGGTTTCAGTGGCTAGGATTTGCTATTTTGAGGTTTAATGAGCAGGGCCCAGGATGCCAAATATTCTGCAATGGATAAGGAAGTCTTGCACAAGAAGACTTGCTCTAACCAAATGCCAATAGCGGTTCCTGGTAAGAAACACTTATTGGTGTATTGTTAAGCTTTTTGGTGGAGAAAGGGGTAACTAGATTTATGGAATTTGCTGATTTCCATTTCAGTACAATTCAAAAGAAAGCAATGACAACTTTTGTACTATTTTGAATGCAGACAGAAATCATTGTCTTGAAAATTGTTTTATCCTCAGTTCCTTATATCTGCTTGATGAAACATGAAAAAGATGCTTCCCATTGAAAAATATATTCTTTTATCCCAAACTTTCAGTTTTGTGCTTAAATATTTAATCTACTAAATCCTGCTTCACTTATATTCCATCTGAAACTTCAATCCCATGTCAGCGTTGAAAAGACAAATTATCAAATGCTGTACATTGAAACTCTTTAATTAGCCTCAGAAAATCAGCATTTTAAAAAATATTTTCATATTAACTATTTTCATCCTGGTTGTCTAAGGATTTTAAACTTTTGTAATGTTATGAAAATAGTTTCATGATTTTTTAATCTTAAGTAAAGCTTAACTTTAATAAAAGCTTACATTCATAGTAATACATAAAGGAAAAGATTGATTAAGAAGCACTGGAAAATAGCAATATTTCTCAGTTTAATGAGGATGCAAGCTAAGTTATGTTTTAAAACTGCTATATCTGGAATAAATATAAGTTGGCTTGGATTTTTAAATCAATTTAGAAATGTATGCATATAATGAAATACTGACAAACTGTTATAATATGTTCTTCTAAGAAATTAGATCCCCCAAGGCTATATAATGAGACTCATATTCATTGCAAGTACTGGCAAAATGAAACAAATGTAATTTTGAATTTAGAGAAGTATTCTTATCAAGAAAACCCAGAGTTATACTCTGAAATAAAATACTTGTCTTCATAGAGAAAACCAAAAACATGACATCATAATGCCCCCTATTGTTTAAAGTGGAGTATGCATTAGAAATATTTTCCAAATTATATACAAATAAATGGACATTTTGGTAACTTGGGGTGTCAGCACAAGTTCAGAACAGATACAAACATCAAAGATTCTTTTGGACTCTTAAGACAATACTTCCAAATAGCTTAAGATTCATAACTTGAATAATCTGCCCATAATTGGAGAAATTCCAGGAGCTGCAGAAGATACGGATTAAAATCCCATTGTGTGACAATAAAAGTGAACCTATTTTAAATTAATATGTTTAAATATTTGCTATTTCATTACAATTATGACTTCAGTAGACACCCTACAAGTCCCCATGCCCTCATACATATAAAAATATCCAAAAATACTGGCTCTCCCAGAGGTAAGAGGAAGGTGTGATAGATGCACTGACCACATGATGGCAATATTTTACCATATAAATGCAAATAAGCTAGATCTTGACAGCGCTTAAAATAAAGGACCACTTTCTGTATAATATTTTACTACTTTCATAGTACTACTTTACTTTCTCTGTAATAAAGTAAATAGTACCTGACATCACCATTTTAGTATGGATATACTAATTTTATTTTGCGGCCAAATATGTCAATTCCCACATACTATCTGGTATACATGCAATGCAAACTTTATTTCAACCTTTTCAAATATTCTATTAAATTTCAATTTCAATAGGTGAAGGACTTTTTTTTTTTTTCTTCCTTGGAATATGTTACTGAAGACTGTCTCAGAGCAATGCTATTTCCCTAATCGATTCCAAATCTATGCCCCTGCTCAACCACTCTCTGAAACTCCTCCCCCGTGAGAAAATCCTGCAGAAGCCTTCTGGACTCCACAGCTGTTCTCCTGGCATCCAAACTACAAATAGCCCTAGGGTTGGAGGGAATCTGATTATGCTTTAGTGGGAACATCTAGAATGGGGGAAATAAGATGTTCCAGTTCTCCTGACAGCTGGGCCCAAAGTGGTTTTCTATGAGAATCTTCAATTGTCTATGGTATTACTGACAATTAAACAATTAGGTAAACAACCTAGAGGTAATGTTTGATTAAATACTGTGATAAAGATAAAAACAAGTAATATACTTTTCTACTAAGAAGACACCTTCAAATGATACATTTAAGTGTACTCTAAGTTCAAAAGCCCATGTACTTATGTCTACTAATGTATGTACCACTGTTCACACACTGATCTCTAAGGTGGTAATGGGTGATGCTTCCCTATTCATTAGTGTATAGGGTAGATCAAAAACACAATACTCTTAGAAATTAACCAGCATCCCTGTATTCTGTGGTGGGAAGGTAGGGCCCCAACCCTCTCAGAGATGAGTACCCTGAGTCATTAGAAAGAGTCGAGAAAAATAACAAGGTCTTTTTACAAACTCAACATTGCTACTGAAAAGCAATCCAATAGCCACATTCCAAAACCTGACCAATAGCAACATTTTGACTTTAAAAACGTACATGTCCTATCACTCAAATGTGAGATGGAAAACAGTGAGTATTAAAAATAAAAATATATAAGACTAAACTACAATTTTCATGACAAGGTAATAATAGCTTAAAAGGATGGTAGTAATGCATTCCAAGGAAATCATTAGACATGATGTAGTTATGATTTGCTTTATAACAAGTAACTTAGGCCACTGTAAATTTTACAGTCAAATATATATATATATAGCATATATATGTATTTGTAATATACAAAATTATATTTCTAATGTATGAACACACACATAAATAATTGAAATTACAGAGCAAAGGTGAAAGAAAACATACTGAATTATTCATAAAATATTTTTGCTCTGATCCTACTTGTGTTCAAGATCTCAAAATCCGTACTTTCAGAAAAACTGATTAAGCAAAATGATGATTCAAACATAATAGAGGACCACTATATATATCTATGAAATAATAGTATATTTTCTGGTTACCACTTATAGTGCAAAGTATTCCTAAAAAGAAACTTATTTCACGAGGAAAATATGTGTTATTAGTAATTTTCTTTTAATTCATAGGCCACCAAGAAGTTTAGGGTGCTTGGCCAGCATTGCTCCATAGATCTGTGATCTGGGCAATATGAATGACCCTAATCTACATGCAGAACAAGATGTAAAGAAGCTAAGGTTAGGTTTTGTACTGCTGACCTGCTGTAGGGAGCAGATGGGGAAAGGATCATTAAAATTTTGTACAGAGAAATTTGTTCATTGGCATATAAACAACACACATATAAACATTGTTATTCTCATCACTTACTAATATTATGTGTGTATTTCCAAATAATTATAATTATAAAACTATAATTTATATTTTGTTATTTATATCCTATAAAAATAAAATTATCATTTTGTCTTAAATATTTCATACAATTGCCTTGAACTCTAAAAATATGTAATTTTTGTCTCTGTAGCACATGCTTCTCACCCCTAGATGGCTCTATTATGAAAGTTCTTTGATTTCTAAATTATGAATATTTAGAGTTATTTTCAAGGAACCATCTAAGAAGGAATAAAGAAAGAGAAAAAGAAAGAAAGTTAACTCTTCTGGGACAACTGTTCCATATTAGAGAATCAACCTTTTACCCTAATTACAGATCCCAGAAGCAAATTCATAGTGGCCCAAACAAAAGGACATGTATTGGCCTATATAACAGGCAATTTAGGATTGAATAATCTGTCCGTTCTATACCATTAAGGACCAAGGCTTGTTCTCTCCATTGTGACATCAACACTTTCACCCTAAGCCTTCCGCCAACCTTATGGTTTTAAGATAGTTACCTCTACTCATCAGAGCCACATGTATTCTTGTTCATGACCAGCTCAAGAGAAAGAAAGCACCTCTGCCCTGACACATAACATAATTCCATTCTACTGGTTTAATTGGGCCACTTAGGTTACATGCCTGCTCCTAAACCATCATTGTCACCAGGGAAAGCAGTGCGCTTGGACGGTTTATGCCCGAGTTCCTGAACACTGACAAGAGAGGCAGTATCTTCACGGTTACCATGTCGCTCTCAAGCCTCTGCTCTTGGATTTAAACAGTTTGATAAACTGCCTGGCAGCTACATTGTGTGTGAGGGGTGCACAGATCTGGGGTGTCAACCGCAATCTACACTCCCCAACTAAATAAATATACCACCCAGCCTAAATTACCTCATGTTCGTGCCTGACACCTACCATCTCAATTCTGAGTCAAAATCTTTCAATACGACTTTGAAAGGATTTCCTTCTCTATAAAAACGTTGCCTTCAACTCAATTATCCTTTTATGATATAGAGGTAGATAACATATACAATGTATTTGATAAATGGACATGAAGAAAATATTCACCAAAGCAGATTTAATTCTACTCAACACATATATATGCATTTACTTGTATACAAGTATTTTTCCAATAAAGTAGATATTAAATTATTTATCCTTTCCAGTTAAACTTTCTTACGTATCACTCTAGACTGTATCAAACAAAGTTAGTCATTAAAGGTATATATGAAGATAATAAAGAGTCTTTTCTGGGATAAGTAAATATGAGTTTTGAAAGGCATCATACAGTTTTTGAGGTCTAGTTAGTTCAGACATTTGCACATAATGAAAACTGGCCATGTGTTTTTAATTTCCTTTTTATTCCTTCATTGCATCTATAATTTTTTCTTATAACATGTTCATGAACACTTAACTAAAATTTCTAACCCAAATATTTACTTATTACACAGTCATGATTACACTTAGAGCAGACTCACTAATTTTATTCTTCCCAATTGTTTTAGGTTTATTTCATTACATAAATTTAAGAGCAAGATGATGCTTATGTTTAGCCCTTCTCAATAGGAGAAGAAATAACTATACAAGTTACTTGAAAGAGACAGAGAAATCTATACTACAAGTTAAATTACTTTCTTCTCTGTATTATCTAAGAACTACCATTTCCTAATTCCCAGTAAGGATCTTTTCAATTTTTTACCTCTCTTTTTTTCTTTTTGGTAACTTACTTTGTATCTTTAATTTGCATGTCTGTACATCTACTTCTTGAATTTATGTTTGTTATAGACATCATCTATTTACTTTCCATAATGGTTAAATTCAGGATCAGGCATTTTCCATCTTTTCCTGTTCTCTTGACTCTGATATATGGGAGCTTCACAAGCAATAATGCAATTCTCCATAAGATTCAGCTAAATCTACATTTAACTTTCTTTGGTACTTCACAAAGAGAAAATATGTTATTATCACCATTAAGCATGAAGCACTCTCTTAGGTATTTTTTAACTGGTAGCTGAGGAGCCCAATGCAGAGAGTTTGGTAGTTTGTCAAAGATCTGTGGTCTAATCTGCTGTGACTATTGTATAAATTTGTCTAGAGCCATTCAATCATCATGCCTGTAGTACCTGGACTTTTACTTTCTGTTGAAGCTCGAAAGCTGACAACAAAAGATAATTCTTCCCAGATTTAAAAGAGGAAGCAGAGAAGCTACCCTGGACTTGCTAAGTGCTGATCCCAAAATAGATACCTTAGCCCATCAGCCGTTCAAAGGTATATAAGAGGCAGCGAGGAGAGTGATTCAAGGATGAGTGGGAGATAGGATGTTCAGAGAGAATTACTAGAGGGCCACTCAATTCTCCTCCCATATGAGGAGGAGAAAAAAATGTCCCCTACCCAAGTAAAAACACGTGGGAAGGGTTCAACCAAACCAATTGGAGAACTTGATCTGGAGTTTATGGGGTTCTGAAGCTGGTGCCTGATTCTTAACTGGAAATGCCTGAAAGGTTAAAAACCCAGCAGGAAGCATGGGAACATACGGCCATAGCTCTGGGCAGACACAAATGTGCTCCCTGCAGGACACACTGATGCAGGGAGATCGCCAAATGGTGGGATACGAATTGTTTTCAAAAGTTTCCAGCAGAAAAGTTTGAGCTATTCTAGGATATAGAAGCTAAAAGGGAATGTAAATCACCAGGAAGGAATTGTCTTTTACTCTGCATGGTTGTGCCACCAATAAACACACAGATGCATTTATTGTACTTGAATTTGACTTTCAGGGATCAGATTTTCCAAATTTCAGTTAGTTTTATAGTTATTGAAATATATAAGTGGTTGAAAAAATCAAATCTACAGAACAAAAGTATAATCAGTGAATTCTAGTTGCCATCCTACTCTTTCTGCCGTTTTTCTACATCCTGATTAAAGATGACAGAAAATAGATGATAGATACATCTATTGCTATGAATATGCTATATGTAGATACATACATACACATACGTTTATGTGATACATATGATGTACACATACATTTTACACACATATACACACCCATACAGAGAGAAAAAAACTTTACAACTGCATAGTACTCAGTAGGATTCCATTGTGTGCATCTACCATGGTTTATTCAATCAATTCCTAATTGATAAATATTTATTTCCAGGTTTTTGTTTTGTTTGTTTCTGTTTTTGTTTTCTTTTTTGTCTGTGTTACAAATTGTAACTGGACTTTAGAGGATACTCAGAGAAAGGAGGGAGATGAGTCTCAGAGCCAGTCAAGAAATAGAAATTGTAAGTCTTTGAGGGACCTAGGATAAGGGGGAATCATAAGCCATTGAAAAGTTTCAAGCTGAGGACAAGTATCAAGATGAACATGATACAGTTTTTGTTTTGTCTAGGACAGTATGAATTGAAAAGAGAGGCCCACAAAGGTAATACTGTATGAATTGCAAAGGCAGTTCTCTGTCAGGAAGATGATTTCTATTTATGAAGTGTGTCCTTTGCCTACTCTGAAGCCTACAATTTCAAATAATTTTAGGAAAGCAAATTGATAGAGCTTACTGGAGCTTGCAAGATACTTTAAAATCAGTTTCTGAGAATAAGATTTTGATATTATATTGCCTGGCCCCAGTGCATATATGCATACATTTATTTAACGTATTTGACATATCTAAACTCCCACACAGATCAGAAATTATTTAGAAAAATGCAGAGTAATTTCTGTCTGTGTACAAAGGCTGAAATCTGAAACATTTTTGTGTTCAATGAGCATCCTGAAGGTCATTCAGTTTTTCAGAATCTGTAAAGGTTTTTCAAAAATCACGTCTTTAGCTCTCACATTAGAGCTGGTAATGCCACAGCCTATGTAGTTAAACAGTGACATTGCTTTTCCTTTTCCCAAAGGTTTTCTTTTTAGACTTAACTGTCATTTTCATTGTGCATCTGTATGTATTCACATGGTAGCAGCCATAGTAAAATTATCAATAAATGTAGGTTTTCTGTCTTAGTAAAAGGCAGATTTGGCAATATAAATGAACCAAATACTGAATTTCATAAAAAAACTAACATAGCTTAAAAGGAAATATGTAGTGTTTGCAACAAAGACTTGGGTTCTTTTTCTTTTAATACAAGTGGCTTAAAGAATAACCTACAGAGCACTTTTTATTTCCTTTTATTACTTTCTTGTTTTGCTATCTATTGCCTTGTGAAAAATGTATACATTCTCATTCTCCAAAAACCCAAAACTATTAACAGTTACATTTTAATATTCTAGCTACAAGTAATAAATCTTACTAGAGTCCTTGGTCCATGAAGTAAGCGTTTATACTATTACTACTACCACTACTAAGTATCTATTTTGAGCCCTTACCATGCAGTTAGGTGCTGTGTTAAGTCACTTTATTAAGGGCTTTTAATAATCATATGTTATTTTTAAAAAAGAAAAACATCTGTAATATAATGTATATCATACTGCCATTTTAAGGTGTGGAAACAAAATCTTTGTCCAGGACATTGTGAATTGAAGAAGAGAGTCCCAGGAAGGTGATACCACATGAATTGCAAAGGAACTTGCCCAAGAACCACACAGCGCATTACACACAAAGATAGAAACCTAGGTTTGGCTGGCTCTCAAGAGGAAGTTACTTACGAGCATCACGCAACAGTATCAGTACTCAAGTATAATTTCTTTTGGCCCATAACATATCAATTAGACTAAATTAATTTACAATATTTCAAAATTGGGATAACTATTTTAAATGTATTTCTACCTCCTCTTAATGATCAGATGATTGGCAACTTCAAGCCTCATGGCTACCAATAGCTGGAGCTAAGTAGTGGTCATCCCCTGAGATAGGGAATGTGGCCCTTATGGTTCCTGCTGGCCTCTGTGATGCTGATGCTAACGGTCCACCACTTTGCTCATCCCCTGGGCACTGTGGTTTCTTTACACTCAACTCAACTCACTCAGGAGCCTGCCACACACCTTGTATGCATTCATGGGCAGCTCCTTCTCTAATATCAGTGCTCCCAGCCAACTTGTTATGTTGCCAATACTTTCATCCATTTTCCTTTCTTTGAAGATGACAAACAAAATAATGCCAACATCCAAGTGTGCATCTGGAGCAGGAAAAAGAAGTGTAGGGTGGGCAGGGTTTTTTGTTGTGCACACTCATGAATGCTAGTTAGCAGATAGGGCTAAGCTTAACAATTACTCTTTCCCCTTCTACTTCACTTCTCAGAGTTACTGCAGCATCTTCTTTTGGCAGATTGCAAGGGTCTAATTCAAAACAACATCAGAGCCAAAAGGTAGAAGCCTTTTATTTTCCTTTTCTTGTTGCATTCTGGAGGAGAAAGCACAAGGCCATAGTACCTGGGAAGGCAGACACACCTGAGATCATCTAAGTCCTATCCTGCTTGCTGAATGCCCACTGTTGCCTTCACATCCACTAAGACTCAAGGATTTATTTTTAGAGCACTGATTTCCAGTGGCCATGTAGCTAGTTTCATTGTTCACAACACCTGTAAGTGTAGTATGGCTGCATAAGAGGTTCCATATGACGAACTGACAGAGAAGGGAAAAGCCAGAACTTGGCTTATTAATGGGCTAGCTTTGTAAGCCAGTGTAAAATGAAAATGAACAGTGATTACATTTGCAGCCATGGGTGACCTTGAAAGGCATTATAGAAGGAAAGCCTTCCCTATGGGCAGAGCTGCATCTGTTCATCTACTTTGTGTGAGAAGTGGCCAAAGGTAAAAATATGTATAGATTTCTTGTTAACAGCCAATGGCTTGTTGGCTGAACTTCTGCTTAGGGGTCTGAGGAGAAAAGACTGAAAGATAAGACAGAAGACAGTGTGAAATAGAGGCATGTGTCCAGACATATGGAGTGAACAGAAGTTATGAATAGTTTTGTAGCAATTTTAATGCCCACCATAGAGCATACACCATGGAAAGTTACTAGACAACCCAGTATAAGAAATTACTTGATATTTATAAATCTCTTCAGCAATACCAGACCTATTATAAAGAGTACTTTAAAGGAATGGTCACACTGGCAGAGATGGAGGTTACAGGTGAGCACAAGACCATGGACTCACACACACATACCATGCTCTATGCAGCTACGTCTGCTTCTGAATATGTAATGTGTTCAACAATAGAGACTGACTTTATGCATCTGATTACTGAAAAACAATCTCCCATGTGTTTCCGTGTGTTTTTTTAGCAGAGGCACTGGCTGCTTTTGTTCTGGACTATCTTTTTGAGAATGTTTGTAGTGAATAGCCTTGGAAGATAAAGATTGTGTCTTTCATTGGCACAAAGGGAAGATGTGCTTACTACCCAGTATATATAATGATGATAACACCTCCTGCTAGGGAAAAGATATAATTGCTTCCCATTATAAAATATCTGGGTTCCCTAAATTTGGGGTACCTATCCTGTTTCAACTTACAGCATGTGTATTCCTATTCATAAATCCCTCTGGAAATTGGGGCTGAGGGAATCAGCACAAAAATGATGATACTCTGACCACTGCTATTGCTGTATGTAATAAACTGCTAATTGTTTCTGACCCAAGAGTCTCATGTCTTCTGCTCAAATCTCAGAGAGAATGTGGCAAGACAACTTAGTCTGAAAATAGAGTAAAATTTTAGTTCCTCACAGTTTTGACTACAATATGGCAATATTACTTGAAGAAACCAAAGAACACTTGGAAGCATACTGACTACATTGGCCCCTTCCATGCTGGAAAGGCCAGCAGTCTATTCCTCTTGGAGGGAGAGATGCTTATTCTGGGAATTGGTTTGCTGTTCTTATCTACACAGTATCCAGTAAGCACCCCTATTTGAGGTTTATAGATTTCATATGGCATGGCATCAGGCCAGGGGACCTACTGTGCAGTGAAAGAGATGTGGGAATGAAATCAAAAATTTATATCACCAAACCACCCAGAAGCAGCCAACCTCATAGAACCCTGGAACAGCTTTAGAGGCTTAGCATCAGTAGATAATTACCTGAAAGGATGAAATGCCATCCTTTGGTATGTACTATATGCATTAAATCAGAGGCTTTAATGTGGCATTGTATCTCCAATAGTAAAAATACATAAAATCAAGAACCAAAAGGTAGAGGCACCCTACATACCATCACTCCAATGAAGCAATGGGGATTTGTGCTTCCCATCTTCAGAATCCTGGGTGTGCAGGGATGGAGGTGCTGAAACCCAAAAAGAATATACTCTTACCATGGGAATGAGCAGCCACCAAGACACCTTGTCCAACAGAACTCCTTGTGTCCAGAGACCAGAATACAAGACCAGAAACTACCATACTAAGAGGGATCTTTGTTTCTGAATGGCAAGAGAAGGTAAGGCTGCTTTTTTACAATAGAGGGCAGGGAAGAACACACGTGGAACCCAAGTTATTCATTTGGGTACCTTCCGCTATTCCCTTGCCTGATGAACAGATGCATTCAGCAACTCAGGCCTGAAAAAGGGATGATCATCAAGGAAGGTTTTGGTCATGCCACCAGGTAAGTAATCAAAATATGCTATGGTAACAGTTAAGGGCAAGGGAGGTTTAGGATGGATCACTAGAAGGGGAAGGATGAGTACCAGTTGCAGCCTGAAATCAACTGCAGTGACTGAGCTGCGGCTCATCCCACAAATTTCTGTCTTTAAAGCTTCCCCTCCAGAAGACAGACCATGGGAACCATGGAGGAGCTTCTCCTCAAGTATGTGTGGAAAAGTAAATCTGTGAGCAGCAAATGATGGACTGTGGCAGCCATGAAATCACACCCCTGGGTACTCTGGTTGAAGGGAGAGTAATTGATGGTGGTCCAAAACTGTTGTTGCATTCAGAATCCACCAAAATGTGCTAAGGCCACAGTTTCCATGGGCTGCTTCCAGCTGAAGATCAAACACAGAAGGGACTCCTCTGATGGGTTTTGGCTCAAGTGTTCCCAACTGGGTTAGCTGAAGCTTTCTCCAAACCGCAAGGCAAGACCTGACTTCCTTCCTTCCTTTCTTCACAGGAATCAGAATTGCATTAGAGTCTGAAGGCTCTCCCCACCTCCTCCAGCCCCTTCCCATTTGCCCCTCTTAGGTGTTTCCTCCAATATATTTCTTGCACATCTAATCCCATCTTGGAGTCAGCTCTCAGAGGACCCAAATTAACACAGTGACATTGCTAATGAGCACATCAAGAATAAAGACTTTATGTTAGGTAAGCCACTACCAATAATGTCAACAATGATGCTTCGTTGGTTCTTGTGGACACTCTGACACAACACTGTCAATGTCTGTCAGAAATAGAAGCTGACTACCCTGGCTTGCCCTATTGCACAGCAATCCTGTAGTTTAGCAGTGATGTTTTATTACAGTAGTCTTGAGGTCCAAGCTAAGATTAAAATTTTTGTGATCAAGAACTGTCTTTAACTGCAACTTTTGAACACGAACAGATTTTGAAATTACCTTTTGCTGTAGACTTGATAATGTTTTTCATTAATTTGACCTAAATTTAGAAGGCAAAATTGTTAAGTACTGGTAACAGCATTTATGTATAAAACTTATACTGCAGGAAGTCATTTTGATGACAACTAATCTTATTTGGATCATAAGTAATGTCAATCGGCTTTATACATGCTTTAGGTTGCCAAAAGTTAAAATAAAAAGAATTACCTCCATTTTGTAAGAGATATACACGATTCTGTAAGAGATCAACCAAGTTCCAATAGTTCCAAGTTCAAAGGAAATGTCCACATTTCAAAGTTCACTTAACTGTGTTAAGTCAGGAGATAGCTTCTTAACTGTGTAAATAAGGAGTTTGCTTCCACTTAACCTTCAACTGAAAGCGAATAATCTGAAATTCAATGATACTTGCTAAAAGGCAAATACTGGAGAAGACTAACAGAATTCTGTAGTGCCTTCCATATGCTCATGGGTTAATATCAGTATTTGGCTGTACCTCTGTCTGTGAAAAGACATTTTCAAAGATGAAATACATAAAATCTCATTACAAATCAACATTGACAGATAAGTACTTGTAATTGATTTTGATAAGAAACACTAATTTGAAAACCAATTAAGTGAAATATTATTCCTAAAGGAGAATTCCATTCTTCTCATTAGTAGACTTGTATTACCAAAAATCACCTTCAATTATTGTTTTGAATTTCATTAATAAGATCGATGTAATCCTATTTCTTGTTATATAAATTCATCCCTAATATTCTTGATTTTTACCTCTTGGTCCATAAAGCCTGAAATAGTTGTTATTTGACCTTTCACAGTGTAAGTTGTCAGTATGAAAGATTGAAAAGCAGAAACTATATACAAAATCTTGATTTTCCTATGTTTTGATATTGATTGACTATACTCATTATCCAGTGTTCTATTTGAGAACAACTCTATGACACCTTCAAATTCAAATTTGTTTGCAGCCAAACATCTATGTAAATGGAAAAGTTCTATGATGAGTTTCAAAATGATGCCATTTAGGTTTTCACAATCCAGTTCTATTACTTCTACCACCTAAAGCCATCGTCTGTAGCTTGACCAAAATCAAAATTATTTGAAATTATTCAACTCCCCTATAGCAGTACTCTTAATACAATGTTAGATGCACTATTAAATCTAACCTGTTAATGATACCATTGCCTAAAATGTTTTAGCTGCATTTAAGACAAACTTCAAAATATGAGGCTATACCAATAACAGCAATCTAGTGTAAACCATATGGCTATGCAAAAATTATATTTGGGCAGAACTGGGAGTTATCTACAGATTCTACCTGCCTTGCTTCTTAATCATACTCTGCGGCACACCCAGATACTTTCATAAGTTGGCAAGAAAAATATTGTGAGATAAATATGAGATTTACACTCAACAGAAAGTTTAATTATGTAATATATTAAATGCACTTGTGCTCACATTAATAATCTTTAAAAGATACAGTGTTAGAACTACAGTGCCACTAATAATGAGGCTTGTAAAAGATATGCACAATCAAGAGAAAGCTTTAAATTAAAAATAATGAATATTAATTATAGTACTTTTCTGGATGGCATTTCAAGACTGTTATTAAAAGAATAAAACAAATTAGATTGACACTGTTAATGCCATTTTTTTATTTTAGAAGATAAATGCTTTGTTAGAACTAAATTCATCTCAAACTTATTCCTCCAGCCTGCTAATTAATTGAACAGGATCATGGTTTTGTTAATTAAAATAAGATACCTCAGGGAATTGAAATTAATTTTGATGTCCTAATAGATACCCTTATATCAATAAATCTCCCAGATGTTTTACCAACATTATATCAAAGTGGATAAAGGTATTTTTAGCTTGACTTGGGCAAAAGTGAGAGGGAATTATCCATTTTAGGCTAATCACAATGCATGAGGTAGATTAATGTAGTTTTTCATTAAGACTAATCTCCATGGATATGTTAGATATTTCAGAATAAGCTTTCAAACACTATATATCTAAGTCATTTGTTCAAATGCAATCCAGTTTAATAGTTACTGAAAGCTATAACCATCTGGCAGATGTTTTCTGGCTTATGTGAAATGAGTTGAGGGGCTCATTTCTGTTTCTATTGAACACATGTCCAGGTCACCAGAAATACCACCACAATTTGCACCCTAATTAGCAATCTCTAGCATGGGCTGCATGGTAATGGAACATGGGCTACTCTCCAAATTTGGAAATGAATCTATTCAGATACAAATAGGAATGCCCTTGTAGGGTCTAGATCAAGAGAGCTTGCATTTCTGTGTAGCATACATTTTAAAAACAAAAAGACTTTTTTTTTTGGCTTAAGGTATACATTTTACATTTCCTCTGAAAAATTCTTCCCTCTCACTGATAATGTTCATATATAATATAGAACAAAGAATATGTCATCTTGGTTGTTAACATTTTGGGGAAAATAGATCCCTCTGAGAATCTGATAAAAGCTACAGAGCTTACCCCATAAAATTAACTTATGACATATACCAACCTTGGAATACAGTGTCAAAGACTTTACAGAATACTCTTATTCTAACACAGGTAAAATGTTTTAGATGAAGATTTTCACATGATATGTAGGCTAATATCAATCAACAAGTTGTTTTCATTAAAATCAGAGGCCCCATAAAAATACAAGGTTAGAATTTTTTTTAAAAAAGATTCAATAAAATTGTCGCTTCTTTCATATCCTAGTTAGAATGATACAAAAAAAAATCCAAATGCTTTCTTAAAGTTGGTACTTCTTTAACATCTAAGGCTGTTTTCTTTGGTCACAGAGGCCATACACTAACCAAAAGTAACCTGCATTTTACATGGGCCTTGCCATTTTGTTCATAAATATCAAGTATGTTCTCAGAAGGAATAGATGGAATGTTCTCGACATTCTAGGAGAATAATTACACAAGCATGAAAATGAAACTCAGGAGAGAAAACAAGAATTTTCTTTTTACATCAATTTTATATATATTTTGACAGGTATACAGCACCTTGAAAAATCCATTTGTCAGGCAGAAAGACAGACATGAGCGAAGTGGACAGAGAATAAAGCCCACTAAAAGGGACTCAAAGAGTTAACCAGATAAAACCAGAGAGCCAGAAAGGACTCACAGAGTTAATTAGTTAATTAGTTGACATTTCAAAGGCCAGGAGTGACTTGGAATGTCTGGGTTTTCCCCAGATGAAAAAAAATTCCCCACATAAAGAAAAACATCAGAGCGCAGCCCATGTCTTCATTGTACCAATTGGATCAGGCCTTCAAGTCTAAAGACTGTCAATCAAGGACCTCTGCCCTACCCCATGAGGCAGGGCAGGGAAATGGGACAAGGGTCATGCCATTGTAAAATCTACTAGCCTGTGAAAAAAGGCCCAGATTATTCATTAACTTAATCTGTACTGTTCTTCTTCTTCCAGCCCCTTAAGCAGTTATGTAACTTTGTAACCACAACAGGAGATAGACTTCGGAAGTGTAAATGAATTTATGTGAATAAAGAATGTCAAGATCCAGACCAACACAGTGACCTAAATAACCCTATTCTTAAAACAAAACGTCAAGAGATTCGAATCACCTGTATACATCACACCTTATGCTGACCCCTACCCAGAAGGCCTTATTAAATCCCAAATTGTAAACCCTTAAATGCACCTTCTCTCTGAGGTTGCTTGCACTACTACCCTTTCTTCTAGAGTGTAACTTTTGCCTTAAATAAAGACATCTCACTGCTCAATTTACTACGTCTTGCCTCTGTGCTCTTCCAGTGGTCAGGTTCTTTGCCACTCTGCTATTTCATTCTGTTCTCCAGACTTAAGCACAAGTCTTCACTCGGTCTCTGTTCTACTCCAGGTAAGTAGGGAGGGGCTACTGAGAGCTCTGATTTGGCCCTGCAAGTTCCCATCACCTGGGTGACCCAGACAGGACAGCAGCTGTATGATTGTGCCCTTTAGCAGCCTGCCTAGAGTGACATAAAATTTACTTTGTCTTCTTGACTTTGTTTTCCCTCTGGCTTCTGTGAGTCTCTGAACCAAATTCCTTCCCAACATATTCATCTAAGTCAACAAATCTAAACCAATTTAAAAAGAGACAAACAGTGTAGGAGTCAATTCAAAGGCCAAGAGTGACTTAGAATATCTGGGTTTTCCTTTGACATTATGTGTGAGTGTTGTACATGAGAAAATAGGTAGTCATATCACAGATGGGATAAGCCATTAGGAGGGACAAGATAGCAGAGTATCTCATCAGAGGTAAACCTAAGAGCTCAGGGTCTTTGGACATAGAGCTCCTAGAGGGCCATGTGTGTGTTTATTTAATTCTAAGTCCTATGTCCAATACAATAACTGGCTAATAGAAAAGCACATAATCAAGATTTTGTGTTGAAAATCATATTTATCATGCAGTTGTTCTTGGTGGTGGTGGTGATTTGTGTGTACGACATCAGCGCTTTTTCAATAATCAATATGGATAATTATTTATTCATTTTTTATAAAATTTGTTTTACAAATCTAAACTCCAGAAGAGAAGTATGGACTAATTGATAGAGCCTGGACAGGAGTACCACCTTTTTGAAAAGGCCCACCCACCATCTCAGAGAGACCTAGGTGTCATCTTACCTAAGCTACAAGCATCTTCCAGAGGACACGTCAGCAAGCCACAAGCCTGCCTTTCCCATGACCTCTCCCCTCAAAATCCCGCCAAAAAACCTGATCATAAAAAAACCTCTTACCTGTAAGAGACACCTTCTTTGTTCTGCTCACCAGAACACAGAGGTCACTTTGAGGTTTAGTAATAAGCCTGCTTGGACCGTCAAGTTCATGTCCTTTCACGTCCTTTCTTTTCATTTTACTAATAGTATGAATTTTGGAATTGACAGAGATTATAGCCAGCATGTGGATAAGATACTTCTGGGAGACAGTATAGAATGAGGAAAAAAAAAAATAGGACCAAGGAGCAGTATATGTTAACATCAAAATTAAAAGTTAGGTAAATACAAGAGAGCCTTCAGAGTCATAAAGACACAACCAGCAGGAAATAATGTCAAATAAGTCAATGAAAGAAATCATTTTGTAAAAAGGGAGTTGTCAAACCTGTCAAGTGCCAACAGAGGTCAAATGAATAAGAATTTCAAAGCATATTTAGATTTGGAAACCCGAAGTCCTTATGTTACCTTGGAAACGACTATTTAGGAGAAGTGATAGGCCTTTGAATTCAGAAGCAGAAGCCAGATTGTGCTTGTCTAAGTAAAGAATGGTGGGGAGTGGGCGGGGAGAGGAAGCTGAGAAGGCAAATACAGACATGTATTTCAGGAAGCTTCTATTCAAATGAATGAGACAAAGGCTGTGGCATTGCAACTGACGCAGACACAAATGAGAGGAACATTGCTTCAGATTTCCTTTTGTGTGATACTTAAACTCCTCCACAAAGCATTTCACATAGATTTAAAAACTTCCTGCCGTTAAGTGGAGGTCAACTAAGCATTACAATGAGTTAGTAGAAATGGTCTCTGGAATCACCTTTCCTTTAGGTTTATCTGTCCAAATTACTTGTGCAATGTGCCTGAGGGTGAGGAGATGCAGCACCTAAGCCCTGGAGACCCCGTAAAACTCTCAGCACTCTTTTTTTTTCCTACTTCAATTAGTCTTCTGAGGAGCAACTTGGAAAGGCCAATGCAACGTTTCTCATATTCTTATATTCTTCATAAAGAATATAAAATATGAGCAGAAAAATTAAGCATGGGTGACATACAAGGCCTTACCTTGATTTCCTTATCTACAAATACTTGCAATCAAATTCTGCAATTTTTACACTCCTTCCTTGCCATTGCTTTGTTTCTACTTAAATAATTGGTTTCATTCTGTGAGTTCTCTTGTATGCTAATGTATGCAAATATAAATGAATTAAATCAGGCAAAGAATAAATTAGATGGAAACTCATGTGATTCCCCCGTATTTTTTTTGCTTTTTTGCTAAATATAACAATTTAAAAAACTGAAAACTCCCAAATATAGCTTTTTTCCTTTGTTTACATTAAAATAGTAGACTAATCCTGTCCTTTGGCACACTAACAAGAGGGATACAGTGGGCTTCTGTGAGATTCCCTAGGGTGTACTACTTTGGTAATCCCATTTTAGTTACAAACAGAAGAAAACCTGTTCTGGAAATACTGCCATTTGGAAACAAATGGAAAGAACCTGAGGGCATTACACTACGTGAAGTAAGTCAGAAAGACAAATACTGGATCATATGACTTATATGGGAATCTAAAAAAGCTGAACTCATAAAAACAGAAAGTAGAATGGGGATTACCAAAAGCTGGGCAGGTGAGGAGACTGGGGAGATGTACTTTGATGGTAAAAACTTGAAACTAGTAGATAAATAAGTCCTGGAGAGCTAAAGCACAGCATAATGATTACAGTCACCACTACTATAGTATTGTCTTCAAATTTGCTGAGACTACATCTCAAATGTTCCCACCATAAAAAAGAAATGATAATTACGTGACATGAAACAGGTGTTAGCTAACACTAGGGTAGTAATCATATGTCATACAGAAATGTATCGAATCAACACTTTACTCACCTTAAACTTGCAGTGTTATGTGTCAATTTTATTTCCAAAAAGCCCACATGTACTAAAAATCTCACTCTTTCTTGATGTCTTGGTGGCTTTCTGTGAAACTGAATAGGCAAGGTTCATACCTCCACTTGCCTGGGCAAAATCACAGATCCCTTCTGGAATCAGCACCGGCATGGAAATGCAAAACCCATACAATAAATGGACACATTATGGTTACTTATTAATTCAATAAAATCCTCGAAACTGTTCTATAAATGTAAGAGGGTGTTCAAAAGAGAGTCCCTCTTCCCCCTCAAAATAGATAAATGCCATGTCTTAAGAAGGACTGTGGAAAGAATTTTTAGCCTGGAAGGTTACATTCTACTATTTCTCACTTTCCCCTTCTGAACGACCTCTTTGTATCTGATCTCCTGCTTGTTCAATGAAGTGTCTGACTTTAAAGGAGTTGATGAACCTTTGCTTGTGAAGTAAAATAAGCCTACTGGTTTTTATGTAAAATAGCAAGCTGATTATTGCTTCATTTCCACTTACCTGTAATATCATTTGAAAGCTTTATGATACTAAAATATTAGAGGTGATTTTGAGTGAATATAAAGAAACTGATTATATAATTTTTAGCATTTCTTGACCAGCTGTTTTAAAGAAAATTTTGAAAACATAGCAAATCAAAGCTTCTTTGAAAGGAGAAGAGTCCAAAGTCTCCCTGCCCAGTCTTACTTTGCACCCGCCATCCTGCCCTGCCCATCACACCTCAGAAGCCCCAGAAGCCTTGTGGGTAAAATTGCAATATTTCCAGAATTTCTTGCCTGGCCTTAGTGCATCAATACTATCAATAGGCGTTTCAAAGGAGATTAGAGAAATAGTCCATCTCCACATCAATAAGTAATTACAAGGGGGAGCAGGACATATCTGGACCTGAGAGGTTGGGTGGTGAAGGGCCCCCACCCATAAGATGGCGAACCTCCTGCTTCTCTTCCAGGTCCTCAGTTCCCACTGGCACCACCTGAAGCCCAATCACCCCTTGACCCCCTAATCCTAGCACCTAGCCAATAGCCACCAGCCCTGTAGAAGAGAACACCACAATCACCCCATGCCCCTTCCTATATAACCCAGCACCTTTCCCCAATAAAGCGGAATTCTCCGGTGAATTGCTGCTGTGTGTCACTCCTTTCCTTTCATTGGTGCCGAAACCCAAGAGACGGGACACCCCAGCTGGGCCCCGTCTTCCCCCGACACCAGCAGCAGCTTGCCCTCGTCCTCTTTTTCCGGCGCTGGCTCCTCACACTCACCACTTCTCTTTGGCCTTTGGGTAAGTTTTCCCCCGGAGCGGGCCGCTCTTCCCCGAGCTATCGCAGTGCCATTGACCGTGATCGTCCGGCAAGGCCCTGACGCTTGGGGACAAGGAGGGAATTCTCCCCGCCTCAGGCCTTCACGGCTGCGGTGGACCCTCAGGCCCCTCCTCCAACAGCCATAAACGAGGTGACCCCTTCCCCCCCCTCCTCCTTCAGTTCCTTCTGCCAAGAATTCCTTCTGCCAAAAACTCCTAGTACTAGGTACCTCGGACTCCAGCACTCTGCCTTCTTAGAGGAGTCGGGGTGACGACCCACACTTCCTAAGAAACCGACTCGTATACGAGTTTCCGCAGACCCCCAAGGATCATCGGGGACGCCCTTTGTCTCCTTGCGCTCTGCTCCCAGTCCGAGGATCTCCGTTCGTCTTCCCCTGTTTGTCTCCTTCTCTGTCCTTTAGCCATGGGAGCCTCCTCATCCCTCCCTGGAAGTTCACCTCTTGAATGCCTGCTCAAGCATCTAGCCACCCTCTCCCTGACGCCTGATCTAAAACCAAAACTTCTCCGCAAATACTGCTCCCAAGATTGGCCGACATACCCCCTAGACAATAACAACCAATGGCCCGCAGGGGGAGCTCTTGATCCTAACATCACTCGCGATCTCTTTAACTACTGCCAGCACCTGAAAAACTGGAAGGAGATTCCCTATACCGAAGCTTTCCGCCTCCTCCCCCGCCTCCCCCCAAGTTCTCCTAGCCTGCAAGCCGTCTCCCCCGCAGAAGCCCCCCGTTCACTCCCTTCCCCCTCCTCTCCTACAACAGCCCCTCCCCCTTCCTCCACCACCATCTCCACCCCCACCTCACCCCCCCTGCAGATCAAGCCTGAGCCTTTCAGCCCCCCTCTAACTAAGTCCCAGGAGCCTCCTCCGTCTTTGCCCCCATCACCTGTTTCTCCCCCACAGACTGAGCCAGAACCCTTCAGTCCCCCACCACCATGGGTCTCTGCTCTCGAGATATCTTCGCCTGCTGCTTAATAGCAGGTCTGAAAAAGGCAGCTCGTAAAGTAGTCAATTTTCAAAAGCTCGCTCTGAGTTCTCAGACAGACTCACTCAAGCCGTATTACAGTATACCAGCCTGGACCCAGAAACGCCTGACGGGAGACATGTCCTTATGACATACTTCCTGGCTCAAAGCTACCCCGAAATTAAAGCTAAACTCAAAAGGTTAGAACAGGGCCCCGCTACCCCACAGACTGAGATCCTAACAGTGGCCTTTAAAGTCTTCCATAACCGGGAGGAGGAGAAAGAACGCCGTAAACAAAAGGCTGATCAGGCCAATTTCCAAATGTTGGCCCAGCTGATAAAACCACAACCTGGGCGCCCCTCTACAAACAAGCCCCCCCCAGGAGCTTGTTTCAAGTGCGGAAAAGAGGGACATTGGTCAAGGGCGTGCCCCTCCCCCAGATCTCCTACCACCCCATGCCCCAGATGCCACAAAAAGGGCCACTGGGGGTCTGATTGCCCAGCCACCCAAAGAGGAGGCTGGACGAACAACCCCCATCCTAAGCCCTCCGTAGTGGGGCTGGCAGAAGAAGATTGATGGGGCCCGGGGGCATTTCACCCGACCATTTCCACCACCAAACAGGAGTCCAGGGTTACTTTAATAGTAGACAGTCGCCCCATCTCCTTCCTCCTAGATACAGGAGCCACCTTCTCAGTCTTGCGAGAATACCAGGGCCCCACCACGCTTGCCATTACTCCTATAGTCGGGGTAGGAGGTAAACAGATTTTCCCATTAAACTCCCCCCCCCCTTTTATGCACAATTCAGGACAATCCCATACCTTTCTCCCACTCCTTCCTGGTTATGCCCCAGTGTCTCATCCCCTTACTAGGACGGGACATCCTTTCTCTCCTCCATGTTTCCATAACTATATCCACTCCCACAGCACCCAGTACTCTCTTTCTGATGGCCCTCATAGCTGACGACCCCCCTCTACCCAATGAAAGCTCCAGTTCCGCCCTCATACACCCTGTAAATCCCGAAGTTTGGGACATTACAAGCCCCTCTGTGGCTCTATGTCCTCCTGCCTTTATCAAATTACGTGACCCTTCTCAGTATATCTGTCAGGCCCAATACCCCCTAACCAATTCAGCCCTCATAGGCCTTCAACCCATCATTCAAGATCTTTTAAACAAAAATTACCTCAGACCCACTCACTCCCCGTTTAATACCCCCGTATTAGCTGTTAAAAATACCAACGGATCTTTCCGCCTCGTCCAAGACCTTTGCCTCATCAACATGGCCATCGTCCCTATCCATCCCTTAGTCCCAAATCCATACACCCTTTTATCGCAGATCCCTGCCTCGGCCTCCCACTTCTCAGTCCTAGATCTCAAGGATGCATTTTTTTCTATCCCTCTGGACCCTTCCTCCCAAGATTTTTTACAGAAAACGGCTCCTCTCTGACCTTCCCATTCCCAAAACTAAGACAGAAATCCTTTGCTTTCTAAGCCTGGCTGGGTATTTTAGAGCGTGGATCCCAAACTTCTCCCTGTTGGCAAGACCCCTATACGACCTCAGCAAGGGCCCCCCTGAAGAACCATTATCCTCCTCACCCCAGCACTCCTTCATTAAGCTCCGTCAAGCCCTTGTGGAAGCCCCAGCTCTCCATCTTCCTGATTTGTTTAAGCCCTTCTCATTATACATTCATGAGAGGTCCAGTCAAACTCTAGGAGTCCTAGGCCAACATTATGGCCCATCCTTTGCCCCAGTAGCTTATCTTTCCAAGCAATTAGACCCCACAGTTCGGGGATGGGCCCCCTGCCTATGAGCATTAGCCGCTGGACAGCTCTTGCAGAAGGAAGCTCATAAACTGACATTCGGGGCGCCCCTTACCATTCTGTCCCCACATCACCTAAAGGATCTCTTAACCTACAAAAGTTTACAGACTCTCCCTCCCTCCAGACTCCTGACCTTACTGTCCTCTTTCCTCCAAAATCCCGTTCACCCCCTTTGCCATCCATACCCGAATCATGACTTTTTCCTCCTTTACTGCTCCCTCGCTCTCTCTCGCTTTTTTTCCTCATTCCTATTGTCTGCCCCACCACCCCAGCCTCCTTTGTATGGCGATTCAAAGTCAGACAGACTTACACAAAGCATCAAACAAAAATTACTGCCCTCATTGCCACATCAGACTGCCCTCTGAAAGGCTGCTCCAAGCCTTTATACCTCCAGTTTCCTCCCTCCACCGAAGTGTTCACTAGCAGCTACCTTTATTCTCCCTACCTCTGTTTCCTCTATGACCAAAAACAAGCCTATTGCACGTGATGGCCAGACACCTACGGGGGATGTCCCTACTGGTCTTGCGCCATTCACTACATGGGTAACTCCCGGTACCCACAGTATTACTCCTCCAACCTTTTCATAAAATATCCCAACAGCTCATTCTCCTTATCAATCCCAGATCCCTGGAACTCTCGATGGGCCACCGGAGTCACAGCCTCAGTTTACTATGGGGGGTCCTCGACCCTCCACAGTACCCTTCATATCTCTCAAGAGTACGTTCCCTCTCATTCCCAGATCTCTCAAGTTGCATCCGACATCGGACATTCCAAAAAAGTTATTGTCCAAACTCTTGATGGCGCCTCTTCATCTTCTTACCCCCGCTCCTACTCTTGGTTACAGCTCATCCAAGACACCACCATCTTTCTCAACCACACCCTCAACACCGCCAATTGTTTCTTGTGCGCATCACTACAGCGCCCACTGCTGGCCGCCGTGCCCCTTAATATTTCCAACTACTCCTTCCATGCAGAAGGACAACCCTTCCGTCCCCTGGCAGACATACCCCTATGGGAACCAGAATACGCAGATAATCTCACCATCCACCACTGTGTAGGCCCAACCCCTCCCCCCTCCAGCGCACTTCACTGTCTCTCTATCTACACCCCTACCTCCAGCTCTAAGACTTTTACGCAACCAAGTCACTTCTTTTGGTGCAATGGCAGTCTTTTTAACTCACTGCCTCCCAACTCCAATATACCCTGCATTCTCATCACCCTAATCCCACAGTTTACACTTTACAGCATGGCAGAATATCTTGAGCTCCAACCTCCCTTGCCCTCGTGCACAAAAAGGGCTGCTTTCTTTCCCATCATGGTCGGTATCTCTTTGACCACCTCAGCCATTGGGGCAGGGTTTTCGGGAGGAGCCTTGGGTCACTCTCTATGGGCAATTAGAGATCTCAACTCCAAACTTGAGGGAGCCCTGACATCCACTGCCAATTCCCTGGCCTCTCTCCAAAGACAGGTCACTTTGCTAGCTAAGGTCACCCTTCAAAACCGGCGGGACTTAGATCTGCTTACAGCCTAGAAGGGCGGCACCTGCGTCTTCCTTCGAAAGGAGTGCTGCTATTACATCAACGAATCCGGCATTGTAGAAACTGACATTACCAAACTCACCGACCTTGCCTCCAGCCTCCACTCTGCTTCCAATTCCAACCCATTCTCTTCAATACTAACAAACCCCTTCCTCACCTGGCTGTGGCCCATTGTAGGCCCCATAATAATCATTCTCCTCGCCTGTCTCTTCTTAACTTGTATTGTAAAGTTTATCAAATCCCAAGTCGGTAAAATCTCTAATCAAACTTTCAACCAGCTTTTACTCAGGAACTACCAGCTTTTAGCCACAGAAGCTCCCTCACCCTCACGTAACCTCCTCACCACACCCACACGCTGAGATAGGCTCTCTCTCTCTGCTGGAAACTGTTCCTGGAAACAATGGCTGCAGACGCCTGGCTTCCGGCACCCGTATCCTCTTGGCACCATTAGAATAAACAAGTCCTCGACCTATAGTTACAGGGAACCTTCATTGATTTCCAACCTGAAGAAGTCCACATCTACTCGTCCTTACTGTGGGGAGTCCTGTCAACCCTTTCCTCCCAGTCCTCAAGCCCTCACTCCCTTCTCCGCCCCCGTTCAGCAGGAAGCAGTCAGAGAGAAAGCAACGTCCACAACCCCATAGAGGAGAAAGGGGGGAATGAAGGGCCCCCACCCATAAGATGGTGAACCTCCTGCTTCTTTTCCGGGTCCTCGGTTCCCGTCGGCGCCTCCTGAAGCCCAATCACCCCTCGCCCCCCTAATCCCAGCACCTAGCCAATAGCCACCAGCCCCATAGAAGTAACACCACAATCACCCCATGTCTCTTCCTATATAACCCAGCACCTTTCCCTAATAAAGTGGAATTCACCAGTGAATTGCTGCTGTGTGTCGCTCCTTTCCTTTCAGGTGGGGCCCTTTTTTACTGCAGCCAGGTTGCGAGAGACACAGGTGAGCAGAAGTGGACAACTGCTTGTAGGCAATAAATGGGTTTCTCCCATTTTATTTCTGCCTTTGGCTGATTTCTGCTTCAAAGGTATTTTGCCCAGGGATTTTCCCCCCAGAGGTACAAGCCTATTCTTGGAACATGAGGATTTCCCAAGACACATTTTTTTTTCAAAATTCATTGATCCAGTCTATAACCTTCTCACATTTCTTTTTCTCCCTTAACTTTGGTTATTTTATGGCTTATAATCACTTCAACTGAATAGCAATCAAAGAACATGACTGGAATTAAATTTTGCAGGAAACATACACTGTAGTTGTAAAACAAAGAGAAATTTTTTTGTCTTATCGATTTATTATAATTAACTAAATTAAATATGTATATTTAATTTCCTTTCTTAGCATCTGGTGCAAAAGATCTTAAGGATATGTGAATTGTCTTCTGTTTTTCTTCTTCAAGTACACCCCTTTTTCAGTGATGCCCCAGACTTTTTAAGAGAAGCAATTTTTATTTAAGGTCATTATTTTTACAGTAAGTATTATTTTTTCATATTTCTGAAACCAGGGGTATAAGTCTTTTAAGTAAGGACTGTAGAAAAAAGGAATCCAAAGGAATTCTCTGACAACAGAGTTTTGGGACCTATAGCATCTTGATGGGGTTAGCCCTACATTCTGAATTCCATCAATGTGGCCTCTTGATGCAATAAAATTTAAACTCATAGTAGCTTCTTTTCATTGGCTAGTGTGGCATTTATTCATGGAGTCAGGCTAGGTTCTTCATTCTGAATTTTACTCAAACATAAGGCAGCAACCCATGGCTCTGCAGGTGGGGCAATGTACAATGTTGCCATATCTAAGAAAAAGCCATTCATACTGTAGACATGGAAGATTTAAACATTGACTACAATCATTTTTCTGCCAGATGAGAGTAAAGTCCCAGTTTTAATAAAACCATGTAAGGTCACAAAGTAGGGGTTTCATAACATATATCTTCCTTTTTCCCCTAAAAATCCATTCTCTACCCACCTCTACCTATCCGTATTCTGCTCACTGCCCAGAGACGCTAACTTTCTTATTGTGCAGAACAGAAACTTCATGGACTCTGGCTTCTTGTTAGAATTTAGCCGGGCCTCAAGTAGGTGAGAGAAGGAAGAGTTGAGAGAGGATGAGGTCAGAGTAACCATTTCCCTGTCTTGCCTCTCCCCAGGAGCTAACCTCAAGTGACACTTTCCTTCTGGGTTCCTGTTGTAAGTCACTCAAATGTCCCTTTGGGGCTCACTAGTAGACTTATGGGTATTTGCCCTGGGTCCCCACACCCACAAATTTAGAAATAACGCCTCTGTAAATAAAGATACTTTATATTGTTCTATTTTGAAGGTACCATCTGTTTACTATTGGTTCCTTTACTGCTGGGGGTCCCATTCTCATTCACACACAGGGAATGTTCATGTTAGCCCTTCTGTGTACTCATACTCCAAATTTACCTCAGTTCCACTGATATATGCCTCTGTCCTTCCTCCTTAATAGAAAAAAGGGAAAAAAAGGGACAATCTGAGAGAAGTTTTATGCAGAGTAGGATCCTCCTAAAATATATAATGCATATGCTTATATTCCTATTCAATATGGAAAGCAATAAATATTCTTAGACATTCCATTTTACTGTGAAAAACAACATTCCAAACTGTAGAACAACAAAAATCTTAATTTGATGTTTATTTAAAGTGTTTAGTGTTTAAAACATAAACTTCAAACCATATAAAAGTTTTAAAATATGAGACTTAGAAGGAGGGACATAATAAAGATCAGAACAGAAATAAATAAAATAGAGAAGAATACAACAATAAAAAAAATCAACGAAACCAAGAGCTTGTCCTTTGAGAAGATAAACAAAATAGATAAACCCCTAGCCAGACTTTTCAACAAAAAGAGAGAGCAGACACAAACAAAATCAGAACTGAAAAAGAAGTTACAACTGACACCACAGAAATACAAAGAATTATTACAGAGTTGTATGAAAAATTATACACTAATAAACTGGACAACTTAGGAGAAATGGACAAAGTCCTAGAAAAGTACAATCTACCAAGACCCAAGAAGAAACAGAAAATCTGAACAGACCAATTACCAGCAATGAAATTAGTAATCAAAAAACTCCCAACAAACAAAATTCCAAGACTAGATGGCTTCATAGTTGACTTCTATCAAACATTTAAATATGAGCTGATACCCATTTTTCTTCAAGTATTCAAAAAAACAGAAAAAGAGTGAAAACTTCTGAACTCATTCTATGAGGACAGCATCACTCTGCTATTAAAACCAGACAAAGACACTACAAAAAAAAGAAAATCATAGACCAATATCCTTAATGAACATAGATACAAAGATCCCCAACAAAATATTAGCAAGCAAAATTCAAAAATACATCAAAAGGATCATCCATCATGACCAAGTGGGATTTATTCCAGGGATGCAGGTATGGTACAATGTATGTAAATCAATCAATATGATACACTGCATTAACAAAAGGAAGGATAAAAACCATATGATCATCTCAATAGATGCTGAAAAAATATTTGACAAAATTCAACATCCATTCATGAAAAAATTCTCAACAAAATGGGTATAAAAGGAACATACCTCAACATAATAAAGTCCATATATGACAAACCCACAGCTAACATCATACTCAATGGTGAAAAGCAACAGCTTTTCCTCTAAGATCAGGAACAAGACAAGGATGTGCACTCTTGCCACTATTATTCAACACAGTGCTGGAGGTCCTAAAAACAGCAATCAGACAAGAAAAAGAGATAAAAAGCATCCAAGTTGGTAAGGAAGAATTTAAAATGTCGCTATTTGCAGATTATATGATATTATATATAGAAAACCCTATAGACTACACCTAAAAACTACTGGAACTAATAACTGGATTCAGCAAACTTGTAGGATACAAAATCAATACACAAAATCTGCTGCATTCCTATATAGTAACAATGAACTAGCAGAAATAGAAATCAGAAAAATAATTCCATTTACAATTGCATCAAAAAGAATAAAATACCTAGTAATAAACCTAACCAAGAAAGTGAAATACCTGTACTCTGAAAAGCATTAGACACTGATGAGAGAAATTAAAGAAGACACAAATAAACAGAAATCTATTCTGTGCTCATGAATAGGAAGAAATAATATTGTCAAAATGGCCATCCTGCCCAAAACAATTTATAGATTCAATGCAATCCCTATCAAAATACCAATGACATTTTTCAATGAACTAGACCAAACAGTTCTAAAATTCATATGGAACCCCCAAAGCCCTCAAATAGCCCAAGCAATCCTGAAAAAGAAGAACAAAACTGGGGGGATTATGGTCCCTGGCTTCAAGCTATACTATAAAACTACAGTAATCAAAACAGTATGGTACTGGCACAAGAACAGACCTATAGATCAATGGAACAGAATAGAGAGCCCAGATATAAACCCACACATATGTGATCAATTAATACATAATAAAGGAGTCATGAATATACAATGGGGAAATGACAGTCTCTTCAATAACTAGTGTTGGGAAAACTGGACAACTACGTGCAACTGGACTACTGTCCAACTCCATACATAAAAGTTAACTTGAAATGGATTAAAGGCCTAAATATAAGACATGAAACCATAAAACTCTTGGAAGAAAATAGCAAAAATCTTTTGAAAATCAGCATGAGCAAATTTTTTCTGGTTACATCTCCTCAGGATAGGAATACTAAATAAAAAATGAACATGTAAGACTACATCACTAAAAATCTTCTGTATTACAAAGGACACCATCAACAGAACAAGATGGCAGCTGACAGTATGGGAGAATATATTTGTAATTGATTTATCCAATAAGTGGTTAACATCCACAATATATAAAGAATTCATATGACTTAACACCAAAAAAACAAATAACCCAACTTAAAAATGGGAAGAGGATCTGAATTTTCCAAAAGAGAAAATACAGATGGCCAACAGGCACATGAAAACAGGCACACTAATAAGCAGGAAAATGCAAATCAAAACCACAATAAGCTATCACTTAACACCAGTTAGAAAGGCCATTATCCAAAAGACAAGGAATAACAAGTATTGTCAAGGATGTGGAAAAAAGGGAACCTTCTTACACTGTTGGTGGTAATGAAAATTGGTGAAGCCACTGTGGAAAGCAGTATGGAGGTTCCTCAAAAGACTAAAAATAGGAATACCATATGAACCAGTAATTCCACTTCTAGGAATTTACATGAAGAAAACAAAATCCCTGATTCAAAAAGATACATGCACCCTTATGTTTACTGCTGTATTACTTAAAAAAACCAAGATATGGAAATAACCAAAGTGTCTATCAATAGATGAATGGCTAAAGAAGTGGTACATATACATAATGGAATATTACTCAGTCATAAAAAAGAAAGACATTCTGCTATTTGCAACAACATAGATGGACCTAGAGGGTATTATGCTAAGTAGGCTAAGTGAAATAAGCCAGGTGGAAAAAGAAAAATACCGTATGGTTTCACTTATATGTGGAATCTAAAAACAAAACAAAACAAAGAAAAAAACTGCAGTAGACTCACAGACACTGAGAAGTGACTAGTGGTTACATAATGAGAACCCAGGGCAGTGGTGTTCAGGTGGGTGGGTAAAGAGGCACAAAATATCAATCATAATATAAATTAGTCAAGGGGATAAAGTACAGCATAGAGAATATAGTCAATAGCTCTGTTGACAGATAACATCTACACTAGTTGGGGTGAAGATTAATAATGTATATAACTACTGAATCACTATGTTTTATACTTAAAAACAATATAATATTCTATATAAACTATACTTCAGTAAAATAAATAAATAAAAATAATAAAAATGGCTCATTTTTCCCCTTCCGCTTCCAGAAGCACTAGTTTTCTCCCATATTTATCTTGAGAACCTGATAGGGCTCTAGAGGTAGAGAAAAAACAAAAGAAAAGAATAAATAAATTAAAATACGATTCTCATACCCTCACCTCCAACCCCTGACTCCATTTACTTTTAACAATTTCCTTTTCTTTTCCCTTTGATGTGTATCAGAAGAAATCTTAAAATATTCTAAAAATATTCAAATATCTAAATATTACAAATATTCACCAGCTTATTCTAAAATATGTTTATGCTTTGGATTCCTGATTTATCAATTTAAACAGCTCCTTACTGGTGCTCAACAATATCAGATTAGCTATTTAATAAATAGCTAATTAATGAAAAGCTAATTCTTTCACCACATATATGTATAAAGATATAAATGCTCTTATGTTTCCAAGGTATCTATTTTTTACCTTCTGTTATTTATCTGTAATTATTGCCTCTGCACTTTGACAGTAGGTTGATTACACCAATTGAAGACCTATAATAGCATGTATAATATATTATATAATACCACACAACCAAGTTATGTGGAAATAAAAAAAATAACAAGTAACCTTAAGCTACTAAATATGTTCCACTAAAGGGAAAATATTCTCACCATCCATTTTAAATTAATTCTCTTTTCAGATATACAATCAATTGCTCAAATTATTGCCAGTTGCATATACTTGTTCCTTCATTTTGAACCATAAATTCAATTATATATAATTTAAAATAATTATACACTAACATACAAATTAAACACAAACAGCATTATTATGTTATATTTTTAATGAATTTATTAATCCTAGGGAAAAACTGGTAATGAGAGAAATCATGGCTTCAGGAAGGTTACCTTGGTAACAGTTTGGCTTGGTTTCCATGACTACAAAGAGTACAGCTGAGATTCTCAAAGAATCACAATTTCCTTTGATTGGTAGATTGTCAAAAGTGATGATTTGGAAAGTGACAGGGGATTAAAAAAAAAGATTTTCATCATGAGGAATGAGACATTAAGTGTAATAATAGCACATCGATGGTCAGACACAAGACAGGCCTTTGAATTTAATGAAACCTCCCTTTGCTCCATCATAAAAAATTGGACCAAATATCTCAATTTATAATAGCATGAATCTGCAAACCAAAATCCCTGCTCCTGATTAAATGTCCAATATGTTATATTGTCTATAAATAATTTTTTTAAACTAGCTTAAAAATTTTACTAGCTGACTTAAATAGTGACTAACCCAAAGACTAAAATAAATAGTTTTGATGTCTCTGTATATTGTTTTCTGGGGTTTAATAGGAAAAAAAATGGTGTAATAGAAATCAATAAAGACATTAAGAAATCTAGTCACAGGATGTCTCTGTAGCAAGTTGTGTGGGTTTAGGCATATCATTTTACTAGTAGCTTGCTTTTCTACTTGCTAAGCAACTATCAGGACTTACTATCAAAGATATCATAGAAATTGAATAACTACCTAAACTACTGGCTAGGAAACAGTGTGATATATAATACATGATTTTCAAGATCTCTTTCTGTGCCTTGAGTCCTGCGATTTTAAAATATTTCCACCTAATTTGAAAAGCAAATTGAGAAGATGTGTAGGCAAGTGAGGAAAAATATGGACAAAAGGTCAAGAGATTTAGTTCCTCCCTGCTGTGTCAGAGCTTCATAAGAAGCAGGGGAAATAGCTGACTATCCATTTAGCTTTCCCAAGTAGGAAGGATGTTTAAAGGAAAGATAGAATGAACAATCTTCCCAGAGTTATGCGTCTCCAGTCAGAAGGCAAAGCAAAGACAAAGAATTTAAAAAGCAAGGCAGATCCTCTGAGAGAGGGGAATGAGGCATTGGCGGAATGGGTACGTGAAAGGCCTTTGGTCTGGACACCTTGATAGTACTCTTTTAGTCCCCCTTACCATGCAGTGCCCCAACACCTCAAACTCTAATGCCTTCATTAAGTAGACTAGTCATTCTAGAAATTCTGCAAGCAGAAGCAAGTTTCTAGCTGTGTTTCTGTTTCAGTGCTTGGGGAGAATGCTTGGCAACAGCTACCACAAGAAGTGACAAGAGAACGATGTAGCGTAATGATCTCAGAAGCAAAGGAAGGATCTAGGATCCCCCTTAACTTTGGACACAAGGGTGTCCACCTCAGAACAGAAACAGGATACACAGCCAGTTAGAACACTGAGACTTAATACAAAATGTTTCACAAAAATGGAAACAGGAGTAGAGACTGAATCCTCTACATAAGATATCACAGAGTCCAAGCTGAATTGTACTTTGGCCTTCATGGTAATAGGCTACATGAAAGTAATAGATTGTGAAATACCAAAGTGTTAATTTGGGGGCTCTGTGAATTTTATATCAGGTTGGAAAAGTAAATCATGGAGGATTTCCCTACACTGCATCAAGGGAATTAGAAGTCCTTGAAAGAGATGCATGAAACAAAGGAGCATGTTAGCACTGCAGAAACACTATTGCAAGAAAAAAGGAATGAAGGAAGGAGAGAAAGAAGGAAGCAAAAGAAAATGGCATACAGAAGTGAAATAAAAAATCAACTATTGAAGAAAAAAGTACCTGAGAAATAAAGAAAAATTTCTAAAACTTCATTTCTTGACAAAGAAGAATTTAAAGAAAACACAAACCCAAGGTATCAATATACTAAATATTTACAAAGATAAAATAGCTGAATAAAATGAAAATGCAGAGCTAGGGACCAAATTCAGGGAGCAAAAATAGCATTACAGAACTAAGAAATACTTTGAAAATAACAGGTAACTCGGGTAACTAGATTATAAGAAGATACATAGACAAAATGGATAACACAAAAGATAACAGAGAGACTGAGATAGTAATGTCAATGTGGAGAAATAGGACAAAGTAGTTGAAGCAATTAGAAAGCAGGTATAAATACAAAATGTAATCATGGTGACACCTAGAATAATCCTTGAGTCTGTAGTAGAGAGCACAGCTAATGGAACAGGAAAAAAATGTTTTCAATAGAAAAATTTACTTATATAAAAGAATAAAGGAATGAACACATGGATCAAAAGTTATGTGCATTCAAAAGAAGTGTTCCAAAACAAACAACTATCTAACATATGACCACCAACTTCTCGAACTTCAAGGCTAAAGAATAGCAAGGAAAGCAAGATATTCATGAGATGGGAAATGCCTATTGTCCTTAGACAATCACATAAATATTAAAAAACAGTAAGAATCTACAGGCTGTACAACACAAAGAAGACAAGTAGTGATTCTACAACAGTTTGCTACGCTGATGGACAGTGACTGTTAAGGAGTATATGGGGGGACCTGGTATAGGGGAGAGCCTGGTAAACATAATATTCATCATGTAAGTGTAGATTAATGATTTAAAAAAAAAAAAAAGCAGTTCCTATGTGGTGACCTCCAATGAGTTCTACACAATGATATAAAGGGCATATAAAAGTGTAGGCAAAGGGTCTGTTTGTGTTTATACAGAGGATCAAAGCCTAATTTGGCTACCCCGAAAATGAACTAAGATACGATATGAAAAAGAACTTCCAACATCAGCACTCTCGGGAAGACTCATGACAGAAGATGATCAGCAAAAAAAAAAACTCCAACAAAGATCCACGCACTGCTACAGCTGTAGATGCACTCATCCCACCAGTTCCTGGACTTGCCATGGGAATGAGGAAGGAGATATCTAAGCTGGCCTGTGCATACAGTAAAACAACAAATTGGACTGGATCTATACTGTTGAAACTCAACCAAGAATAAGGAGAAGTACAAATTGTAGCACTCCAAAATCTTAAAACCACAGACTATTTATTGTTAAAAGAACATATGGGATATGAACAGTCCCCAGGAATGGGTTGTTCTAATTTATCTGAATTCTCTCAGATTGTTTAAGTTCAGTTGGACAATATCCACCATATCATAGATAAGTTTTCACAAATGCCTAAGGTGCCTAACTGGTTTTCTTGGTTTCACTGGAGATGGCTGGTAATTACAGGTATGCTTTGGTTAGGTAACTATATTCCTATTATGTTAATGTGTCTGCACAATTTAATTAGTCGTTTAAAACCTATCCATGCTGAAGTTACTCTACAAGAAGATATGTCAAAGAAATAATCAATCTTCCCAGGTTTTCTGCCGCCTGCTACTTCTATAGCTTTTCTTCTTCCTACCTAATCACAACCTTTAAATAGAACTCGTGCCACATGTCGAATTTACCGAGTATCATAATTCTTCCAAGTGGTAAAGACACCTCAAGACAAATGCTGGACATAGAAGCCACAGGGCATAAATATGCAAAGAAGTAAAAAGCTAACCTTTTCAAACAATAAGGCTTCTCTCTCACTTACCAACTTAACATTTCCCTGTATGGCCCTGGAAGATGACTGGTTAGCCAGAGACGGGTAAGATTCCTCAAGGGAGGAACAACCTAAGACAGGCACAGTCGCAGGGGGCCATCTGGTGAGAAAATGGGGAGCAGCAGAGGTGAGGCTTAGAACCTCCCCCCTCATGTTCTGAAAGAAATCTTCTGCATACATGGATGTTTATTGCCCTCGTCTAGCTCGGATTAACACATAGTCTACAGGCACACACCTGATCATCTACATTTGCTCTCTTACAACACTAAACTCTGTTTTCTACCTTTATCTCGTATCTACCTACCACTTCAGCATTTTATTAAAAATAATAATAATAGAGAAATGTGGTATCCACATATAAATCAAGTTTAAAAATCAAATGAATATTCATATTTGAACTGACTGTTTATAGTTCATAATGCATGAACAAAACCGAAAGCTTCTGTGATGACTGCCCTTGCACTGTTCACCATGTAACTTATTCACTATGTAAGAATTTGTACTCCATGTAAGAACTTGTTCATTATGCTTCAGAAGATTGGAGACTGACGAAAATTAGGCGTGGGGTGGATTAATGATTGTGCATTGAGTATTGACCCCCCTATACAGAAATTTATTGTTGTTAACAACTATTTGATCAATAAATATGAGAGATGCCCTCACAAAAAAAAAAAATATATATATATATATAAACACACTTCCAATTGTAAAATAAATAAGCAACCGGGATGTAATGTATAGCATAAGGAATATAGTCAAAATATTGTAACAACTTGGTATGGTGATAGCTGGTACCTAGAATTATCATGTATATAAATGTTGAATCACTGTGTTGTACACCTGAAACTAATGTAATGTAATACTGTTGTCAACTACCCTTCAATAAAAAAAAAAAAAAAGAGTCTACAAAGATCTACGGGGAAGTGAAGGAATGTTACACCCAGCCAATCTGTCAAGCAAGTGTAAAGAGAACAGAAAGATATATGTGAATTCAAGAAACACGAACCCACAAATCCTTTCTGAAAACACAACATCATGATAAAGGTAGCCACTCATGATGTGGTGAAGCTGGGGTGAAGGGCTAAAGGTAAATATTGAACATTTTATATAGAGAATTAAGATAAAATGTTGTTAAGCTATGGCTATAGAAAATAACTTCAGACTTTATTATATATGCATGCTCAGTATGTAAGTTTAGGCTTTGAAGAACAGTAGAAT